>NW_027361785.1:2230000-2830000 GCF_039654945.1 Dendrobates tinctorius
TATGCATTTTAGCATAAGGGCTGTAATGCCCTGAAGCAAAATGGCAGTTCTGAATAGTATGTTTAGTGAGCATGCTCAGGCACCCTGCAATGATCGGCCATGCAGTGATGAGTCACTTGTTGGAGCTGGGCGGTAATGAACACACTGACCACAGCTAGTAGCCAGCATTGACAGAGAGCTACAAAGATATAAGTAAAGTATACTAACTTTTTTAATTATATAAGCCTTAGTACCCTCATAGGTTGTGTCATGATCAGTTTTTATAGGCAAGTTGAGTGTTTTTAAAGCACTGTATATGCACTGTTGCACTTTGTATTCTAGATCTTTGGTCTTATGCACATATGTTTAATGGAGCACTTGTAAACGTTACTATGACAATGGCTATTTTGAATATGTAAAACGGATTAATCATTGGAATTTTATACACGTGTTACTACTATTTAAGTCTGTACTGTATTGACTATGAGCACATTGCTTGACAAAGACGGGTCACCGTTGAAACGTTGCCATCTGAGGATCAGTAAAGTATCCACTTTTTTCACATTTAATTTGAGTGCTGCCTATTTTTTTTTTACTATTTTGTTATAACTCTGTAAGCATCACTCTGTCCGAAGCCTTTATAGACTGCGCAAGCGCGAGGCGCAGTCTGGCTCCAGACAGAATGAGGTAGCCAGCGGTGAGAAGCGTGTATGGCGCCAGAGATGGCGGTACCGATACACACTGCATACCGCCATCTCCGATGCCATACTTACATACTTGCCTGATCGGGAGGAGCGTTGCCGCGATGCTTCTCTTCGACCGGGGCGGGAGTGCGGCCGGAATCGCGCATGCGCATAGCGCGATCCGGCGCCATTTTACTGAAGACACACTTGCAGTGTGTCTTCAGCAATATGGCTCCGGACAGCGCTATGGGCATGCGCGTACTCCGGCGCCAGACTCCTCCCCCGACCTCCAGCAGAACGTGACAGCGCTGGAGCACAGAAAAGAAGGGTGAGTATAATATTTTTATTTTTTTTTTGTATGTGTGTAGTTTTAATAGGAGTGAGGGGACCATGCATACCAGGATATGGGAGGTGAGAGGACCATGCATACCAGGATAGGGGAGGTGAGAGGACCATGCTTACCAGGATAGGGGAGGTGAGAGGACCATGCTTACCAGGATAGGGGAGGTGAGAGGACCATGCTTACCAGGATAGGGGAGGTGAGAGGACCATGCTTACCAGGATAGGGGAGGTGAGAGGACCATGCTTACCAGGATAGGGGAGGTGAGAGGACCATGCATACCAGGATTGGGTGATGGAGTGCCATGCATACCAGGATTGGGGGGTGAGGGGACCATGCAAACCAGGATGAAGAATGGGGTGCCATTCATACCAGGATTGAGGGGTGAGGGTACCATGCATACCAAGATAGGAATGAGGGTGCCATGCGTACCAGGATAGGAGGGTGGCAGCACATACCAGGATGGGAGACCATATACCAATTAAAATGCTTGCCACCCGGGCGTAGAACGGGTTCATAGCATATATATATCACACACACACAAAAAAAAAAAACCCTTCTGCATGCATGCAGGTGTGGCATCTATGCTGCAGCATAATCACATGTGTACTGAGTATATAATCAATATGTTTGAAGCTATCCTGATATTCAAAAGTTTAAAAAATCCATTTGAAAACTCTGCCCACACAGTAGCAGCCATCAGTGATCCGATAGCTGCTACTGCGCAGGTGCAATCTTGCTAGAGAAAGAAAAAAAAAAAAAAAAAAAAAGGTTCCTCCTCCAAGATGGCGAGGTCATTTCAAATTTTTTTTTTATGAACATAAAGGATAAGATCAATAATAATTATGCAATAGATATGCGATCAGGCTGCAGCGCAGGCACCACCGCCTGATCGCAGCAGCTTTTTTCCCCCCCATGAGATAGATAGATATAGATATAGATATATATATATATATATATATATATCTCTAATTTATTTTCTATGTAAACTAGGGGTCAGGTCGCCGAGAGAACAGCGACCTGTCAAAAGCCATACCGGTGTATACCTAAACAGAGCACCAAATAAAGACCTCCTACAGACCCACCCCGGAGCATGTGCATATCATTAACTCAAAACTGAAAATGAAGATTAAACAACCACAAGACGGATTTCATCAAGATATAATTTTAATCAGTATAACAGCAATGACCTGACACTGTCTGTAGGTTACTGTGCACAATCCTGCTGACAGGTTCCCTTTAACCATGCGTCAGGAGTTTGTGCACAACATACCTGACAGGCACAAGTTAGAAAATCGCTTATAATATCTAGTTCTCAATTTCAGGGCTCTAAAAGTAATTAGTGACCTTCTTAGGGAGGAATTTAAAAAAGTATACAAAAGCAGATGCAAAAAGTGTAATTTAATAACCATAACAGTAATAAAACAGAAGTACCCAAATTTCACAACCACGGTCAAATAGCCTCCTGCTTTCAGGAGATAACTATTACTAAACATTAAAATTAGGTAAAACACAATTGCAAGGCTCTTTGATGCTACTGGAGTCAAGTTCACTCTGATTCAGATGAAGAAACATTGGCAGATCATAGCATATATCAGAGATTATTATTACATGTTCAAACCGAAGAGCTTGAGAGGCCATGTCTGAGAAAACCCTACTTATTTCTACAAAATATCCACAAACTTTGCATTACTTATTCATAAAACAAGAAAAATTAACAATTTTGATGAAAAAAAAAAAAACAAAAAAAAACAAAAAAAAAAAAAACAAAGTACAAAACCTTCAGGCGCAATGAGCTTGAGAGGCCAGACCTGCTCTCTTTACAGCAGAAAAACTGAGTGGGGGGTTTCAAGCAACACCTAAAGATAGGAAGGTACTGGGAGGGGTGGGATGCCCTGTCGCCTTGGAGAGGCCGATTGCGCCTGACGCAGGGTTAAAATTACTGCACTTTCTAGAACAGGACCCATCCTAAACCTGTTGGTTTGTGAGGTATTCAAGCATAGATGGTTATAAAGGAAATATCTATATTAGATAATACCAAGAACTTATTTGTTTCTAAGTATCCATGTAAAAACCATTAGGTTGGGTTAAATGAGATGTAGACCTTGTGAATCTCTTTTAAAGGGAATTTGTCAGCATTACATACACCAAAATATTTATATGTGCATGTAGCCCTTTCAAAGGCAAGTATAGCAATACAGTTACATGGCCAGTCCATTCCTTTATTAATGAGAAATCATGAGTTTGATTTGATATGTAAATGACACTGAAGTTATTTGTAGATCTGAAGCCTCCATCACTACAACTCTAGTCTCCACCCAGAGATGCCAACTTCAGCTTGAACTGAAAGCGCCTTTGCCTGAAGTCAGATAGCAAGGAGACAGGCAGTCAAAAAGCAGGAGGCAGTGCTGGGAAAGAACAGTAGAGCTGGAGTGACAGAGGCTTTAAATTTATGGTAGCCATTTGCATTTCAAATCAAATGTTGATATCTCAGTAATGGACTGGATTGTTGGACCAGTCTTTGAAAGAGATACATGCACATATAAATAGCTAGGGGGTGAGGAAGATTAAATCCTAGCGGGCAGATTCACTTTACATAAGGAGAGCTGAAAGGTCCTCTTTCCAAAGCTTTTGAAAACAAGGAGTAAATATCAACAATGGAGCATTACACTCATATTGGTATCCACTTTTAGGGGGGAAAAAAAAAAAAAAAAAAAAATAATAATATTATGAAACCACTAAGGCTACTTTCACACTTGCTTTTTTTGCAGCGCGTTTTTCCCGCAAAAAAAATAAACGCATGGAAAAAACGCATACAAATGCTGCATTTTTTCAAGCATTTTTATGCGCATGCATGAAAAAAACGCAGCGTTTATGCGTTTTTACCGCGTTTGCGTTTTTTTTTCCCAACATTAGTTGGCCCCTCACACTAACCCAAACCATGACTTTACTAACCCTAAACCAAACCATACCCTAACCCTTAACCAAACCATACTAACCCTTAACCAAACCATACTAACCCTGACCCTTAACCAAACCCTAACCCAAGCCCTAAACCCTAACTAACCCTAAACCCTAACCCTTAACCAAACCATACTAACCCTAACCCAAACCCTAACCCTAACCCCCCCCTAACAAACCCTAACTCTAACCCAAACCCCTAATTTCCATTGTCTAACCAATGGTCAACAAAAAACGCATGCGCAAAAAAATGCATACATGAGCATGCCAATGCACACCCATAGACTTATAATGGGTGTCTTGCTGTAAAAAAAAAACAAAAAAAAAAAAACGCATTGCGTGTGCATGCGTTTTTTTGAGGCAAGTCGGACGCCCAAAAAATGCAACAGGATGCATTTTGTGCGCCCACCACAAAAAACGCATGCGCGTAAAAACGCATACAAACGCATGTGTATGCGCACATAAGCGCATCCCATGCAAAATATAGGAAAAAAAAGCGCATGCGTTTTTTAGCGCTAAATACAGCGCAAAAAACCGCAAGTGTGAAACCAGCCTCAGCTTACAAGTCACGAAGAAAAGCTAAATGTTCAAACATTACACAAATCGATAATACAAAAAAAAAAAGGAAAAAATCAATAACACTGGCGTGACCCTGTGTTGTCACGGTTGGTATCCTCTTAATATATTGCAATCATATTACATAGCACTGTTTACTTAAAAATCTTCATTTTGCCCTTCTACCCAGGTAATTCTTCCTGTTTCTATATAAAGAAAAAAAATCTTGCCCCTGCAGAAATCATTCCGCCTGACCCAGCTGCTCTCCCTCCCAGGGATTTTTACAGTGACTCGTACAGGAAAAATTGACCTCTTGTTTTTACATAGAACTTAGCAGGGTTCAACGAGTCAGATTTTAATGATGTCAAAAAAGTTCTCCAACATGGTCAGGAAATAAAACTTCACGTTTATTATAGAAACATTAAAAGACATGTAGTGGATACACTTGGAAGCCCAGGATGGCTAGCGACCAACATGTTTTGACAGTCTTAGGCTATGTGCCACGTTGCGTGTTAAAACGCACACAGAAAACCGGACTCCTTCCCAGAAATCGCGTTTTTTTCCGCGCGATTTCACCGCGATTTTCCCATGCGATATTCAAGCACTTTCCAAGCGATTTGAAGCATCGCTTGGAAAGTGATTGACAGGTTGGTCACACTTCTCAAACAGTGTTTGCCAAGTGTGACCAGGTTTTTACTATTGAGGCTGCCTATGCGGCATCAATAGTAAAAGATAGAATGTTAAAGTGCTAAAAAAAAAAAAATAAAAAAAAAAAAAAAAAAAAATCGGGGTATATTTACCTTCCGGCGTCCCGCGCTGCCATCCCGGGCCTCAGCGTTCCCAGTAATGCCTTGTGAGACCTGTGATGACGTAGTCTCGCGTTGCTATAGCAATCTCGCGAGACCGCTAGAGTCACGCGAGACTACGTGACTGGGAAGGCATAACTGGGAACGCTAGGCCGGGAATGCAGCGCGGGACGCCGGAAGGTAAATATACCCCGATTTTTTATTTATTCTTTTTTTTTTTTACAGTGGTATGGTACCCAGGGCCTGGAGGACAGTCTCCTCTCCTCCACACCGTGGGTACCAACCGCACATGAGACGCTTAACTTCCCGCATGGTGGGCATAGCCACATGCGGGAAGTAAGCGATTCTCATGCATTCCTATGGGTGCGGAATCGCGGCAATTCTTTGCGTTTCCGCACAAAAGAATGAGCATGCTGCGATTTTTTCCGCGATGCGATTCTGCCGCGGAAAAAAGCGCAGCATTAGCACAGCATGTGCAGAATGCCATAGGAATTAATGGGGGGGGCGTTCTGTACACGATTTTTAAACGTTTTTGCGCCGAAAATCACAGCAAAAACGCTTAAAAATCACTGTGTGGGCACACAGCCTTAATCAGTTTTATTTCCTGACCATGCTGGAGAACCTTTTTCACATTGTTTGCTTCTGCACACCCAGAGCCTCGGGTGACTCCCTGCGGATTCCATCTTCATCTGAAGAATTGATATACAATGAACCGACTATTCCCTGTCTTTCTACATATAGATTTTAATCATGGGAGGTCATTGACCTACTGGAAAAGAATTAGCTGGGCAGAAAGGCAAAATGAGCAATTGTAAGTACACAGTTCTATATAATGATTACTGCAGTATATTAAGAGGATAAAAACTTTGATGGGAGGCGGCGGCTTCTTTAAAATACTTATTGTAGTCAAGCTAATCCTTTGTCAAAATCAAGATTAGAGTTCTAACCTAAGGGTAAGTACACATGTTAAGTATTTTGTGTAGACATTTCTGCATCTCTTGGCAGAAAAGACGTAGCATAAAAGTCTTAGTTACTTACTGTTAATGGTATTTTTCGAAGACCATGACAGCACCACCGAGAGAGGGGATCCGCCCTTCAGGAACAGGAAACCTACAGATACAGAAGGGCGGCACCTCTCCCACACATCAGTTGGATTGGATTACAGAGCACAAGAGTACCACCAAGGTTAATGGCAAAAAAAAAAAAAAATACGTACGATACTATTACCGCCTATTACATGTGGATCATATAAGAGGAAAAAGTGCACACCCAAGCACAAAAAAGGGGAGGGAATCTAAGGGTGCTGTCATGGCCTTCAAAAAAAATACTGTTAACGGTAAGTAACTAAGATTTTATTCGAACATCCATGACGGCACCACCGAGAGAATTACAGAGAGTAATAAACTATTTAGGGAGGGACTACAACCCGCAGCACCCCTACACCAAAGGAGATGACTGAGGAAGCACCCAAGTCTAACCTATAATGATTGTAACACGTGCTTGGAGAAGGCCAAGTGGCGGCCTTACATATTTGGTCAATGGAGACTTCCGACCTCTCTGCCCACGAGGTTGCCATGGGTGGAATGCGCTCTCAATTTCTCAGGTGCCGGCCTGCCTTTCGACGTGTATGCTAGCGAAATAGCCTCCCTAATCCACCTAGCCAGTGTGCTCTTTGACACCCTACGTCCCTTCCTGGTGCCTTGAAAGGAGACAAACAAGGCATTGCCTTTTTCCAGGAATCAGTAACTGCTAGGTATTCTAAGAGACATCTTTTAACATCTAAGGTGTGGAGTTTCATTTCCTTTTGGTTGACTGGATTAGGGAGGAAGGATGGAAGAACTATTTCCTGCGTCCTATGAAAACTGGAAGCTACTTTAGGTAAGTATGCTGGATCGGGCCTAAATATTACTCTATCGTCCTGGAATTGCGTATATGGAGGAAGCCTAGACAATTCCTGGATGTCATTCACTCTTCGTGCTGACGTCAACACCACCAAGGCGGCTACTTTGAGGGAAAGATTTTTCACAGAGGCTGACGAGATGGGCTCAAACGGGGCCTCCGTCATTGCCATGAGAACTAGGTTTAAATCCTACGGCATAACCCTATCTCTCTCTATGGGCCTGGACCAACCCGCTGGCTTAATAAACCTACTAACCCAATAATTACCAGAGACATCGCAGCTAAAAAAGGCCCCCAGAGCTGAAACCTGCACTTTAAGGGTACTGGTGGAAAGACCCATGTCTAGATCCTTCTGCAGGAACTCTAGGATCTGAGCTATCAGAACTGCTTCTCCAGCTACAACTCCTGAGTTCTGTAAGAATTTCTTCAAGGCTCTGGCATAGATTCTGGTCATAATAAATATCCTCCTTAAAAGCAGGAAAGAAATTAAGTTTGGAGAAGTCTTTATCCTTTTGTAATGACCGTTCAAAATCCATGCCGTCAGATGAAGGCCAGCCACCTGAGGATGGGAGACTGGGCCCTGGGATAGGAGATCTGGAACATCCGTCAGGACCCAAGGATCGGACACAGACATGGCTCTGAGGCATGAGAACCATGTCCTCCTGGGCCAAAACTGGAGCTATCAGCATTACCCTTGCTCTGTCTTTCCTGATTTATCTTACTAGCAGGGGTAGTAAAGACAAGGGAGGGAAGGCGTAGGATAGATCAAAGTCCCATTTTACTAGGAAAGCATCGACTGCCAGAGGGATTTCTCTGTGATTTAGCGAACAGAACGGTCTCACTTTCCTGTTCTTTTTGGTGGCGAAGAGATCTATGTCCGGCTGACCCCACCTTCGTACAATCAGGTTGAAAATGGTAGTTTTTAGAAACCATTCTCCTTGTCTTAGAAGATTGAGGCATAAGAAGTCCACCGTGGTATTTTCTTTCCCTTTTATATGCAGAGCTGTTAAAGATAGGAAATGTTCTGCCAGCTGGAACAAGCGTTCTGTTACTTCCATCAGAGGTCTGGAACGTGTCCCGCCCTGGTGGTTGATATAAGCCACTGTGACATGATTGTCGGAGAGTACTCGCATGTGATGACCCTGTAGGAGCCTTTTAGCTGCCTGCTCTACTGCCGTAAATTCTTTCAGGTTAGAAGACATCTCTACCTGATGCTCCCATAAGCCCTGGACTATAACTTTACCTATATGAGCCCCCCAACCAGTAGGGCTTGCATCCGTGGTGACTACTCAGGTAATATCATACTCCCAGGGCACTCCTCTGGATAAGTTTTTTTTCTTCCAGTCACCACTCCAGGGATTTTACAGTGATCTGGGATAAAGTCAGTTGGCTTTCCAGGCAACCCCCAAGAATTTTCATATAACATCGCCCTGTAGCGTTCTTGTATGAAACTGTGCCCATCAGACCGCAGGGATGGAGGACGAGAGAGCGCCAAACAGGGACATGGCCTTCCTGAGGGACATGGCGGGGTTGTTAGAGGCATTTAGGACTTGATAACGCAGACGAACTAACTTCTCGGGCGGTAGACGACACTCCTGATCCTGTGAATGTAGAGTCAGGGGTTTCTTCCGCTACCTGTAGAAGGGGAGGGGGTTGGGGAGTGTAAGGTACTGCGTTAGTCCTTAGCGTAGGCCATCACCCCCTCTTTAGAACCCTACCGTTTGTCGCATATACGGCTGACAACTTTTTAGGGTAAGCGTCTGGCAGGGGAAAACTGCAGAGGGCATATCCCCTGTGTTTCGATTTCCCAGAACACTTCTTCCCCTGGCAGACAGAAAAATATAAGGGGAAGACTGCATCACCGGGTGTATTTTTATGAAGATCTCTTACCCGATCCGCAGCCGTAGTAGGTACCAGATCACGTGGGGGGGGGCAAGCTGATGCTGCTGAATCCTTCATTCTGGAGGAACTTTTGCGGCTGGATTGGCCACTCGTCCGGCCCTTCAGCTGGGGGTTTTGTACGAGGTCTTAGGGAAGCATGCTCCAGTCAGCGCTCCTGCTGGTCCTCCTGCTGCTCCATGGGGGCTTCTGACATATCCATTCTGGCAACGAATCAGAAGCACTCCTGCAGCATCCCAGGACCGTTTTATGGCCCCTCCCCCGGATATCTGGATCCACAACGCCCCCTTCATCCCACGCCCCCCCCCTCCCACCGCCACATTTGGCGGTATCCATGAAGAAAAAAGCTGTCGGGCACCTGGCTTCTGGCTCAGCGCCTCAAGCCCCGCAGCATCACTTCCACAACTCCCAGTGAGGCTGCAGGGATGCGCCTGCCCCACGTGACTCCAAGACCGAGATGACGGGAGCACCGGAGGGGGTGGGGGGGGTGGAAAGAGCGACCAAACCCCGGGTGGAAGGGGGATACTTGCCTACCGGCGATGGCTTTTCTGAAGACAGATCCTCCGGACACCGCTCCACCTGCACCGCACACTGCCGTGGAATCCTCCCCGGACCCACCTGGGTTGACTCGCCAGCCTGGGATCCTGATGATCTGTAGGATATCTGTAGGAACCCTGTCCTCCAGGAACAGGAAACCAAACTGATGCATGGGAGAGGTGCCGCCCTTTTGTATCTGTAGGTTTTCCGTTGGGCAGATCACTTCTCTCAGTGGTGCAGTCATGTACGTTCGAATAAATAAGCACTTTTTGGTGCAGATTTTTCCCCCACTCAGTAGGATTGAAATCTGAAAATCAAAAATAAGCAACGTATGCATGAGACTCCATTATTCTTATTCACTTTGCTAGCATCAGGAAACCCTTCAGGTTGTGTGACAAATCTGTGCAGAAAAAAAAAAAATTGACAAATCGCAACGTGTTCACAGGTCCTGTCAGTTATATTCTGTAGTTTTTACATCGATTTACAATGCAGAAAATTAAAATAACCTTACCTCATGTTGACAAAGTTTCCCCAAACGGCTGAAAACGAGAAAAAAAAAAATAAAATGTATAACAGATTGTGTATTTATAATAGTTTTTGTCAAACGCACACATCAGTATCCACTGTTACAATATCACAGCTGACGTTATAAGCTTTTGCCACTTTTTAAAATTCTTAACAAGTTTAAATAGAAAAAATATACGAGTATATATTCAGCATGCACAAGGTCAACTGCATATCCGTCCGTTGTCAGATAAGTTTCAGGGTTATGATAAAAATAATTTCAGTTGAAGACACTTCCAAGAACAGAGAAGTCACATCGCCCTTTTCAGTCTCATCAGAAATCATAATCTAGCATGCAAATGGGAATGGTTTTAAAAGCACCACTCCAGAGATTTTATTAATGCTGTCTTCAGGATCACACGGGCAAAGCAACAGGAGAACTATACTACATTTATAGTTGGAGACATATGCTAATCTTACTTACATTTCTGGATTGATTAGATCTTGGAGATGCGAATACCCCTTTAAGTATAGAGGTAGCTCAGACAAATATGATATGAAGATCTCTCATCGCATAATATCTCATATTTCAAGTTTTGGCTATGAACAGGTGGGCAATAGTTTAAAAGGTTTTAGCAGATCAATTAACTGGCAGGTTCAGAAATAGATGCCAAGGTACATTAACACCTCCTGAGTCCTTACTATATAAATAGGAAATAGAAACCAGGGCCAACACATTTATATTATATAGCCAAGAATATTAGGACACCTACACATTAGTACTGGAGCTTTTATCATACCCCATTCTAAATTCATAGTCACTCCCAATATCCCTAGGGTCGTATTTCCACTTTTTTGTTCCCGAATGAGCCACGGTAAAGGATTGAGAGAGGTTAGCTGAGGAAGATCGACTCGCCTGATTCACCAGTCCTTATTTCCACAACAACGACAAGCACTCCAAAGTGAGGTTGCGCACCCCCGAGTCCAGTGGTTCGCATAACAGCGGGGAAGGAGGAGAAGACGGACGTAAGGCTGAGGAGACACGGGACCGTAGCCCCTCACCATCCAGCATTGCCCCAGGGTGTGGGGGTGTTTGGTCCCCCTCCAGCAGAAACAGCATACAGGGGAGAAAGGCAAAGGCGATTGACCTCAGGCTGCCCAGCTACCAACAGGCATGAAAAATGGAGTGACTGTTCGCTGAACACAGCACACCAGGAAACCTCTTCATCCTTAGTGATCGGAAAAAAACAAAAAAAACAAAAAAAAAAAAACAAAACATTGAATAACCATAAGACGCACCCCAAATTTTCAGAAGGAAAATAGGAAAAAAAAAAATAATGTGTGAAACAATGGTCCGTCTTACAGTCCGAATTCAGCTTAGCAGCTCATCCATTTGCAATTAAAAACAGTCCGATTTCAGGATCAAAAATTTGGGCGAGCGTCATGCGATTTTTCCGTATGACATGCGTATGACATCCGTATGCACTCCGTATTCAATGCGATTTCAACACGAGGTTTTACATAGAGCAGTTCTCTCCATGTAAAAACTCATGTTAAAATAGCATTGTAAAAAACCGTACACAGTTTTAAAACAAAAGAATCTTCAAATATGCATCCGCATATGAATTACCGGCTTTTCTTCTATCTAATATAAATACATATTAGACACCCCCGGAAGAAGCTGGTAGCGAAACACGCGTCGGGGTGAGTGGACACCTGGAGACAGTGCCACAGGAAGATATTTATCAGGCTCCTACCATGCATTTTCTATTTGTTCCATTGATATTTATTAATGGATTCGGAGGCTTTACATAGCCATGGGGCCTATTCATTGTTAGACTTGTTAGCACTACTAGGGCTTTGTTTACATATGCAGGTACGCATAATTTATGCAGTACACCCCAGGGATCTATCATTGTTTTAGCTTGTCCATTTAGCTACCTTGCTAGGGGATTATTCTAAGTAGGATTCCTGTTTTGCCTTTTACATGGGATGTATTATGCTGCATATGATTACATTTATATGATGTTATAGCCTATTCATTTTAGCTCGGTGTCCCCTGTCATGGCTATCTTTGCTTTTGTCTACACTGTTTTTAGATGTTTTTTCAACAAAATATATACATTTTTAAATTCTATTGTCATTGTGGGATCTCTTCTTGTTCCCCTCATATGGTTATAGGGGACTAGTTGTATTATATGGTTGAAGTGCCCTAATTTACATATCTGGACTCTTTGTTAATATATGTATATATTCTATGTGTATATATCTATTCTTTTCTGAGCCGTCAGTGTGATTATACAGTAGCCGCACATGAATGGCCGGCTTTTCAAAGGACACTGGTGCGTATAAATCAGACAGCACTCGCATAGTTCAAGTGCTGTCCGATTTTTTTCTCGCAACCATTTACCTGGATTGGTGTTTTTCAGCCGAAAAATCGCAGCAAATTGCAGCATGCTGCAATCTTTTTTTCTCAGTTCGATTTCAGCTGAGGGAAAAAAAAAAAAAAAAAAAAACACAAGTGAGATGTCACCCATTGAACAACATTGGTCCAAATGCAATCCGCTTTTTTTTTTTTTTTTTTTCTTTTTAATCGGATTGCACGCGTCCGATTTCATCGCCAGCGAGTATGAGCTATACCAGGGAAGGAGGTCCAAGCTGGTGCTTTGGCCTTCGGAAAATCCCATCCCAGGTTGGTGGGGTGGCTGTGTTCTATGGGGCAGTTGCAGCGGCTTTCTGTGCTGCATGGGGGGCTCCGTCAGCATTTCGTCAAAGCCCGAAAGCCACCGCAGCTCTGTCACTGCAACGAGGAGGCCTCTGGAAAGATGGCAGTCGGGGGTGGCCCATGCTCAGATTCAGATCTCGGCAACGAGATCTCGTCCCGAGATCTCAGGACAAGATCTCGTTGACGAGATTTGAATCTGAGCATGCGCTGCCCCTGGCAGCCATCTTTCCTGAGTCAACCACATTGCAGCAACGGAGCTGCTGGGGCTTCCAGGTTTTGATGGAAATCTGGCGGAGCCCCCCATGCAGCACAGAGCCCTGCTGCCGTCACAACACAGAGCCCCGCTACTGCCGCACCAGCCTGGGAACTGAGGATGCATTGGGACCACCACAGGATTTGTAAGTATATTGCAACCATAAGACACACTCTCATTTTTCCCAAAAATTTTTGGGGAAAAAAAGTGCGTCCTATGGTCCGAAAAATACGGTATCTAACTCTTGAATTTGTGTTTTTCTTGTTGGTCAAAAGCCTGAAACGTTGACACTTCTTGTAGGTTAAACTGATATTTCTGAACGGACAAATGTTTACCTTTTATATCAGCTCCTACAGTTTATTGTACTGTTATCTTTGCAAAACTGGGATGCAGGGTCACTGAACAATGATTTTTGCTGATATGTTGATTACACATTGGCGAGGCCAGCTAGCTTGTTACTTGCAAAAAAAAAAAAAAAAAAAAAAAAAAAAAAAAAGTGTAAAAACTATGCAAATTGATTAAATAGTCAATCCATGAGAGTTAACCTCATAACATCAACTTCTTGACCTCTGGATGCTGGTTTGAAGGACAACAGTTGGGAACAATATGAGTGGGATATACCTCTAACAATATACAACCATACGACCAAAACATCCAAGAGATCCAAAGAACCAGAGACTCTTTACAAAACCACAGCCAGGAATGCTCTACAGGATAGCTGCCAGATCATGGCTCCACCACGAGGGACACAGATTTTTACATTCTACTAGATAACAGCTTAGGGGGCCATTGCCCTGGCTGAGAGAATACAGATCTGCACCATGGACGATAACTAAACAATGGATATTTTTGGGGTCGTCAGGATTTGAACCCAACGGTCACCTGAGCCCCATAGATACGTTTGGGAAAGCCAGGAACGTGACCTGTCACCTGGCTCCATGAAGATGTTCACAGTTGCCAGGTTGTGATCCTCAGATCACCTGGCCTTGCACCTAAATGGACTGTCCGCTTCCTAAACTTGTTGCCTCCTGTGCGTGCAAAAGGTGAGGTAGTCGACACTGGAAGCTCTGAAGTCACAGCTGCTCTTATCCCAGCGAGTCAGTGGAAGGACAAGACTAACTGTGCAACATCTTGGGTATTTTGCAGGGACTGTTCTATGTGTTATTTGCCTGTTTTGGGATTCAATAAAGTATTGCCACACTGTTTTACCCTCACCCTGTGCTGTCTGAGTATTATGCCCACAGTAAAAGGAAAGTGGCCATTCGTTGAGATGATCACTGGTCCATGTTGTTTCAGCTAGAAGACTAGAGCACACGCTGACCCCAGTGACTCCACACGTGACCAAAATATCTTGGTATACTAATGCATTTATAAATTTAACGTCACTGGAACTAAGGAACCTAGGTCATCCCTGAAAAACCACCAAAACTTACAGTTGACAATGCAGTCAGGCAAGTCACGGCCTTCTGGCTTTCACCAAACCAAGATTAATCCATATAGAGAAGAGTGTTTAATCACAGAGCACCTTTCCACTTTTCCATAGACCAGTGGCGGCCTGCTTAACGCTTCCAATGCCTGGCATTGTGCTTGGTAGTGAAGTAATATTTGCTGGCAGCTGCTCAGCCATAAAACACCCATGCAGTTATTGTACCGACGTCAATACCCAAAGTTTGAAGTGCTGCAATTATTGGCCCCGATTCAAACAGTTTTCAGCAGGATATAAAATGGTTCGAAGCGTCACCTATTATTTGCACTCAAAGCTCCGCAATTTAATTTTTTCATAAACCAGTCCCAGCTATCTCAGCCAGGTTTCTGAAAAGTGGGCTTGGCCAAGAGGGGTCATAGCCGTGCTTGGCCAAAAAAAAATTCAACATACCGTAATTTATGCAACAAGGCTGGTGTAAATTATGATTGGAATGGACTTCAGTTTATGACTGGTCCTTCAGCCACCATTAGAAGTGCTCTCTAGACTCATGAAGAGATGCACACCTCCATGAATTTGGCATATCTAAAGGCTACTTTCACACATCAGTTTTTTGCCGTCAGGCAGGATCCGGCTTTTTTTTTAGAAAAAACGGATCCGGAATAAATTTTGGAGAACTGTAGAAACGGATCGTTTTTTTTGCTGGATCCGTCTCTGTTCCTGGGGGCTGGCCAATTGGATCTGAGCATGCGCAGACTTAAAAAAACCGGATCCGGTGGCTGGATCCGTCTTTTCCTGGATCCGGCGCCCATAGACTTTCATTGTAGCAAAAAGCTGGAAGCGCCGGATCCGGCGCTTCCGGCTTTTTCGCCGGAGACAAAAAACGTTACAGTAGCCGTTTTTTCCAGACGCCGGAATGAGACAAGTTGCCGGATCCGGCAAAAAACGGATGAAACGCAATGCCATCCGGCACGATCCGGCGCTAATGCAAGTCAATGGGGAAAAACCGGATCCGGCATTGCATTTTGCCGGATCCGGTTTTACAAAAAAAAGCCGGATCGCGCCTGAAGGCAAAAAACTGATGTGTGAAAGAGGCCTAAGGCACGTGCACACGTTCAGTTTTTGGTGAGTTATTTTACCCTCAGTATTTGTCAGTCAAAACCAGGAGAGGAACAACCAGAGGAAAAGTATAATAGAAACATGTCACCACTTCTGCATTTATCACCCACTCCTGGTTTTGGCTTACTAATACGGAGGTAAAAAAAAAACCCCTCAAATACTCTGTGTGCTCCTACAAGCACAGAGCGCCTTTAAGAAGCTGACGGAACCATCAAGTTCTCCAAGGCGAAAATGCAAGCATCCGTATTCCTGAAGCATTTTCTAAGGCGTCTTTACAGTCACTTTTGTGGTGGCGTTGTTGCTGGCATCTTTGCTCTGTACTTTCTGGTTTATAAAGCTGGTGGCCTCTAGATGAAGCTGCCTGAAGAATGAACATGGTCGTTAAACTGTCAAGGTTTCCAAATACTGAAGTTATAAGAAGTGACAGGCACAATGCAATCTCAGCAATGTCATTTAGAGAACACTGTGCATTATGTTCAAATCCAGCACCACTAGCAGGCAGAATCCGCCTGAAAGGTATCGTGTGCATCGTTACTCCAGAGCAACTTTCACCAAGAATGGCTTGTGAGACCCCAGATTTTATGAATTGAGTCGTGGAGACAGCACAGTGTTCGTGACTTATGCAACTCAGCATTTAGCGTACCCGTGGCCAAGTTGCTGCAATTCCTAAACGCTTCAGTAACACATTTTGAAATAAACAGGGTATTCAAGGAAGCACTCCCATGAATATTTTCTCATTAAATCGGTGTATGTTAATATAATCACCTACTGCCATTTTGTCAGGTATACAGTGCCGTCCTGCTCCTCCTCTATCAGAGTCTCTCCACATGAGCCAGAAGCCTCTTTCAGGTTGTGTGCACACGCTGCGGATTGTCCTGCGGATTTTTCCGCAAGGATTTGTCAAAAACCGCAGGTCAAAAGACCTGCGGTTTATCTGCAGTTTAGCCTTCGGTTTGACACCTGTCATTGAGCAGGTGCCAAACCGCAGCGGAATCCGCACAAAGAAGTGACATGCTGTGGTTCTGAAACCGCAGCAAATCCGAGCGGAAAAATCCGCACCGCGGTTTTCATTTCATTGATTTTAATGGTACTGTACACCGCAGCGGGTTCGCATCGTGTGCACACACCCTTAGGATGTGTGCACATGCTGTGGATTCTGCTGCAGATCCGCAGCGGTTATGGCCCTGCGAAACCACAGCAGTTTCTGCTGCGGTGTACAGTAGCATTATAACCTATGGAAAACGAAAACCACAGTGCAGACGGTGTGGATTTTTCCGCACGGTTTTGCTGCGGTTTTCAATCCGCAGAAAGAAATGACATATCAATCTGCCCCATTGTAGATACGATAAACCGCAGGTCTTCTGACCCGCGGATTTACTTGCGGATTTTACTAAATCTGAGCGGACAAATCCGCAGCGTGTGCACACACCCTTACAGTGAAAGCCTATGGAGCCTTGATCTGATGCTTCATATGCTTATACTGTAAAATCCACTTCTGGGTCACGCAGAGCGCAGTGTGATCTGGACATTCCTGATGACACTCAGAAATGGAGCAGAACGGTGCTGAAACACAGAATATGGGCAGAGCTTCTTTTAAAAAAAAATATAAATAAGTGAAAAAAAAAATCCACAAACAGACTTATTACAATGCTGGCATATTCAGCGAGCTCTTTAGGATCTGAAACCATGCTTCACAAATGTTATTAATTCCAGCTACTAGCCATGCAGTCTGAATTTTATATACAGTGGGTATGGAAAGTATTCAGACCCCTTTACATTTTTCACTCTTTGCTTCATTGCAGCCATTCGGTAAATTCAAAAAAAATATTTTTTTTCTCATTAATGTACACTCTGCACCCCATCTTGACTGAAAAAACAGATGTAGAAGTTTTTGCAAATTTATTAACAAAAACTGAAATATCACATGGTCATAAGTATTCAGACCGTTTGCTCAGTATTGAGTAGAAGCACCCTTTTTGACAGCCATGAGTCTTCTTGGGAATGATGCAACAGGTTTTTCACACCTGGATTTGGGGATCCTCTGCCATTTTTCCTTGCAGATCCTCTCCAGTTCCGTCAGGTTGGATGGTGAATATTGGTGGAAAGCCATTTTCAGGTCTCTCCAGAGATGCTCAATTGGGTTTAGGTCAGGGCTCTGGCTGGGCCAGTCAAGAATGGTCACAGAGTTGTTCGGAAGCCACTCCTTTGTTATTTTAGCTGTGTGCTTAGGGACCAGAGCTGTGGAGTTGGTGCTCATTTTGGTGGAGTCGGTATAAAATGGACCGACTCCTAAAATATATAATAAATTGGGTACAGTAGTTCAATGCAGAATGTGCCGAATATTTTTTCATAGGAATTTGGGAAAGTTATGAAAAGGCTGTTCTATTCCTGATCTAAGGCTACATTCACACACAGCGTTTTTGCTTTGTTTTTTGAGGATACGTTTTTCAGCTGCAAAAGCAGATCAGCTTTTTAAAAAAAAAACGCATCACCTGAAAGGTTTTTGAGCTCATAATCTTTTCAATAGCAAAAGCAGATTAGAAAAACGCCACACAAACTGATATGCTCATTAAGCCCAAAAACGGATCCTCACAAAACAATGTGTCTGAATGTCATATCTTGAACCCATTGACTTTGCTGGGATGCCCAGTGTCACTGCATTTTACTGCAAAAAACGGATCCACAAAAACGCTGTGTGTGAATCATGGCTGTAGCCAGCGAGGGGCGGGGGGCAGCCTCCCCCCCCCTAGAAGCAGGAGCATGCACCTATCAAAACTCACTTGTATCCTACAGTGCTCCCATCCTACACCGGCTCCAGACTGCAGGGGGCAACCAGAACCCCTAAAATTGATTCCATCTTGGAGACGTGCTGGGAAAGGGGCAATTGTCGATCAAGCCACTCGGTGGGGCAGCACTTATTTAATGATTGAGCGATTGCTTGAACTAAAACCGTTTCTTATAGATATGGCGAACCCTCAGGTAACCCTAAATGAAGGTCAATGGACACAGGTGGCTGAATTGAAGGAATTGCTTAATCACCCATTTACCGTGACTAAAAAATTACAAGCTGAGGATTTAACGCATGGCATTTTCATAAGGGAGTTGAAGAACTTGCTATTTTTCCTGTCCCAAAGAGGAGGTTTAATCGCAGATGGCATTTCTGCTTCAACGAAACGGAGAGAGACACAGCTATTGGAAAATATAATTTTTCTGGCAGCTGTTTATGTGGACCCAAGTCATCGTATACTGCTTGATGATCAACAGCTTACTAAAGGAAAAGAAGCTCTGATTGAGGTAGCAGTTAGGATGAGTGGCCTACAGGAGGACTTGCCAGGCGCAAGAGGACTTGGGTCCTGACAGTGATACTGCTGCCATATCTTCATCCTCATCAGATGAGGAGTTTGACTTTGACAAGTATTTGGATGACATGGAGCAGGCAAAGCATTGCTGCAAGGAAAAAGATTTCACTCCGTCTCCTATAGCAAGCAGATTGACCATATTTCAGCAAAATGTTTCACTTGCTCTCAAAGAAATAGAAAAATTCAACCGTTCACCAAAATTGACTGTGCATGAGGCAATTCCTTTATACTTGGAAATTGTTAGAGATGTTGCCCATATGGTTACGGCTTTGCCTCCAACCCAAGTTAGTGTAGAGAGGTGGTTCTCTAGCCTTAAAATTATTATAAGACTTCTGGTGGTTCCAAACATCTTCCATTTAAGAATTATGGAGGCCACTGTGCTCTTAGGAACATTGAATACTGCAGAAATTCGTTTGTAACCTTGGCTAGATCTGTGCCTTGCCACAATTCTGTGAGATTCTTGGCCACTTTGACCTCATGATTCTCATTTGGTCTGACATGCACTGTGAGCTGTGAGGTCTTATATAGACAGGTGTGTGCCTTTACTAATCAAGTCCTATCAGTTTAATTAAGCACAGCTGGACTCCAATGAAGGAGTAGGACCATCTGAAGGAGAATCACAAGGAAATGAACAGCATGTGACTTAAATATGAGTGTCTCAGCAAAGGGTCTGAATACTTACGACCATGTGAAATTTCAGGTTTTCTTCTAATAAATTTGCAAAAATGTATACATTTCTGTTTTTTTTCAGTCAAGATGGGGTGCAGAGTGTACATTAATGAGAAAAAAAAAAAATGAAACTTTTCTTGAATTTGCCAAATGGCTGCAATGAAAGTTAAAAATTTAAGGGGTCTGAATACATTCCATACCCACTCTACTCATGTCAGCGAGACTGAATGAAAAACCTGAATGCAATGATTAAGTGGGGGGTCCCAATACTTTTGGGGATATGTAATGCCTGTGGCCCAGGTTGGTAGTGATGGGCAGTCCAGATCTTTTGGGGGAGCTGGATCATTTGGCTCCACTCACCAAAAACACCTGGCTCTTTTGGATCCCAAATGGATCACCATTTAATATGTGATCACTCGCAGACTGACAGCAAAACTGCACCCACCTATAGTCAGCCATTCACAGTCCATTTAAAGGAAGGGGGGATTTCGGGGTTTTCAGTAACCTTGGCATCTGATCATGCTCATTTCACTCCCAGTGAGTGATTTCGAGACTGAAAACAGCTCTCCCGGAGGTGCTGGCTCCCATTGATCACTGGAGGGAGACAGCTTGGTCGCGAACGACATCACTACAGGCTTTTAACAGGGGAGTCCCGATCAGGCCGTACAGTGGACAGAACTCTATGGCTACATGCCGACTACCTAAAGGAACTGCTGAACATGTCATGCATGCAGAATACAGTTTTTTACTGTCTCCAAAGGAGAACGGATGCCATGCCAAGTATAGAGCATATACATCCAACAGTGGATGTGGACGTGCGCAGGCCATCGCTGCGCTCAAAAGCGCTAATGTGAAACTAGCCTAAGTAGCGACCCCCGTCCCCAGCGATGTCGCTAGTAAGATCTGCCTGTGTGGAAGCTCACTAGCGACCACTTAGCGATGTACCAGTGATCCTGACCGCGTCATATCGCTGGTCGGGATCGCTGGTACATCGCTAAGTGTGACAGTACCTTTAGAGTGTAGCCATTGTGAGTGAAGATGATTGCCCGAGATAACACCAAGTCCTCATTCAGGTGTCCTCGAAATTTATGAGTGTACTTCACAGCCCTAACCCATTCCCATTATAATCCTTGGGAGCTGTTCACATGTCCGCTTCTCACAGGTCCCAAATATAAATCAAAATCAAACATTTCAGTTTTTGATTGGAGACTGATCAAAATTATTCATGCAAAGTTTACGGGTCAAGAAAAATTACAGCACATGGATGGCATCAGTGATCAGTCCATGATTAACATTGCAGCGTATAGCTTTGTATACATGTATACATATTTTTTCATCCTCTGTAATTTGTGACAATCACTGATGGTAAAAACTGACATATTGACCAGACACCAGTGAAACAGACTGTACTTGCGCACGTGAAATTCACTGATGTCTGAATGAGGCCTAGAAGGCATAGCTGCAGTACACAACCAAACCCATGGCTGTGTATGATGTAACTGGGCTCCAGAGCTTCTCCACGTGCTACGGACCCTAAACTCCCATGATCTTTAGAGGACCCCTTCAGTCAAATCTTGATGGCACCACCTAGTGATGTAACAGCAAAGTTTTATACAACCTCTTACACGGTTTTAGATACGTTGCACAAAAGTAAAAGCTTCCTGTGACCTGATTAGGTGTTGGCAGTTGTAGTAATTATCCCTTGATGTCTCCATGTAGAGAGCTAGCCCCTGGCTATAATATTTGCTTACTATCCTGCACATTCAGGACGCTGCCACCTGGAGTGGAAGCCATTCGATTTCTTTATTGGCCAAACAATAAGCAAAAACTTCAGACACTAACTGAAGACGACTTGAGCGGCGAGGAGCTTGCAGCCAACGTCTAGGTGCAGAACCTCACTCCTGACAAAAGCAGAAGAACACACCATCTACACCGTATCATGTATGTCATAACAACGTGCTGCTGCAGAATATGTACAAGACTTTCTGAGGAGACATCGATAAGAACAATACTTTATAAGAGACATGACAAGTGTAAGGAAAAACACTAAACAGGTCAGATCTGCTCGTTAATGTGTCACATTCCAGACTATGTGAATGAAACCCACTCTAGAACAGAGTGCCCACTTTGTATAAGTGGCAGTACAGACACACCTTCCTACAGACAGCCCTGCTGCTGCCTCCTGTATCCATTACTGCACATTGTAGGAAGTGATCAGTATACAGAAAACAGCAATGAGATGTTAGCTCCGCTCCACACTGCCTTTAAGTAGGAAGAGTTCCAGCATGGCAGCCCCAGGCCAGTGAATGAAGAAAAGGAGGGCACTGTCCTTCGCTGTCACCTCCCTGTGATAACCGCACCAATTCTGCTGTCACCTCGTTTCACCAACCCATCAGTCACCATGCTGCACCATCCCCATCGCTTCCACTGTCACCACACTGCGTCATCCCCACCGCTTCACTGTGACCTCCCTGTGATATCCCCACCACTTCTGTTGTCACCTCGCTTTGCCAACCCATTTATCACCGTGCCGCGCCATCCCCACCGCCTCTGCTGTCACCACGCTGTGCCATCCCAACCACTTCCACTATCACCACGCTGTGCTGTCTCCACCACCTCCTGTCACGGCGCTGCACCATCCCCACCGCCTCCACTGTCACCATGCTGCGCCATCCCCATCGCTTACGCTGTCACCTCACCATCCCCACCACTTCGCTGTCAGGTCGCTTCACCATCCCCACTGCCTCCACTGTCACCTTGCTGCACTGTCCCCATGCTGCGCCGTCCCCACCACTTCACTGTCATGTCGCTTCTCCATCCCCACCACCTCCACTGTCACCGTGCTGCGCCGTCCCCGAGCTGCGCCATTCCCATTGCTTCCACTATCATCTCACCATACCCACCACCCCACTGCGCCATCCTCACCGCCTCCGCTGTCACCGTGCTGCACCATTCCCATTGCTTCCACTATCATCTCACCATACCCACCACCCCACTGTCACCACACTGCACCATCCCCACCGCCTCCACTGTCACCATGCTGCGCCATCCCCATAGCTTACGCTGTCACCTCGCCATCCCCACCGCTTCCCTGTCATCTGGCTTCACCATCCCCACCGCCTCCACTGTCACCACACCATCCCCACCGCCTCCACTGTCACCATGCTGCGCCATCCCCATAGCTTACGCTGTCACCTCACCATCCCCACCGCTTCGCTGTCATCTCGCTTCACCATCCCCACCGCCTCCACTGTCACCATGCTGCGCCATCCCCATCGCTTACGCTGTCATCACACCATCCCCACCGCCTCCACTGTCACCATGCTGCACCATCCCCATAGCTTACGCTGTCACCTCACCATCCCCACCGTCTCCACGATGCGCCATCCCCACCGCTTCGCTGTCATCTCGCTTCACATCCCCACTGCCTCCACTGTCACCACGCTGCGCCGTCCCCACCACTTCGCTGTCATCTCGCTTCTCCATACCCACCACCTATACTGTCACCGTGCTGCGCCGTCCCCGAGCTGCACCATTCCCATTGCTTCCACTGTCACCTCACCATACCCACCACCCCACTCACACTGCGCCATCCCCACTACATCACACTGGGCACATGGAGGGCACTAGGGCCATTTGGCAGTGCCAAGCACTGGACACTTTCAGGATGACACAACATGAATACGAGACGTGCATACACAGGAGCAGGGCACAGCAGTGCCCATAATAGCCTCACACTGCCCCCACTACATGCTCCAGGCTGATGGCAAAGAATGAATGGGCACTCACAGGCTACATAGGCGATCAACGCGAGTGCAATGAGCAGCTTCATCGTCCTTCTATTGATTGCAGTTAGTAAGCGTCGCATTCGGCTTTTCACCATCACCAGCCGGACCACGTTCCGTACCCGAAGTCGGAGCCGGGAACATGAACCCGGCGTGTCAAGGAAATCCCAGGAGGAGAGCTGAAGGCCAAGACACGGGTATAAGTGAGTTCCTGCCCGGTCAGGACACAACGCATGCGCGCAACTCCACTGCACTTCATATACTCTGGACACAGGAAGGCATAACGCCATGCAAATAAGACCTGTGAGCATGCGCGCCACTGACTGGCGGTCTCTGATCACGTGACAGTACGTCAGGACCTGGCGTTCTGTGTGGAGATACTCTCCTAGCAACACCACGCTATGGTACCTGGCGACTGCAGGAGCAGAGGGGGCAGCAGGGCGCAAACTACGGGAGCAGAGAGAGGGCAGCAGGGCACAAACTACGGGAGCAGAGAGGGCAGCGGGGCACAAACTACGGGAGCAGAGAGGGGGCAGCAGGGCGCAAACTACGGGAGCAGAGAGAGGGCAGCAGGGCACAAACTACGGGAGCAGAGAGGGGGCAGCAGGGCGCAAACTACGGGAGCAGAGAGAAGGCAGCAGGGCACAAACTACGGGAGCAGAGAGGGCAGCGGGGCACAAACTACGGGAGCAGAGAGGGCAGCGGGGCACAAACTACGGGAGCAGAGAGGGCAGCAGGGCACAAACTACGGGAGCAGAGAGAAGGCAGCAGGGCACAAACTACGGGAGCAGAGAGGGCAGCGGGGCACAAACTACGGGAGCAGAGAGGGGGCAGCAGGGCGCAAACTACGGGAACAGAGAGGGCAGCAGGGCACAAACTACGGGAGCAGAGAGGGGGCAGCAGGGCGCAAACTACGGGAGCAGAGAGGGCAGCAGGGCACAAACTACGGGAGCAGAGAGAGGGCAGCAGGGCACAAACTACGGGAGCAGAGAGAGGGCAGCAGAGCGCAAACTACGGGAGCAGAGAGGGGGCAGCAGGGAGCAGAGAGGGGGCAGCAGGGCGCAAACTACGGAAGCAGAGAGGGGGCAGCAGGGCACAAACTACGGGAGCAGAGAGGGGGCAGCAGGGCGCAAACTACGGGAGCAGAGAGGGGGCAGCAGGGCGCAAACTACGGAAGCAGAGAGGGCAGCAGGGCACAAACTACGGGAGCAGAGAGGGGGCAGCAGGGCACAAACTACGGGAGCAGAGAGGGGGCAGCAGGGCGCAAACTATGGGAGCAGAGAGGGCAGCAGGGCGCAAACTACGGGAGCAGAGAGGGGGCAGCAGGGCGCAAACTACGGGAGCAGAGAGAGGGCAGCAGGGCGCAAACTACGGGAGCAGAGAGGGCAGCAGGGCACAAACTACGGGAGCAGAGAGAGGGCAGCAGGGCACAAACTACGGGAGCAGAGAGAGGGCAGCAGAGCGCAAACTACGGGAGCAGAGAGGGGGCAGCAGGGAGCAGAGAGGGGGCAGCAGGGCGCAAACTACGGAAGCAGAGAGGGCAGCAGGGCACAAACTACGGGAGCAGAGAGGGGGCAGCAGGGCACAAACTACGGGAGCAGAGAGGGCAGCAGGGCACAAACTACGGGAGCAGAGAGGGGGCAGTAGGGCACAAACTACGGGGGCAGCAGGGAGCAGAGAGGGGGCAGCAGGGCGCAAACTACGGGAGCAGAGAGGGGGCAGCAGGGCGCAAACTACGGGAGCAGAGAGGGGGCAGCAGGGCGCAAACTACGGGAGCAGAGAGAGGGCAGCAGGGCGCAAACTACGGGAGCAGAGAGGGCAGCAGGGCGCAAACTACGGGAGCAGAGAGGGGGCAGCAGGGCGCAAACTACGGGAGCAGAGAGAGGGCAGCAGGGCGCAAACTATGGGAGCAGAGAGGGCAGCAGGGCGCAAACTACGGGAGCAGAGAGGGGGCAGCAGGGCGCAAACTACGGGAGCAGAGAGAGGGCAGCAGGGCACAAACTACGGGAGCAGAGAGAGGGCAGCAGAGCGCAAACTACGGGAGCAGAGAGGGGGCAGCAGGGAGCAGAGAGGGGGCAGCAGGGCGCAAACTACGGGAGCAGAGAGGGGGCAGCAGGGCACAAACTACGGGAGCAGAGAGAGGGCAGCAGGGCGCAAACTACGGGAGCAGAGAGGGCAGCAGGGCACAAACTACGGGAGCAGAGAGGGCAGCAGGGCACAAACTACGGGAGCAGAGAGGGCAGCAGGGCACAAACTATGGGAGCAGAGAGGGGGCAGCAGGGCGCAAACTACGGGAGCAGAGAGAGGGCAGCAGGGCACAAACTACGGGAGCAGAGAGAGGGCAGCAGAGCGCAAACTACGGGAGCAGAGAGGGGGCAGCAGGGAGCAGAGAGGGGGCAGCAGGGCGCAAACTACGGGAGCAGAGAGGGTAATACTCGGGTATTCGATACGAGTAGCGAGTCCAATGGCAATCAATGGAAAATGCGAGTAATTGTCTGCTGCACCCTACAAAGAGGTTTGGGACTGATGAAAAGGCTAAGGCTGAGTTCACACATACCGGAATTCTCGCGGAAATTACCGCGAGAATTCCGGAATTCCATTCGGCGGGAAAATCGCATTTTAAATTCCCGCGATTTTCCCGCGGAAAAACTAGCATTTTGCCAGCGTAATTAGCTGGCAAAATGCTAGCGTTTTCCAAGCGATCTGTAGCATCACTTGGAGAACTGATTGACAGGTTGGTCACCACACTCGTCAAACATAGTGTTTGACGAGTGTGACCAACTTTTTACTACTGAGGCCGCCTATGCAGCATCAGTAGTAAAAGATAGGCTGTAAAAAAAAAAAAGGTTTTATTCTTACCTTCCGACGTCCCGCGCAGCCGTTCCCAGTAATCCTTTTGCGAAAATGCCCGCGATGATGTCCGTTCTCGCGGCAAAATTAATGAGCATGCTGCGGTTTTTACCGCGAAGTGATTCCGCCGTGGTAAAAACCGCAGCATTAGCACAGCATTGCGGAATCCCATAGGAATGCATGGGATACTTATTTTTCGCGTTTTCGCGGCAAAATCGCTCGGTTAAAACCGCCGCGGAAACGCGAAAAAAACGCCACGTGTGAACTCAGCCTTAAAATTGTGAAAATGGTTAAAAAAATGTATGCTGTAAACAAATGTATATAACATGGGGGCATCGGGTCAGGGGCTGCACGAGTGGTTTTACACCACTGCTTCACTAGAATGTACAATCACTATTTGAAGTTCTGTCATTTTTTGTCGGCAGAGCAGGACTCGTACGCCACTTACGCAGTGCCAGTGATATATCAGAATTGCCGTAAGAGCGAGTGATGATGGAGGTGATCTTCTGACATCTTCCTTGTATGGGAAGGGATGGACGTGATCACCAGTTGCAAAAAAATAATGTTTTGGGTGACTTTAGGTTGGGATACTGTCATCTGGAGGGCTTAAATGCTGTTGCGAAATCCAGTCCTTGTTAAATTTTATCGGAGTCAGCCTGTCTGCGTTCTTTGTAGTCAACCGTGTGCGTGTAGCTGTGATGATTACCCCAGCAGCACTGAAAACACGCTCTGACATCACACTAGCATCAGGGCTGGCCAGCACCTCCAAGGTGTGAAAGAAAAGACTGGTGACGCTGGAGGAACCAATGTGACGTAACTACACAGGCACAGCTCTCCGGCGCCCCATCTGTCTCTCAGGTCAGTAAGGGAACTGCACCTAGAGCAAATGGCCGCCGGGGAGGATGTCCTGTTACCTGCTGAGTATTCTAAGATCCGTAATCAGAGTAAAAACATCAGCCCAAGATTAATTTTATATTTTAATTGCCTTAAGGGCGCACTAGATAATTACAGAAATATACAGTAAGCTATACAACGGAATTACAGTGGATTGGCAGTAAGAGTAAAGATATAACAATAATGGTACAAGACTTAGAGATATTAAGCTGGAGGTCAATTTACCAGGTTGTAGGTTGCATGTGGATGCCGGGAGCTCTGCAGTCCACAGGTACAAGAACCTTAGTTGCCGGACAGACCCCAAAGCGCATGCCGCTGCTCCCTTGGCAGATCTGTCCCCAGTTCCTTCTTAGATCATCATCATCTGGTTCTTCTGTGTGAGCAAGACTGTCTGCCATGTGCTCCCAGTTCTTAAGCATGCTGGGTTCCCCCCCCCCCCCCCGTGTCAGAGGGTGAGCTAATAATCTCCACCCTTTAGCTCCCTGCAGAACTTATTCCCAATATCTAAGAAAGGGGGTAACTTCCTCCAGGATAATCGGATCAGGACACGAGAGGTACCAGTGAATGCGGTTTGTTTTGCCTGTCGTGTGGAGAGCAAACATGGCCCCATTGGGTCGCTGTGGAAGGCCAATCTCTATCTCAGGTCCCAGAGCCCTCACCGACTCAGGAGTCACACTGCCAGATGCGCGATTTCCTCAGGGTCACGCGGATATTTTTTATGAGTCTATAACTCGAAAGATGTGCTCATAATCCATGATCCTAGGATGGAGTCGAAGTGGCTGGGAGAAACAATGGATGTGCATTTCTGTGTGCAGCTGGCAGGTATATTCTAATTGAAGCCACCAGGCACCTTCATGTCCCATACTGGCATGGCTCCTACTCAAGCTTTGAAGTTCTGTTTTGGCCTTATCTCATTATCATACTAAAAGACCTTGCTATTCAACATTGGAGCATTAAATCCTGCTTTCTTCAATATTCTTACAGGCCAAGGGGGGGGTAGGAGCAGTTAGCTGCCTGTAATTCTTGTGAACTCAGACCAAAATGGTGTCACTGGGACAGGCCAAGCTCAGACATGAGGCGAGCATTATGCCCCATATCCAAGATGGCGGTTGCTCCTTCATCACACAAGGCATATAAGGAGAGGTCTGGCCAACTATGCAGCTTGGATACCCAGTTATTAAATGGAACAGAAGCATCAGAGAGGACACAGGTATGGTCACTTTGTCCTATTTCACACTTCCGTTTTTGACCATCAGTCAAAATCCACCAGGTTTTGAAAAAAACGGATCCGCCATTTTTTTGGTCGGATCCGGTTTTTTTCCACATTGAGTTGCATTACCGGCGGATCTTGACGGATGGCCATCCGTTGGATCCGTTTTTTTGCGGATCCGCCAAAATGATTGCATCCACCGGCATGCCTGGACGGACCCCGCAACGTTTTTTTGGCTGTAGGATCTGCATTTTACAGTGCGCATGACCGGAGAAAGGAAGTCTGCCGGGGATTTAACCCTGAATTCCTTTCTGGCGGTGGAAAAAAATCTCTCTCTCTCTCTTTCCTTTAAAATTCTGCATTCAACGGATCCGTCAAAAAAACAGTCCAGTGGCATCCGTTTCCATCAGTTACAAACGGATACGCTTTCCGCCATTTTGGCGGATTTTAACTGACAAGAAAAAATGGAAGTGTGAAAGAGGCCTTACAGGGCTGTGGAGTTGGTAAGCCAAACCTGCGACTCCGACTCCTCAGTTTCCCTTACACCGACTCCACGACTCCGACTCCCACATATATTGCTTATATTTGGGTGAAAAATTTATTGTAGTACAATGTAAACATCAGATATTTAATCATTTTTATGATACAATAATCAAGATATTTAGATAGAACATAATATATATTTATTGGAATACAACTTTAGAACACAAAAAACTACAATAAATTGTAAATATGTAATACACTATGTAATATTGATTACATATATATATAGTGTATATATATACAGTATATATCACTATGTAATAATCTATGTAAGTGGCAAAAAACAGTTTTCAACAAAAACATACTAAATAACATTTGTGCAGTCTATGAATTTGTTCTAAGAAATAGAATTGCCTCTATCAGATTCCCCTTCATAGATGACCTCAAATCTGACCTAATAATTTTAAGGCTAGAGTACAACCTCTCTACACTAACTTGGGTTGGAGGCAAAGCCGTAAACATGGGCAACATCTCTAACAATTTCCGGGTATAAAGGAATTGCCTCATGCACAGTCAGTTTTGGTGAACGGTTGAATTTTTCTATTTCTTTGAGAGCAAGTGAAATATTTTGCTGAAATATGGTCAATCTGCTTGGTCTAGGAGACGGAGTGAAGTCTTTTTCCTTGCAGCAACGCTTTGCCTGCTCCATATCATCCAAATACTTGTGAAAGTCAAACTCCTCATCTGATGAGGATGAAGATATGGCAGCAGTAGCACTGTCAGGACTCAAGTCCTCTTGCGCCTGGCAGTTCTCCTGTAGGCCACTCATCCTAACTGCTACCTCAGTCAGAGCTTCTTTTCCTTTAGTAAGCTGTTGATCATCAAGCAATATATGATGACTTGGGTCCACAGAAACAGCTGCCCGAAAAATTTTATTTTCCAATAGCTGTGTCTCTCTCCGTTTCATTGAAGCAGAAATGCCATCTGAGATTAAACCTCCTCTTTGGGACAGGCAAAATAGCAAGTTCTTCCACTCCCTTATGAAAATGCCAATGCGTTAAATCCTCAGCTTGTAATTTTTTTAGTCACGGTAAATGGGTGATTAAGCAATTTCTTCAATTCAGCCACCTTCATTTAGTGTTACCTGAGGGTTCGCCATATCTATAAGAAACAGTTTTAGTTCAAGCAATCGCTCAATCATTAAATAAGTGCTGCCCCACCGAGTGGCTTGATCGACAATTGCCCCTTTGCCAGCACGTCTCTTCAAGATGGAATAAATTTTAGGGGTTCTGGCAGCAATAACCAATTTCCTTACTTTTCCCATCAGATTTCCAGCATGCCCCTCTTGCAGACTATCTCTTATTGCTAGCTGCAGCGAGTGCACAACTTTCTTACTTTCTCCAGCTTGGGGCCCAGGAATCGGATCCTGTGCAGGGCAGGCACCCCTCCCCTTCCTCTCTCTGGTGAAGATGGCAGAACACAGGACAGAGGAGGGGAGATTGCCCCCTGCAGCCTGGAGCCGGTGCAGAACGGGAGCACTGCAGCATACAAGTGAGTTATGATAGGTGCGTGCCCCTGCTTCTAGGGGGGGGGGCAGCTGCCTCCCCTGCCTCTCGCTGGCTACAAGCCATGATTCACACACAGCGTTTTTGCGGATCCGTTTTTTGCAGTAAAATGCAGTGACTCTGGGCATTCCAGCAAAGTCAATGGGTCTCAAGATATGACATTCAGACACATTGTTTTGTGAAGATCCGTTTTTGGGCTGAATGAGCATGTCAGCTTGTGTGGCGTTTTTCTAATCTGCTTTTGCTATTGAAAAGATTATCTATGAGCTCAAAAACATTTCAGGTGATGCGGTTTTTTTAAAAAGCTGATCTGCTTTTGCAGCTGAAAAACGTATCCTCAAAAAACGCAGCAAAAACGCTGTGTGTGAATGTAGCCTTAGGTCAGGAATAGAACAGCCATTTATAGGACATTTCATAACTTTCCCAAATTCCTATGAAAAAATATTCAGCACATTCTGCATTGAACTACTGTACCCGATTTATTATAATATATTTTCGGAGTCGGTCCATTTTATACCGACTCCGACTCCACCAAAATGAGCTCTGACTCCACAGCCCTGGTCACTTAGATAGTCATTGACTATCTTGTTCAACTTCTTCCTCCAAGACATTGTTACTGTTCCAGCTAGTCCTTGTTGATGAGCTGGTTTATTGAAGATGGCCCAGTGGACATTTTACCACCACCTCTTTTGGACCTGCTTGGCTTGTCTCTCATCATTAATGCATGCTGTTGCACAGAGCTGGTACCTCTGCTAGCAGTGGTGTCTGAGGGTGCTGTTGCCATCATATGATCAACAAAAGCCTTCTTGAAGGATTCCATTGTGAAACCCCTTGGAGACTCCAACAGTAGCGAAGGAAATTTGTCCTTGTACCGTGGGTCTAGAAAGGTGGCCAACCAGTATAGGTCACTATTGAAAATGTGAATTACGCAGGGGTCTTGGCACAGACAGTCAGATATGAAGTGTGCCAAGCTGCAAAGACTCTCCTCTCAAGCACCTCACAAATATCAGCGATCCACACCCACTCGACAGTTGTTATGTGTCCTGGCTGAATCTCAGTGTGACGGGCATGTTTAAGCTGGTATTCTGCAAGTGCCCTCTGCTGCTCACTTATGCTTGCCAACATACGATATATTAAATTCCACCGTGTTGGCAGGTCACAAATGAGTCGGTGGTTTGGCAAACTAAATTGCTTTTGAAGCGCTGTAAGACCAACAACAGCGGTTGAGGAATGGTGGAAATGGGCCCAAATACGGCGCACCTTCTCAAGTAGGTAAGGCAAGTCAGGGTATGTTTTTATAAATTTCTGCACCACTAGGTTCAGCACGTGAGCCACGCATGGAACGTGTATCAGCTTCCCGAGCTTTAAAGCTGCCACCAGGTTACACCCATTGTTGCAAACAACCAGACCGGGTTGGAGTTGCAGTGGGGAGAGCCACCGATCGGGTCTGTTGTTTTAGTCCTTGCCACAGCTCTGCTGCAGTGTGTGGTTTTGCACCTAAGCAGATCAGCTAAAGCAGAGCATGTTGCCGCTTTGCCGATGCGCTGCTGTACAGCTCCCAACTTGGGAGTGATATGGAGGGTAATTCAGCATAGGATGTCGAGGCAGAGGAGGAAGAGAGGAGAAAGGACGTATATGATGAGGCGGAAACCCTGATTGAGGTTGGGCCCCCTATTCGTGGCGTGGGTAGGATATGTGATGATGGTCCAGTTTGAGACTTTGTCCCACCCTCCACCAGGTTGAGCCAGTGTGCCATGACAGATGTATCGTCCCTGGCCACAAGTACTTGTCCACGTGTCTGTTGTAAGTAGGACCTTCCTGGTTACGGCGTTAGTGAGAGCACGCTTTAGATTGTTTAAGACGTGCTGGTGTAATGCGGGGAAGGCACACCGGGAAAAATAGTGCTGGCTGGGAACTGAGTATCATGGGGCAGCCACAGCCAACAGATCACGGAAAGACTGTGTTCCTACAAGCCTAAACGGCAACATCTCTATGGCTAGCAACTTGGCAATGTGAGCATTCAGTATTTGTGCTTGTGGGTGTGTGGCTTGGTATTTATGCCTCCTTTCATACATCTGGGGCACGGACAATTGGACGCTTTCCTGGGACAAACAAGTGGATGAGCTTGTGTCCTGTGTCTGTGCAACCGCAGCTTTTGAGCAAGAGATGTGATGATCACCTGCTTCCTTCCCAGCAGATTGGGAAGGACGTATCACAGGTGACATGGCAGTGGCTTGACCCGCAGACACCGATTTGGTACCCTTTTGTTCAGCCCACTGACGGGTGCTTGTCTGCCATGTGTTTCCGTATACTGGTGCTTTGGTTGCCTTTGCTCTGGCGTCTGCTCAGCTTCGTATGGCAGATGCTACAGATGACAACATTTGGTTCAGAAGGACTATCGGAAAAAAATGTCCAGACAGCGACTGAACGCAACCTTGCCTTGACTTGGGCCACAGAGGGATTGCTCTTGGCAACAGTTGACACACTTCGCACTCTACTCAAACCAGTAGCCCTTTGTGGCTTTGTTGGTGCTACGTATCCACCTTCTTCCTCTGTGCTGCTGTGTTGGCTATGCATGCCAACGATCCAGGTCGGATCGGTGGTTTCATCATCGACCACCTCGTCATCCTCCTTCTGTGTTGATATTGGCGACTGGCCAGATGGCAACTGTGTGTTATCACCATCAGCCTCCACCTCTTCACTCAGTATATCATGTGGATGAAAGTGGCTTTCTTCTGGCCGTGGGGTTTCAAATATTTGGCCATCATCAACAGGCGATACCGCCTCACGTTCCTCTTCAATGTCGCGTGGTGAGAGGCCAGAGGCAACGAAAGGAAATGGACCAAACAGATCCTCGGAGTGGCCAAGGTTGGGGTCAAGTGTTTCCTGTGACTACTGACGGGGTGATGAACTAGGAGCAAGTTGAGAATAGAATGACCCAGCATTCTCTGTATGGACAGGAGACTGGTTTGTCATGGACGATTGTGTGCCACTGCTGCTAGAAAATTTCATTGAGGCCTTATCAGCCATCCAAGACAGTACCTGCTCTTGTTCTTCTAGCTTCCAGACCAGTTTACGTTCCAGACCGGGAAATTTCGCCAGGAACCTAGATGCATCAACCTTCTTCGGTCTCCCACACTCTGTGCCTTGCTGGGCACCAATGACAACCCCACATCCACGTCCCTTCACAACAGCCTTTTTAGGAATTTTTGATTTTTCTGCCATAGTTGCAGATGTTCAGATGCAGATATTGTGGAAAAAGGAGCAGTTAGTGCTTTTTGGAAGGTAGCATTCACTTAATATTGGCTATCAGTACAAAAAAAAAGTACTATTGTATTGCCTAGACATGGCTGCTGTGATGACAAAGACTTAATCTGGGCACTTACATATAAATGGTGGTCTGCTAATGCGGTCCTCCACAGGTGCCCCAACGCACGTTTCATACCCTCATCAGGAGGCGAACCCGATGAAGGGACGAAACGTGCGTTGGGGCGCCTGATAGCCAATATTAAGTGAATGCTAATGAGTCTATGGCTATTCCTGTGAATTACAATGTGCACTGTTTTTGCATAATTAGTAGGTTGGGCTTATGGCTTTGTTCACTCCTATTATATGTTTAGTAGTGACCTTGAAATTGTATTTTGTATACTATTTTTCTATTACTAGTCTATTTTGAATAAAGACTTATTAATTATATTGGCATGTTATACTGATTTTTGTTCTTCTTTGGTTTAATACTGTATACTATGTACAGAGCTCTTGTGTATAATGGCACTTATCATAATATTGTGGGGTTTTTTTTGTATTAATGATCAGTATTGTAGTATTCAGGTACTATGTGGTGGTAATATGTGGTCTGGTCATTGTGTGGCAATATTTGATCCTTGTGTGTGGTATTAATCAGTCAGTATGTGGTCTGGTCATGGTGTGACGGTATTGTTGTTCATTTTAAAAAATGTATGTGACCCATTCCCTTAAAGAAAACTAAATAAAAATATAGCTAAAAACTAAGAACTCTTTTGGGCTTGGGACATTAAATTTCTACATGACAGCTGTCTTATCTATCTCAATTCTATCGGTTCGGCCTGTGAATTTGCTGTACTTGGCTGATGACATGTCGGATTTCCTTTGAGATGTACGAGTAAAAATCGGCCAAAACGTAAATGGATCGTGTGCTGTGTGATTTTATTATTTTCTCCCTTCCAGTGACTTGCATCGGTGAGTATGATCTGATCCTTGCAGACAATCGCAGCATTCTGTGATTTTTTTTCTCCGTCCTATCCAAGCTGAGAAAAACCATGCAGGTTAGCACTGAGTTATTTACTAACATTGGTTAGATTTCCATGCAATGTTTTCTCTCATTGCACTCCATATTATACTCCAGAGTGAGTGAGCCCTGAGAGAGAGACCTGCCACTGAGTGGATCCACGAGTAGCATGACATACTGCGTTGTCCTATGCAGCTGTATGCCTCTGCCATCACCGAGAGCCCACATTGAGCTCCTCTTTTGTGACTGCTGGCTTGTACTGCGCATGCATCAGTCAGATTTGTTCTATGTAGCTGTCTGGCTACACAGTACAAGCCAGCAGTCACACAGTCATGGAGATCTTCTCAGTATCTGCTCTCAGTGTTAATATAGGCAGAATGCTGTCTCCCTCACATAGTTGCTGCAATTTTCTCTTTGGCAGGATTATGAGCGCTACCCACACTGGGTTGCTTGTGCTCCTCGGTCTCTGCACATATAACCCTTTAAAGCAGAAAAAACTGTGCATTCAGGACAAGTGGGGGAGAAGCCTGCTACTGGACGAGCTCTATCGTTAGCAGCCTGTACCAGGAAAATGACGCAATTTTGAAAATGAATTGTATTTGAAAAGTTTATATTTTTCTAACCTCTTTTACACAATGCATTTACTTTCAGGGTAAAACACCTTTAACCTCTTCCCTACCTTGAACGTACACAGTATGTCCAGGTTGAAAATGACTTCTTGAGGTTGGACATACTGGGTACATTTTGGTGATTTTGCACGTGTGATCACCATCACAAGTGACACCCGGCTCTCGCTGCCAGGAGCGGTGACTGCTCCTCTCCCGGCAGTTTAATCCTTAACCCCTTAATGACCGAAGCTTTTTCCAGTTTCACGTTTTCGTTTTTTCCCTCCCCTTCTTCCCAGGCAGAGCCATAACTTTTTTAATTTTTTGTCAATATGGCCATATGAGAGCTTATTCTTTGCAGGACGAGTTGTACTTTTGAACAACACCATTGGTTTTACCATGTTGTATACTCAAACAGGAAAAAAATTTCAAGTGCGGTGAAATTGCAAAAAAAGTGCAATCCCACACTTGTTTTTTTGTTTGGCTTTTTTGCTAGGTTCACTAAATGCTAAAACTGACCTGCCATTATGATTCTCCAGGTCATTACAAGTTCATAGACACCAAACATGTCTAGGTTCTTTTCTATCTAAGTGATGAAAAAAAATCCAATATTTGCTAAAAAAAAAAAAAGAAATTGCTCCATTTTCTGAGACCCATAGCGTCTCCATTTTTCATGATCTTGGGTTGGGTGAGGGCTTATTTTTTACGCGAAGAGCTGACGTTTTTATTGATACCACGTTTGTGCAGATATGTTCTTTTGATCGCCCGCTATTGCATTTTAATGCAATGTCATTTGTTGGGGGTTTCCACTGTTTAGGCACATCAGGGGCTCTCCAAACGCGACATAGCAACCACTAATCCAGCAAATTTTACATTCAAAAAGTCATATGGCGCTCCTTTCCTTCCAAGCCCTGATATGCACCCAAACTGTTGTTTTCCTCCATAGATTGGGTATGCGCACTCGGGAGAAATTGTACAACAAATTGTATGGAGCAATGTCTCCTGTTACCCTTATGAAAATGAGATTTATCTGGGAAAAATTAAATTTTTTTTATTTTTGCAGCTTAGGCTAGTTTCACATTAGCGTTTTTTTGCGCAGCGCATCGTGCGCATAAAAAACGCAAAGAAAAACGCAAAACAAACGCGCGTTTTTTTAACGTCATGCGCACGCTGATGCGTCAAAAAAATGCAGCGTTGCTTGCGTTTTACATGCGTTTTTGCATGCGTTTGCGTTTTTTATGCACATGCGTTTTTAGGTGTGACATTTTTTCCATTGTCTAGAGAACATTCTAGACTTGTTTCACTCAAAAACGCATGCGCAAAAAAACGCAACCGTGCGCAAGCCCATGCGCACGCATGCGTTCCCATAGACTTCAATGTGTTGTTTTTGCGCATTTCGTGCGCAAGCGTGCGCATGCGTTTTTTTGCCGAGACAGGGCGCACCAAAAAATGCAACATGTTGCGTCTGGCGCGCCTGGCGCAAAAGACAAAAAAACGCATGCGCACGAAAACGCAAGTGTGCGCAAGACCATGCGCACGTCATGTTAAACATAGGTGCGCATGCGCACGGGTGCGCACGATGCGCTGCGCACAAAAGCGCAAATGTGAAACCAGCCTTAACGTTATAAACTTCGGTTAAAGACCTGAGAGTTCAAGGTGCTCAATACACATCTAGATAAGCTCCCTAAGGGGTCTAGTTTCCAAAATGGTGTCACTTGTTGGGGGTTTCCACTGTTTAGGCACATCAGAGGCTCTCCAAACATGACGTGGAGTCTGCTAATTATGCCAGCAAATTTTACTTTCAAAAAATGAAATGACGCTCATTCCCTTCCAAGCCCTGCCGTGTTCTCAAAGAGTAGATTTCCCTCACATATGGGGTACCGGCATGACAGGAGAAATTTCACAACAAATTATACCACATTCCAAAAATACCTGTGAAGCACCTGAAGGGTTAATAAACTTCTTGAATGTGATTTTGAGTACCTTGAGTGATGCAGTTTTTAGAATCGTGTCACTTTTGTTTATTTTCTGTCATATAGGCCCCTCAAAGTCACTTCAAATGTAAGGTATTTCCTTAAAAAAATGGTTTTGCAAATTTTGCTGTAAAAATGAAAAATCACCGGTCAAATTTTAGCCCTTATAACTTCCTAACAAAAAAAAAAAATGTTTCAAAAATTGTGCTGATGTAAAGTAGACATGTGGGGAATGTTATTTATTAACTATTTTGTGCGATATGACTCTGATTTAAGGGCATAAAAAGTTTGCAAATTGCAAAATTTTCAAAATTTTCACGAAATTTCCATTTTTTCACAAATAAACACAAGTCATATCAAATAAATTTCTCCACAATCAAAAAGAAAAATATATCACAAGAAAACATTCTCAGAATCAGTGGGATCAATTGAAGCGTTCCAGAGTTATGACCTCATAAACTGACACTGGTCAGAATTGTAAAAATTGGCCTGGTCAGGAAGGTGGAAACAGGCTTCGAAGTGAAGGGGTTAAAAGCACACTTCAGATCAGTTTGCGCTGCTTTAAAAAAAAAAAAAAAAAGCACAGTGGGCATGAGATTTCTATAAAGCCCGTCCACTTTGCTGGAATTCTACACGGTGTCTTTTGCGCAATGAAAATATGCAGTACCAAAAACTCAGCAAACACTTATCACGACAGCTTAGGCCTGTTTCACACTTCCGTTTTTGTGTCCGCCAAACGGATCCGTTTCCGTTTTTTTGACGGAAACTGATGCAAACGGATCCGTTTTAAAAAAAACGGATCCGTTTTTTTGACGGATCCGCGGTAACCACTAATGGAAGTCTATGGGACAAAAAAACCGGATCCTGCAAAAAAATGGCGGATCCGTTTTTTTACGGAAACCAACGGATTTTGACGGATTTGAAAAAACGGAAGTGTGAAACAGGGCTTAGTGTTACAACTGTTTAAACATCAAATATTATACTTGAAGCACGATATTACAAAATGTCTAAGCAATTTAATTCACTTGTAGCACCTAAAGGGCAAACCATTTACCCTAAATACCACCCCATTAGTCAATATTCAAAATTATTGCAAAATATTTACTTCAAATCCCAATAAAAGCAACTACTGGAAATAGTTCCAATACCAGGTTTGCTTACATTTTACTATGAATCCCCAAATTATGTAATACACCATTCGATTATTTAACCTATTGGTATATCCACATGTAGTGTTTTTTGCAGTGAAAAAACGCAGTGTTTTACTGTGCCAGTCAGTTGAATGAGATTTCTTAAATCTCATGCACACGCTGCTTATTTTTTTCTTGCCAATTGGAAGCTCTTGCAAATCTACAGCATGTAAATTCTTTTTCGTTTTTGCAGTGTTTTCCACCCATTCAAAAGAATGGGGAAAAAAGTGCAAAAAAGCTTATATTTTATGCAGCGTTTTTCCTGCCAACACTGCAGTACTTGCAGCAGATTTTTCTGTGCAAATACTGAACGTGCGCACATACACTTTTACTGTGGGGCAATCACTTCTTCCTCTTTCTAATATTAGCCAATCATTCTGAGGGAGCTGTTCTTTATTCTGTGTGTTTCTGCCTGCCTCTGTCAGCATCAAAAATAGGAAGGATTACACGCCCCTAGTGAAATCACTCTGATAATGTCCATTTGGACTTAAAAAAAATAACTGTTTAAGTGCTAACAACCCTGAACAAAGAGGCGAATATAAAAAAAAACAAGTTTTACTTTTCACCTACTGTATTACATCATGTGTCCAGTTCAACATGAAAAATTTAGTTAAACAATGACCATTATGTGAAAGACTTTTACCTAAAAGGGGAATAATAAGAGTCTTTAAGATAGTGTAGTCTCCTCTGTCCTAAGGTGTGTAAACCATTGACAGCCAGGATATACAGCTCTGGAAAAATTAAGAGACCACTGCAAAATTTTCAGTTTGTCTGATTTTTCTCTTTATAGGTATATTTTTGAGTAAAATGTAAATTGCTCTTTTATTCTATAAACTACTGACAACGTTTTTGAATTTCCAAGCGCTAAATTTTGTATATATTTTCAGAAAATGAGAAATGGTCAAAAGAACAAAAAAATGCAGTGCTTGCAGACCTCAAATAATGCTAAGAAAACAAGTTCATAATCATTTACAAACAACAATACTAATGTTTTAACTCGGGAAGAGTTCAGAAATCAATATTTTGTGGAATAACCATGATTTTTAATCACAACTTTCATGCGTCTTGGCATGTTTTCCACCAGTCTTTCACACTGCTTTTGGTTGACCTTCTGCCACTCCTGGTACAAAAATTTAAGCAGTTCTTTGATGTCTTGTGACTATCCATCTTCCTCTTGATTACATTTCAGAGGTTTTCAATGGGGTTCAGGTCTGGAGATTGGGCTGGCCATGACAGGGATTTGATGTGGTGGTCCTTCATCCACACATTGATTGACCTAGCTGTGTGGCCTGGCGCATTGGCCTGCTGGAAATACCAGTCCTCAGAGTTGGGGAACATTGCCTGAACTGAAGGAATCAACTGTTTTTCCAGAATAACCTTGTATGCGGCTTGATTCATACATCCTTTGCAAAGATTAATCTGCCCAATTCCAGCCTTGCTGAAGTACCCCAGATCATCACCGATCCTCCACCAAATTTCACAGTGTGTACAAGACACTGTGGCTGGTACACCTCTCCAGGTTTCCGTCTAACCATTAGACGACCAGGTGTTTGTCAAAGCTGAAAATTAGACTCATCAGAGAAGACTACCTTACTCCAGTCCTCTATGGTCCAATCCTTATGTTCTTTGGCAAACTTCAGCCTGGCTCTCTTTTGCTTCTCATTGATGAAAGGCCTTTTTATAGCTTTACATGACTTGAGCCCTTCCTCTAGGAGCCTTGATGTCATCCTGCGATTACTGGGTGACATTCGAATAAGATGATGGTCATCCCAGTCAGTGGAAAGTCGTTTTCGCCTTCTGCCTGTCTGTAGCTTTGTTGTCCCCAATGTCTGCTGCTTGACCTTGCTGAAATAGACTGCCGTCTAAGAAATTTTAAGGATGGAAGCAACATGACACTCAAAGTATACCTCTGCTAGTAAAGCCAGAATTGAGCCCTTCTTTTCCTCATTCAAGACTTTTCAACTCCTTTGGCATGGTTAAAAGTTATTTTTTCATTCCTACTACTTTTGGGATATTACTAGCACTCGTTTTGCCATCCAGCTTGTCCTATTGCAAGAGGATTGTGAACACCACAGCAGGTTTTTTTTTATACTTTCCTTTGTTGAATAAGATTTGGTTCAGGTGATCACCTAATCAGAAGCCCATTAAGTAGAATGAGATGTACTCTGGTTGGAATTCAACTGACACTGGAATGGAATGGCTGTCAGACATGTAGAGAAGCTGATTTTTATAAAACTGTGCAGTGGTCTTTCTTAATTTATGCCAGAGCTGTATATACAGTACAGACCAAAAGTTTGGACACACCTTTTCATTCAAAGAGTTTTCTTTATTTTCATGAATATGAAAATTGTAGGTTCACTCTGAAGGCATCAAAACTATGAATTAACACATGTGGAATTATATAATTAACAAAAAAGTGTGAAACAACTGAAAATACTGTATGTCTTATATTATAGGTTCTTCAAAATAGCCACCTTTTGCTTTGATTACTGCTTTGCACACTCTTGGCATTCTCTTGATGAGCTTCAAGAGGAAGTCACGTCACAGTCAAAGAAGGGCATATCTAACTTTCTAAGAAATGGGGAAGGATATGTATTTCCGCACTTACATTTATTTTCCCTCTACTAAAGTCCCTATATGGTCTCACCCACTATGATACCTCTTTCATGACCCCATAGAGTGTTATGCCCCTACATAGGATGATGACACCCACAAACCCTATACAAAGAATAATGTACCACAGCACCCCACATATTAAAATGTTCACCAGAGCCCCCCATATATTATGGTATTCATTACAGCCCTTAATATACAGTTTGAGGTACACCACAGACCCCTATATAAAGTATAATGTCCCTCATAACCACCTCATTAAGTCTGATGTCCCCTTGAATCACCCCATACAGTATGAAGGTCACCACAGTCCCCCACATAGTATATTGTACCCCATAGACCTTCACACAATATAATGTCCACCACAGACCTCACACACTATAAAGTTCCCCCACAGATCTCTATATAGTTTGATGATCCCCCATACAGTATGATGGTCCTCCTCAAGATCCCTCTATATAGTACTATGGTCCCCCAAACAATTCCTATATAATATGATGGTCCCCAAAAAAGGACCCAATATAGTATTGTCTCACACAAACAGAACACATATAATATGGTGCTCCCCACAGACAGCCTCATATAGTATGGTGGTCCCCACACAAACAACCCCCTATAATGTATGATGGTCCCCAACAAACAGTCCATATAGTATGATGGTCCCCCACAAAGCTCCCCCATATAGTACGATGGTACCCCACAAACAACCTGCTGTATTATATGATGGTCCACAACAAACAGCCCCCTATATAGTATGATGGTCCCCCACAAACAGCCTTCTATGTTATAAGTCTCCAACAAACAGCCCCCTATATAGTATCATGGTCCCCCACAAACAGCCCCCTATACTATATGATGGTCTTGCACAAGCTGCCCATATATGATATGGTGATCCCCCACAGACAGACCCCAATATAGTGTGATGGTCTCCCACAGACAGCCCGCCATGCAGTATAATGTTCCCACACAGTCTGCCCCCTACATAGTATGATGGTCCCCCACAAACAGCATCCATATAGTATGATGGTCTCCCACAGTACCTCCCCCCAAAAAATCCTTATTCTCACCTAATCATAGCTCCTCATGCTCCATAGCGTCCATCTACTCTTCTGTTCCGTGTCTCTGTAGACACTGGTGGTGTGATGCAGTGACATCATTGCACTGCTGACATCAACCTTTGTGCTACAGCCTTCAGCAAGTTCCCAGCTGAAGGGATACCCCAGCCTGCCTGAGTAAATGATGGAGCCTGCGGCTCTGTGCTCCGTCAAAATTGTTAATAGCAGATAATGCGGCCCACAACCGGTGTCAGATGACCAGTCCGGCCCTGCATGTAAGAGTAGAGTGCTTGTGCATTTTGAACCTTCTGGTTTTTAGCCATGGTATTAAATAGCACACGCTACCTACAAGCATTTCTAATCAAAACTATCTAGTGGTCCCCCCACCTGTTCTTCAGTGATGGTGTAATGTACATTATTTATGTGACCACTGCTGTCAGTCACTTGCCTCAATAGTGATGCAGGCATGTTTAGGACGTGAATGTTGAGGTTATAAATTGGCTACTAAAGTCACTTAAATGAAGTAATTTCAACACTGCAGGACCACTAGAGTGTTGATGATTGTTTTAACAGGTGAGCAATGGTAATTTTATTTAATACCATTTCTGACTCTTAAACAGTGTTCTCCAAATCCTATTCCGCTATTTAAATTTATTTTGGGTGTATCTATCATTTTTGTGCTCATATTATCACAAAAATGCAAAAAAAATGCTATGATTTTGCTAGAATATGTCACAACAACAGTTCACATGAATACACCTTTTATATTGTGGTGATGGATCTACAATAAATGTTAGAAAACAAAAATATTTTAATAAACAATATGATTTGAAAATGTAACCTTTTCACGACCTTGGATCTATCCATACGTCCAGGTTGGCTAGTACTTTCCGACCTTGGACGTATGGATACGTCATGGAGATTTTGTGCACACAGGGACTCTGCACGTGCGATGGCCGCCTGGTGTCAGCTGATTCTGGCACTTTACCCTCCCTGTGATGCTATAAATATAGCTGTGATTGATATTGATCGCAACATTTAGAAGACAGGCAGAGCCGCGCGGCTCTTAGATACCCGCTGTTTACATTGGAAACCAGCTCCCAGCGTCACTGATCGTTGGTCTCTTGCTGCTACACGCAGCGATGCGTGGTAGCCAGTGGGAGACCAACGATCAAAAAATGGAATGGCCCAGGACGTTCGAGCGCGATCAAAGATACCCGGCAGGGGGGCCGGCCGCTAATACATGTCACACACAGCGATGTCGCTGGCAAGATCGCTGTGGTGTCACAAAATCGGCGATCTCGCTGTGTGTGACAGGGCCTTTAGAAGAGGGGTATTCACAACTACCTTGGAGTTCAGACTTCATTATTAGAGAGTTATTCACATTAGACAAGTTAGGACCCATCAGTTTTTTTGAGACCATCTTGTCGTTGGTTGATGGGCATGCATGAATTAGCCGAATTATGCTCTAAGCATCTTATTTTTTCCTAGTATCCAGAAGCAGTATTGATAGTGATATTTCATATATTTCACATTGACATGCTTTAGCACTACAGGGTGCACATTTTTTGTTTATTATATATGGAGGTGTGAGAACCATGCCGGATCCCTGCTCTGACAGGCAGGGTCTCCGGCGTGTCACTTCTCTCACCCATGCTGTGCGTGCTTCCAGCCGGGCCTGTAGCCTTGTCCTTAGGCATGCACGCATGCTCTCCTGCCCTTTTAAAGGGCCAGCATGTGCACTTGCTATTTCCTTCCCAGCCAATGGCTGTGGGACATTATATATTGCTTCCTCCCCACTGGGGAGGTGCATGAGCAACCTTTCTCTTTTGCAGTCTATGTTGTGTAAGGTTGCATACCAGTCCCTGCTGCACTCTGGTGCAAATCTTGCCTGCTGCACTCTGGTGCAAATCCTGCCTGCCGCACCCTGGTGCAGATCCTGCTAGCTGCACTCTGATATGAACTCTGTTGAACTTTGATGTGAACTCTGCTGCACTCTGATACAAATTCTGCCTGCTGCAATCTGATACAAGCTCTGCCTGCTGCACTTTGATATGATCGCTACCTGCTGAACCATCCAGTCTGTCCTACTGGATCCAGCTGCTGCACGTCTGTTGGTCTGTCCTGGAGTGGCACCTGGTGATCATCGGGAGCCAAGCCTAACCTCACCATCAGAGGTTCTAGTGAACAGTTCGGTGATTGCTTAGTCACGCCTCTCCAGGCTCTCCGCAGTCCATTGCACAGTGGTTCCATAAACCACGTCCGTGACAGGAGGTAATTGCTTCTTGTTGGTACCTGTTCACATCAACTTGGAAGTGCCATTCAGTCTTTTTGTCATTGTCTGGAAAAGCTTAATGGCTCCTCACCCCCTCCCTTCTGAGCTCCCGTGTGCGTAAACCACATTTAGCATCCACATATTTGGTATTTCTGTAGTGATGACAGCCTGACAAATTTACGGGTGCATGTTTCCTGAAGCCTGTGCTGGACATAACATACTGGTCATGACAGCATACTGGTCACTACAACGTACTGGGGATTACAGTGGCAGTTTGAAATTTTCACTTTCAACATCCACTGCGGCTTGTTTCTGGAAAACACTCATGGAGTCAAAATCGTCACTACAGCTGTAGATAAATTTCCAAAGGGGTATAATTTCCAAAATTTCTAGCACTTAGGGACTCTTTACATGGAGTCTACAAATGATTCAAGGAAAAACGGCGCTACAGGAGGCAAATAGCGCTCCATCCCTCCCGAGTCTTGCCGTATAGATAAGCAGCAGTGTACAGCCATATATGGTGTATGTCTACATACAGAAGAAATTGTGGGACAGATTTTGGTGTCATTTTGACCATTTTACCTTGTGAAAATGTAAGTTCTGGGGCTAAAACTAAATTTTGGTGGTAAAAATTTAATTTTTTTTCTTCACTGCCCAATGGAATAAAATTGTGACACACCTGTAGTGTCAATCTGGTCACTGCACCCCTAGATGAATTCATTGAGAAGTGTATTGTGAACAATGGGGTCAATTATAGGAGGTTCTGCTGTTCTGGCACCTAAGGGGCTCTGCCAATGTGACATGGCACCCACAAACCAGTCTAGCAAAATCTGAACAATATGGTGCTTCTTCCCTTCTGACCTTTGCACTGTATCTCAAAAGTACTTTCCCTCCCACATATGGAGTATCGACATAATCAGGAGAAATTGCACAACAAATTGTATTGTGCAATTTTTTCCTGTTACCCTCGTGAAAATGCAACATTTGGGACTAAAAAACATTTTTGTGTAAAAAATGTTTTTTTTTTTCTTTTTTATGGCTCAACGTTATAAACTTTGGTGAAGCACCTGGGGGTTCAAGGTGAACACCACACATCTAGATAAGTTCCCTGCGGGGTATAGTTTCCAAAATGGTGTCACTTTTGAGAGGTTTCCACTGTTTAGGCACATCAGGTGCTCTCCAAACACGACATGGCGTACGCTACTTATTCCAACAAATTTTACATACAAAAAGTCAAATGGCACTCCTTCCATTCAAAGCTCTACAGTGTGCCCAAACAGTGATTTCCCCCCCATCACCACCACGGTATCAAATGCTCAAGAGAAATTGTACAACAAAATTTGAGGTCCATTTTTTCCTGTTAGGCCGGGGTCAGACTTGCATGAGTCTTGCATCCTAATACCCGGCACTGCCGCCGGCACTCGGGACCGGAGCGCTCAGCTGCATAGAAATACATGCAGCCATGCACTCCGGTCCCGAGTGCCGGCCGCAGTGCCAGGTATTAAGATGCGAGACTCATGCGAGTTTCTCGCAAGTCTGACCCCGGCCTTACCATTTGGATCTAAAGTAAAGCTTTTGTGGAAAAAAAACTTAAATGTTAATTTTTTAGTTCCACATGTCATTAATTCCTGTGAAGCACCTGAAGAGTTAATAAACTTTGAATTTGGTTTTGAACACCTCGAGGGGTGCATTTTTTAGAATAGTGTCATATTTTGGTATTTTCTGTCATATCAAAGTCACTTCAAATGTGATCTGGTCTCTAAGAAAAACAGTTTTGTAAATTTTGTTGGAAAAATGAGAGATTGCTGGTCAACTTTTAACCCTTATAATGTCCAAACAAAAAACATGTTTCAAAAATTGTGGGGATGTAAAGTAGACATGTGGGAAAAGTTATATATTAACTATTTTTTGTGTCACATGTCTCTTGGGCATAAAAATTAAAAGTTTGAAAACTGCAAAATTTTCGCCTATTTTTGTTTTTTCACAAATAAACGCAAGTCATATTGAAGAAATCTTACCACTATCATGAAGTACAATATGTCATGAAAAAACATTCTCAGAATCAGTGGGAAACTTTGAAGAGTTTCAGAGTTATTACCACATAAATTGACACTGGTAAGAATTGTAAAATTTTGACTGGTCATGAAGGTGAAAACAGGCTTGGGGGTAAACAGGTTAATATTTTCACCTTGGGCATTGCTTGAACAAGAGCTTTTGTTCTTGTGAAGTTTCATCTATTTTTGCAGATTAGCAAGGCCTTTTTGCTTGATAAGAGGCAATCTTCAATCTGAGGCAATCTGTTGTGTTGTAGTGTACAATACAATGTATCTGTTTCTTTCCCAAAGCAAAATGAAGCCAAAATAAAAGAACATCCTTCAACATCAATCAGTTACAGATAGCGAATACATGGTAATGGCTAATGAAACTGTTACTTTGTTATCGGTGTAAATACATAAGCCTTTGTTGTGTGATACAATAGCCTGGATAAGTAACCCTTCTATGTGTCAATAAAGGAGAATACAGAAATTTTGTGTCTTTATTTTTGGAATCGTCAGGCTATATTCTATTATTAGTTTATAGCTCATGATTTTTACATGCATAGTTGTCATTGAGAATTTAGGGAATTATAATAAGTAGATAGGAGAAGGAAAAAAAACCCTACATTTTGAAATCTGATATAAAATCCTTGGGAATAAAAATCTCAAAACCACTAAATAAAATCCTACAGGAAAGATTTTAAGAAAAATTCAAGTTACCTTAGACAATTTTAACAAAGCTATTATATCATGGTTGGATAAATTGTTCTCCCAGAAATCCAACACTTGTTAAGGACAATCCCTATTCATACCTCAAATTCTAATTTTATTAAAGGGAACCTGTCAGCGGGTTTGGCCGATACGAATTACGGCCACCCCCTTTCAGGGCTTATCTACAACATTCTATAATGCTGTAGACAAGCCCCCCAATCTGACCTGCAAGAGAAGAGAAAAATAACTTTTATTATACTCACATGCGGGGCTGTCTGGTCCAATGGGTGTAGCAGGTCTTGGTCCAGCGCCTCCCATCTTCTTGCCTGCTTCATGCAGATGACACGTCCCTGCGTCATCCACACAGGCTTCCCGGCATCACGCTCCTGCGCAGGCGTACTCATCTGCCCTGCTGAGGGCAGAGCAAAGTACTGCAGTGCGCAAGCACAGGGATAGGTCAGAAAGGCCCAGAGCCTGCGCACTGCAGGAATTTGCTCTGCCATCAGCAGGGCAGATGAGTACGTCTGCGCAGGAGCACAATGCTGGGGAGCCATGAAGCAAGCAGGAGGGCAGCATCGCAAGAAAATGGGAGGCACCGGACCAAGACCTGGTGACACCCATTGGACCTGACTGCTCCGCAGGTAAGTATAATAAAAGTTATTTTTCTTCTTATGCTGTTCAGATCGGGGGCTTATCTACAGCATTATAGAATGCTGTAGATAAGCCCTGAAAGGCGGTGGTCGTAATTTATATCAGCCAAACCTGTTGACAGTTTCGCTTTAAGCTTGATAAACAATTATGAAATTACATCTGGCAATGAAAACCTCCTATAACTGCTAAATCCCTTCTTTTCAAGAATGAAAAAGGAATCTTTAGTCTCCCCAATATTTAAGCTTGACACAAATATCATTCTCCAAAGCAGGAACTGGTCAATTCATAACAATGAACTCAGATGGGTAAACAGAGAAACGCATTTCCAGACTCCTCTTTGTCTAATCTAATCTTGGCCCACTTATTAGTGCTTTCACTCCCTGCCCCTAAACATCCAAGTTTAGAAGTTGCAGTTTCATCCTGGAAGAAGTTGCTTAAACTTACTAAACATTAGAGGTGAGCTAATTTTTCAATATTTGGTTTGGATTAGGATAGTCAAGTTTGCAATATTTGCCAAATGGGTTGCCCTCTTCCCAAGGCTGTGGGATACTCTGTACCGGGCCGGTCCTTCAGAGGGGAATGTCACAGCAGCGGTGACCCTGTCCGTGGCCCTGGGCGCCCATGTAAAAAGGGGTTTGAGTGGTGAAATAAAGTTTATGAGTGATTCGTGACGCCACCTGTGGTGTTCGGCAATGAAGGTGTTAAGCCGACGCTGCGGACAGATCCTCTGGGACAGATGGTGTAGTGCAGCAAAGATGTTGTAGCCCTCCACAGACAGGGCTGTTGGTCCCAGGGCAGTGTAGATAGGTTTTGGGGAAGAGGGTGCAATGTCTGGCACAGAGATGTAGCAGTGCTGAAGAAGTTGCAGGAAGAAGGCAAGGACACAGCGGAATGTAGTTTCTTTACCTTTACTTGTAAGTGCAGTCCAGGGTCCAGATTACAGATGGCAGAGGAGCTAATTAGCCTGGAAGCAACTTAGGAATCTCTCTGTCAGATGGGTTGTGTAGTCTCCTCTCTAGCGCTTACTTGAGGTACATGCAGTACAGTGTTACACTGAAGTTCCCTCCTTCCCTTTTGGATCTACCTCGTATGGCAGACAGCTGTAGCCTTCTATCTCTCTTGGCTCACCCTTCGCTGTTGTGCCTCAGAGTCTTAGTTGGGAATAGAGCATTTACAGCTTCCTATTCCTCTGGTTTCTGTAGCAGGACCTTCAGTATCCTTACAACCGTGGAGACCAGACTCCAGATCATGCACTATCACTGGGAGGGAGCTCTCTATTCTCAGCTCAACCTCCAGCTTCTCTCCACATGTCTACACTCGTTGCCCTCCTCACATTAACTGACTAATTCCCCTTCCTGGCCCTCAGAGAGCACTCTTCCCCAATTCTGGTTCAGAGCTCCCTCTGCTGGCCTGAATGGGAGCTGTGTTGTATGTAGAGATTAACTGTCAGAGAGACCCTTCATTGTTTCCAAGCCTGACATCACCCTCCCTGGAGGAAGGCAATGCCAGTGTGGTGACCATACTCCTGGGGGCGCCACACCAAACACAGCCGAACACCATTGGAGCCTGGAGTCAATGGGAATAGAAATGAGCAAATATGTTCATAAACGATCACCAAACAAATTCAGGATGAATATGACACAAATGTGGCACATTCAGATTTAGTGACTGTTTTTCCCAACTTATTCGCTCATCTCTACTAAAAACAATTTGATTTTGTTTCCACATGAAAATATCCCAATATCTTTCTTTCAACTAGTCATTCCCAATTTTCTGGCACAAAAATTGAAAAAAATGGGAGTTAGGGACTGTTTCTTTTTCTCTTTAACCCCTTACCTACAAATGACGTAATATTCCGTCCATGTGACCATGGACCTAATTACCATGGACGGAATATTACGTAATCGCGATCAGCGGCGCCCACGTGGTGAGCGTCGCTAATCGCGGCCGAGTGTCAGCTAATTATCATAGCTGACACCCGGCACAATGTGTCAGGGGCGGTCACGGACCGCCCCCGACACGTTAACCCCTTGCACACCGCGATCAAACACGATCGCGGTGTACCGAGGGTTAAAGGGAAGCATCGGCAGGGAGGGGGCTCCCTCCGTGCGTCCCTGAGCCCCCCACGGCAGCGCAATGTGCAGCGCTGCTGCGGGGGGCTCCTTTCCTGCAGGTCCCCGGATCCAAGATGGCGACAGAGACCTCCGGGGGGCCTGCAGGAAGCTGGCTTCCTCAGTGCCTGCAAAGCGCAGGCATGAGGAAGCCTGTGCAGTGCCTGTGACAGATCGCTGATCTGTGACAGATCAGCGATCTGTCACAGGACAGTGATGTCCCCTCTGGGACATTGTAATAAAGTAAAAAAAAATAAAAAAAAGTGTAAAAATAATTAAAAAAAAAAATCGCCAAATAAATTAAAAAAAAAAAAAAAAATATTCCCCAATAAATTCATTTTTTGGAAATAAAAAAAAACAAACAATAAAAGTACACATATTTGGTATCGCCGAGTCCGTAACGACCCGCCCTATAAAACTGTCCCAATAGTTAACCCCTTAAGCGGACCCCTTAAAAAATAAAAATAAAAAACGAAGCAAAAAATAATGATTTATTATCATACCGCCGAACAAAAAGTGCAATAACGCGCGATCAAAAAGATGCATATAAATATCCATGGTACCGCTGAAAACGTCATCTTGTCCCGCAAAAAACGAGCCACCATACAGCATCATTAGTGAAAATATAAAAAAGTTATAGCTCGCAGAATAAAGTGATGCAAAAATAATTATTTTTTACATAAAATTGTTTTCATTGCATAAAAGCGCCAAAACATAAAAAAACCTAAATGAGGTATCGCTGTAACCGTACTGACCTGAAGAATAAAACCGCCTTATAAATTTTACCGCACCCGGAACGGCGTAAACGCACCACCCAAAAGAAATTCATGAAACGCTGGTTTTTGTAAATTCTGCGTCCCAAAAAGCGAAATAAAAAGCGATCAAAAAATGTCACATGCCCGAACATGATACCAATAAAAGCGTCAACTCGTCCCGCAAAAAATAAGACCTCACATGACTCGGTGGGTCAAAATATGGAAAAATTATAGCTCTCAATATGTGGTGATGCAAAAACTATTTTTACAATAAAAAGCGTCTTTTAGCGTGCGACAGCTGCCAAACATAAAAACCGCCATAAATAGTAAATCAAACCCCCCGTTATCACCCCCTTAGTTAGGGAAAAATAATAAAATTAAAAAAATGTATTTATTTCCATTTTCCCATTAGGGTTAGGGCTAGGGTTAGGGCTAGGGTTAGGGCTAGGGTTAGGGCTAGGGTTAGGGTTAGAATTGGGGGTTTCCACTATTTGCGCACATCAGGTGCTCTCCAAACGCAACATGGCATCTGATCTCAATTTCAGCCAATTCTGCGTTGAAAAAGTCAAATGGTGCTCCTTCCCTTCCAAGCTCTGCCATGCACCCAAACAGTGTTTTACCCCCTCATATGGGGTATTAGCCTACTCAGGACAATTTGCAAAACAACTTTTGGGGTCCTATTTCTCCTGTTGCCCTTAGGAAAATAAAAATTTTGGGGCAAAAATATCATTTTTGTGGAAAAAAAAATGTTTGTTATTTTCACGCCTGGGCGTTATAAACTTCTGTGAAGCACTTGGGGGTTCAAAGTTCTCACCACACATCTAGATAAGTTCCTTGGGGGGTCTAGTTTCCAAAATGGGGTCATTTGTGGGGGGTTTCCACTGTTTTGGTACATCAGGGGCTTTCCAAATGCGACATGGTGTCTGATCTCAATTCCAGCCAAAAAAGTCAAATGGCGCTGCCTGCCTTCCGAGCTCTGCCATGTGCCCAAATAGTCATTTACACCCACATATGGGGTATCAGCGTACTCAGGACAAATTGCACAATAACTTTTAGGGTCCTGTTACCCTTGGGAAAATAAAAATTGGGGGTGAAAAGATCATTTTGTGGAAAAAATATGATTTTTTAATTGTACCGCTGTACATTATAAACTTCTGTGAAGCCCTTGTGGGTTCAAAGTTCTCACCACATATCTAGATAAGTTCCTTAGGGGGTCTAGTTTCAAAAATGGGGTCACTTGTGGGGAGTTTCCACTGTTTAGGTACATCAGGGGCTCTCCAAACGCGACATGGCGTCCGATCAGAATTCCAGCCAATTTTGCATTGAAAAAGTCAAACGGCGCTCCTTCCCTTCTGAGCTCTGCCATGCGCCGAAACAGTGGTTCCCCCCCACATATCAGGTATCAGCGTGCTCAGGACAAATTGCACAATAATTTTTGCATTCCAATTTCTACTGTTACACTTGGTAAAATAAAAAAAATTGAACCTGAAGTAATTTTTTTTGTGAAAAAAAGTTAAATGTTAATTTTTTTTTAATATTCAAAAAATTCCTGTGACACACCTGAAGGGTTAATAAACTCCTTGAATGTGGTTTTAAGCACCTTAAGGGGTGCAGTTTTTAGAATGGTGTCACTTTTGGGTATTTTCTATCATATAGACCCCTCAAAGTGGCTTCAAATGTGATGTGGTCCGTAAAAATAAAATGGTGTTGCAAAAATGAGAGATCGCTGGTCAACTTTTAACCCTTATATCTTACTAACAAATAAAAATTTTGGTTCCAAAATTGTGCTGATGTAAAGTAAACATGTGGCAAATGTTACTTATTAACATTTTTTTTTGCCATATCTCTGTGATTTAAGGGCATAAAAATTCAAAGTTGGAAAATTGCGGAATTTTCAAAATTTTCGCCAAATTTCCATTTTTCTCATAAATAAACGCAAGTTATATGAATGAAATTTCACCACTAACATGAAGTACAATATGTCACGAGAAAACAATGTCAGAATCACCGGGATCCAAGGAAGCGTTTCAGAGTTATGAGCTCATAAAGGGACAGTGGTCAGAATTGTAAAAATTGGCCCGGTAGTTAACGTGCAAACCACCCTTGGTAGTGAAGGGGTTAAGGGATCTGAGGTTAATTATTTATTGAATTTTCAATCTTTAAAAATTTCACATAACCTCCCAAACGAGGAAGTTTTAAGCTTACATGATATTAGGAAATATATCATAGAATCGTAGAGTTGGAAGGGACCTCCTGGGCCATCTGGTCCAACCCCCTGCTCAAACAACCTCACTCTTCCTATAGTTTTATCCAGAGCTATTGTTAACTTACTAGATATTACTACTAACCTACTTATTTGGAACACAAAGAACATATACCTGTTGCTTAACAATGACGTCACCTTTGAGAAATCTAAACCCATATTAAAATGGGAGGACAAACTGCAATTCATTATATGTGTAAGTCAAATATACATGCTTGGCTCTGAAATTTCTTTTCAAAATCCTCTCCTGCTGGTGTTTCACTCCTGATAGGCTATGTAAAGCTTTCCCAGGCCAATCTGACCTTGCTGAAAGAATTGCAGTCAAAAGGGAAATTTGACAAAATTTTTTGGTCATGCCCCAAAATAAAATCTACTGGAAGGAGATCAGTATCTTCCTGAATAATCTGAAGAAAGATTCAATCACACTTTCACCTAATTTAGCACTCCTTTCTTTCTATTCTGATAATATAACAACTGATTTTAGATACATAGCTCTTCTTATTTTTGCAGTTACTAAAATTCTGATAGGAGCCAAATGTAAAACAAGGAGGTCCCATCTATCAAGAATATTATTGAAAGAATATTGTCTCCTAACTTGTTTGACCTGGCCTTTGCTGTTAAGACCAATAACAAAAAGAAGTACTTGGAAAGACAGTCCCTCTGGAATTCCTTATTTCCAATATGATTATTTCACTACTGCTTTTATTGCTTAACCAAAAATTATATATTCTTACTAATGTCGTAGCTGTTTTCGCTCTGACCAAAGTCAGGTCTGCCAGATCACCAGTGAAGCCAAATTAGGAGTTTACGCCCTTAATTTACAAGCGCTTGGAAACAAAGGAGACTGCACACACACACGTCGTGGGCAAATCACTTTATCTGACATAATGAAACACAAGGCAATCTTTTATACCATTTATAACAATTTGTAATTCTATGGAGCTCATGTGGCCTCCATCATCACCTCAGGGTCATACCTTGTTTACAATGTACCCAGAACACGTTGTGGCTGACTATTGAGAACATATATGATAAGAAGCATTTTTCCCTTGAAGAGGAGACAGGCAAAACTGCAGTGTCATAAGAATAAATGAAAGGCAAAAGGCAAATGAAGAAATAAAGGTAGTTAGACATTTAAAGGCAAATCTTAACCCTTCTATATCAATTTCCCCCTTTTGTAAATGGTATAACCTTTGCCAGAGGGTTAGCTGATGTCCACAAAGGAGCTACTGTCTCATGGGTCTAGTACCCATAAGGGGGCTTCCTACCTGCTTCGCCCATCCACCCTCAGTGTGGACACTCACTTTCCCCATCAGCAATGACTATCTGGGGTCTATGATACACTACAGAAGGTTCAGCCTTAGATTCTTTTTTCACGCATACATTCTTCAGTAGCTTAAGTTATACATATATTAGCGCTTTTACGGCTACATAATACAATAAGCAAAACAACAACATTTGCATACAAGTCTGTACAATGCCAAAAATCCATCCTGCTAGGCCATTGAACCAATTTGCTGGATTTAAAAAAGAGAATGTGTTACCCCACCAGGAGTCTCTGTTTGCACTGTGTTGTTTTAACCATTGGTCTCTAAGTTCACCTATTTTGTCTATACTGGCCCTGATCTGGAGATTGCCAGCAGGGTCGATATAATTACAACAGGTGGGACCAATTATTTGACACATTCCTCCTTCTTTTGCTGTCAGGTAATCTAGTACTACAGTATGTTGGTTAGTAACTATGATTAACCCCTTAACGACCACCGATACTCCTTTTAACGGCAGTAATTACGGGTACTTAAACCACAGCGCCGTTAATTCACGGCGCTGTGGAGAAAGTAAATAGCGCCCCCCAGTGTCTGATTTTCTCCGGGGTCTCGGCTGCCGGGGGTAGCCGAGACCCCAGAGAACATGAATCGGGTTGGTTTTTACCGACCCCGCTTTTACGATCGCCGTTATTAACCCTATAACGGCGACCGCAAAAAAAGCTGCGATTTTGCATTTAATTATTTAATTTCTCTTTCCTCTGATGTGATCGCACATCAGAGGAGAGAGAAATAAGGTCCCAGTTCCGCCCCTGTACCTCCCGGTGGTCCTCTGTCCCGGTGGTCCTGAGTCCCTGCGGCTTCCTCCGGTGGGTGCCGCCATCTTGGATCTGGAGAAAATGGCGGGCGCATGCGCAGTGCGCCTGCCGGGAATCTGCAGGCTCTGGCTGGCAGATTCCATTCATTCATTTTGATCACTATGATAAACTATCATAGTGATCAAAATAAAAAAATAGTAAATAGCCCCCCATTTATCACCACCTTAGATAGGCAAACTGTCACGTCCGCCATGTCTGCCATGTCTGTTTGTCTCAAGAACTCCTGGAGCGATGTGCATGCGCATGTTTTGTCTGCTGTCCTGCATGTTCGCTAGAGCTGTGTGCAGACTCACCTCATGTCTGAGCTGCAGGATCCCTGCGTTTCTGCTCTGCCTTCTGTGATCTTCTCGTCATGTCTGGAGTCCTTGATCATGTGATGTTTCTTAAGATCCTGCACTGTCTGGTTCTGCAATCATCTCGTCATGTCTAGAATCCCGGATCATGTGTTCTTCCTAGGATCCTGCACTGGTTGGTTCGGTGATCATCTCGTCATGTCTGAAACCCTGATCATGTGACGTTTCCTAAGATCCTGCACTGTCTGGTTCTGCTATCATCTCGTCATGTCTAGAATCCCGGAAGTTCTCCCCTGGTCCTGACCTGGAGGAGGAGGTGCTATGCCCTATATCAGGCCGCCTCTTCCTATGTTCAGGGCATGATTATTGTGTTGCTTACCTGCAAGGCTCTGGGTCTGTGGGGTTGCTCCCTCTATTCTGTGCCCTTGCACTTTGCTCTGTAGTGCGTCTCTGCACACGCTCCATGCTCGTATTCCGCCTCTTGTCTTGTGCCATGTCCTGTGTTGTCTCTCGTGCCATGTTTGTCTTTGCCTTGCTTTGCCTTGTAGTCCTTCTGCTGTTCTTTGTCTTAGTCTGTTTTGCTATGTCTCGCCTTAGCTATGCTTTGACTTGTAGTCCTTCCTGTGTTCTCTGCCTCGCCTGTTTTGCTATGTCTTGCTTTTGCTATGCTTTGACTTGTAGTCCTCCCTGTGTTCTCTGCCTTGCTATTCCTTGCTTTGTGTTCCTCCCTATGGTCTCAGTCTTTGCTTGCTCTGCCTCGCTCTCTCCTATGGTGCTCTGTAGTGCTCCCTGGCACACGCACCATTTCTCCTCTCCTTAGTGCTCGTTTCTTTGTCTAGTCCCAAGGTCTTCCCTTGGCCCGGCTCTGGGCTTCTGCCTACGCTCCGCTGCTAGACTCTGTCCTCGCTCTGACCTGGCTCTGTTTCTGCTTGTGTTCCTTGCCTTGTTCCCTGCCTTGTCCTTGCATTGAACCCCGGCGTGGGTTCCCCTTGGCCGTCTCCTGTGCCGTGGTAAGTGCCACGTGTTTGTGTACAGCCGTGTGTACTGGCCAGTGTGGCGTGCCCCCTGCGTGGCTCCTAGCACGCAGCCCTTCCTTGTGCCCTGGCGTGGCTCCTAGCACGCACCCTGCCTTGAACCCTGGCGTGGCTCCTAGCACGCACCCTGCCTTGAACCCTGGCGTGGCTCCTAGCACGCACCCTGCCCTGAACCTGGCGTGGCTCCTAGCACGAAGGTTCCTTTGCCCCCTCCTGTGCCTTAGTCGTGCCTCGTGCTGGCGTTACAGCCGTGTGCATTGGCCAGTGAGGTGTGCGTCCCTGCGTGGCTCCTAGCGCGCAGCCCTGCTCTGAACCCTGGCGTGTCTCTACACGCACTCTGTCTTGTACCTTGGCGTGTCTCTACACGCACTCTGTCTTGTGCCTTGGCGTGTCTCTACACGCACTCTGTCTTATCCTATGCTTTGGCGTGGCTCTACACACGCACCCTGTCTCGTTTGTGAACCCTGGCGTGTCCCCTACACACGCACCTCGCTTTGAACCCTGGCGTGTCCCCTACACATGCACCTAGCCTTGGACCCTGGCGTGTCCCCTACACACGCACCTAGCCTTGGACCCTGGCGTGTCCCCTACACACGCACCTAGCCTTGGACCCTGGCGTGTCCCCTACACACGCACCTAGCCTTGGACCCTGGCGTGTCCCCTACACACGCACCTAGCCTTGGACCCTGGCGTGTCCCCTACACACGCACCTAGCCTCGGACCTTGGCGTGTTCCCTAAACACGCACCCTGCTTGGATATCTGTCGTGCCTCCTTGCCTGAACCCTGGTTTGCCTGCCGGATGCCCGGAACCTGCCGACCGTTGCCAGAGGTCCGGAACCAGATGACTACGGCCTGATGTCCGGAGCTGACGTCCGCAGCCTGATCCCTGGAACCTGTCGGTTTGCCAGCAGTCCGGAGTCCGATGCCATCATGCCATTACCTGTGCCTAGGCGTGCCATCTGGCACGTACCATGTTATGGACCTTGGCGTGCCCACGCGCGCACCTTGCACGTTTTGCTTGTTTTCTCTGTATGTGATCTTGTGTTATTCTAATGAAGATACCTTGCACCTACGTCTAGTCTCGTCTTGCTTCCTGCTCGTCCTTGTCGTCAGACACTCGTCTAGTGTCCCCTGAGCCGGCCGTCTGGTCCCAGCAGTCGTGGTGGCTCACCCCCTTGGTCTTGCCCCTGACACTCCCTGTATAGGGGGTGGATTCTCACAAGGTCAGCTCGCCCTCGGTGGGTGGGTGCCACGACCCAGAGGGTCCACTCAAAAAATGGGCTCAGCAGGAGCTGAGTCCGTCACACAAACATAATGAAATAAAGAAAATATTTTTTTTCATTTTTCCATTAGGGCTAGCGCTAGGGTTAGTGCTAGGGCAAGGGTTAGGGCTAGGGTTAGGGCTAGCATTAGGGTTACAATTAGGGTTGGAATGAGGGTTAGGGCTAGAATTAGGGTTAGGGATAGGATTAGGGTTAGGGCGAATTAGGATTAGGGTTAGAATTAGGGTTAGGATTAGGATTAGGGTTGGGATTAGGGTTAGCGTTGGGATTAGGGTTAGGGGTGTGTTGGGGTTAGGGTTGGAGCAAGAATTGAGGTGTTTCCACTATTTACCAACTTTGGGGGTCTAATTTCTCCTGTTACCCTTGGGAAAATAAAAAAATTGGGGGCTAAAAAAAATCACTTTTGTGGAAAAAAAAAGACTTTATTTTCACGGCTCTGCGTTATAAACTTCTGTGAAGCACTTGGCGGTTCAAAGTGCTCACCACACATCTTGATCAGCTTCTGGGGGGTCTAGTTTCCAAAATGTCACTTGTGGGGGGTTTATACTGTTTAGGCACATCAGGGGCTCTGCAAACGCAACATGACACCCACAGAACATTCCATCAAAGTCTGCATTACAAAATGGCGCTCCTTCCCTTCCGAGCTCTCCCATGCGCCCAAACAGTGGTCCCCTCCCACATATGGGGTATCAACATACTCAGGACAAATTGCACAACAACTTTTGTGGTCCAATTTCTCCGTTTTTTTTGAGGAAAAAAAATGATTTTTTATTTTCACGGCTCTGCGTTTATAAACTTCTGTGAAGCACTTGGGGGTTCAAAGTGCTCACCAGTCACCACATATCTAGATAAGCTCCCTCGGGGGTCTAGTTTCCAAAATGGGGTCACTTTGTGGGGGGTTTATACTGTTTAGGCACATCAGGGGCTCTGCAAGCGCAACATGACACTCGCAGACCATTCCATCAAAGTCTGCATTCCAAAATGGCGCTCCTTCCATTTCGAGCTCTCCCATGCGCCCAAACAGTGGTTCCCCCCACATATGGGGTATCATCGTACTCAAGACAAATTGCACAACAACTTTTGTGGTCCAATTTCTCCTGTTACCCTTGATAAAATAAAACGTAGCGGGCTAAAAAATCATTTTTGAGGAAAAAAAAGTGATTTTTTTTATTTTCACTGCTCTGCGTTATAAACTTCTGTGAAGCACTTGGGGAATCAAAGTGCTCCCCACATATCTAAATAAGCTCCTTCAGGGGTCTAGTTTCCAAAATGGTGTCACTTGTGTTTTTTTTTCACTGTTTAGGCACATCAGGGGCTCTTCAAAAGCGACATGGCGTCCAATCTCATTTCCAGCCAATTCTGCATTGAAAAAGTCAAACGGTACTCCTTCCCTTCTGAGCAATGCCGTGCACCCAAACAGTGGTTTACCCCCACATATGGGGTATCAGTGTACTCAGGACAAATCGCCCAACAACTCTGGGGGTATGATTTCTCCTGTTACCCTTGTAAAAATAAAAATTTGGGGGTGAAAAATCATTTTTGTGGAAAAAAATGATTTTTTATTTTCACGGCTCTACGTTATAAACTTCTGTGAAGCAATTGAAGGTTCAAAGTGCTCACCACACATCTAGATAAGTTCATTAAGGGGTCTAGTTTCCAAAATGGGGTCACTTGTTGGGGGTTTCCACTGTTTAGGAACATTAGGGGCTCTCCGAACGCAACATGGCATCCGATCTCAATTGCAGCCAATTCTGCGTTGAAAAAGTCAAACAGCGATCCTTCCCTTGTGAGCTCTGCCGTGCACTGAAAAAGTGGTTTACCCCCACATATGGGGTATTTGCATCTTCAGGAGAAATTGCACAACAAATTTTGTGGTTTATTTTCTCTTTTACCACTTGTGAAAATAAAAAAATTGGTTCTGAAGTAAATTTTTTGCAAAAAAAGTTAAATGTTAATTTTTTCCTTCCACAATGCTTTAGTTCCTGTGAAGCACGTAAAGGGTTAATAAACTTCTTGAATGTGGTTTTGAGCACCTTGAGGGGTCTAGTTTTTAGAATGGTGTCATTTTTGGGTATTTTCTGTCATGTACATCCCTCAAAATGACTTTAAATATGGTGTGGTCCCTAAAAAAAATGGTTTTGTAAATTTTGTTGTAAAAATGAGAAATCGCTTGTCAACTTTTAACCCTTATAACTTCCTAACAAAAAAAATTTTGTTTCCAAAATTGTGCTGATGTAAAGTAGACATGTGGGAAATGTTATTTATTAAGAAATTTATGTGACACATCTCTCTGATTTAAGGGCATAAAAATTTAAAGTTTTAAAATTGCAAAATGTTCAAAATTTTTGCCATATTTACATTTTTTTCATAAATAAACACAAGACATATCGAAGAAATTTTACCACTATCATGAAGTACAATATGTCATGAAAAAACAGTCTCAGAATCAGTGGGATCCGTTAAAGCGTTCCAGAGTTATAACCTCATAAATTGACAGTAGTCAGAATTGTAAAAATTAGCCTGGTCATTTAGCTGTAAAATGGCTCTGTCACTAAGGGGTTAATTGTCTCTGTATTGTATTAGTTTCATTAAGAACTTCAAGAATCTGGAAAATCTGATCATCCAGGTAGTTGGTAGCTTCCACTAATTTATCCCACATTTGTGTTTTGAAGGGGTATATTAGCATACTACTGAATATTTTATTCGTTATCCCCGTTTCTACTAGATTCGGCCTACGGCTTATTGTCTGCAGCCCTTCTATACAAAGTATGAATTGGAACTGCTGCTGTGTCTATTTTAATATGAGAAACTATGAAAATGGCTGGTGTTAGTTTGGCAAGAGTGCAAACTCCTTTTATGTCTGGGCTCACCCACCTGTAGGCACGATGTCCGCAAACCAAGAATACTCCTTCTGGAAGAACACAAACGTGACCTGGGGTCTGTATACATTGGTATAAACTCAAAAGTCCTGACATAGGCTTATGGGCACACCAAGTATTATTCATTTGTTTTCCACTTATACCAGATGTACATTTACCCCTTTCTTTCCTTATTATTTTACCCGTAGATGATTTACAGCTGTCAACACCATCTTGGTACACCGTCTCATTAACCTGTGTTTGATCATGAGTGTATATACGGAAACAATTATTGTCCTCACCACAGGTGTTTGCTCCAGTGTGTTGAAAACTGAACCACAGTCCATCATTGGGAATGGGGTCTGAGTGAGGGATTTCAGTCCTCCTCCTGGCGATCATATTTCCGATGTCTGAATCATATTCCCGCCACCACATTTGTACCTTAGGCCGCGGTATATTAAACTGAAACCAGGGATTAGAGGTCCATCCGATTATAGCCAATGAGGCAGATATATCACGGGGCACATCTTTTCCCCAAAACCTAGATTGAGTCCAAGTCTCATTGTGTATGCAGTGTGGGGTTAATACCTTCCATGGCTCCAGAGGTAAGGCTAAGTACGGCATAGTCCTTGCAGATACTGGGCTGTGTGTACAGATCCAACAGTCTTTTGGTTTCTGTCCTTCCATGTCCTTTATGAGAAGAGCATGATGCCGAATAAGTTTGTTGTCCCAGTCAGCATTTAAGAGTATATCCTGTGTCTCTTTAGAGTGCAGTAACCCTGTCACTGCCAGCAAGGTGATTAGGAGAGCAGTCACTCTGCTGTTGAAAGGACCTTCTTGCAGTGACTGGCGTGGATCCAGTTGGGCTTTCCCTCAAGTTTTTCTAAGGTGGATGTGGTCAGATGGACTTGGAAGGGGCCGTCAAATCGTGGATCCAGGCTCCTTCTCATGTGTCTGCGTATGACCACCCAATCACCTGGATTCAGCTGATGCACATCTGCACTGGCATTAGGATCTGGAATGGATGATAACACATGTTTATGCACCACATTAAGTCTTTTCTGCAAGGCCTGGACATAGGTTGTCATAGCACCGTGTTGCATTTGTAGCACCTGTGGGAAGTACAGACCAGTTTTTGGTGCACTACCAAACAGGACTTCAAAAGGAGACAAACCCGTGTTTCTATTTGGAGTGTGTCTGATTGAAAAGAGTGCAAGAGGCAAGTGTTGTGAGTTCATTTTCCCCTTCACTACTGAGGCCCGAGGAACTCCCTCTTCTGGTAAAGAAAGGTAGTGAGCCTGATTATCAAACACCTGAGTCTGATGATGATGACTGGCTGAGTGGAGTTACTGACTGGATATAAGGCTGCCGACGCCCTTCTGCCCTGCGGGTGATTTCTCTGTGGGATCCTTGGAGACCAGTCTGAATTCCTGCTCTTCTAAAGCTAAGTTTTCTGCTCGGCTTTTTGCATTTGTGCTTTGACTTTGTTTTGCTTTGTTTTTCTGGATTTCTGCCATTCCCTGCTGGGGTGAGCTGAATTCCTTTAGCTCTGTCTTCTGAAAATACCTGAGTGCTGATTTAGGTTTTGAAGCCTAGCTGCTTCAGGGTCTTTTTCCATATCAGCTTGTTGGCTTATGTCTTTGATAGGGTTTTGGCAGATTGCAGACAGCAACCTTCCTTTCCTTTTCTGTTTAGTTAGCTTGGGCCCCATCGTTTGCTCAGCCTATCGTTCTATCTGTGTGAGTGTTTTTTCATCTTGCTTCACCGTCATTATATGTTGGGGGCTGCCTTTTACTTTGGGGTCTGCTCTGGGGCAGTTTAGATTTCCTTTTCTGTCTTTAGGCTATTTAGCTCTCCGGCTGTGATCGAGGGGTCTAGGGCATCGTAGGAACCCCCCACGGCTACTGCTAGTTGTGTTGATAGGTTCAGGGGTCTGCAATCTGATAGTTGCCAACTTCTCTGGTTTTCTGGACGTAGCTTCTATTTTTGTGTCTGCCTCCTACGGTGACTCTAGCATAACAGCCAAGCACTCTACCCAGCTCTTTCCTGTGTCTGCCAAGGCTCTACGCAGCTCTTTCCTGTGTCTGCCATGGCCTTTTGAATTTTCAGTTTAAGTGTCCCATTTAGTCTTTCCACTTTCCCACTACTTTGTGGTCTATATGGTGTATGAAATGATTGCTCTGCCCCCAGGGCCTGCATGACTTCCCTCATTATTTCTCCCATGAAGTGTGTACCCCTATCGCTTTCTATGGTTTCTGGAACACCATACCTGCAGATCAGTTCTTTCATCAGTTTGTCTGCAGTGTTTTAGCCTTTGCACATTTTACTGAATAGGCTTCCGGCCAACCAGCGAAGAGATCTACACATACTAGGACATTTGCATACACTCCTACCTTGGTAGCTGTATGTAGTCAACCTGCAGTCTCTGAAACGGGTAGAGAGGCCTAGGTGTCGTTTCTTAGGGACTTTTACTGTCTTACCTGGGTTGTGCTGTGCACAGATGAGGCATGATTGTACGAGTTTCGCGGCTGCGTAACTGAAACCAGGAGCGATCCAGAAGGCATCTACCATGGCACACACGTGTCCTTTTGAGGCGTGAGTGGGGCCATGTGTTGCTTGCGCCATGATTGGGAACAGGAACTTTGGTAGGCACAATTTATCCTTATTCTCCCATACTCCATTTGACTTCAGCTCAGCTCCCAGTCTCCCCCAGTGTACCTTCTCTGTTTTGGCAGCCTTTTGCTGGAGGGATTTCAGGACATCTAGGCTCAGTAGCTGGAATACACTGACTCCCCGCCACCGTCCACTGCTCCCTAGGCCGCCTTGCTGCTACTTTAGCAGCCTCGTCCGCCATTCTGTTGCCCTCTACCTCCACGGAGTCACCTTTTGTGTGTGCTTTAACCTTGACAATGCCAACCTGGACTGGTAACATCAATGCCTCCATCAATTGTTTCACCAGCTCTGCATTTTTAGTGGGCTTACCGGCTGATGTAAGAAATGCTCTGCTTCTCCAGATAGGGCCATAATCATGGGCTATTCCCCATGCATAATTCAAATTTGTGTAAATATTAGCGACTTTACCTGCAGCGGCTCTACACGCCTCAGTGAGTACCTTCAACTCTGCCTCCTGTGCCGACATATGAGGAGGGAGTGGTTCAGCTCGGATTACCTCATGTGAGGATACTACTGCATATCCAGTGTAGAATCGCCCATCCTGGTGGTATCTGGAGCCATCTACAAAAAAACACTCAAAATCTGCATTAGGAACAGGTTTTTCATGAACGTGTGCAATATCCACTGTCTCCTGACTCATCAATTCTATGCAGTAATGTTCATGCGTCATGTCAAAGTATTCTTCCTCACTTGCTAATACAGTCACCAATTCCCCCTTTTCTGAATCCACAGGCAGGAGGGTGGCTGGATTCAGAACATTACATCTTTTGAGGGTGACTTACTCAGGAATTAGTAGAGCACATTCAAGTCGGAGCTGTCTGGCCATAGACAGATGTTTTGGTTGAACTTGTACGAGTATGGAATGGATGTCATGTGGGGAATAAATTGTCAAAGGAGTGAGATCATAGGGCTCTGATGACAAACAGTCATAAAGTGGTTGCATCATTTGTGAAGCAGACCTTATTCAAGGCCTACAGTAGGTCACCAAGCCTAGGAAAGTGCGTAGATGCTGATGTGACCTGGGTAGAGGGAGATTTTGAATTGCCTGTTTCCTGCCTTCAGTCAGGTGTCTGGTACCTTCGGCAATACAATGTCCCAAAAATGTCACCTTTTGTTTGTAATACTGTAATTTGTCACATGAGACCTTGCAACCCTTTTCTGCTAAAAAAAAAACATAGAAAGGAAACTGTAGCTTCCCTGCAGGACCTCTGGTCCAGGCAGAACAGCAAAAGGTCATCCACGTACTGTAATAGTACAATCTGTGGATGAGGTGATTGCCACTACTCAAGGATCCCAGCCATCGCTGCTGAATAGATGGCAGGGGATTTCTTTCCCCCTTTGTGGGAGGACTATCCAACAATATTGTTTATCTTTATGAGTAAAGGAAAAAGATACTGTAAGCCAGGGTGCAGGGGTACAGAGAAAAATGCATTTGCCAAATCAATGACTGTGAAACATGTTGACGTTGCTGGGATCTGTGACAGTATTGTGTGTGGGTTAGGGACAATTGAGGTCACACTTTCTGTAATATCACTAATAGCCCTTAAGTTATGAACCATTCTATAAGTGTCATGGGAACCCTTCGGTCCTTTTTTCTTAATGGGATACAAAGGGGTGTTGCAGGGGGAAGATCTTTGCACCAGAACTCCTGCCTTAACATACTCTTCAATATCTCTGCTCAGGGCCATTGATTTGGCTAGGCTCAAGGGGTATTGCTTTAAACAAGGAGGAGTGGTTCCTTTTTTCAATTTAATCATGACAGGGGGAATGGGCAGCCGACCCACATCAGTTTTTCCCCTTGCCCAAACAGAGTCTGGCACCTGTCACATTTCCTCATCCTCAGGCATTTTGGTGTCAGGTGTTAGTTTCACTGCTTTTGTCATATACACCATTGCCGCAATTTTACACAAATGTTTATCTGAGAGGGGACTTGTGACTGTAATACCCTCAGGAGAGTACTGTATGGTGGCTTGGATCACACTCAACACTTCTGCTCCCAGTAAATTCATAGGGGTATTGTCACTAACAATAAGTTTTGTAAGCACCTCTTGGCTATCTCGTAATTTTAGTCTTATTTGTTTAGTCATAGGGGCTTCTGTCACTTGCCCCTCTACCCCCACACATTCCATAATCTCATTAGTAATCATGCCTGACATTATCAAATCTTTGTATACCACAGTCCCGGCTGCCCCAGTGTCAATCAAAAATTTTGCCTCTTTCCCTCCCGGCATTATTATGGTGGTCATCAAGGCAGGACTAGGTCCGGAGGGGACAAGAACAGGGTACACATTTGTCACTGGGTTGCCAGTTTCCTAGTCTGTATGTGGAGGAGGTGGAAGATTGGTCTGCTTACTCTCTTTTATAGGGTTTTTGCAATGGTTTGATTAGTGCCCATTCTCACCACAATTCCAGCACCTCACTGTTTCTATGTCCCTAGGTCCCTTGCTACTTTTCCACTGTTTTCCTTGTGTTCCAGCATACATGACAGGTCGTCTTATCGTCCTTGTTTGCTCAACTACTTTAGCTACCTTAAGGAGGTCTTTCGGATCTACATATCTCCATTCAGGTCTGGCTGTTTGTACTGCGTCTCGTAAGTCTTTGTTCATACCGTCAATTAATGCATTCATCAGTATTCTAACATCAAGTGGGTTTATGAAAATGTACCTCATGTCTGCCCATTTCAGCTGTAACCGTCCAAATTACATCTCTACACTCTCTCCTTTTTGCTGTGTCACGTTAGTCAGGAGTACAAACTGCTCTGTTTGTTCCACTGTAGCCCACTGTTTTAGTGACTCACAGTATGTCTCCCCAGGCTGTGCAGATTTATCATCCATGCCCCAAGCCTGATTCTTTGCCACATCTGTGTGTGTCTTAATTATATGTCCTAGTGCGTCACCTGCCTTTAAACTCACCAACTTCTCTAGGTCTGCCCAGGTACACTTATATGTCCACTGTATTTCCTTTATGTGTCTGTAAAACGGGAATGGTTGGTTTTTAGGGTCAGGCAGCTGCTTCAGCAAAGCTAGCTGGTCAGAAGGGCTCCATAAATAATACACCTGCATCTTTCTTATTCTAGTCGCCCTTCTAGGTCCTGATGTGGTTGGTCGTCTGATGTCTACTGTCAGCTTACTCTTCAAAGGTCAATGTCCCCACTACCCACTAACCACACTATTATGTAGGCTTCTTATGTCACTACATATGATCTTGTCTGGACAGGATTTAGTGCAACTCGCTTAGGTCAGTAGCACAGGTCACACAAATAGCTATTCAGTCTGGGTTTGTCTGAGTCTGACCACAGTGTTTACAAGTCCATCTGTTTTGTCTGGGTCTCTGGTTAAACTTTGTCAATCAAAACATTCATAATACACCTTCCATTCTGTTGCACATTCTCAAACATAATTTATTCACTTGCTATTTTCTTCCCTTGTCTGTGCCTTTTTGAACATCCAAACATTCACACTCTGGTATTTTTGCCTTTTTCAATATTGGTCCCACTTGTTTTACTGCTTACTGTCTTCTCTGTCTTTTACAATTTGCATAGCTGTCTTGGATCCCATTGGGGGCACCGACTGTACACAGAAAAAGTTGCCCATGGCTTCAACTTTTTCTCCCGACAGCTCACCTTTCTTCTGAAATGCCCCTCTAGTGTGCCTGACTTTGTCTTACAGGCCACATGTTACAAGTCAGAGAGAGACTGCCAAGGTGTAGCGGGAAGGCTCCTTGCCTCTCACCCGGTAGATCTACAGGATGTAACGAGAAGGCTCTCTGCCTCTCACCCGTTAGATCAGCTGGCTAGAATAGGAATAGGCCTTTTTCCTTCCAACCCAGCTCCATGGATTGTGGGAAGGCTACTTCAACTTAGACAGCTTATCTTGCTTCTGAAATGCCCTTCTGTGTGTCTGGACCTCTGTCTTACAGCCCACACATAGCAAGTCAGAGTGAGCCTGCCAAGGTATATCCAGAGGGCTCCTTGCCCTCACCTCTCACCCACAACAAAAAAACCGCTGACTAAAGTAAGAAGGCCCAGGTGTGATAGGCCTCTGACCTACTTTATGAGCCATACAGTCGGCTACCTCCTTTGTTGATCCACAATTTGCTATACAAATCAATAACACAACTAAAAGCAGGTTCAAACACATTAATGACCAAACGATCACTTACAATTTCCTTCTAAATTAGGCACCATATTTTACTTTCAACTTCCAACTTCAACTTACAAAATTTCATTCCACTTCAATTAAGTACTGTTGCTTTAAAATGCACAAATCTCCCAGCGAGTATTTACACCAAGGACAGAAACACAGAGAATCTTGAGCGCAGCTCCGTGAATCCTCCCATTAGACACTCAGCGGAGATAACAACGGAGAGGAGAGGAGAACAGCGCAGCCCTTTCATTCCCCCCTCCCATCCGAATTTTAGAAAAGTAGGGTCTTTCACACTAACAGAATGCAGCAGTTCTTTAGACTTAATCAAAATCAAATTCTACAAAACTCTCAAAATCACGGGATTTCACTATAAGAGCAGGTAACTGTATAATGTGAGTAACCGAGCCTTGCCCTTTTCTGGCCAAATGCATCCAGGAAACTTTACAATGTAATGCCACATATAACACGAGCTATATCATTACTCAATTCATTCAGTCTAAGATGTAGATTTGAAATATCTATAACGCATCTGTCCAGGATCTCCCACAAGAACTAGAAAGGTAACAATCTCTTGACACAAAATCATGTGTGATGATTCATTCATACGTGCTCATTCAGGGATTTTTTTTTTTCCCTTTTCACTTTTTAGTGGTCATTTGATTTTACAAGATAACAAAATCCTGTACCTCAATCACTCCTCCTAATTTAGCTAAAAGTGAGTTGAATAATGTCCTCTGTCACATACAGAGGACCATTCCTAATCGGAACCCCTCATCAATCAGGGATTTATTTATATCCCTTATACTCAATTACTCATCTCTCATCTCATTCAGAGGTTTTCATAGACATACTGTGACGTCTGCCTGCGGTCTGGGCTGCAGCCAGACAACACCCCGAGAAACACTGATACCCTTTACCCCTATACAGGGATCTGGATTTATAGCAGAGCCCAGGAGGTGCTGTCTGAATAGGAGCAATGACCAGAGCAGGACGGTCGCCAGAAAGGTGTTCCAACACAGGACACAAAGGCAATGATATCCGAGACTAAACCAGTCAGGCAGAAAAGGTATAAAAATGGTAGACAGCAGCAAAGACAGATACCAGGTCGTAGCCAGAGTCATAAACCAGGAGAGTCGCAGAGGTACAGAATCGTTAGGCAGAAGCAGAGTCAGAATCCAGGCCGAAGTCAGTGTCATAAACCAGGAGAGTCGCAGAGGTACAGAATCGTTAGGCAGAAGAAGGGTCATAAGTCCAGGCAAATGTCAGAGTCAGTCAACAGTAATACACACAGTAACACGCAGGGGAACCAAGAATATATCCGGCGGCCTGCAAGAGCAGTCCCAAGGTATTTGAGGGATCAGGTCATCCCTCACAGGCCCGTGGGCTGATGATGTCATCCGGACCGCCCCCAGGACCAGGCTGGATGGTGATGCTCCAGCCCCTTCATGACTGACCGAGGAGCGAAGCCTGCGTCCAGCGGACGCCTCCGCAGGAGCCTCATGACTATCGCCGCCATCACTCGGGGTTGAAGCACAGCGCCTCCCAGAGACCAAGGCCGGGACTGCAGGCCACGGGTCAGATGGTGATAGGACAGTCCGGCGCCTCCTAGTGGTCGAGGCCGGGACAGCAGGCCCTGAGTCTGACGGTGATGTGATAGTCCGGCGCCTCCTACTGGCCAAGGCCGGGACAGCAGGCCCTGAGTCTGGCGGTGACGTGACAGTACCCCCCCTCTAAGAGGGGCCTCTGGACCCTCAAAACCCGGTTTGTCAGGGTGGAGGAGGTGAAACCTTCTAATCAACCGCTTTGCACGAATGTCACTAGCGGGGACCCAGGACCTCTCCTCTGGGCCGTAGCCCTTCCAATGCACCAAATATTGTACCGAGTTTCTCACTAGACGGGAATCAAATATGCCTTGGACCTCGTACTCCAAGGCGCCCTTGACCAAAACTGGAGGAGGAGGGGACTGGACGGGACGAATTGGGGAACGGTATACCTTGAGGAGGGACTTATGAAAAACGTTAGGAATTTTAAACGACTACGGGAGCTTTAACCGAAACGCTACCGGGTTAATTACCTCTAATATTTCATATGGGCCGATGAACCTGGGACCCAGTTTGGCCGACGGTACCTTAAGTTTGATGTTTCTTGTAGAGAGCCAAACGTTGTCACCAACTCCCAGGTGCGGCCCCTGGGATCGTCGTCTATTAGCCGCCGAAGTCTGTCTAATTTGAGCCCCTTTTAAATTAGAGTTTACTTCGGACCAAATAGTCTTCAGACGATGTATATTTTGCTCAACCCCTGGGATTTCCGACATCTTGGCCGAAAATGATCCAAAGCGCAGATGTAGTCCAAGGTTACAGAAGAAGGGGGTAGTTTTTATGGAGTCTTGGTATCTATTATTGAGAGCGAACTCTGCCTATGGCAAATGTTCCACCCAATCTGACTGATGTGCTGAGACATAGCAGCGGAGGTATTGCTCCAGCGTTTGGTTGGCACGCTCAGTTTGACCATTCGTCTCGGGATGGTATGCCGAGGAGAAGGACAACTCAACACCAATACGTCTACAGAACACCCTCCAGAACTTCGAGACGAACTGGGTACCCCTGTCGGATACGATATTTGCCGGAACGCCGTGCAAACGTACAACGTGAAGAACAAACAACTTGCTTAAGGTTTCAGAGTTGGGTAAGCCGGACAGGGGAACAAAGTGAGACTGTTTACTGAACCTGTCCACCACCACCCAAATACAAGTTTTCCCCTCGGAGGGTGGCAGGTCTGTAATGAAGTCCATGGAGATGTGGGTCCATGGACTTTCAGGGGTGGGCAAGGACTGAAGCCAGCCGGTAGGACGGTTATGGGGGGACTTGGCACGGGCACAGACTTCACACGCTGAGACGTACTCCTTACAGTCCTTGGCCACCGTTGGCCACCAAAAGTTCCTGGTTACCAGCCTAGTGGTATTATTGAGACCAGGGTGGCCTGCCAGGACGGAGTCGTGAGATTCTTTTAACACTCGTAAGCGAAAGGTAGCTGGAACTAATAATTTTTTGGGGGGGCGTAGTGTCAGGAGCTCGTTCTGATGACCTACGGATCTCCTCCAGAAGGTCCAGAGATACTGCCGACACGACAATGCCATTAGCCAATATGGGACCTGGTTCATAGTCCTCGGTGTGTGTGGGACAAAAGCTGCGGGAGAGGGCATCTGCCCTCACATTTTTGGTTCCGGGGCGAAAGGTGATTAAGAAATCAAACCTGGAGAAAAACAAGGCCCACCTGGCCTGCCTAGGGTTTAGTCTTTTAGCCGACTCTAGGTAGGTTAGGTTTTTGTGATCGGTAATAACAGTAACTTTGTGTTTGGCGCCTTCGAGGAAGTGGCGCCATTCCTCGAAGGCCCACTTGATTGCCAATAGTTCTCGGTTACCGATGTCATAGTTTCTCTCCGTGGCAGAGAATTTGCGGGAGAAAAAGGCACATGGACGAAGCTGAGTGAGGGATGCAGTGCCTTGTGAGAGCACTGCTCCCACTCCGACTTCGGAGGCATCTACTTCCACAATAAACGGGTGGTCCAAGTTTGGTTGAATCAACACCGGGTTGGCCACGAAGCACTCCTTTAGTGTAGAAAAAGCCCGGGTTGCCTCAGGATTCCAATTAGTCACGTCCGCCCCTTTCTGGGTAAGGTCCGTGAGTGGCTTGGCAATCTCTGAGAATCCCCTGATGAATTTGCGATAATAATTCACAAATCCCAAAAATCGCTGCAGTGCTTTCAGCGATTTATGTTGTACCCAATCCTTAATGGGTTGAATCTTGGCAGGATCCATGCGGAACCCCTTGCCTGAGACCATGTATCCTAAGAACTGCACCTCTTCGGCAAAAAAAACACATTTTTCAAATTTCGCGAACAAAGAGTTTTCGCGCAGTCTTTGCAGTACTGAACGGACGTGTTGAGCATGTGTCACAGGGTCAGCAGAATAAATCAAAATGTCGTCCAGATATACGATGACATACACCCCACAAACATCTCTAAAAATATCATTGACAAAGTGCTGAAATACTGCAGGAGCGTTACTGAGTCCGAAGGGCATTACCAGGTACTCAAAATGGCCAAGGGGTGTATTAAAGGCCGTTTTCCATTCGTCCCCATCTCTTATGCGGACCAGGTTATATGTCCCCCGGAGGTCAAGCTTAGTAAACCAGCGAGCTCCCAGTAACTGATTAAACAGATCAGGAATGAGTGGCAGTGGGTATTAATTTTTTACGGTTATGGCGTTCAGCTCACGGTAGTCAATGCATGGTCTGAGTCCACCATCTTTTTTCTCTACAAAGAAAAACACAGCTCCTACAGGTGAGGTGGAAGGTCTAATGAAGCCCTTTCGAAGGCTGTCTGCTATGTATTCCTTCATGGCTACACGCTCCGGACCAGAGAGGTTGAATATTCTCCCCTTAGGGAGACGGGCACCAGGGACCAATTCAATAGGACAATCGTATTCTCTGTGAGGAGGTAGTTTCTCCGACTCCACTATAGAGAAAACATCTTCATAATCCCTAAACGCATAGGGAATAGAAGGTGTTTTAATTTTAATCTGGTTTACTGAAAAAGACATACAGTTTCTCTGACACCATGGACTCCAGCGCACAACGTCACCTATGCGCCAGTCAATAACCGGATTATGTTGGTGCAACCATGGCATGCCTAACACAACTGGATCTGATAAATTGTATATAACAAGAAATGACATTTGTTCGTTATGTAATGTCCCCACTGACATAGAAATTTCGGCAGTAACGAATTCCACGCCTCCTTGGAATATAGATGTACCATTAATCGCAGTAGTCTGAATAGGCGCTTTAAGCCTTGACAGAGGTACACCAAGGCTCTTAGCAAATAAAAAATCCATAAGGTTGCCAGCAGCCCCACAATCTACAAAAGCCTTCACACACAGACGTTTCTTAGCAAAAGAAAGGGAAACTGGTAACAACAGTTTGGCCGCATTTGCGGGCAATACCTGACCCCCAGAGCTGTCCAGGGGGTGATGATCCAGGAGTGTGGATTTCCAACAGCCAGCATTTTCCTTGAAGCTTCCAGGCTGCAGCATGCTTGAGCCTGAGAGTGACCTTCCAGGCTGTGCAATATAACAGGTGTTTGGGCCAAGAATCAGCTCAGTCAGGAGGAAGGAAAAAAAAAGGTGAGGAAAACTGCTTTTATATGTGTTAAGTATAGACACAAAAAGCAGTTTTATTTTTTGGGCTGGATATAATGTGACGTCTGCCTGCGGTCTGGGCTGCAGCCAGACAACACCCCGAGAAACACTGATACCCTTTACCCCTATACAGGGATCTGGATTTATAGCAGAGCCCAGGAGGTGCTGTCTGAATAGGAGCAATGACCAGAGCAGGACGGTCGCCAGAAAGGTGTTCCAACACAGGACACAAAGGCAATGATATCCGAGACTAAACCAGTCAGGCAGAAAAAGTATAAAAACGGTAGACAGCAGCAAAGACAGATACCAGGTCGTAGCCAGAGTCATAAACCAGGAGAGTCGCAGAGGTACAGAATCGTTAGGCAGAAGCAGAGTCAGAATCCAGGCCGAAGTCAGTGTCATAAACCAGGAGAGTCGTAGAGGTACAGAATCGTTAGGCAGAAGCAGAGTCAGAATCCAGGCCGAAGTCTGTCATAAACCAGGAGAGTCGCAGAGGTACAGAATCGTTAGGCAGAAGAAGGGTCAGAAGTCCAGGCAAAAGTCAGAGTCAGTCAACAGTAATACACACAGTAACACGCAGGGGAACCAAGAATATATCCGGCGGCCTGCAAGAGCAGTCCCAAGGTATTTGAGGGATCAGGTCATCCCTCACAGGCCCGTGGGCTGATGATGTCATCCGGACCGCCCCCAGGACCAGGCTGGATGGTGATGCTCCAGCCCCTTCATGACTGACCGAGGAGCGAAGCCTGCGTCCAGCGGACGCCTGCGCAGGAGCCTCATGACTATCACCGCCATCACTCGGGGTTGAAGCACAGCACCTCTCAGAGACCAAGGCCGGGACTGCAGGCCACGGGTCAGACGGTGATAGGGCAGTCCGGCGCCTCCTAGTGGTCGAGGCCGGGACAGCAGGCCCTGAGTCTGACGGTGATGTGATAGTCCGGCGCCTCCTACTGGCCGAGGCCGGGACAGCAGGCCCTGAGTCTGGCGGTGACGTGACACATACATACAAGGATTCACACAGCCTGCCTATTTTGCACTTTGGAATTAACACCTTAAACTACAGCAAAAAAACCCTGAAGTCACTAGACTTCACCCACTATATCAGCACTCTGGCATATTCTGAGAACAGAGCAAAAAGAGGCCAATCCAATAAGGGACAAAAAGCCAACTGGCACATACAATAACATAAGAGTGGAAATTCAGCACAGCCCCAGCCGGGGCTGGCTGATCACACAAAAAACTGAATAGACAAAACCAAATCAAATGTGAACAATAGCAGAGACAACTTAGCTTGAGATGGCAGGAACTGAGCTGGAAACCTCATGAAGACCTCATGAGGCAGGAAAAAATCACCAGCATGGGAATAGGATGTCGGCTGTCTTAAATCCAGTCTGAGACTCCAGATGTCCACTCCTCATTCTCATTATCAGGTGGCAGGTCTCTGTTAATTAGATCAGCTTCATTACCTCCTGCCACCACCAGAGGGAGCCCGGAAAGAGAACTCACAATTTCTCTGTCAGCACAAACAGTTCCCTCACCAGAAACCAGAGGCAGACCAGAAAATGAGTTCACAACAGTCCACTGACACTCTGAGAACACCAAAGCCAACTTCTTAAACAACAAGAACAACAAAAACAACCAAAAACCACAGCCCTTTACAAAATACAGCCTCATATGATTTACTGCCAATCCAAGATGACCAAAATAACAACACTACACGGAGTCTATCCCAGGCTCTGTGCTACACAGTACACCAGTGCACAACCAGTTAGTCTATTAGTATATTGCCAGAACAGGTTGACAGATAATACAGATGACAATTATTATCTTATTACTCTATTATTCAACTCTCATACGGACATACTCACTGCTCACTGGTGGTGAAGTAGGTTCTTTTGAACCGTGTTGTACTGCCTTACCCAGAGATATGTAGAGATCCTTAGTGAGATTGCAAAACGCAAAATCAATGTAAGAATAAAATTTCCTCACCTGCTGCAGCTGGATTTTGCATGTTTCAACCTCCCAGGAAGCTCCCACATACGGATTCCGAATAGGCTGGTTTCCATGGTCCCGGTTCGGGCGCCAAACTGTCATAGCTGTTTTTCTTCTGACCAAAGTCAGGACTGCCAGATCACCAGTGAGGCCAAATTAGGAGTTTACGCCCTTAATTTACAAGCGCTTATAGACAAATGAGACTGCAAACACACACGTCGTGGTCAAATCACTTTATCTGACGTAATGAAACACAAGGCAATCTTTTATACCATTAACAACAATTTGTAATTCTATGGAGCTCATGTGGCCCCCATCATCACCTCAGGGTCATACCTTGTTTACAATGTACCCAGAACACATTGTGGCTGACTATTGAGAACATATATGATAAGAAGCATTTTTCCATTGAAGAGGAGACAGGCAAAACTGCAGTGTCATAAGAATAAATGAAAGGCAAAAGGCAAATGAAGAATTAGGGTGTGTGCACACGCTGCGGATTTTGCTGCGGATTTGGCCGCAGTACCATAATATCCTATGGATATCAAAAACCGCAGTGCAGATGGTGCGGATTTTTCCACGCGGATTTGCTGCGGTTTCTAAACCGCAGAAAGAATTGACATGTCAATTCTTTCTGCGGATTCCACTGCGGTTTACCATCTCCTCCATTGTAGAGATGATAAAACGCAGGGCAAAACCGCTGGCTAATCCGCAGGTAAAACTGCAGGTCTTTTGACCTGCAGATTTACCTGCGGGTTTTACAAAATCCGCGTGGCCAAATCCGCAGAGCATTCCGCAGAGTGTGCACGTACCCTTAAAGGCAGTTAGGCATTTAACAGCAAATCATTAACCCTTCTATATCACTAAGTTTGTTTATTTGTCATTTATGTTACTTTTTTATGAAGATTTGACTTTGATGTCCTGCTTTTTTCCCTTCCTTTTGTCCTTTCTCCCTTGCACTCCTGCCTCATTGGTTTTCCTTTTTTTTCTGTCCTTTTCCCTTCTTTTTGCCCCTTCTCCTTATAGCCTTTTCTGCTTCCTTTATTTTCCTTCTTTTTCTATTCCTTACATACTGTAGTTAGTTAGGAAACATGCGATTGTTATTTTATTCTCTATTTCAGTTTAATAAGGAAGGGGTAATTCATAGTAACATAGTTTTGAAGGCTGAAGGAAGACCTTATGTCCATCTAGTTCAGCCTATGTTTAGTGCAGCTGTTCTACATTGTTGATCCTGGGGAAGGCAAAAAACCCACAGAGTAGAAGCCAATTTTCTCCATAGGGAAAAAAATTCCTTTCCCTAAGCTTGGTCAACCATCTACCTATAATATTATGTTATTCGTAACCTTCTATACTGTTACTCACAAGAAAAGCATCCATTCCTTTCTTAAATTCATTCAGTGAGTTGGCCATCACCACTTCCTCAGGAAGAGAATTCCAGAGCCTCACTGCTCTTACCGTGAAGAACCCTCTTCTATGCTGGTGCAGAAATTGTCTTTCCTCCAAACAAAGAGAATGCCCCCTTGTTCTTGCCACAGTCCTTGGTACAAACAGTTCATTGGGGAGATCTCTGTGTAGCCCTCTGATATACTTGTACATATATACTAGGTCTCCCCTAAGTCTTCTCTTTTCTAGAGTAAATAGACCTAATTTTGATAACCTTTCTTGGTATTGTAGTGAACCAACTCCATTTATCATTTTAGTAGCCCGCCTTTGAACCCTTTCAAGTTGAGTAATGTCTTTCTTGAGCACCGGTGTCCAAAATTGTACACAATACTCCAAGTGTGGTCTGACGAGTGATTTGTACAGAGGGAGAATTATGTTTTCATCTCGTGTCCCCAGACCTCTTCTAATACATCCCATGACCCTATTTGCTTTGGTGGCCGCTGCCTGACACTGGGCACTCCAATTTTGCTTCTTATTGACTAAGATGCCTAAGTCTTTTTCCATGTCTGATTTCCCCAGCAGTTTCCCATTTAGTAAGTAATTGTAGCATCTGTTTCTCCTTCCCATGTGCATAACCTTACATTTATCTGTGTTAAACCTCATTTGCCATTTTTTCAGCCCAATTCTCCAATTTACTCAAATCTGTCTGTAGTTGCAAACTGTCCTCCTTTGTGTTAACTACCTTACATAGGGCAGCACGGTGGCTCAGTGGTTAGCGCTGCAGCCTTGCAGCGCTGGAGTCCTGGGTTTGAATCCCACCAAGGCAGGTAATACTTAATGGGGAGATTACATTATCACTCTGCATTTCCCCTAGCAAATCCTTTTCCTGTGTGAACACTGTTGAGAAAAAAGTATTTAAAACATTTGCTTTTCCCACATCGCTCTCTATGATTTCACCCTCATTGTTCTTTAAAGGGCCGACACCATCAATTTTAATCATTTTACTGTTTATATAATTAAAGAATAGTTTGGGGTTTGTTTTACTTTCCTTAGCAATGAGTCTCTCAGTTTCCACTTTTGCTAAATGTATTTGTTTTTTACACATTTTATTTTTTTCTCTATAACTTTTTAATGCTTCTTCATTGCCTTCTTGTTTTAGCTTCTTAAATGCCTTGTTCTTGTTATTTATTGCCCTTTTTACATCCTTATTTAGGCCACATTGGTGTTCTCCTGTTCCTAGCCCTTTTATTTCTGTACGGTATGGCTAGCTCGCAGTGGGTGTGTAAAACTGATTTAAATATTTCCCATTTACTTTCTGTGCTCCTATTTTTGAGGACATTGTCCCAATCAATTCGGCGAAGATCCTCTCTAAGCTGATCAAACTTTGCTTTCCTGAAATTCAGCGTTTTTGTAACCCCCTTCCAGGGCACCTTAGTGAAGTACAAGTGGAATTGTATTATATTGTGGTCACTGTTCCCTAGGTGCCCATCGACTCGTACTTCTGTTATTCTATCTGGCCTGTTGCTTAAAATTAAGTCCAGAAGGGCTGTCCCTCTAGTTGGGCCCTGCACAAGTTATGACAGATAATTATCCTTGGTCACTGACAGAAATTGGTTTCCTTTCTGAGATACGCAGGTTTCAGTTTCCCAGTCTATGTCGGGGTAGTTGAAGTCCCCCATAATAATAACCTCATTGTGATTTGCTGCTTTGTCTATTTGTTTCAATAATACATTTTCAGTGGCTTCTGTTATATTTGGTGGCTTATAACAAACCCCTATGAGGATTTTATTACTTTTCCCTCCTTGTATCTCCACCCATAGAGACTCCACCTCTTCATTTCCCTCTTGTATATCTTCTCTTAGTGTGGGCTTCCACCCCCTTTCCTTTTTTTACGATCCCTCCTGAACAAATCATATCCTTGCAAGTTAGCCGCCCAGTCATAGCTGTTGTCTAACCATGTCTCAATTATTCCTACTATGTCGTATTTTTCCTCATACATTACCAACTTCAGATCTTTAATCTTATTGGTCAGGCTTCTTGCGTTGGTCAGCATGCGGGAAAGAAGTTTTGCTTCCTTTTTCTTAGATTCCTTCTGAGTACCCTGTCTTGGGTCCTCTTTACCACATCTAGTATCCTTGATTAGTTTGTCATTCTGCTGCATGTTCTTGTCTGCTGTTTTTCCTCCCATCTCCTCTTCTTCTAGTTTAAAGCCCTCCTGATGAGTGCGGCAAGTCTTGTTGCAAATGTGTGTTTCCCAGGTTTTGTGAGGTGTATCCCATCTCTTGCGAGAAGTCCATCGCAGAGGTAATTCACGCCATGGTCCAAGAATCCAAATCCTTGCTGCCTGCACCACCGTCGTAGCCAGTTGTTCACATCTAGTATCCTATTCCAACTTCTGATGCCATTACCATTGACTCGGAGGATTGATGAGAAAGCAACCTGTTCGTTCCGTTCCTTTATTTTCTTCCCCAGAATTTTAAAGTCTTCGCAGATAGTTGGTAGGTCATTTCTTGCCGTGTCGTTTGTGCCTACATGTATCAGTAGGAAAGGGTAGTCGTCCTTGGATTTGAGGATAGTTGGTATCCTGTTGGCCACATCCTTGATTTTTGCTCCTGGGAGGCAGCATACTTCTCATGCGGTTATGTCCGGCATGCATATAGTCGCCTCCGTGCCTCTTAGTAGTGAGTCGCTCATAACTACCACTCTTCTTTTCTTTCCTGACGCACTGCTTGTTGCTCGTGAGTGTTTTTGAGTGTCATTTGTTTCTGCTTTTGGTGACAGAGTAACTTCTTTTGTTGATAGTGTGTCTTCTCTTGTAGATAAGGTATCATCCTGAGCTGTGCCATTTTCGTTCTCCAGCATGAGGGCTTCATATTGGTTGCTAAGCTGTGTGTGGTGACCCGGCAAGTCCCAGCGATCGATCAGCTTAAGGCGACTCTTCTCCTCTTCCCAGAATGCACCGGAAATATGCAGATGAGCTTCCTGCTTCTCCAATCCCTGGTTTTGCGATGTCCTCAAACAGCAAGACCCGGCATGTCCCAGCGATCGATCAGCTTAAAGCGACTCTTCTCCTCTTCCCAGAATGCACCGGAAATATGCAGATGAGCTTCCTGCTTCTCCAATCCCCGGTTTTGCGATGTCCTCAAACAGCGAGACCCGGCAAGTCCCAGCGATCGATCAGCTTAAGGCGACTCTTCTCCTCTTCCCAGAATGCACCGGAAATATGCAGATGAGCTTCCTGCTTCTCCAATCCCTGGTTTTGCGATGTCCTCAAACAGCGAGACCTGGCAAGTCCCAGCAATCGATCAGCTTAAGGCGACTCTTCTCCTCTTCCCAGAATGCACTGGAAATATGCAGATAAGCTTCCTGCTTCTCCAATCCCTGGTTTTGCGATGTCCTCAAACAGCTAGAGCCGGCAAGTCCCAGCGATCGATCAGCTTAAGGCGACTCTTCTCCTCTTCCCAGAATGCACCGGAAATATGCAGATGAGCTTCCTGCTTCTCCAATCCCTGGAGAATTCCTCATTGTACTTTTGGCTAGTTATTCACATATTCATTGTAGTATATTGTTTCCTCCCCCTTCCCCTATTATTGTAAGAAAAAAACCCTTTAGTAAAAATACCCTGGAAAAAAAAAATTCTACAATTTGATTGGTAAGGCATAGAAGTAAAACATTGGGACGTTTCAACAGTGTTCTTTAAAAGATGTTTTCTTTTTTTTTTTTTTGAAAAGCAGTTTATTTTTCATAAATGATGTCTTGTCTACAGTGCTGCAGCCAATTACTGAGCCAAGTGGCACATGTCGTGTACTCAGGCAGAGCTACTGAACTCTGTAGCATTGATATCACAATTGACAGCTCTGCATTCCATAAAAAACAATGGGATCAGCAACGGAGACATCATATTGTATGCAGAGGACTGTTGGTGTATTATATTTTACGGGGAAGGCATTTGGGACATTATGCTATGAGGACTATGAGGGAATCATAATTAGGGAGGCTGTGTATCATACTGGGTAAGAGGGGGTATCATACTGTATGTGGGGGCATAGCAAGGAGGATTTCTGGGACATCATAATATATGGAGCGAGGACTGGCCCTCTGTATCATACTGTGTTAGGGCCTGTTTAGGCCATGAAAGCAGTATTCTACTGTGTGGGAACACTAATGGGCTTCACTAGGGCGGGGCAGTATTTTATATAGGCACTGTGGGGGGGGTTGACTCACTCAGCTGCATCTCAAGGTAGACCCAGGAATGCTTCGTGTGGTAAAACACCTGCTGGTTTATTGTGGAGCAGCATAAACCATAGCAGGGTTCAGTAAAGTAAACATGGCCTTTCTGGCATAATGGCAAAACAAAAAGATACTGTATAACTAAGTCCATATGTCTGAGGGATTCACCCACTCAGAACACCATGTGTCTTCAACTCCAAATGGCGCCACCGTTTGGAGACTTGTCTCTCCAAACCATAGCACACTGACTGCCTCTCAAGTCCAGCTATTTAATCCCAGAACATGTGTCCAACTTTAATTTAACCCTCACAACATGTAGTGTGCTGGAGGAAAATACTTTGGTTTCACATCACTGATGCCATTATGTGCAGTGACACACACATGGTCAAAATTGTTGGTACCCGTCGTTTAATGACAGAAAAACCCACAATGGTCACAGAAACAACTTGAATCTGACAAAAGTAATAATAAATCAAAAATCTATGAAAATGAACAAATGAAAGTCAGACATTGCTTTTCAACCATGTTTCCACAGAATTAAAAAAAAAAAAATAAAACTCATGAAATAGGCCTGGACAGAAATGATGGTATCCTTAACCTAATATTTTGTTGCACAACTTTTTGACACAATCACTGCAATCAAACGACTCTTGTAATTGTCAATGAGATTTCTGCACATCTCGACAGGTACCGTATTTTGGACCACTCCTCAAGGGCAAACTGCTTCATTTGTCTCGTGTTTGAAGATTGCCTTTTCCAGACGGCATGTTTCAGCTCTTTCCAAAGATGCTCAATAGAATTTAGGTCAAGGCTCATAGAAGTCCACTTCAGAATAGTCCAATGTTTTCCTCTTAGACATTCTTGGGTGTTTTTAGCTGTGTGTTTTGGCTCATTATCCTGTTGCAAGACCCATGTCCTGCGACTGAGATCAAGCTTTTTAACACTGGGCAGCACATTTCTCTCTAGAATCCCTTGATAGTCTTGAGAAATCATTGTACCCTGCATAGATTCTAGACACTTTGTGCAAGATGCAGCAAAGCAGCCCCAGAACATAACAGAGCTTCCTCCATGTTTCACAGTAGGGACAATGTTCTCTTCTTGATATGCTTCATTTTGCCATCTGTGAACATAGAGCTGATGTGCCTTACCAAAAAGTTCAATTTTTGTCTCCTCTGTCCAAAGGACATTCTTCCAGAAGATTTGTGGCTTGTCATCATGTAGTTTGGCAAATTCCAGTCTGGCTTTTTTATGATCTTTTTTTCAACAATGGTGTCCTCCTTGGTCGTCTCCCATGAAGTCCACTTTGGTTCATACAACGACAGATGGTGCTATCTGACACTAATATTCCTTGAGCTTGAAGTTCACCTTTAATCTGTTTAGAAGTTTTTCTGGGCTCTTTGGTTACCATTTGGATTATCCGTCTCTTTGATTTGTCATCAATTTTCCTCCTGCGGCCACATCCATTGAGGTTGCCTACAGTCCCATGGAGCTTAAATTTCTGAATAACATGTGCAACTGTAGTCACAGGAACATTAAGCTGCTTGGAGATGGTCTTATAACTAATACCTTTAACATGTTTGTCTACAATTTTATTTCTAATCTCCTGAGACCAATCTTTCCTTCACTTCCTTTGGTCCATGTTGAATGTGTTACACACCATGTCACCAAACAGCACAGTGAGTGTCTGTAGCCCTCTATACAGGCCCTCTCACTGATTCCAAGATTGTAGACACCTGCGATGCTAATTTGTTGACACAACTTGATTTAACATGTCCCTTTTGTGACATTATTTTCAGGGATACCATCATTTCTGCCCAGGCCTATTTCAGACGTTGAGATGGTCGTCTTCTCCTTGGCATTCTGGGACTTCGTCAAGTCGAGAGTTTTGATGTACCTCGCTCAGTGAGTTCGCCCATGCGAGGTATCGGATACGCATCAAAACTGGACACCTCGTTGAGCCTGTAGTAGTCATTTCAAAATTGCCACTTGTGTTGGGCTTCGGCACGAGGATGATGGGACTCGACTATCCACTTTTTGACTCCTATATCACACCGAGGTATAGCATTTTCTTCAACTCCTTTTCTATTATCTCCCGAGTTGCCTTAGGGATTCTATAGGGCTTCAGATTTACCCTCACATGCGGCTCTGTTAAAACGTTGTGTTCCACCACCTGTGTACACCCTGGCAACTCTGAGAATAGGTCACGGTTCCACTGCAGCAATTCTCGACACTGTTGCTTCTGGACCAGAGTTAGAGTTTCAGCAATTGTGACCTCCTCCATTTTGGCCTCAGGACGGGCCCCCAGGCAGAGAGCTTCCAGTGATTCCTGATCTCGCCATAGTTTGAGCAAGTTTACATGGTTCACCTGGTGCGGCTTCCTGCAACTGGGCTGGTGTACCTTATAATTCATGTCACCCAGTTTTCTACCACCTCGTATGGACCTTGCCACTTGGCTAGGAACTTGCTCTCCACCATGGGGGATAAGCACTAGAACCTCCGCATTACTCTCTACTGAGTTTTCTCCACCCCCAGATGATCCCCTAAAATATGCAAATGGACCATACTAAAACCCTCCTCCGGTAGAGTGCCAGAACTAACAGCTGCTCCAATATGTCACCTCCCCTCAGTTTGGTCACCTGATACAACAAATTGCCATTGACTGCAAAGTGAGGGAACCTGGCGTCAGCCCCCAGTTCTTGAGCAACCCCATTACATATGGTAGCGTTATCAAATGCTCCCTTCAATGTAAGATCTCTAAGTTGAGCAGTCCCAAAGTTCTCTTCAGGCACTTCTAACTCAGGGAAGATGGGCTCCTCTTTCACCATCTTGTCCTCCTCCCCAGCTAGCATACATAGGGGAAACTCCTCCATCTACACTTTTGTCTGTGTCTCTTCCACAGGGACCTGGCTTTTGTCCAGGACACTCTGTTCAGCCCCCTTTTGCCACAAGTTCCAAAACAGTGAAAAATCCTGCCCCAGTATGACAGGATGTATTAACTATTTAACTACCCCAACCTCATGACACTTAGTACCACAGTCTGTTTTCATGGTTACCCTGGCTACAGGGTAGTCCTTGGAATCTCCGTTTATGCAGCGGACACCCACAAACATATTAGTGATTAACTGGTGGGGCAGTGTGGCACTGATTAGGGTCACTAGAAAGCCAGAGTCCAAAAGTAAAAGAACCATTACCTCATTGATGGACATATTACAAGACTGCGGCCCCTCGCCGGGTTGACAGTCCACACTGCAGGCCGGATAGGCATAATAGAAGCAGTGCATGCCTAGGCTGCAGTCCATTGGTTCAGAGGACATATGACTCTGGGCGGCTAGGTGCCCAGGATTGTGACATCACCAACAGACCACGTCTTTAATAACAGTCTTACGGGATACCTCAGTAGGATTGAGACACCCCCCATTTATGGGTCTAGCCACACTCCATGATGAACCTGTCCCCTTTGGGTATCCCAGTATGGGGAATTGTCGATGTCTGCTTTCTCAAGGGATTTCTTAGCAACCTGGTATCTCGCAACCAGGCTAACCAAGGTGTTTGCATTCCAAGGGTCACCCTGGGCAACCCAGGTCTGTATTGGTCTGGGAAGGGAGTGGATGAACCTGTTCATCACAACCCGCTTGGACATCTAGGCAGAAGTGGAAGTCTCTGGCTGCAACCATTTTTGTACTAGGTGCAACAAGTTAAACATTTGCAAGCAAGGGTTTTTTTTCGCCAGCATACACCAGCGGTGGACGGACATTGTTACTCCCAGGCATGCCAAGATTTCAGTTTTAATTTGACATATTCTTTGGCATCCTGGATTGTTAAGTCATAATATGCCTTTTGAGGTTCTCCCGACAAATATGGTGCCAGAACCTCCACCCATTGCTTTGGCGGAAGTTTCTCCCGCTCAGCCACCCTCTCGAAAACAGACAGAAAGGCTTCCACATCATCCCGCGGGGTCATTTTTTTGCATGGCTTATCTTACAGTTTTCAGTATGTACGAGTCATCAGCTGGAGTTGGGGAGGAAACCGCCATCCTCCCACGAACCGCCTCTCTGAGGAGTTCCATTTGTCGTGTTAGCACCTCCTGTTGCCGTCGCTGCTGGTGTTGAAGATGCTGTGCCAACAGTTTGTCTCCTGTTGAGCCATTTGCTGCTGTTGATTGGCAAACAGGTGCTGCTGTTGGACCTGGACCAGATGCTTCACATGCTCCTCCATGCTACCGAACGTCTCATGCTGGATGCTGAATTTTACACAGAACATGCAGTTGTTCACAGCATCTACGTGTGTTTCTGTAATGCTGCCCGCATTCAAAACACCACGTGTGAGAGGTTGACTCACTTAGCTTCTTCCCAAGGTAAACACAGGAATGCATCTTGTGGTAAAACACCTGCTGGTTTATTGTGGAACAGCATAAGCCATAGCAGTGTTCAGCCAAGTAAACATAGCTTTTTTGGCATAACGCTAAAACAAAATGATAATGTATAACAAAGTCCATATGTCTGAGAGGTTCACCCGTTCAGACCACCATGTGTCTTCTGCTTGACCTGGAGACTTTCTCTCTAAACCACAGCACACCAGCTGCCTCTCAAGTCCAGCTATTTAACCCTCACAACACGTTGTGTGCTTGAGGAAAACACTCTGGTTTCACATCACTGACGCCATTATGCGCAGTGACACGTAGGTCCCTTCATACAGTTGTGCTCAAAAGTTTACATACCCGGTATAATTTTTGCTTTCTTCGACTTTTTTTCAAAGAGTATGAATGATAACACCAAGCATTTTTTCTCCACTCATGGTTAGCGGTTGGGTTAAGCCATTTATTGTCAAAATACTGTGTTTTCTCTTTTTATATCATAATGACAGCCCAAAACATCCAAATGACCCTGATTAAAAGTTCACATACCTCATTTATTAATACCGTGTATTGCCCCCTCTAATGTCAATGACAGCTTGAAGTCTTTTGTGGTAGTTGTGGATGAGGTTCTTTATTTTCTCAAATAGTTAAGCTGCCCACTCTTCTTGGCAAAAGCCTGCAGTTCCTGTAAATTCCTGGGCTGTCTAGAATGAACTGCGCGCTTGAGATCTCCCCAGAGTGACTCAATGATTTTGAAGTCAGGAGACTGAGGTGGCCACTCCAGAACCTTCACTTTATTCTGTTGTAGCCAATGACAGGTCGACTTGGCCTTGTGTTTTGTTTTGGATCGTTGTCATGTTGGAACTTCCAAGTACGTCCCATGCACAGCTTTCGGGCTGATGATTGCAAATTTGTCTCCAGTATTTGCTGATAACGTGCTGCATTCATCTTTCCTTCAACTTTAACCAAGTTTCCTGTGCCTATGTAGCTCACACATCCCCAAAACTTCAGTGATCCACCTCCGTGCTTTACAGTAAGAATGGTGTTCCTTTTGTAATATGCAGGTGCTCGGATGCAGTAACACAAATGCTGCAGAGCAGGGGTTAACTATATTTAATTAGTCAACAGTAGGGAACTTCTCGCAGGGAGATAGCAGGGTAGGAAGGGTACAAAATTAAACTGAACGAACGGTTGTTTAACCAAACGGTCTCTGGATAAGTTTCATTTATCGTGGCTCCACAGCCGGTCACTTGGTGAAGGTTCTGTGGGTCGCAGAATGCCGGCAGTGTTCAGTGTGATGTCTGCTGGCAATCTCGCCTAGCCCACGGTCCTTCTTCTGGTGGCAGCGGGCGATCTCTGGTTTTGCCTACTGAGCCCCTAGCAAATAAATTTGTGGCGTAAGAGAGTAGAGCTCTCTACAAGATTCCTCTCAGTGTGGGTCTCCTTGAGCAGCCGCCGTGACCTGAAGGGCTGTGCTGCAATGCTTTACTCGGCATGCACCTCTATGGATATCAGCCGACACCCAGACGTTCGTACTGAGATGCTCCATTGATCGCACGCTCCCCTGCACACCCTCTGGTTTCGGTGAGTCCCCCACTATGCCGCCCTTTCTCTTCACACCGCGGCCTGTCGCTCCCCTCACAGCGGTTGCGGTCTGTACCTCATCGGCATTCTGACGGGAAGACCGCTTCAGTTACTGCGCAACCCATTTTACTTCACATTGACTGGCCACGCCCCCTTCACTCTCGTTACTTGCTTGCTCTGGCTGCAGTCTTTCCCCCCCCAGGAACAGGAGGTTCAGCCCGAGCAGTTCCGGACCCGACGCTTCAGCAGCCGTAGCAGCACGGTCCCCCCTTCTACACTTTCATCATAGGCCTTGTTGACATTTCTCCAAATATAACATTTATGGTTGTGGCCAAAAAGTTAAATTTTGGTCTCATCACTCCAAATGACCTTGTTCCAGAAGTTTTGAGGCTTGTCTCTGTGCTATTTTGCGTATTGTAGGCGAGATACTTTGTGGCATTTGCGTAGTAATGGCCTTCTTATGACGGCTCGACCATGCAGCCCATTTTTCTTCAAGTGCCTACTTATTGTGCATCTTGAAACAGCCACACCACTAGTTTTCAGAGAGTCCAGTATTTCAGCAGATGTTGTTTGTGGGATTTTCTTTGCATCCCGAACAATTTTCTTGGCAGTTGTGGGTGAAATTTTTGTTGGTCTACCTGACTGTGGTTTTGTTTTTACATAGCCCCTGATTTTCCATTTGTTAGTCACAGTTTGAATGCTTCTGACAGGCACTATCAATTCCTTGGATATTTTTGTATCCCTTTCCTGTTTTATGCAGTTTAACTGCCTTTTCCCATAGATCTGTTGACAATTCTTTTGCTTTCCCCATGACTCACAGTCCAGAAAGTCAGTGGCTGGATGAAAGATCCAAAAGTCGGTCTGGATCCCAGAAACTTGCTCAGCTTTTATGCACACCCACAAATTACAAGCAAACAGGTCACAGGTGAGGATGTTACCTTTAATAGCCATTCAGACCCATTTGTGTCAACTTCGCTGCATGTTATCAGGCCAAAATCATCAGTGTATGCAAACTTTTGATCAGGGTCATTTGAATGTTTTGGGTTGTCATTCTGATTTAAAAAGAGAAAACACAGTAATTTGACAATAAATTGCTTCACCCAACCACTAACCATGAGTGGAGAAAAAGTTTTGGTGCTATCATTCATATTCTCTGCAAAAAGGCCAAGAAAGTAAAAATTCTGCCCGGGTATGTAAACTTGACAGTGACATTGCCACAGCACATATAAAGGATTCATTAAGGACAAGAAAGTGACTTGGCATAAAGTAAAAATTGCCTTACCAAAAATCGCACTTTGTAGTATGTGTCCATGTTTCCTGACTTTCGAAGTTGGGAGGTACAGAAGCCTTTCACAAAATTAGAATATCATCAAAAAGTTAATTTATTTCATATTATGATTGTGGCTTACAGCCAACGAAAACCCAAAAGTCATTATCTCAGTAAATTAGAATACTTTATAACACCAGCTTGAAAAATTATTTTAAAATCTGAAATGTTGGCCTACTGAAATTTATGTTCAGTAAATGCACTCAATACTTGGTTGAGGCTCCATTTGCATCAATTACTTCAACAATGCAGCGTGGCATGGAGGCGATCAATCTGTGGCACTGCTGAGGTATTATGGAAGCCCAGGTTTCTTTTATAGCAGCCTTCAACTTGTCTGCATTGTTGGGTCTGTTGTCTCTCATCTTCCTCTTGACAATACCCCATAGATTCTCTAAGGGGGTAAGGTCAGGCGAGTTTGCTGGCCAATCAAGAACAGTGATACTGTTGTTTTTAAACCAGGAATTGGTACTTTTGGCAGTGTGAACAGGTACCAAGTCCTGCTAGAGAATGAAATTTCCATCTTCATAAAGCTTGTTGGCAGAGGGAGGCATGAAGTGCTCTAAAATTTCCTGGTAGATGGCTGCGCTGACTTTGGTCTTGATAAAACACAGTGGACCTACACCAGCAGATGACATGGCTCCCTAAACCATCATTGATTATGGACACTTCACACTAGACCTCAAGCAGCTTTGATTGTGTGCCTCTCCACTTTTCATCCAGACTCTGGGACCTTGATTTCCAAATGAAATGCAAAATTTACTTTCATCTGAAAACAACACCTTGGATCACATAGCAACAGTCCAGGTCTTTTCTCCTTGGTAAGATGCTTCTGACATTGTCTATTGGTAATGAGTAGTGTTGAGCATTCCGATACCGCAAGTATCGGGTATCGGCCGATATCAGCGGTATCGGAATTCCGATACTTAATTCCGATACTTTTTTCATATCGGATTCCGGGATCGGAATCGGAATAGGAAGTTCCCATCATGCTATGAGCCTGCTTGCTTTGATTAAGCCAATGGGAATCCTCCGAAGTGTGGGCACATCCTGTTAGGCATGTAGGCATGTTAACTATTGGCATGGCTGTGATTGGCTGCCGAAATGATGTCATGATGCACTATAAAAGCCACCGCAGCCGCCATTTCTGGTCACTCTGCTGTGAATTCAGTTAGGGACAGGCTGCTGTAGAAGACTGTGAGGGACAGTTAGAAATAGCGATTCTAAAAACAATATTGTGCTTTATCCAGGCTACATAAACCACCACTGTAGCTTGCTTTTCCCTAGCAGCGCTGTTTTCACAGCTGTCTGCAAGGGCTGTGTGAGTGCAGCTCACGCTGTGGAGTGGGTCCTGCAGCCACGTCAGGCTGTAGGCCACCCAGTGTGATCACTGCTGCCTCATACATCTTTTATTTTTTGAGCTGCATTTTTTAAATAATTTCAATCTAGTGTGCTTCCATCCGTATCCATATACGTTGGTTGCAAACACTAGTAGTAGACAGCGGAGCCTTTCTGCAGCCTTTCAGTGCTAGTGTCCACTTTGCTGCACTGTTCACGGCTGTCTGAGAGGTCTCTGACTGTGTGTGAGTGCAGCTCATGCTGAGTAGTGTGTCCTGCAGCTACGTCTGGCTGTAGGACGCTCAGCGTGCGTCACTGCCTCACACATATTTTTATTTGAGTGCAGCTCATTTTTTCTTCTATTAGTGTGCATCCATCCGTCTCCATCTACGGTGGTTGCAAACACTATATAGGAGTACACAGCGGAGCCTTTCTGCAGCCTGTCAGTGCCAGTGCCCACTTAGCTGCACTGTTGACGGCTGTCTGAGAGGTCTCTGACTGTGTGTGAGTGCAGCTCACGCTGAGTAGTGTCCTGCAGCTACGTCTGGTTGTAGGACGCTCAACGTGCGTCACTGCCTCACACATATTTGTCTCTGAGTGCAGCTCATTTTTTCTTCTCCTATTAGTGTGCATCCATCCGTATCCATCAACATTGGTTGGTTGCAAACACTATATAGGAGTAGATAGAGGAGCCTTTTTTTCTGGCTTGTGCCCTGCCGGCGCAGCCAGATTAGTATTACCCAATTTTTTTGGAGCCTCATCTTTTGCATTGTAGGTTACCTGCCTGCATTGTAATAGCTCCAAAAAGTTGGTGATACTATCAGTTTCAATTCTTTGTTCTCATACTTTGAGTTTGTTTCAAACAAAGAAACCACATAAAAAGTTCACCAAACACTACATTTTGAACTTGTGTAGGCCACATCAGCTCCTATTAAAGTCTAGTCCACACACACACACTTCATAAAATTAGTGTTTCTTGTACCTGTAACCAGCTGTTCAGGAATAAGCACACTAAGGCCCCCCTTTGTCCTTTTTTGCCTATCTTAAGCAGTCTTGCAAGATGAAGAAGGCAGGGAGTAAGGCGCGGGGGCGTGGGCGTGGGCGTGGAGTTTCAGCAGGGAGAGGACGTGGGGATTCTGCAGGGAGAGGACGTGGGGATTCTACAGGTAGAGGACGTGGGGATTCTGGGCCTGCTGCGGGCACCAGTGGATCAGCATCCCCCAGTTTTAGCAGGCAACAGTCCTTTATGCGCAGCTTTGTAGGACCTCAACGTACCCCACTGCTGCGGGAGGAACAAATTGAAGCCGTTGTCGGATGGATGGCAGCTAACGCATCGACTTCAATTACTTCCGCATCCTCTCAGGGTCAGAGCACCGAAGAGCAACCATCTGTCTCTTCACCACCTGCCAAAGTGCCCAGGCAGTCAGAGAGACATGGACAGGAGCCATCACAATCTCTACTTCTGTTCTCGGAATCTGTTGGCTTGGAAAGAGGGGGCCAGCCAAGCAGCATTCCTGAATGTGAAGAAGAGGGAGTATGCAGTGATGCGCAACTTCTTTGTCCCTCTGAATCTGAAGAGGCGAGTGGGCCAGTGCCTATGGTCAGCACACCTCAGTACGCATCAGATGATGACGAGACTCAGTTGCCACTTTCTGGTGCGTACGGTGCTGGCGAGACAACCCCGGAGAAGCAGCTGTTTGAAGAGGGGAGGGAAGATGATGAGGTCCTTGACCCATCATGGCGTGAGCAACAGGAAGGTGGTGGGAGCAGCTCGGAGGAAGAGATTCCCCTACCGGCCAAAACAGGAGGCAGAGGGAGGGGGAAGACTTGGTTGCCTGTACCCTCCACTTCGGCACCCGTTAGGAGCATTCCTCCTTCCAAAGGCAAACCGGGCGCTCACAAGAGTTGCAGTGCGTGGTCCTTTTTTGACACAGTTGCAGATGACATTTGCTTTGTCAAATGCAAGCTGTGTCATCAGAGAGTCAAAAGAGGGAGAAATGTCAGCAACCTCAATACCACAAATATGTGGAAACATGTGCGCACCAAGCACGAGTTGGAGTTGCATAGACACCCTCAAGACGTAGGCCAACGTACAGCACCACCTACCACCTCTTCAGTTCGTGTTGGGCCCTCTTCCTCCAGCTCACACACTGCTGGTTCGGCTTCCTCACAGGATCGCCAAGGAAGAACCTCTGCCACTGTTGTCCGGAGACCCTGTCAGATTCCACCCATAACAGCACGTTCCCATCCATCACAGCCATCGGTAGCACAGGCATGGGATAAAAGGCGCCCTTACTCGGCAAACCATCCCCGAGCACAGTCTCTGAATGCTGGCATTGCCAAACTTCTGGCAGTTGAAATGCTGTCATTCAGGCTGGTGGACACTGACACCTTCCGGGACTTAATGGCATTGGCAGTCCCCCAATACAACGTGCCCAGCCGCTTTTATTTCAGCAGGCGAGCCGTCCCTGCCCTGCAGAAACATGTTGAGGGCAAAATAAAACATGCGCTACTAAACGCCGTTAGTAGCAAGGTCCACCTGACCACCGATGCGTGGACCAGTAACCATGGACAGGGACGATACCTTTCCCTCACTGCCCACTGGGTCAATGTTGTGGAGCCGGGTACGGATCTGGAGAGTGGCGCTGTACGTGTTCTTCCAACGCCACGGATTGCAGGACTCCAGTCTGTACACATAGACTCCTCCTCCTACTCAAGTTCCTCAGAAACAGCAGAGCAGGAGCCTGTTACGACCGATATGAGCACAGCCGTGGCCAAACGTCAACAGGCTGTACTCAAATTAATTTCTTTGGGGAATCGAAGCCACACAGCGCAGGAGCTCTGGAATGCTATCAAGCTGGAGAGCGATGTGTGGTTTGGGCCAGCGAATCTCCAGCCGGGCTTGGTAGTGTGTGACAATGGCCGAAATCTGGTGGCAGCTCTTGGCCTAGGCAACCTCACACACATCCCATGTCTGGCACATGTTCTTAACTTGGTCGTGCAGAGCTTTCTGAGGGACTATCCGGATCTTGATGCACTGTTGCACAAGGTCCGCATAGAGTGCGCTCACTTGCGACGTTCCAGCACGGCAAGATCGCGCCTCGCTGCTCTGCAGCGACGATTTGGCCTTCCAGAACATCGCATCATATGTGACCTACCCACCCGGTGGAATTCAACGTTACATATGTTGGAGCGGTTGTGTGAGCAGCAGGCAGCAGTCATGGAGTACCAGCTGCATCAGGCGCAAACAAGTCGCACTGTGCGCCGTTCACACTTCAGCACCATTGAGTGGGCCTCTATGAAGGACATCTGCCTCGTTTTGCGTGCCTTCGATGAATCCACGCGGATGGCGAGTGCAGATGATGCACTAGTCAGCATGACTGTCCCCCTTATCTGCCTGCTTCAACAAACACTGCAAGCACTAAGGGATGAGGTTTCAGAAGAGGTGGAGGATGAGGAGTCCCAAATGCCATCTGCTTCTGGACAGTCTGCGCTACGTGTTTCCTCACAAAGGCCTAGGCAGGGGACACTTTGTGAGGAGGATGAGGAGGAGTCGATGGAGGAGGAAGACATCTCTCCAGAGGAGGGAGGTACACAAACCTCTACTCAGTATGTACAGCGAGGGTAGGGTGATGCAGAGCAGGTCGAGGTCACGCCTCAAACAGGGGACAGCGGTTCTTTGGCAGTTGGGAGTCTGCAGCACATGGTTGATTTCATGCTGCAGTGCCTGAGAAACGACCGCCGCATCGCCCACATTCTCGTCTCGGCTGATTATTGGGTGTACACCCTCCTAGATCCTCGCTACCGGGACAGCGTACAAAGGCTCATACCAACGTTGAACCGGGAGCGTAAAATGCGGGAGTACGAAGAGTCACTGGTGCAGTCCATAATGTTTTCCATTCCACCCGACAGCATTGTTGCAAGTGCTTTACAAAGCAGCTCTGTGCGTCGAGGCAGTGGAGGAAACTCTGCACAAAGAGGGAGCAGAGGCAGTGCCGCAGCACAAGGCAAGACCACTATGGCCCAAATGTGGCAAAGTTTTGTGTGTCCACCACAATTGTCTACACCATCAGCGACGCCTCGAGTCAGCAGGAGGCAACGCTTCCGTCAGATGGTGTCAGACTACATGTCTTGCCCTGTCGCTGTACTCCCAGATGGCTCTTCCCCCTTCAAGTTTTGGGTCTCTAAGCTGGATACATGGCCAGAGCTTAGCCAGTATGCATTGGAGGTGCTGGCTTGCCCTGCTGCCAGTGTATTATCGGAACGTGTCTTTAGTGCCGCAGGTGGTGTACTAACAGACCGTCGCACGCGACTATCTTCCGATAATGTTGACCGGCTGACTTTTCTGAAAATGAACAAGGCCTGGATCTCCAAAGACTTTGCCATTCCTCTTACAGACTAAATTAGTGGTTGGCAACTGTATCCAGGTCTGCTGGTGTGTTCATTTTTCTACCACCTGAACTATAATCCCTGTGCTTCAACACAGCCAGTTGTCGCTCAGATGTGTCGTCTGCACAGAGAAACACACTAGCTCCTGTGTTACTGGGGTTCAGTAATGCCAGCTGATCCCCTGCTGTGTGGACGGCAGAGTCACCAGCTCCATCAACATTCAAACCACTACTGATTTTTAACCGTGCCCAACTTAGGTCTCTGGCTCCACTGTCTCTACTATTTCCCCTGACCTCCAACCCTGCCATCTACATCTCTGAAGTGGCGTCAGCACAATCTACACTTGTTCCTGTGTTCCTGTGGCTCAGTCCCATCAGTTTATCCCCTGATGTGTGTCCGGCAAGGTCTCCTGCTCTGTCCACATTCCCATAACCAGTAGTGGGAATGAGGACAGAGCTGGCGAACTTGCCGGACAAACATCAGGGGATCAACTGATGGGACTGAGCACCAGTAACACAGGAACAAGTGTAGATTGTGCTGACGCCACTTCAGAGATGTAGCTGGCGGGGTTGGAGGCCAGGGTAAATAGTAGAGACAGTGGAGCCAGAGGCCTAAGTGGAGCATGGTTAGAATCAGTAGTAGTCCACAACCTCCATAAAAACCGCTGCCCATTGGCCTCTGCATGCGGCATGCGTAATCCTGGGCACCAACAGCGTCAGTTGGTGTTCAGAAGTGTCGTCTCCACAGAGCCAAACACATTCGTTCAAGTGTTAGTGGGGTTCAGCACTGCCAGCTGTTCCCCTGCTGTGGAGATGGCAAGTCTCCTGCTGCCTTCACCTGCCCAAATCCAGTAGGCCCCAGCCTGCTCCTCGCCTAATCCTGGGCTCCAACAGCGTCAGTTGGTGTTCAGAAGTGTCGTCTCCACAGAGCCAAACACATTCGTTCAAGTGTTAGTGGGGTTCAGCACTGCCAGCTGTTCCCCTGCTGTGGAGATGGCAAGTCTCCTGCTGCATTCACCTGCCAAAATCCAGTAGGCCCCAGCCTGCTCCTCGCCTAATCCTGGGCTCCAACAGCGTCAGTTGGTGTTCAGAAGTGTCGTCTCCACAGAGCCAAACACATTCGTTCAAGTGTTAGTGGGGTTCAGCACTGCCAGCTGTTCCCCTGCTGTGGAGATGGCAAGTCTCCTGCTGCCTTCACCTGCCAAAATCCAGTAGGCCCCAGCCTGCTCCTCGCCTAATCCTGGGCTCCAACAGCGTCAGTTGGTGTTCAGAAGTGTCGTCTCCACAGAGCCAAACACGTTCGTTCAAGTGTTAGTGGGGTTCAGCACTGCCAGCTGTTCCCCTGCTGTGGAGATGGCAAGTCTCCTGCTGCCTTCACCTGCCAAAATCCAGTAGGCCCCAGCCTGCTCCTCGCCTAATCCTGGGCTCCAACAGCGTCAGTTGGTGTTCAGAAGTGTCGTCTCCACAGAGCCAAACACATTCGTTCAAGTGTTAGTGGGGTTCAGCACTGCCAGCTGTTCCCCTGCTGTGGAGATGGCAAGTCTCCTGCTGCCTTCACCTGCCAAAATCCAGTAGGCCCCAGCCTGCTCCTCGCCTAATCCTGGGCTCCAACAGCGTCAGTTGGTGTTCAGAAGTGTCGTCTCCACAGAGCCAAACACGTTCGTTCAAGTGTTAGTGGGGTTCAGCACTGCCAGCTGTTCCCCTGCTGTGGAGATGGCAAGTCTCCTGCTGCATTCACCTGCCAAAATCCAGTAGGCCCCAGCCTGCTCCTCGCCTAATCCTGGGCTCCAACAGCGTCAGTTGGTGTTCAGAAGTGTCGTCTCCACAGAACCAAACACATTCGTTCAAGTGTTAGTGGGGTTCAGCACTGCCAGCTGTTCCCCTGCTGTGGAGATGGCAAGTCTCCTGCTGCCTTCACCTGCCAAAATCCAGTAGGCCCCAGCCTGCTCCTCGCCTAATCCTGGGCTCCAACAGCGTCAGTTGGTGTTCAGAAGTGTCGTTTCCACAGAGCCAAACACATTCGTTCAAGTGTTAGTGGGGTTCAGCACTGCCAGCTGTTCCCCTGCTGTGGAGATGGCAGTCTCTCCTGCTGTCTCCGCATTACAAAGACAGTAGGCCTCTGCCTACACCCTCCTATTTCCTGGGCTTCAACACAGCCAGTTGTAGTTCGGAAGTGCCGTCCACACGGAAAGAGATACTTGCTCCCGTGTCTCAGTGGGGTTCAGTAACGTCAGCTGATCCCCTGCTGTGTGGATGGCAGTCTCTCCTGCTGTAAACTCATTCAAAATACAGTAGGCCTCTGCCTACACCCTCCTATTTCCTGGGCTTCAACACAGCCAGTTGTAGTTCGGAAGTGCCGTCCACACGGAAAGAGATACTTGCTCCCGTGTCTCAGTGGGGTTCAGTAACGTCAGCTGATCCCCTGCTGTGTGGATGGCAGTCTCTCCTGCTGTCACCTCATTCAAAATTCAGTAGGCCTCTGCCTACACCCTCCTATTTCCTGGGCTTCAACACAGCCAGTTGTAGTTCGGAAGTGCCGTCCACACGGAAAGAGATACTTGCTCCCGTGTCTCAGTGGGGTTCAGTAACGTCAGCTGATCCCCTGCTGTGTGGATGGCAGTCTCTCCTGCTGTCACCTCATTCAAAATTCAGTAGGCCTCTGCCTACACCCTCCTATTTCCTGGGCTTCAACACAGCCAGTTGTAGTTCGGAAGTGCCGTCCACACGGAAAGAGATACTTGCTCCCGTGTCTCAGTGGGGTTCAGTAACGTCAGCTGATCCCCTGCTGTGTGGATGGCAGTCTCTCCTGCTGTAAACTCATTCAAAATACAGTAGGCCTCTGCCTACACCCTCCTATTTCCTGGGCTTCAACACAGCCAGTTGTAGTTCGGAAGTGCCGTCCACACGGAAAGAGACACTTGCTCCCGTGTCTCAGTGGGGTTCAGTAACGTCAGCTGATCCCCTGCTGTGTGGATGGCAGTCTCTCCTGCTGTCACCTCATTCAAAATTCAGTAGGCCTCTGCCTACACCCTCCTATTTCCTGGGCTTCAACACAGCCAGTTGTAGTTCGGAAGTGCCGTCCACACGGAAAGAGATACTTGCTCCCGTGTCTCAGTGGGGTTCAGTAACGTCAGCTGATCCCCTGCTGTGTGGATGGCAGTCTCTCCTGCTGTAAACTCATTCAAAATACAGTAGGCCTCTGCCTACACCCTCCTATTTCCTGGGCTTCAACACAGCCAGTTGTAGTTCGGAAGTGCCGTCCACACGGAAAGAGACACTTGCTCCCGTGTCTCAGTGGGGTTCAGTAACGTCAGCTGATCCCCTGCTGTGTGGATGGCAGTCTCTCCTGCTGTAAACTCATTCAAAATACAGTAGGCCTCTGCCTACACCCTCCTATTTCCTGGGCTTCAACACAGCCAGTTGTAGTTCGGAAGTGCCGTCCACACGGAAAGAGATACTTGCTCCCGTGTCTCAGTGGGGTTCAGTAACGTCAGCTGATCCCCTGCTGTGTGGATGGCAGTCTCTCCTGCTGTCACCTCATTCAAAATTCTGTAGGCCTCTGCCTACACCCTCCTATTTCCTGGGCTTCAACACAACCAGTTGTAGTTCGGAAGTGCCGTCCACACGGAAAGAGATACTTGCTCCCGTGTCTCAGTGGGGTTCAGTAACGTCAGCTGATCCCCTGCTGTGTGGATGGCAGTCTCTCCTGCTGTCACCTCATTCAAAATTCAGTAGGCCTCTGCCTACACCCTCCTATTTCCTGGGCTTCAACACAGCCAGTTGTAGTTCGGAAGTGCCGTCCACACGGAAAGAGATACTTGCTCCCGTGTCTCAGTGGGGTTCAGTAACGTCAGCTGATCCCCTGCTGTGTGGATGGCAGTCTCTCCTGCTGTAAACTCATTCAAAATACAGTAGGCCTCTGCCTACACCCTCCTATTTCCTGGGCTTCAACACAGCCAGTTGTAGTTCGGAAGTGCCGTCCACACGGAAAGAGACACTTGCTCCCGTGTCTCAGTGGGGTTCAGTAACGTCAGCTGATCCCCTGCTGTGTGGATGGCAGTCTCTCCTGCTGTAAACTCATTCAAAATACAGTAGGCCTCTGCCTACACCCTCCTATTTCCTGGGCTTCAACACAGCCAGTTGTAGTTCGGAAGTGCCGTCCACACGGAAAGAGATACTTGCTCCCGTGTCTCAGTGGGGTTCAGTAACGTCAGCTGATCCCCTGCTGTGTGGATGGCAGTCTCTCCTGCTGTCACCTCATTCAAAATTCAGTAGGCCTCTGCCTACACCCTCCTATTTCCTGGGCTTCAACACAGCCAGTTGTAGTTCGGAAGTGCCGTCCACACGGAAAGAGATACTTGCTCCCGTGTCTCAGTGGGGTTCAGTAACGTCAGCTGATCCCCTGCTGTGTGGATGGCAGTCTCTCCTGCTGTAAACTCATTCAAAATACAGTAGGCCTCTGCCTACACCCTCCTATTTCCTGGGCTTCAACACAGCCAGTTGTAGTTCGGAAGTGCCGTCCACACGGAAAGAGACACTTGCTCCCGTGTCTCAGTGGGGTTCAGTAACGTCAGCTGATCCCCTGCTGTGTGGATGGCAGTCTCTCCTGCTGTCACCTCATTCAAAATTCAGTAGGCCTCTGCCTACACCCTCCTATTTCCTGGGCTTCAACACAGCCAGTTGTAGTTCGGAAGTGCCGTCCACACGGAAAGAGATACTTGCTCCCGTGTCTCAGTGGGGTTCAGTAACGTCAGCTGATCCCCTGCTGTGTGGATGGCAGTCTCTCCTGCTGTAAACTCATTCAAAATACAGTAGGCCTCTGCCTACACCCTCCTATTTCCTGGGCTTCAACACAGCCAGTTGTAGTTCGGAAGTGCCGTCCACACGGAAAGAGATACTTGCTCCCGTGTCTCAGTGGGGTTCAGTAACGTCAGCTGATCCCCTGCTGTGTGGATGGCAGTCTCTCCTGCTGTAAACTCATTCAAAATACAGTAGGCCTCTGCCTACACCCTCCTATTTCCTGGGCTTCAACACAGCCAGTTGTAGTTCGGAAGTGCCGTCCACACGGAAAGAGATACTTGCTCCCGTGTCTCAGTGGGGTTCAGTAACGTCAGCTGATCCCCTGCTGTGTGGATGGCAGTCTCTCCTGCTGTAAACTCATTCAAAATACAGTAGGCCTCTGCCTACACCCTCCTATTTCCTGGGCTTCAACACAGCCAGTTGTAGTTCGGAAGTGCCGTCCACACGGAAAGAGACACTTGCTCCCGTGTCTCAGTGGGGTTCAGTAACGTCAGCTGATCCCCTGCTGTGTGGATGGCAGTCTCTCCTGCTGTCACCTCATTCAAAATTCAGTAGGCCTCTGCCTACACCCTCCTATTTCCTGGGCTTCAACACAGCCAGTTGTAGTTCGGAAGTGCCGTCCACACGGAAAGAGATACTTGCTCCCGTGTCTCAGTGGGGTTCAGTAACGTCAGCTGATCCCCTGCTGTGTGGATGGCAGTCTCTCCTGCTGTAAACTCATTCAAAATACAGTAGGCCTCTGCCTACACCCTCCTATTTCCTGGGCTTCAACACAGCCAGTTGTAGTTCGGAAGTGCCGTCCACACGGAAAGAGATACTTGCTCCCGTGTCTCAGTGGGGTTCAGTAACGTCAGCTGATCCCCTGCTTTGTGGATGGCAGTCTCTCCTGCTGTAAACTCATTCAAAATACAGTAGGCCTCTGCCTACACCCTCCTATTTCCTGGGCTTCAACACAGCCAGTTGTAGTTCGGAAGTGCCGTCCACACGGAAAGAGATACTTGCTCCCGTGTCTCAGTGGGGTTCAGTAATGTCAGCTGATCCCCTGCTGTGTGGATGGCAAAGTCTCCTGCTGCCTACACAGTCGTACCACTACTGATTTTTAACCGTGCTCCAATTAGGCCTGTGGCTCCACTGTCTCTCGTATTTCCCCTGTCCTCCAACCCTGCCAGTTACAGCTCCGAAGTGGCGTCTGCACAATCCACACTTGTTCCTGTGTTACAGGTGTTCAGTCCGATCAGTTAATCCCCTGATGTGTGTCCGGCAATGTCGCCTGCTCTGTCCACATTCCCATTATCGGAATGTGGACAGAGCAGGCGACATTGCCGGACACACATCAGGGGATTAACTGACCGGACTGAACACCTGTAACACAGGAACAAGTGTGGATTGTGCAGACGCCACTTCGGAGCTGTAACTGGCGGGGTTGGAGGACAGGGGAAATACGAAAATCAGTGAATCCACAGGCCTAAGTGGAGCTTGGTTCAAATTAGTAGTCTACAACCGATCTTAAAATTTCTTCAATGCAGCCTAAGCCTGCTCCGTGCTTGTCCCTGGGCTTCAACACAGCCAGTTGTTGCTCGGAAGTGCCGTCTTCACAGAGTAAAACACTAGCTCCTGTGTTTGTGGGGTTCAGTAACGTCAGCTGTTCCCCTGCTGTTTTGATGGCAATCTGTCCTGCTGCCTCCCAATTGACAGCACATCAGGCCTCAGCCTGCTAAGTGCTTGTCCTGGGCTCCAACATCGCCAGTTGCTGCTCATAACTGACTTTGGCACGGGTACTCCCTCCTGCCCAGCTTGGTTCCAGCCCTGCCTGCTGTTTCCGGGAAGTGTCAATGTCAGTTTGCCACCCCAAGTTGCCATGTCGTGTTGCGGTTGGGTTAGCCGAGGCTAGGGTGCCAGCAGTTTAGGTGCTTCCTATGTGGACTGCGGGTTCTGGTAAGAAAGGTTTGTTCCATAGTGCCAGTAGGACAAGCACCCCCTGTAGGACTGTGTGATTCGGTAACTGCGGCCAGCTTGCGGCATGCCAACTTTGCTTTTCAGGGGTAACTTCTGATACCCCTCCGGGTTCCAGCACCGTCAGCTGGTTCTCATCAGAGCCTTTGGCCTAGGTGCCTCCATCTCGGTATCCGAGTTCCAGCAACGTCTGCTGGTCCTTGGTAGTGCTTTGTAGCACAGGTACCTCCTGCTTAGTAACCGGGTTCCAGCACCGTCAGCTGGTCCTCGGTTGTGCCATTGGCTCTTATTCCTTCTGCTGCCCCTCCGGGTGCCAGCACTGTCAGCTGGTCCTCGCTATTTCCATTTGCTCTTGCAGCTTATGCTACCCCTCCGGGTTCCAGCACCGTCAGCTGGTTCTCGTCAGAGCCTTTGGCCTAGGTGCCTCCATCTCGGTATCCGAGTTCCGGCAACGTCTGCTGGTCCTTGGTAGTGCTTTGTAGCACAGGTACCTCCTGCTTAGTAACCGGGTTCCAGCACCGTCAGCTGGTCCTCGGTTGTGCCATTGGCTCTTATTCCTTCTGCTGCCCCTCCGGGTGCCAGCACTGTCAGCTGGTCCTCGCTATTTCCATTTGCTCTTGCAGCTTATGCTACCCCTCCGGGTTCCAGCACCGTCAGCTGGTTCTCGTCAGAGCGTTTGGCCTAGGTGCCTCCATCTCGGTATCCGAGTTCCGGCAACGTCTGCTGGTCCTTGGTAGTGCTTTGTAGCACAGGTACCTCCTGCTTAGTAACCGGGTTCCAGCACCGTCAGCTGGTCCTCGGTAGTGCCATTGGCTCTTGTTCCTTCTGCTGCCCCTCCGGGTGCCAGTACCGTCAGCTGGTTCAAGAGGACAAAGAACAGGAAGACAACCACCAAGATGCAGAACAACAAGAGAGAGAAGACAAAGAAGCATAAAAAAAACAAAGCAGAAGAACATTAAGCATAAGACTAATACTCTGAGCAAATGATATTATCTTATTTATAAGCAGAAGAAGACTAAGCAGTGTATGGGGGTGAGTCCGTTCCTCCTCGTGGTGCCCCTGGAAAAGGCCTGCTTCTGCAGGCCAAACTGAACGCGGACAAATCCTGTTGTAAATCTTTTGTGACAGGCAGAACGGAAGGTGTAAACTTCTAACTTTTCTAGATAACAACTACAGGAATGCCTGACACAAACAAGAATATGATGAAGAAGAATAGGAAGAAGATGAAGAAGCTGAATATGTAGAATAATAATTGTTGAATAAGAAGAATATGAAGAATGTAAGAAAAGGAAGAAGAAGAAGAAGAAGAAGAAGAAGAAGAAGAAGAAGAATGTAAAAAAAGGAAGTAGAAGAAGAAGAAGAAGAATGTAAAAAAAGGAATAAGAAGAAGAATGTAAAAAAAGGAAGTAGAAGAAGAAGAAGAAGAATGTAAAAAAAGGAAGTAGAAGAAGAAGAAGAAGAATGTAAAAAAAGGAAGTAGAAGAAGAAGACATACATGTCTGGCAAAATATAAATGAGGCTAACATAGTCAATATCTTTGTAACTCCTAACATCTTTAAAAAAAAAAGTTTAATTCCTGCTATTCCATTTGATTGGGCTAAACCTCTATGGCTTTAATGTCTCCTCCACCTCCCACAATACATTCTACATTATTCTTAGTTGTTTTTCTTCATGTAGAATTAACCTACAAGGAAAGAAAGGTTTTTTTTTAATTCCGATATTTTGGCCCCATTGACTTGCATTGGTTCCCGGTATCGGAATCGGCGATACCGATACTTTTTTTTAAGATCGGCCGATCCATTCCGATCCGATATTTTCAAGTATCGGCTGGTATCGCTCAACTCTAGTAATGAGTGGATTGACAGAATAAATGCAACACTTGTAGCCTATAGGAAAGAAAAAAGAAGTTCCAGTGCCAGGAATGGAAAATTAAAAATCCATTTTATTGTGCCATTGCATATTAAAATTCCAGCAGGTACAGCATATCTGTCGGATGACTACAGAACAACGCGTTTCGACGCCTCAGGTCTTAATCATGTTCTGACATTAAATGCAACCAACTTCCTTTTGTTGGATTCTCCCACCTGAAAAAATCAGAAGCACATGTGTGGACTGCTCCAAAGCAGCTCCTGCTATGATAATTGTGGGAGTACCAAACAAAGTAGGAAAAAAAAAAGAAGAAAACAGTCAGTGTAGACAACACAACATAAACGACATACATATTTTAAAAGGGAGATATATATACTCCTGATGTAAGGTAACAAAGATGAATATAAAGAATAATTCCAATGACATATTCCAAAATACATATCACATATTCAAATACTATACATAATATTCTATAATTGCACCACAATGGGGAAAGAGAAAAAAAAAATATATATATATATTAAAAAAAAAAAAAAAAGAAAAATAATAAAAAAATATTTAAAAAAAAAAACACCTATTCCCTCTTTTTTTTTTTTCCTCCCTTCTCTTCTTTTCTTCCTCTTTCCCTCTTTTCTTATCTCTTTTCCTCTACCAAGAATGGATCCCAAATTAAGAGGGCCCCAATCAAAAATAAAAAGCAATCAATATATATAATATTACCACCCCTAAATGGAAGAATGGAACGAACATATTCAATAATGCAATATAAGATCTTGTCGACTATTCATTCCATCCGGATATCTTGTGCCCAGGGTCGCTCTCATGCGACATAATTTCTTTATATCCATCTATACCTCATAATGTTGCATTACGCTGTCTATCTCAACATCTAGACAGATTTAGTGACTATGACACCTGTTTAAAAGATTTTATAGTCTCATGTATTGATTTTCTCCTAAAGCACAATTATTTTTCTTTTGATAAAATTTTTTATTTGCAGTGCAGAGGAGTTAGTATGGGAGCTCGCTTCTCCCCCTCCCTTGCAAATATTGTTATGGCGAGGTGGGAGGAGGATTTCCTATATTCGGATGAGAACCCATTTTCCAAATGTCTGCTATGGTATGGCAGATACCTGGATGATCTGCTGATGATTTGGTGTGGTCCAGAGGATAGTATACAGGGGTTTGTTTCATATTTGAATACTAATGAATTTAACTTAAAATTTACCTCTTATCATCATTTGACTACAATGAATTTTCTGGATGTCACCCTATCTATTAGTGATTCGGATGTTGTCACAATTACCCCTTACCGCAAACCTACTGCCACTAATTCCATTTTAACGGCAGATTCCTGCAATGCGGCACAGACCAAGAATAATATTCCGGTAGGAGAATTGATTCGAACAAAACGAAACTGTTCCCAATCCAGTGATTATAATAGGGAAGAAAGTCAGGTTTCTAATAGGCTTTCCAAGAGGGGGTATCGTCCTTGGATTCTCAATAGAGCTAAATCAATTGTAAGCGAAATCAACAGGGAAGACTTATTGTTTAAACATAAATCATCTTATATGAAAAATAAATCTAATAACAATATTGTCTTTTCAACCAATTATAGTAATCAGTTTAATACTGTTACTAGTATTGTGAAAAAATACCAATTCTTAATGAGGACCCTATTTTAAAACAGGTGATTCAGAATAGTATTAGGTGTGTTGCTAAACGGGCACCTACACTTAGTACTATTCTTTCCCCTAGTCTTTTTACAAGTGACAGTGGCCAGACGGAGGGATCCTCCTGGATCACACTAAAGGGTTTTTACAAATGTGGTGCAGCTAGATGTAAAACCTGTAATTTTGTACAAAAAGGAAAAACATTTTCTTCTATAGTAAATAAAAAAACATTTACCATTAAAAACTTAATAAATTGTAATTCTTCTTATATTGTATATTTAATAACATGCAATATTTGTAATATTCAATACACTGGTTGCACCACGGGACCCTTGAAGGTTAGAATCAGGAGGCATCTCTCAGATGTGTCTAATCACAATGCTGTTGCGGTTTCTGCAGTATCAAAGCATTTTGCCACAGTTCACAAAGGGGATGTTAGCGGCTTTCATTTCATGGGAATAGAACAGGTGCACAGACCGATTCGGGGTGGAGACCACAGAAGGAAACTCTTGAATAGGGAATCCTTCTGGATCTTCACCCTGGGCACAAGATATCCGGATGGAATGAATAGTCGACAAGATCTTATATTGCATTATTGAATATGTTCGTTCCATTCTTCCATTTACTGGTGGTAATATTATATATATTGATTGCTTTTTATTTTTGATTGGGGCCCTCTTAATTTGGGATCCATTCTTGGTAGAGGAAAAGAGATAAGAAAAGAGGGAAAGAGGAAGAAAAGAAGAGAAGGGGGGAAAAAAAAAAAGAAAGAAAAAAAAAAAGAAAAAAAAAAAAAAGGGGAATAGGTGTTTTTTTTTTTTTTTTTCTCTTTCCCCATTGTGGTATAATTATAGAATATTATGTATAGGATTTGAATATGTGATATGTATTTTGGAATATGTCATTGTAATTATTCTTTATATTCATCTTTGTTACCTTACATCAGGAGTATATATATCTCCCTTTTAAAATATGTATGTCGTTTATGTTGTGTTGTCTACACTGACTGTTTTCTTTTTTTTTTTTTCCTACTTTGTTTGGTACTCCCACAATTATCATAGCAGGAGCTGCTTTGGAGCAGTCCACACATGTGCTTCTGATTTTTTCAGGTGGGAGAATCCAACAAAAGGAAGTTGGTTGCATTTAATGTCAGAACATGATTAAGACCTGAGGCGTCGAAACGCGTTGTTCTGTAGTCATCCGACAGATATGCTGTACCTGCTGGAATTTTAATATGCAATGGCACAATAAAATGGATTTTTAATTTTCCATTCCTGGCGCTGGAACTTCTTTTTTCTTTCCTACTATTGATTGACTGCCTAGTCAAATCCGTGCGCAGGATCTGGATCCTACCAGCAAGGCAGTGCGGTGAGCTGGATTAATTTCTTTTTTTTTACTTGTAACCCATGTCCTGGATACATCTGTGTGTGGTAACTCTCCAGTAGCAGTCCACTTGTGAATCTTCCCCAAATTTTTGAATGGCCTTTTCTTAACAATCCTTTTAAGACTGTGGTTGTCCCGGTTGCTTGTGCAACTTTTTCTAGCACACTTTTTCCTTCCACTAAAGTTTTCTATTAATATGCTTGGATACAGCACTCTGTGAACAGCCAGCTTCTTTAGCAATTACCTTTTGTGGTTTACCCTCCTTGTGGAGTGTGTGTCATTGACTGCCTTCTGGATATTTGTTAAGTCAGCAGTCTTCCCCATGATTGATGATGGAGCCTACTGAAACAGACTAAGGGACCTTATTAAATGTTTAGGAAGCCTTTGCAGATATTTTTTTTATTAATTATTCTAATTTATTGAGATAATGATTTTTGGGTTTTGATTGGCTGTAAGCTATAATCATCAACATTAACAGAAATAAACACTTGAAATAGATTACTCTGTTTGTAATGACTCTATATAACATGAGTTTTACTTTTTGCATTGAAGAACTTAACTTTTTCATGATAATCTAATTTTGTGAGAAGCACCTGTATATCCATCAATAGTACATGGATAGAGGGCCGGCGTTGGCAGTAGGCAGGCCAGGCAGCTACCTAGGGCCCCCGCTCCCCCAGGGGCATCCAGCTAGCGGCACATCACACAGCCGCTATGGGGCCCGTGAGGCAGGGGAGCCCGCCTGCCGCCAGTGCCGACTGCCCCCCCGCCGCCGCATTGAACTATACCGGCGTCATAGATGCCGAAACAGTTCAAAGCAATGATGGAGGAGAGAGAGTCAGCTGATGCTCCCTCTCCCATCATTTTCCACTCTGCCTCTGACACTGCGGGTGCTGTGTACCAGGCAGTGCAGGCTGAGAGGCTGAGACAGGAGCCGGGAGCAGCGTGAGTACGAGGAGAGGTGAGAAGTGTGTTTTTTTTATTATAACAGTGAGTACTGTACAGTGGGGCCATTCTCGGGGGGTATATGCTATATAGTGCTGTGCTATATACCAGGTGGTGCTGTGCTATATACCATGTGGGGCTGTGCTATATATCATGTGGTGCCATGCTGTATATCATATGGTGCTGTGCTGTATACCATGGGGGGTACATTATTATATGCTATGTGGTGCTGTGCTGTATGCTATGTGGTGCTGTGCTATATACCATGTGGTGCTGTGCTGTATACCATGAGGTGCTGTGCTATATACCATGAGGTGCTGTCCTATATACCATGCGGGGTTGTGATATATACCATGTTGGGCTGTGCTATATACCATGTGGTGCTGTGCTGTATACCATGGGGGTACATTATTATATACTATGTGGTGCTGTGCTATATACCATGTGGTGCTGTGCTGTATACCATGTGGTGCTGTGCTATATACCATGTGGTGCTGTGCTATATACCATGTGGTGCTGTGCTGTATACCATGTGGTGCTGTGCTATGTACCATGGGGGTACATTATACATTATATTCTATGGGGGAGGCTGTATTATATAATATGGGGGCTACATTATATTCTATGGAGAGGTGGCCTGTATTATATTCTATTTGGGGCTACATTATATACTATGGGGGGCTGTATTATTTTTGCATCATACTCTATGAGGAGGGCTACGTTATACTATATGATGAGGCTAGATTGTATTCTATGGGGGGCTGCATTATATTCTATGGGGGCTAGATTATATTTTATGGGGGCTTCATTATACTTTATGAGGGGGCTACATTATATTCTATGGGGTCTGCATTATACTATATGAGAAAGGCTACATTGTATTCTATGGAGGGGTTACATTATACTATATAAGGGGCTGCATTATACTCTATGGGGGGCTGCATTATATTCTATGAGGGGGCTGCTATATATTCTATGAAGTGGCTGCATTATACTATATGAGGGAGGCTGCATTATATTCTATGTGGAGTTACATTATATTCTGTGGAGTGGCTGCATTATACTCTGTGGGGTGGCTGCATTATGCTCTAAGGGGTGGCTGCATTATACTATATGTGGGCTGCATTATACTGTATCAAGGACTATGGGGAATGCATTATACTATATGAAGAACTATGGGGTGCATTATACTATGGTAAGTGAATTGTACTACATGGATGACTGGCAGTGCATTATACTATATGGAGCACTCTGAGGAGTGTATTATACTATATGGAGGACTGAGCAGTGTATTTTAATATATGGAGGACTATGAGGAGTGAATTATATTAGATGGTGAACTAAGTAGTCTATTATACCATATGGAGGACTGTGAGGAGTGTATTATACTATATGGAGCACTATGAGGAGTGTATTATACTACATGGAGGACTGATCAGTGTATTTTAATATATGGAGAACTATGAGGAGTGAATTATATTAGATGGAGTACTAAGTAGTGTATTATACCATATGGAGGACTGTGAGGAGTGTATTATACTATATGGAGGGCTGAGGAGTGTATTATCCTATATGGAGGACTATGGGGTGTAAACTGTAGATGTGCTGCTGATAACATGATACTGTATGGTGATCTGTTAGTGATCCATTAGTGATTGTTGTGTCCCCATCATTCTCTTTCTCAGATGGTGGAAAGAGGCCGGGAAACAAGTGTTGAACGACTTCAATATTGTTGATCACACTCGTTAAGCGCCCTGAACTCAGCTCATGTAAATATAACCGAAATGCTTTTGTGTGATGTGCAATATGTTAGCATTTGGGGCCCCATTTTAAACTTTGCCTAGGGACCCACTTTGCCTAAAACCGGCCCTGCATGTATATCATCAGTGTATACTGAAGAGTGCACAATCCAGCTCCATAATTCTTGCTACATATATGATAGTTGCATTCATCTCTGCTGCCTTCTCCTAAAAGCCAATATGTACACTACATGGACAAAAGTGTATTCAGCACACCTATTAATCACTGAATTCAGGTTTTTCATTTAGCCCCATTATCATAGGCACATAAAATCCATAATAGTGTGTCATTGTAATTGTTCACTGAATTCCAAAGTGGTCCTGTCATAATATGCCAGCGCTACAATAAGACAGTTTGTGAAATTTCTACTCTCCTAAATATTCATGATCAACTGTGTGTGGTATTTTTGAAAAGTGGAAGGCCCCAATTCATCAAACCTTTTTATGCCAGAATTCTGTATTTAAAAGCATTGAAAAGTGACAAAATTTTGGAACCTATGTGAGGCTATGATAAAATTTAGCAACTTTTGAAATTTTTTACATAATTTTTGCCTAGCTTCAACATTGGGTTGGACAACAGCATGACAGGGCATGGTGGTGGTATTCCTACAGTGAGTGGTGTTCTTTACACCACAAACCTTGTGTCAAGCCATACACAGAGATGCACGCCACTTTTCAGAAGTGCCAAATTCCTTAAAAGGCATTTTTCTCTCCATGAATGAGGAGCCTATGACTCCAGAATGTCTCCTCTTCAAAATACCAGTGTGAAAAACATCTTGATGAACCAGGGATTAAGTATTTAGGAACCACAGGACCTATGCCACGAAGTTGCAGACCATGATAAGTTACAGAGTGCAGTTTCCGAATGCTGAGGTACATAATGCATAAATGGCATCTGAGCAAAAACAAAAGAGAACATTCAGTTCACCCCTGAGATGTAATTCCAAGCAAGCACAAGAAGGAGCATGGCTTCCTCACTGCTGCACAGCGTCCAAGGCAAAAGGAAAAATAGAAGTGGATCCAGCTTACTCACAGGGCTTATTTAAAAATTAGAAATTTTTTATTGGATGATCTTTAAAAAATTCAAAATGACAAAACAGACATCTCAGATGGCACAGCAATGACAGTGGGTGGTGTGTAATGAGACCATAGGCGTTTCGAGCAACACGTGTTGCTCGAAACACCTATGGTCTCATTACACACCACCCTGTTGTGAATTCGCTTTCTGGCCTACCTCTGGTTACTACTGAAGGTAGTGGAGCTGGTCAAATTGACAGAGGGGTTGCGAGTTCTCTTTCCGGGCTCCCTCTGGTAGTTACTGGAGGTAATGGAGCTGATCTGATTAACAGAGGCTTTCCACCTGAAAATGAAGACGACGATTGGAGATCTGGGGTTTCAGACTGGGATTTAAGACAGCCGACTCCCTCTATCCCTGCTGGTGATTTTCTTCCTGCCTCCTGTGGTCTTAGTTTCCTGTGCTCATTTGCTATTCTGTTTACATTTGATCTGGTTTTGTCTCTTTCAGTTTTGTGTGGGTCAGCCAGCTCCGGCTGGGGCTGTGCTGAGTCACCATCCATATGTTACTGCTAGTGCCAGTTTGTTTTTGTCCCTTATTAGATTGGCCTCTTTTTGCTCTGCTTTCAGAATATACCAGAGTGCTGATATAGTGGGCGAAGTTGTGCAACTTCAGTATTTTTTGCATCAGACGTGTTGGACTTTTTGGCAGGGTTTTTTGCGTGATTGCAGACAGTGTCTTTCCTTTCCTGTCCTGTCTAGTCAGTGTGGGCCCCATCATTTGCTCAGTCTATTTTCCTACCTGTATTTGTGTTTTTATCTTGTCTCACCGGCAATATATGTTTGGAGGCTAGCTATTCCTTTGGGGTCTGCTCTGGGGCAGTATAGATTTCCCCTTTCTTGCTTTCGGCTTAGTTAGCTCTCCGGCTGTGCCGAGGCATCTAGGATCATCATAGGCACGCTACACGGCTACTGCTAGTTGTGTGGATAGGATCAGGGGTTTTAGGGCTGGCGGAACGCACCAGATTATAAAATAGTAGAGAGTGCGTTCGCAGCCCGGGGTCCACCGTGCAGAGGTGGTACACTGCTGCTAGGTAATGGCGGAAGAGAAGAGCGGCGTGAAAACAGTCACACGTGGGTTACGTCACCCAGTGTGAACAGGAGCGGATTCTGTTACTTCACAGAACCGCAGAGCCGCTTGAAAGTGAATGCCGGAGCCTGTTTAGCTCACAGAGCCCGGCCACAGAGCGCACAGCAAACAGCCACAGAACTCCACCCCAAGGCACGGGGTTAGAGTCCTTCTAGGCCACTGAGCGTGCGGTGTCGCTGCCACGAACGCCGCTATAGACGCTGGCTAAGGAGTGTGGAGCACTTGCTCTGAGGCGTGCCGAGTCACTGATAATGACTAATATTTGATTCAACTCTGTCCTACCTACGCCTAAGCCTGGGCGTTAGCAGGCTAGGGTGCACAACACATGCGTACCAAGGGTAGGGGTTTCATAATGAGTCAGTCACCAGAGACATTCATACGTGCATCCATCACTCACTCCTTATAGTCAGAAAATACTGGCTATCCTAGCGCATGGCCGAGTGGCCATGCGAACCTTTTATAGCCGCGAGCGTCCGGGACCTTCCTGGCTTCTCGGATGGGCCAATCCGAACACGAGCAGGACCTGAGCACGTGACCTTCGATCTCCAATGGGAGATCACACCACGAGCATGCTCAGTGGCCCGACATAAGGACTTAGTCCCTGGAGAATCTCGCTGCTGAGCAGCATGCATTGTCATAGCTGTGCCAGAGGCAGCAGAAAGGAAACCCACGGAGCTGGTCTGGGCAGAGTGCTGGGACTGACGAGTTTGCTGAGCAAGCTCCTCTGTGGCAGGAGAGGAATGGGAGACCGCCGGAAGTAAGGCTCGGGATTCTCGCTGTGCAGCGACAGAAATCCGACGCCTCACTCCGCTCAAACTCTGGAATGAGAAGAGGAGCGTGGATGTTCTCCACTGGCTCCCAGGTCCGAGCCCCTGGACCATGACCCTTCCAATCTACCAAGTAAAACTTTTTGCCCCGTATCATCTTGCATCCCACAATGGCATTGACCTCAAACTCGTCAGACGACAGGTCTGATGTCCTGGCAGATGGCTCAGAAAACCGGGACGTGAACTGGCTTAAGGAGAGACACATGAAACGTGTCCGAGATAGCCAAATGTGGTGGAAGGGTCAGACGGTAGACCACAGGGTTAACCTGCTCAAGGATCTTGAAAGGGCCAATATAGCGTGGTGCGAACTTAGCGGATTCCACCCACAGCCTGATATTTCGAGCGGAGAGCCACACTAAGTCGCCAGGAGCGAAGGTCAGAGCAGGGCGCCGGCGAGAATCAGTGGAGAACCTCGCTCTCTCCTTGGAGGCCTGGATAGCATCCTGCATGTGATCCCAAATGTCACGTGCCTCCACCGCCCAGTCTGCCACCCTAGAGTCGGTGGATGACACGGGCATGGGCACGGGGACGCGCGGATGCTGACCGTAATTTAAGAGGAATGGGGCCTGACTGGTGGAGTCGGCCACAGCGTTGTTTAAGGCGAACTCCTCCCATGTTAGCAAGGATGCCCAATCATCCTGCCTGGCCGAGACAAAATGTCGCAGATATGTCACCAGGGTCTGGTTGGCTCTCTCAACCAACCCATTCATCTCGGGATGATAGGCCGAGGAGAGATTTAGCTCAATGCTGAGCAGAGAACAGAGTTCTCTCCAGAACCGAGACGCAAACTGAGGACCCCGGTCGCTGACAATTTTATCTGGCATGCCGTGCAGGCGGAAAACATGTTTAATAAACAACGCTGCCGATGGTAGCCGAGAGAGTGGTACCAGATGCACCATCTTTGAGAAATGACCGGTGACCACCCAAATGACAGTGCTGCTGGACTTGGGCAGACCCACCACAAAGTCCATACCGACCATCTCCCAGGGCCTGTCCGCAACCGGCAGAGGATAGAGTAACCCAGCGGGCCGCTGCCGAGAGGACCGATTCTGGGCGCAAGAGACGCACGCCTGAATATAGTCCCTGATGTCATGGGCCATATGCGGCCACCAGTACGTCCTCGCCAGGAGTTCAGAGGTCCGTTTGATCTCAAAATGGCCACCCACCCTGGACGAATGGGCCAAAGAGAGGACAGATGGGCAGGGACTAAAGTCTTGCTCGGAGGCACAGACTCGAGAGCAACCGGAGCCATGGTCCTCAGGCTCTCTGCTGGGACTATCAACCGAGGCTCCTCCTCCTCCTTTGATGACACCACGGAGCGGGAAAGAGCATCGGCCCGGACGTTCTTCCCCCCGGAGAGAAAATGCAGCGTGAAATGGAATCGGGAGAAGAACAAGGACCATCTGGCCTGGCGAGAATTCAGCCGCTGGGCTGTCTGTAAATAGACCAAATTTTTGTGGTTGGTGAACACCTGGAATGGCCCCCTCCAGGAGGTGTCTCCACTCTGAGAAGGCCAGCTTCATTGCTAGCAACTCCCTGTCCCCAATGGAATAATTCCTCTCCGCCAGTGTGAAGGTCTTAGAGAAGAAGAAGCATGGGTGCTTCCGACCTTGCAAGTCCTTCTGAAAAAGGACCGCTCCAGCACCGACGAAGGAGGCATCCACCTCCAGGATGAAGGACTTAGCTACATCAGGGCGATGTAGAATGGGAGCGCTAGCGAAGTGGGACTTAATGGAGGTCCGGAATGGGAGACCACCGGAAGTAAGGCTCGGGATTCTTGCTGTGAGGCGACAGAAATCCGATGCCTAACAAGGGGTCTGCAATCTGCTTAGTTACCAACCTCTCTGGTTTCCTGTGGCTTTGCTTGGGCTTGCTCTCCTCCTTGGTGACCCAATCATAACAGAATCACCAGCCTAACTGCAGACTCTAGGGTACTCAAAGGAAGGAAAGAACTGTTAAAAAAAAGGGTCAGATTTTTTAATATATTTTTTTCCTCTTTTTCTCTGCGGCCGTAGGAGGATTTTTTCTTTAATGGAGATTAAGCAATTGTCTGATCAGGCTGAGCAGCTCGCTGCTGAAGTGTGGGGAATTTCTGCCTTTCTGGCTCAATCATCTGTTGTTGAACCAAAAATTCCTACTCCTGATGTGTTTTCTGGGGATCGGTCTAAATTTTTGAATTTTAAGAATAATTGTAAACTATTTCTTGCCTTGAAGCCTAACTCATCGGGGAGCTCTGTGCAGCAGGTTAAAATTGTCATCTCCCTGCTGCGTGGCGATCCCCAGGATTGGGCTTTTGCTCTGACACCTGGAGATCTGGCTCGCCCCCATCCCAGGGCTGTGGGGTACTCGGTACCGGGCCGGTGTCAGGGGAGAATGTCACAGTAGCGGTGACCCGGTCCATGACCCTGGGCGCCCAATATCAATGGCAGGTGATGTTTGTGATGTATTTTATATGGATAGTTCGTGACGCCACCCGTGGTGTTTGGCAAGTAAGATGTTAAGCCAACGCTGCTTGCAGATCCACTGGGACTGATGGTGTGATGCAGCAAAGATGGTGTAGCTCCCCACAGGTGGAGCTGTAGTCCCAGGGCAGTGTAGGTGCAATGGATGAGGATAGGTGCAGGACGGTGTGGATGCTGGTACCCAGATGTAGCGGTGCTGAAGGTGTTAGTGACAAATAAATGGAGGACACCAGAGCTTGCAGTTTCAAAGCTTTACTCACTTTTCGTAGTACACACTAGTGCCTGCCTCCGTGCCGTGTCCTCCGGGGTAGAGACTCAATCAACCTCTCGGGCAAGTCAGGGCTCTCCTCTCCAACACTCCGCCAACATGTGCCTTTCCTGAACGACTCCTCTATTGCGCCTTTTAGTGTGAAGAACTCCAGTACTGTGGTTCCCTGAAGTTCCTCCTGTCAGATGTTCCTAACAACTCTACTTGTATGACAGACAGCTGAAGCCTGCTCGGGGATGCTGCTGGATTCCAGCTCTCTATCAGTTTGCTGTTGTGTCCCAAGTCTTGGATGGGAGTAGTGCATTTACAGCCAACTACTCCACCGGTGTCTGCTGCAGAACCATAAGAGTCCATACAACCTCGGGGACCGGGCTCTGGCCTTGCGCTGAGAACCTATAGGCAGGGTTCCTATCCAACCCACTCCTCCTCTCTGTTCTCCTTCTCCTTCGTTCCGCACTGTTCCTTCTCTCTCTTATGGAAGCTTAGGTTGCAGTTCTACGTTCTCCTTCTCTTCTCTTTCCCGTGCCAGCATAGTTTTTCTCTCATGCGAGAGCTTCTGGCTCATATACAACATGGTATGTTCTTCCCCATTTACTTCCTGAGACAGCACTGCTCCCAACGTGACTTCTGACGCATCTGTCTGGACCACGAATTCTTTGTTGAAGTCTGGAGCGACCAGAACCAGATATTTACACAGAGAGCGTTTCAGCTCCTGGAATGCCAACTCTGTGCCATCAGTCTATTTAATTATCGTTGGTTTAGTGCCTTTAAGAAGATCCATCAATGGTGTGGCAACTATGGCAAAACTTGGGATGAATCGCTGGTAACGCCCTCACTTGCTTCTAGGAAAGCGGTTGCGGCCACTTCTGAATCGCCTCAATCTTGTTTAATTGTGGCTTGATTTCGCCCCTCCTGACATCATAGAGTAGGTCTTTTTTTTTTTCATCTCTAGCAGCTGTTGGATCACCTCTATATACACCAATAGCTGCTACTGCACAGGCGTGGTGTGCACCATTTTCAAATGGATTATTTTTTAATACTATCAGGATAACCTCAAGCACATTTATTATTAACACAGTAAACATGCGATTATGCTGCAGCACAGGTGCAGAAGCTTTTTTTTTTTTTTTTTTCATTATGTACATATATTCATTATGCAAACTAGGGGGCAGATCACTGAGTGATCAGTGACCTGTCAGCAGTCTGCGTTATGATTAGCTAAGCAGAGCATCACATGAAGCCCCCCACAGACCCACCCCAAACCACGAGCATATCATTAACTTAAAACTAAAAATAAGGATTAAACAACAATCACAAGATGGATTTCATACACCATAGTACCATTTTAATCAGTATCATGACACTGACCTGACACTGTGTGTAGATTAACGTGCACAATCTTGCTGACAGGTTCTCTTTAACTCCCTCCAACCACACCCTTGAGGTGGAGATATGGGAAGTAGGCTTCCATCCCATCTCTTACCTACTCACCATGAAAGCCTAACCATAGGAACGACTGATTTACTCTCAGCACATATCATGATGGAGGAAAACTTATGGCTTTCACATCGCGCAGGATAATAGCCTTTGCGCCACATATCTCACCTCACATACGGCGCCAGTGACCCTGTCACATGCCATAATTCTAAACCTATTATGGCATTGACATCAGCATAAAACTGTGATAGGAGCTTGATGGTATTGATTTTTATGGCTGAACACCTGCATTTAACCCCTTTCTGACATCAGACGTAATGATCCATCTATGTGACCTGGGTCAATTTGACCATGGACGGATCATGACGTCATCATGCTCGGCCGCGCACACGGGTGGTGCGCGGGCGACTGCTGCCGGGTGTCAGGTGATTCCGACAGATGACACCCAGCACTAGGTGCCAGGAGTGGTCACAGACATCTCCCGGCACTTTAACCCTCAAAATGCTGTGATCAAACATGATCGCATTATTCCAGAAGCCAGCAGAGGGCTGACAGCCCCTCTACCTTTGGATCAGAGACCCCGCGGCTTGATGCGGAGTCCCGATTGTTGTCATGGTGACCTGATGTTCTCATAATGACATTCGGGTCACCAGAGCGAGGAAACTTGCTGATCATGCACAGTGCATGATCAGCAAATCTCTCTGTCAGTGCATAGCTGACAGGTTCTATGGCATGGCGATGCTGCTTCATCTGCATACTATAGAAGCAATTAGCCTGCAAGAAATGATTGTCCCATAGTGAGAATAAGTAAAAAAGTTAGAAAAAAGTTAAAAAAATTTAAATAACTGTATAATATTTTAAAAAACAACAAAAATAATTATAAAAATTCAATTTATACTGTATTCTATCACTAAATAAATATTTGAATGAAAAAAAATCTAAACAATAAAAGTAGACATATTTGGTATCACCGCGTCCGCAATAACCCGACTATAGAACTGTCCCAATAGTTAACCCCTTTAGTGAACACCATAAAAAAAATAAAAAACAAGGCAAAAAGCAATGCATTATCATCATACCACCGAACAAAAAGTGGAATAACATGCAGTCAAAAACATGGATATAAATAACCATGGGACAGCTGAAAACATCTTGTCCCGCAAAAAACAAGCAGCCATACAGCTCAAATCAGCGGAAAATTAAAAAGGTTATAGCTCTCAGAATAAAGTGATACAAAAATAATTATTTCTCTATAAAACAGTTTTTATGGTATAAACGCGTGAAGACATAAAAAAAGAAAATGAGGTGTCGCTGTAATTGTACTGACTCAAAGAAAAAAACTTCTTTATCAATTTTACCACACACAGAACGGTATAACCCCCCACAAACAAGAAAATTCATGTATTGCTGATTTTTGTTCATTCTGCCTCCCAAAAATCAGAATAGAAAGCGATCAAAAAATGTCATGTGCCCCGAAAATCAACATCAACTCGTCCTGTAAAAAACAAAATCTCACGTGACTCTGTGGGCCAAAATGTGGAAAAATTCTGGCTCTCAAAATGTGGTGACACAAAAACTATTTTTTTGCAATAAAAAAGTGTCTTTTAGTGTGTGACAGCAGCCAAACATAAAAGCCCGCTATAAGGCCTCTTTCACACGTCCTGATATTTCCGGTACCGGAGATGTCAGTGTCTGTGTGTAAAGTACTTGTGGCACACAAATGTCAAGCATGTGCCGCATCAGTACCACACAGACGGGCGCCAGGAAAGAAGAGTTACATTAAGCGCTGTTCCACGGACGGTTGGTATTCTCAGGCTGGTAAGGAGTAATGGATATTGACCCCTCAGCTCATCTAGATAAGTTCCTTGGGGGTCTAGTTTCCAAAATGGTGTCATTTGTGGGGGCTTCCACTGTTTAGGCACATCAGGGACTCTCCAACACGGCATGGTGTTCGATCTCAGTTCCAGACAATTGTGCGCTGAAAAAGTCAAATGGCGCTCCTACCCTTCCCAGCTCTGCCATGAGCCCAAACAGTGGTTTACCCCCACATATGGAGTATCAGCGTACTCAGGACAAATTGCACAACAACCTTTGGGGTGCAATTTCTCCTGTTACCCTGGGTAAAATAAAAAATTAGGGGCAAAAAGATATGATTTTTTATTTTTATGGCTGTACGTTATAAACTTCTGTGAAGCACTTCGGGGTTCAAAGTGCTCACCACACATCTAGATAAGTTCCTTGGGGGGGCCTAGTTTCCTGGACAAAGCATTTTCAAGTGAAACGCGCATTGGGTGTGGTGGGTTCCCGGATGTCCTTGGTAACTATACCGCTTTATATATATTTTTATGTGGACAAAGAATTTTGTGATATTTATAATTCTATATATATTGTCACTATCTATTTAACATATGGGTCTATATAATAGCGTGACTACATCAGGTGCATATGCATAGGTTTATATCACTTAATTTTTATTCGCTTACATATGTATTTTTTCATTCGGATATGTGCAATATACAGTATATTCTTTAGCATAGTAGCACTTAATGCACTAGCATTGTACTTGCAATATATGTATTTTTTATGATTGCAGCACTTAATGCACTAGCACTGTACTTGAATTTGAAGATTATTTTGTGCCTATTTTGAAACTTGCAATGTATAGAATTATATAGAATATGGTTTATATGTATTATTGCCCACGTTATGGTACTTTGTGATTCATTTTCCCAGGTTTCCCACCTTTTTCTTGAACCTGTGGTGTTTTTCCACTTTTATCTTTTTTTTATGTGTTTTCAATAAAATGAATATTTTTATGGATAAATGGTTGTGAATTAGCCTTCTTTTTGTTAATGTGTAAGGTTATGTGGCTTTTCCTCTGAATAAATAAGGGATGTAAATTTGGTGTCTTTAATTATGTTTTTGGCCAGATGGTGGCAGCAGAAGACTAAGAGCATAAAATAGGTTACTTAAATTTACCTTTATTTCAGGACTATTAAACTACAGCACTCTGTTATCCAACACTAAAATAGTGTTCTCTTTTGTGATTAAGTTGAAAAAACCTCCAGCACAACACGATGCTTCACGTAATGGCTTTAAAGGGAATCTGTCACCTATTTTTAGCCCTATCAGCTGCTGGCATCACCATCAGGGGCTTATCTACAGCATTCTGTAATGCTGAAAGATAAGAAAAACGAGTTAGATTATACTTACCGAGGGATGCGGTCTGGTCCGGAGCTTCCCATCTTCTAGCGATGGCGTCCTCCTTCTTACTTCTGCAGCGGCTCCGGCGCAGGCGTACTTTATATGCCATATTGAGGGCAGAGTAAAGTACTGCAGTGCACTGGCGCAGGGAAAGGTCAGAGAGGTCTGGCGACTGCGCTCGGCAGTACTTTACTCTGCCCTCAACAGGGCAGATAAAGTACGCCTGCGCCAGAGCTGTGGCAGAAGTAAGAAGGAGGATAGCATTGCTAGAAGATGAGAGGCGCTGTACCGGACTGCGACACCCATCGGACCGGACACCCAGGTGAGCATAATCTAACTTGTTTTTCTTATCTTTCTGGTTACATCGGGGGCTTATATACAGCATTACAGAATGCTGTAGATAAGCCTCTGATGGCGGTGCCTGCAGCTAATAGGGCTAAAAATAGGTGACAGATTCCCTTTAAGATATATAGAGCACTTGCTATACAGCTTCCTCATCTCACGATCTACTGCACCAACATTCCTGAAATGGACTTGCAGTCCTCACTTGAATGTTCTAAAGAGGTACCAAATATAGGGTAAAGTGGGAATCCATAGATGTAAGTGTAAGAAGAAGGACCGCACCACGGGTATCTGTTCCGTGCTGGTTCCGGAACTGTCGGAGATGTCTCTTCTGTTGTCTGGGGGAAAGTTTAATGGATCGGACCAATCCTTGCATATGGAAGCAGGAGGCGTAGTTAAAGGGGCACAGCTTCAGCGGGCACGGAAACAGGCAGAATTGGCGGGAACAGACAGGCGCAGCAGGGACCAGTGAGTGCTCTGGCCCCGGAGCATCCGGACAGCACAGGCCCGCACCCAAGCACTGCCACCGCTGGCAGAGACTGTAAGGGGAGATGTGCAGTGTGCCCATGGATCACCACAAAGCGAGGTGCTAGACGATCCGGGCCTGTGAGTACCGTGTGCGTGTCACCCAAGAGAGACCGGGTGCAGGACCATTATTAATGCCCTGATCCCCCAGTGTACATCAGTGGGACCACGGTGGGTGCAGACAGCATGGTGGCCCACAGATCCATATTACCTTCAGGACCTCCACTGCACAAGTACCATGCCGGCTGTTGTGGACATCATATCCTGCTCCGTGATTCATCCCATCCTGCAGACCGTCTGACAGGATAAGTGACTCAACAAGAACTATGGTATCCTTTCTGCTGTTCTTTAACTCTGAACATTGCTTATACTTTGAACTGCTTACTCCCCCCTGCTAACCATTTACCTCCCTGCAAGGATTATTCCCTGTTCAAGTAAAATTATTAACCCTTGCTCTGCCTTCTGTCTATCACTGCATCCCACAACCTACTCACACTTGGTGTAGTCAGCAGGATGCAGTCTACAGGCACAGAGGGGCCAGAGCAAGCAGTCATGGGAACCCCAAGTTTACAGGGAGTTTACAGGGAGCAACATATTGCTATGGGACTTGACTGAGCGGCTCAGGGGCATGTTGAGGATGCACCCCATGACCCCCGCGATGGAGGCAGAGATTGCTATGATGGCCCTGGATGGAAAAGCAAGGAGCTCCGTCATGTTTTGGCACCCAAACGAACTGGACACCTTTGCCAAAGTGCTACAAATCCTAGAAGAAATGCATGGAGACCCCACGGATGTTGGAGAGTTGCACATGCACTTGTTTAGCCGTGTCCAAAGGGAGGGGGAATCCATGACCCAATACATGATCACGCTGCAGGAAATCCACACCGCGATCGCTAAGCTAGGTGTAGGACCCACTGACAAGGTTCTGAGAGTTCAGCTAGTAGCAGGCTTTAGAGATGCGCTGCTTAAACAAGCCTTGTGGGAGCACTTGGGGGTTAATCCGCGCATGTCCTTTTTGGAGGTAGGGGTCGAAGTGAGCGCGTGTGAGAGCAGAGGGTGACAGTCCCAGCAGGGAAGGTCTGGAGCTGATAGGTGTCCATCCCGTTGGCAACTGAACCAGGCTGGGTGAGAGAACTTTGGAAGGAAATCCATGATCTGCGAGAGGAATGGTCTGACCTAAAGAAGAAACCTTCAGCACCCCTGGACCCCACCAGGGTCAGAACTGTTCCCGAGCCTCATCGAGGGTCGAAACCGCCTCGCATAGAGGGGCCGCCGACCTGTTTCATTTGTCGAAACACTAGACATTTTGCTCGAGGATGTGCTTGTCGGGGTAGGCCCTTCCACCGCTGACTGTTAAACTAGTAGGTTCTGTGGCTGGGGGACGCCGCCTGGAGCCTGGGCAGCCAAGAAGGAGAGAAAGAAGTCCCACAAGTTTAGTTTCTTCAAGTCCTCTTGTTTGGGCCAAAATGGATGGTCGGGCCGTCCACTGCTTAGTTGATACCGACTCTCAAGTAACTACTATGCCTGAGACTTACTTCAGATGTAATTTTTCAGAGATGATACAACCTGAATGGGGCCCCGTGATCAGATTAACAGCAGCCAATCAGCTATCCATCCTGGTCGCAGAGTTGGACTGGATGCAAATCTCCATGTGAGGCAAGGATGTGGGCCGAAAAGGAGTCGTGCTGTCTGCTTGGGATTCTGGTACCGGCCCCACTGTGACTTTAGGAATGAACGTACAGAAGGAACTGGGGAACTTACTGGTCAGCGAGTCAGCTGATGCATTTCTGAATTGATGAAACCCTCGCACCCCCCAGGGAAAAGTGTTCCAACAGGTGAAATAAGTGGCTCAAGAGACGTCAAGTGAAGGAAAAGCATTAGGCAAGGAGATCATTCCGGCCTCCACCAATCTCATCTTACCAACAGGCCACACTGTGCTCTCGTTGTCCATCCGAGGCTGTACCCCTTTTGAAGGATTCGAAGTCCAGATAGAGCCAGCTGTCATGGGGCAATTACCTCCAGGGCTCCTCGTTGTGCGGTCGTTAGCAATTGTCCACGATGAAAATGTGCCAGTGCGATGTGTCAACCTAGGGGAATGCGATCTCACGCTTCCACCCAAGAGTGAAGTAGAACAGATCATGGAAATGCCAGAAGAACTGATACCACTCGAGGCTGTTCAGCTGTGTTACACTTCGGGTGCCGGAAGCGAGAGTGGACCCACTGGGCCGTGACGCCGAACCCTCCCCGAGTGAGCGCACCAAGTGGACCGACCCCTATACAGGGATCGTTAGGGAACAGACTCGGGGAGTTCAAGCGCCACGGCAGCCAGGACCAGGGGTCGGCTCAAGAGGGTGAGCGATGAAGAGGAGTAGTGGAAGATCCGAGGAGGAGACGGGTACACCGGGATCCGTAGGCGGAAGGAGTGGAAGGTGGGACGGCGGGACCAGCAGGAGGCAGGAAAGGGAGCAACACTAAAAGGAGAGAGGACACAGAGGGTTAAACAGCGGGCAGGAGCAGGAGACACAGCGATAACACGATGGCACAGCAGGAAGCACAGAGACAGGGAGCACAGGGACAGGGAGCACAAAGGCAGGCAGCACAGAGGGTAAACAGGATAGCAGCTGCTACAGCAGCGAGCACGGCCTAGACACAAGAGACAATAACTCAATAGTCAGGCGCCTCCCCTAGGGGAGGGCGGCCTGAAATACCTAGTGGAGGGCGCTGATAGGTCGGGCGGGATCCGAGCAGGTCACGCCGACAGACTGCCATAGGCGCACGATCTAACCCTCCGGCGCGTGCGCAGGGGTAATATGCGCGCGGCCGAGGGAAGTGGAGGAGGACGTCGGGAGACCAGCTGCCGGAAAGCGCGCAGAGCGGGGGCGCGCGTCAAGGCAGAGACTGAGGAGGAAGCCGGACCAGGAGCGGGAGCGGTGAGTACAGCCGGGGAGCGAGGAGCGGTGGGAGCGGTGCTAACAAGCTGGCAGTGAAGCAGGGGGCTCCCTGGACAGTGGCTGTATCGGTGTCCTCCGAACTAGAATCCAATCACTTAAAGGAAGGATGCCGAATCCTGGAGCAGATGCAAGCCAAGCTAATGGAACTCTCACAACAACAGGTACAAAAAGTGGACGTGGTGCTGCAGCGATATCAGGATGTCTTTGCTCATCATGACGATGATTTTGGGTGTACCACAGCCATCACCCATGAGATTCCACCAGAAAGCACCACACCTATTAAGGAACAATACCGACAAATCCCACCACAAAGGTATCAGGAGGTGAATGAGATGTTGGCACATATGCTAGAGAGCGGAGTCATCAGAGAGAGCCAAAGTCCATGGGCTGCGCCCATTGTTCTGGTAAGGAATTAGGACGTGACTCTGCGCTTCTGTGTAGCCTACCAGAAAAGAAATGCTTGCAATGTGCGAGATTCGTACCCACTACCGAGAAGCGAAGAATCCCTGTCTGCCTTGGAAAAGGCAAAGTATTTCTCATTGGATTTAGACAGTGGATATTGGCAAGTGTCCATGTCTGAGCATGACCAGACATAAACTAATTCAGGAAGGAAAAGATAATAATATCTTTAATAATAATGAATATAGATTTTTAAAATTTGTACGGACTCGCACACAATTTTTTTATCATTTACCTAAGATCCATAAGAATTTAGAAAATCCACCGGGGAGACCCATTATATCGGGTATAGACTCAGTTACTAGTAACCTATCTCACTTTATAGATAGAATCATGGTTACACATATCCCATCACTGAAAAGTTTCATCAGGGACTCAACTGATTTAATACAATATCTTCATGATATTGAATGGAAACCTAATTTTATATTTTTAAGTATGGACGTATCGTCGCTTTATTCCAATATTTCGCACACTTTGGGATTGGCTTGTTTTAACAAAGTTTTAATAAGTGATAAGAGACTTAATAAGGCACAAAAAAACTTTATTTTAAAAGGCATGGAATTTATTTTAAAAAATAATTTTTTTACTTTTGAGGGTAGTGTATATCATCAACAGCTGGGGACTGCGATGGGCTCTAAGGTCGCACCAACCTATGCTAATATTTTCATGGGTATTTTTGAGGAGTCCCATATTTTTAAATCCAAATGGTATAACAATATAATTCTATATAAAAGATTCATTGATGACCTCTTTTTTATATGGGATAACAGCAATGATGATATTCATAATTTTATTCATGATCTTAACATGAATAATTGGGGTTTGTCTTTTTCCTCAACATTTGACAATAATGAAATTAACTTTCTAGATTTGACTATTTTTATTAAAGATAATTTTATTGCAACCAAAACATTTTTTAAGAACGTTGATACCAACAGCTATATTCCTTTCAATAGTGGTCACTATGGAAAGTGGCTCAGGAATATTCCTGATAATCAATATAGAAGGATTAGAAAAAATTGTTCAGATGTAGGGGATTATAAAGATCAAGCAAAAATCCTGATGAACAGATTTAATAAGAAGAATTATCCTGAGAAATTAGTAACAAATGCCTATAATAGATGTCTTAATACGTCTCAGAACTCCTTGATTAACGGAAGAAAAAAAGAAGTCGAAATAGATAAGAATAAATACACTACCAATTTTATAACCCAATATTGCCTGGAGAACAAGGAAATCAGGAGAGTTCTCTGTAAAAACTGGCACATTTTACTTAATGATTCACTTCTACAAAAAATTCTCCCTAATAATCCATTGATTACTTTTAGGAGGGCTCCTAATATTAAAAATTTTGTAGCCCCCAGTCGTTTAAGAAATAAGATAGAAACTCGAGCAAATACTAATAATATACTTAGGGGTATTTTTCGGTGTGGAAAGAAAAATTGTGCTTGTTGTAGCAATATTACACATAGAATGAAATATTTTAGATCCACTACTACAGATGAATCTTTTCCTATCCGTGATTTCCTTAACTGCACTTCTGAATATGTCATTTATCTAATTGAGTGTGACTGTGGGAGACAATATGTGGGGAGAACCACACAACCGTTACATCTTAGAATGAACTCCCATAGACATAATATTAAAAAGGGTTTTCTTTTGCATGGTCTGTCTAGACATTTTTCATTAAAACATGATAAAAACCCTCAGGGATTAAAAATCAGTCCCATCGAGCAGATTCCCTTCAACCATCCTGATAGGATAGGACAACTCAACAGGAAAGAAATCTTTTGGATCTATAGGTTGAATACTCTGAAACCTAATGGGTTAAATGAAGTTTCTGAAGTGTTTCTTTGATATTTTCTTTGTTATCCCTAAATGTTCACTAATTTATTAATCTACCTATTGTCTTTTGTAATCAGGTACATTTATGAGTGTTTATTGTATTTTTATATGTCTCATATATATCTTCATTACACTTTGATTTTGGTGTGTATTCCTTTCCTACACGTTTCACATATGTGGTCTTTTCTTCCCCTTTTTTTCACTTGGGGGTGAATGGTTTTTAATATTATTTAGATGTATATTTTATATATATATATATATTTGTCTCTTTACATTTTTACACCCTTCCAGTGGGTTAATCTTACCTATATATACTATAATTTTTATTTATTATGGCCAATACGGGTGTATATATCCTTTAAATAATTTTATCTATTACACGTTTTTCATATTAACAATAGTAATTATATAAAAAAAATTTTTAACAATATTTTCATTCATCCATGCATGTGTTTTGATGTAATTTTTACTTTTTATGTATTGTTTTCGTTCATATTCCTTATAATGGGACATTGTTCTGGAAACTAAGGTGTTAAATCCCCTTTTTTTGGTCTTTATTTTGCATTTTTTCGTTTACTACAATTTTTTTCTGTTTCTCTGGTTCGTGTTATTGGAACCTCGTATCTCGAATAGACTGCTGAACTGAAATTAATTATGCGTTTTTCTGTTCAAAAAATATCTTCATGTATACAGATTTTTTATAATAATTAGTTCTTGTTCTGGGTGATTCCTTTTAATTTATACAATATTTTAATATTTCTTCAGCGTTTTTCGATCATGGTTTCCTCCATTTGCGGTTTATTTTTTTTTTTTTTTTTTTTGTTTTTTTTTGCCTTTTGTCTTCCAGCTCACGCCACGGATTTTTCATGTAATTTGAAACGAAATAACTAGTGACACATTGCATTTTTATTTTTTCCTTTATTTTTATTTTTTTATCTTTATTCATCATTTTTTTCATTTCATTAGTGTATTTTTATTCATACATATACATCTCATTGTTACCTTTATAAATATCTACTATTGAGACTCATACTAATGGTCGGATTACAAATTTTCTTTTAAATTCAAACACTCTCTCTGGTGTAGCGGTGTGTTCGCTGGACTTTGATCTCTTTCTTCCTTTTTTTAACGTCGTGGGTTCATTTCACATATATATACATTTTTTTATATATATTTTTTATTCTCTTTTTTCTTTTCTTCTTCCTTTATCTGTAATACATAATAAAGTTTTATTTTTAATTAGAGAATGTTTAACCTTCATGAACTTTTGATGCTTGAACTACTTTGATCTTTGACCTTTTGCGGCGCTCCTCGTGTCTCTGAGGGCGCCAAATTTAAATCGTGTATGTATAAATGTGATGACAGCTCTCTGTAATCATGTATCTACCCCTGAAGAAGAAGCGCTATGCTTCGAAACGCGTAGGGATTAAAGGGTTAAACTTTTTTAACCTTGTGTGGTTATTGAATTCGTCTGGCAGCGCACTCAAAGTCCAAGAATTTATTCCTTATTGAATTGTGGTACGGTTCCGATGTGGACCGTTGGACGTGCAGCAGGCTGACCTACTATACAGGCTTTATTTTATCTTTGAGAAGGTGAGTTTAACACATTCAGTAATTGAACATTTTACCCGGATAAGACCCTATTGCGCTTTTGTTTCAACCTTCTAGTGAAAATAACCCAGAAGAAGACAGCATTCATACTGCCTATGGGGTTGTTCGAGTTCCACTGGATGCCCTTCGGCCATACTAACGCCTCCGGGACCTTCCAACGATTGACGGAGAGATGTTTTTGAGACTTGAACTTTGAGGCTACCCTCATTTATTTAGACGATATCATTGTCTATGCGACCACCTTTGAGGAGCACTTACAACTGCTGGAGCAAGTGTTGAGCCGATTACAGAGGTATGGCCTGAAAGTAAAGCCTCAGAAATGTCACCTTTTCTGCCAGCAGATTGAATACTTGGGGCATGTCATCTCCGCTGAGGGAGTGAGATCATCGAGTTAGAAGATAGCGGCGGTACAGGACTGGCCCACCCTGAAGACTGTGAAAGACGTCCGGGCCTTTCTGTGACTCATCGGGTATTATTGACGGTTCGTGGAAAACTTCACGCGCATTGTTAACCCGTTGCTGGAGTTGCTGAAAGGAGTGCCGTCTGGCGCAAAGAATCAGACCATTCAGTGGGGATACAGACAGGAAGAAGCTTTCCGAGCCCTGAAGATGACCCTGACTGAGGCACCCGTGCTGGCCTATGCAGACTTCTCTCAGCCCTTCATCTTTCATACTGATGGGAGACTGCATGGACTAGGAGCGGTGTGGTCACAAATGCAGAGCAGAAGAGAGTGAGTGATTGCGTATGCGAGTCGGTCCCTCCACGACTCTGAACGGAACCCAAACAACTACAGTTCTTTCAAGTTGGAACTACTGGCGTTGGTGTGGGCAATGACCGAGAAGTTCATCGAGTACCTGTCAGAGTCCGAAGTCTTAGTGTGCACTGATGACAATCCCTGGGCTCATCTGAAAAACGCGAAATTAGGGGCCCTGGAGCAGAGATGGGTGACTCGCATGGCCAAGTACCAGTACAAGATTGCCTATTGGAGAGGAGCAGAGAACACACATGCTGATGCCTTATCCAGAGTGACTCATGAATGACCTGGACATAACCGAGATGAAGAGCTGGAGGCTGAAGAAATCCCTGAGTTTTCCTATCGCCACGACAGCATCCACGGAGAGAGGGGATCTACCCACCATCAGGACAGGAACCTACAGGTTAAAAAGGAGGCGGTCCCCTTGCCTCCTCAGTTTGGGTTCCTGTCATGATGGGAGCCTGCAGGAAAAATCTTACCTGGGTCCAACAGCCTCTGCACGGTGTCTGTGGGAACGGCAGAGCCTGGGAGGCTGGAAGCAGTGTCAGGGGTGGTCTGCACACAGACCCCTCCTCATCTGGCCCATGGATGTCGCAATCCCAGGGTTCGGGGAAGGCCACCCTGGGTCGTGCGGGTGTAATGCAGGAGGAGCGGTAGCCCCTGAGTTCATCCTGGAGAGCTGCTGACACTCGGCGTGCGGGCGGCGATACTGAAGCGCCTATGACCTGGAAGTGCAAGGAGGCACTTCCGGGGGAGACCGGGGAGGAAGCGTGGCCAGGCCCTGTTTAATCCGGCATGGTGCTGGGCTCCATGTGCCCACATGGAAGCCTCTCAGGAAGACATGGAGCACCAGCTGGCGGCAGAAACAGCGGGCAGACACAGCAGCAGTGGCAGCGGTCAATCGAATAATAAGGCGACAGGCAGCAGAGATGAATGGGGGAGTCAGCAGGCAGAGGCCCCTAGATCATCTGGGGGATCCCCTCCTCAGGAACCGGTACTCCTCAGAGAAGACAGCTGCAGATGGTGAGTGTAATGTGACATCCAGTAGCTGAGAATTTTCCCCTTGTGTGCTCTGTTACAGGCCAAAAAGTCATCTAAATCTAAACACAAGCAGTGTGCATTGTGCAAAATACCTCTACCCGACAATTATAGAAAAAAGATTTTTCAATCCTGTATTTGTCAAACTTTAGAACAAGAAGCTCCCCTTCAGGTGTCAGACCTAAGGGCCGTAATTAGGGAGGAAATTAACAGCTCCCTTAGAGGAAAAAATATTGGAACTAATATTTATGTAATAAGTTCAGCAACTAGTCCATCTGTTGGAGAACAACTATCTGATTACGCTGAGTCCTCTTCATCATCATCCTCTGATGAAGAGGGGAGGCCGTGTTTTCCTATGAAGAATATGGACATGCTAGTTAGGTCTGTACGGGCTACCATGGGGGTCACTGATAATAAAGAACCCAAATAAGTGCTGGACCAGATGTTTGCGGGCTTGTGTCAGAGGAGTCGTAAACCATTTCCAGTAAACGACTCGGTCAAAAACCTCATTATGAGGGAATGGGACAAGCAGGATAAAGGGTTCTTACCCTCCGCAGCAAAACGGAGGTAACCCTTTGATGAAAATGTTCTGGCAGAATGGGTGAAAATTCCCAAGGTGGACACAGCAGTAGCCTCCACATCCAGAGGATCCTTACTGCCCCTAGAAGATGGGGGGTCTGCCAAAAGATCCTTCCGACAGGAAAGCTGATCTGTTCCTTAAAAGGGTCTTGGAGTCATCAGCTGGAGCCTTCAAGCCTGCGATCAGAAGCACCTGCACCGCTAGGTCTATGATAGTATGGTTATATCAAATGGAGGAACAATTGCGTGCAAAGGTGCCTAGAGAAAGACTGTTCGACTCCCTCTCGCAGATCCATGGGGGAGCAGCTTATCTAGCAGATGCCTCGGTGGTTTCTTTAAGGCTGGAAGCTGGATCGCGGGCATGTCAAATGCAGCCTGTCGGGAACTCTGGCTGAAAAATAAGGGGATGCTCATACCAGAGCAAAATTATGTACCATTTCATGCCGGGGTGAGTACCTGTTTGAGCCCGTGCTGGATGACACTCTCACCAAAGCGGTAGATAGGAAAAAGGGTTTCCCTAAAATTATTTAACCATGCTTTTAGGAACACTTTCAAGAGGCGATCATCCTTCCAGAGAAGATATACAGTGTTAGGAATCTGGTTTCTGACACGTCTATACAGAAACCCAGATTCTCACATGCTGCAGTCTCTTGCCCATCTGCTGCAGCAGAAGGGATTGCTGAGGAGATTGTCTCACAACAACTGTCTCCAGAGGCTAAGCGGTCAGGATCGCTGGTGCATCGCTAGGTGGTCGCTAGTGAGCTGCCACACAGGCAGATTTAACCAGCGACATCGCAGGGGTCGGGGATCGCTACTTACCAGTCAGACGCGGCGATCCTGCGTCCTCCCGCTCGGCTCCACGCGTCGCTCATCGTCACAGCAGGAAGCGCCGCAGGAAGTGACTGACGAGGAATGATCCAGGAGCTTCTCGCGCGATCAGCGATAACCAGCGGGGGAGCCGGTCGGAGGTAAGTATCACATGCAGCGATATCGCCAGCAATATCGCTGCAACGTCACAAAATCGGTGACTTTACAGCGATATTGCTAGCGATATCACAGTGTGTAATGGGAGCTTAAGTCCTTTATTCCATCTATTGGGCATGCTCATGGGACAAGCTCCTATTGGACTTCGGGAGTCAGGTGCATAGGTCCCGCTCCGGATCCTATTGGCTCTTCCTGGACTCCTGGAGATTTCCGGAAGGTCCCGTGCGCTATAAAAAGTGTGCATGGCCGTTCCGCCATGCGCTAGTATAGCATATTATGCTGTATGTGTATGGTGATGGATGCATGGACTGGTGACTGACTTATTATGAAACCTCTTCCAATGGTCATTACAAATGGTGACAGTGTGTCTGTCTTAGTCAGTTACAGCGCCAGCGCGCCATTTGCATCCCTGCCTCAGCAGCTTAGCGTCCATATTGCGCTTGCCTGATAGCAGTGTTTTCTTAGCGGTTGCGTTCCTGCCGCGCTGCTGTAGCAGCACAGTGTACGTTCGCAGTTGCGACGTCTCTGTCACAGACGTATACGGTAGGTCTAGACGGAGTTGGTGCCGTCAGCTCACGCCTCTCCTGTGACCAGTTACCGCGTCTGTGTAGCTGAGCCTCTGTGAGTTAAACAGACTCAGCACTTATGCATTTCTGTTTATCCTGGCAGCTCTGTGAGCTAAACTGAGCTTGCCTAGTGCACCAGGGTGACGTTAACCCCATGCAGTCTACCGCCTTATATTCTGACATCTCCTAGCAGCGGTCTTACCATCTGCCGCACGGTGGACCGCGGGTCGCGAAGGCACTTTATTCATAATTTTTAATTTAGTGCCTTCCGCCACTCCTAACATACAGAGAAAGACCGGGAGCCAAAGGAGAAGATAAAGAGAGGTGCTTATTTCAGCGGATCCAAGAGGAGACGCAACTATCGTTAGCACTACCCTCCCTGTGGGAGGAAGACTAAGTTATTTTTATAATCAGTGGGCTAATATAACTTCTAGTTCTTGGATCTTGGGGATCATATCATCTAGCCTAAAACTGGAGTTTCAGAGGATTCCTCCAAATTCCTTCTTGTTAACAACTCAGAGCTCCAGAGCAACAACATGCCCTAGAAACAGAAATATTGCAGTTAAAAGAAAAGAAAGTCCTGGTGGAAGTACCAAAAGGCCAGGAAGGGGAGGGGTTTTATGCTCCCTTATTTCTAATACCAAATCCGGATGCTTCCTTCTGAACCATCATAAATTTACGGACGTTGAACAGATTCCTCCTATATAAAACCTTTAAGATGGAATCCATTAAATCTGCAACTAAACCTCTATTTCCCAGGTGTTTTATGACAGTGCTGGATTTATAAGATGCCTACTACCATCTACCCATTCACCACACCCATCAACAATATCTCAGAGTGGCGGTACAGATGAGCGACCAGGTTAGACATTTCCAATTTACTGTTGTGCCCTTTGGTCTCTCAATGGCACCAAGAGTATTCACTAATGTCATCGCTGAAGTTATGGTCCATCTGAGGGAAAGAAATACTCTTGTTATACCCTATCTAGATGACTTCCTACTAGTGGGGGGGTCAACTTCTCAGTGTAAGTGCCGATTGAAACATATAAGATCATCACTACAGGATCTCGGATGGTTAGTAAATTTGGAGACGTCTCGACTGTTCCCCGCAACTCGCCAAAGATTCCTCGGTATACTTCTGGACTCAGAAGCACAGCAGTGTTTCTTGCCGGAGGAAAAGAGATTAGACATTGTGCGCAAAGTCAAAAGAGTAAGGGACAACACAGTTCTAACATTGAGAGAGGCTATGTCCCTGCTGGGCTCCCTGATGGCATGCATACCTGGAGTACAGTGGGCTCAATTCCACACTAGAGAATTACAAAAAGAAGTACTCGAAACAGAGAAAAGACTGCAGAGCTGTCTAGGGTAAAAAATTAAAATTTCGATCAACACAAGAGAGAGTCTTGTCTGGTGGCTGCACCAGTCACATTTATCAAAAGGAGTGTTATGGAACATAAAACCGGACATTGTAGTTATGACCGACGCCAGCCCCCGGGAGTGGGGGGCTCACATGGGAAGCCAGTTAGCCCAAGGGAGATGGTCCACCCAAGAAGCACAAAATTCCTCGAATCTAAAAGAGCTTCTGGCAGTAAAATATGCGCTCCTTCAATTTCTCCCACATCTGCGGGGATGTCATGTACGGATGCACTCCGACAATACGACAGTAGTGGCTTATCTAAACCATCAAGGGGGTATAAGGTCGTATTATGAACACCACAAAAGAAACATTGACCCTAGCTGAAACTTAACTCCTCTTCCTGTCGGCGCTCCACATAAGAGGTGAGCACAACGTGCAGGCGGACTACCTCAGTCGACATTCTCTAAGTCAGGGAGAATGGACCATGAGCAGGGAGATCTTCAGGAAAATAGTGTGGTTGTGGGGCCTACCAGTGATAAACCTATTTGCCACAAGGGAAAATAGGCAGGTCAGGAGATTTGCATCTCTGCGAGAGATGGATCGGCCAGAAATAGTGGATTCCCTTCAGTCCTGGAGGGGATTTGTCCTGGCATATGCATTTCCCCCTCTGTGTCTAGTCCCTCTGGTCCTTAGAAAAATCAGGGAAGAAGGGGCAAGAATGATACTGATAGCCCCATTTTTGCCCAAGAGGCCTTGGTTTTCATGTCTGAAGGCAATGTTGGTGACCAACCCCTGGATATTACCATCGAGCCCGGAGCTCCTCTCAGGGTCCATTCTGTCATCCTCAAGTGGAAGGCCTCCATTTGACAGCGTGGGATTTGAGAAGGAGTTACTGAGGAGTAGGGGGTTCTCTGAACCTCTGATTGCTACGTTCTTAAAAAGCAGAAAGGAAATCACTACAAAGATTTATTGTAAAACGTGGAAAAAATTCCTAATGTTTTACCCGACTCCCCTATCAGATGTTATTCCGATTCCTGCGATTTTAGAATTTTTACAGAAAGGTCAGGAATTGGGATTGTCAGTCAGCACTCTTAAAGTGCAGATATCCGTAATAGGGGCATTATATAACTATAATTTAGTGGGCAAAGAGACTAGGTTCATTAAAGCCTGCGAACAAATGAAGCCAGTACACATTGCCAGACTACCACCATGGGACTTAAACATGGTATTAGATGCGTTGACGGGTCCACCCTTTGAGCCATTGGATTCAGCTTCAATGAAGGTATTAACCTTTACAACTGCCCTGTTGGTAATGCTAACTTCAGCCAGGCAGGTCAGTGATCTCCAAGCATTATCAGCAGATGCTCCCTTTCTAATGGTCTATCAAGACAAAATAGTTTTAAAACCAGACCCATCTTATCTACCAAGAGTCCCTTCTAAATTTCATATAAGTCAGGAAATTTATTTGCCATCCTTTTATGATAACCCAAAAACGCTGGAAGAACAAAAATTCCATAGCCTAAATGTTAAAAGAGTACTACTAGAGGACTCAGGGCTGGAGGAAGAGTAGGGCACTCTTTATTGCCTTTCAGGGACAACGAAAAGGGTCTAGTATAACAAAGAATTCTATTGCCCGGTGGATAAGGGATGCAATCAGCCTGGCCTATTCGGTAAAAGGAGAATCGCTGCCAGAGGGAAAGAGGGAATTAAAGCACATTCGGCACGAGCTATGGCTTCATCATGGGTGGAGAAGGCGGATGTCTCTAATTTATAAAGCAGCAACGTGGGTGTCACCTTCTTCCTTTTATAAGCACTACTGGCTTGACCTATCATCCGCCACTAATCTAGATCTCGGGCATTCAGTACTTAGCGCTGTGGTCCCTCCCAAATAATAGTCTCTGTAAGTCTCTTCGTGGGCGCGGTCATGGAGATAGGAAAACCGGTTATTACTTACCGGTAATAGGATTTTACAGAGTCCACGACAGCATGCGCACTTTCCCCCCCCCTTTTTTGTGTGCAATTATTCACTGGTTTCCTGCACTCTGAAGGGAGATTTGTATGGTTCACTCTTGAGAGGTGACGGTGTAGGATAATGTAAATAAGATAAGGATTATTATGTACTAATTCATGGCGGTTCCTCTCGTACTCTGAAATGAAAACTGAGGAGGCAATGGGGACTGCCCCCTTTTTAACCTGTAGGTTCCTGTCTTGATGGTGGGCGGATCCCCTCTCTCTGTGGGTGCTGTCACTGAGTCTGTAAAATCCTATTACCGGTAAGTAATAACCGGTTTCGTAACTCTGCCTGATGGCGGCAACACAGGGACAGATCGGGGAGACGTCCAAGGGACACACGCTGCAGCGACTCCATGATGACTGGGTACGGCTTCAACAGGAAGATGGGGAACTCACTCAGATGAGGCAATGGGTGGCCTTGAAGCAACTTCCTAACCAAAGAGAGCAAGACGCTCTGTCCCTGGGAACCCTCGAGATCCTTCAACAGTGGGAGAGGCTCCAGTTGGAAGATTGGCCTACTGTATAGGAAGGTGCAGTTGGCAAGAGAGTTGGGGATCACCTGACAAATGGTGCTCCTGGAAAAGTTGCTCTGGGAGGTGGCCACTGAAGCTCACGAGAGAGGAGCCCACTTTGGCCTCGAAAAGACGTTCCAGTGGCTGCAGAAGTTGGTCTATCATCCTCGACTGAAAGCAGCAGTGGATGAAGCTTGTCGGCAATGCAGGAACTGTGAGTTGGTGAAGTCCCCAGAACAGAGGGCCCCTACTTCTGCTCCCCTAGAGCTGTTGATTGACTACATGACTGTGGGCCCAGCTCACCTTGGATATGAACACTGTCTGGTAATGACCGATCAATTCACCAAATTCGCGGTGGTAACCCCAACCAGGGACTAGACTACTGAGTGGGCGGCATAGGCCATTTGCAGGGACTTCATCCGAGTATACGGTTGCCTGAAGAAAATTCAGTCTGACCAAGGTGCCTGCTTTCAAGGACAGGTTATGGAAGAGTTGCATCGCCTGTACCAGATAGAAAAATCCAGAACGACACCCTACCATCCTCAAGGGAATGGGGCCAGCAAGCGTTTTAATTGGACGCTGATTCAGATGCTAAGAACTCTGGAGGAAGACCGGAAGGTTCGCTGGCCTTAGTTCATGGCTGAATTAGTTTCGGTGTACAACAATTGGTTGCACAGTATGACTGGAGATACACCATACACCCTACTGTTCAGCCAGAAGGGTAGAGAAATCACGAAGCTGGAATTGGATCCAGAGGAGGACTACCCACGGATGGGGGTGTCCACCTGGGTCTGCAAACATCGCCACCATTTGCAGACTCTATATCGGCTTGTGCAGACCAAGTTCTGGAAACTTGAACACCATGAAGTGACTCCCCAGCGAGGGACAGCTCTTAAGGCCAGGGTCCACTTGCTGGTCCGAGACAAGCATCCTCTATGCAAGTTGGAGTGTCGGTGGGAGAAGACCACGTACCGGGTGAAACACTCAATCGGATCCGAAGGTCCCATCTATGAGGTTCAGCCTGAAGGGGAAGAAGGCGCTCCCACTCAAGTAGTTTATAGGAACATGTTCCGTCTTTGCTTGTCACAGGATCCTGATCAAACAGAGAGAGCACCAGTTGTTCCTGAAACGCTCCCCTCCACAGCTGTTGATGATGAGGGAGAATTCTCCGATCCACCACCCGTCGACCCAGAAAAAGAACAGGAACTTAGATCTGGGCACGTCCCTGTCCTCACCTGCTCAACCTGACTCCACTACCCAACCTGACTGCACTACTCAACCTGATTTACGTCGTACAGAATGGACAACAGCAAGAAGACCACCCACCCGATGAAAACAAGACCAATTTATTCAAGAGACGGGGGAATACTGCATGAACTCTTGCGTGTAGAATGGTGCGCTAAATGAGAGCGGGAGTGTAAGAAAAAGGACCGTACCGCAAATACCTGTTCTGTGCCGGTTCCGGAACTGTTGGGGCTGTCTCCTCTGTTGTCCAGGGTAAAGCTTAAGTGAATGATCCCAGCAAAGAGCAAACAGATGAACGGCATACTAGGGCACACAAATCACCACATTAACAGACGGAGCTATTTATCTGAAGTATTGCAGTATATATTTCAGTCAAAAAACGGAGGTGCTTGCATGAAAAAACATGAATATTTAAATGTGAAGCAAAAAAAGAAGAAATATGCAGCACTCACCCATGTAGCTGAAAAACTGTGCGTCTTCATTTCACATAAATTCCATCAATAGATGTGTGCACATGCAGGATGTTAGAGGAATGCTAGGGGAGGGAGGTGCCGGACAACGGCCGTTTAGCGATTACTCGCTTCTACGAGCCCATCTCTCAGTGCTGAATATGGCTCTCAAGGTATGAAAAGTTGGGACCACTGTTCTAGAGATTTCCTGAATTACATCTCCTCTCCATCTGCACCTCCTTCTCTGGAGGGCCACTTGAGTTTTTTGTCATCAGATGACCCCTGTTCCTATGCCCTTTAAGGATACATGGACATGGCTCGGGACTCTCCACTATCATCCAGAATAATGATTGCTGGCTGACTGGTCAACCAGCACAGTTTTAACATCCTCCCTGTCTGTAATTCCTGGCCCATTCGTATGCCGCTGGTCTTTCATAGACAAGTCACTGCTGAGATGTCAAACTAAGGAGGCAGCTCATTCATAGACTGGAAGCAGCAGCAGGGCTGGTGAATCACCAACAGGGAGGAGACGATTTAGTGCACAGCCCAGCTCCTGTGCACCAAAATCTAATTGACAGAAAACTTCATTTGGTTATAATAGAAGAACCACAAAGCAGATTTCTTCTCCAAATATATCAATTTAATCAATATTACAGCGTCATTAGAGTCATTTGTGTGCTTTACATTACAAAATTGTGCTGACAGGTTCTCTTCAAAATTTTGCTTGCACAGCAGTGGTCAAGGTGATCGTCTGTGCAGAGATCTGCAGTGATCCCCATTTACATAAAGGGAATCTGTCAGGAGTAGTGATGATCGAATAGTGAAATATTCGGATTTGGGAAAATCGGCCCGAATAATTTCTAATATCCTTGTATCCGCACTGAATAACGAATCCAATGCAAGTCAATGGGAAAGCCCAATATTTTTCTGCTGGACCCAACAAACAGGTGTGGGGCCATGGAAAAAAGCTGAAATGGATGGGAAAGCTCTAAAACTAAATGGGAACAGCATGGATAAGATGTCTGCATGCCTTTCTGACTCCAATGGTATCTGGGAATATCACGGATTTTTAAAAAACACTAGCAAACTAAACCTATATTATTTTAAGGGGAAAATGCTAAGAAACATTTTTTCCTTCATAATTACATGTATATAACGCTAAATAAAAATATTACACCTCCCATTTAGCATATGTTCACACGGAGCGTTTTGACTTTAGTTTTTCCCTTAGCATTTGTGAGGGCTCTCACTCCTACATTTGGGAGGTCCCTTTCTCATGCCAAATTGCAAGCAAGATAGTGGAATACATATTCCCCATCCTTTTACAGTGCCATTTGAAACATGCCTATTTGAATTTTGTGCTTTGCCGCCACCACCACCATGTCCACTGCCATATCATTATGCGGCCCACGCTTACAATTTGCAGAGTGCCAGCAGCAGGTGCCGTGAAACCTGGGTTTGGTAAGGGTGTCTGGTGGCTCTGTATCATACATTTGGTAGAGCTGTCACTTCTACATTTGGGAGGTCACTTCCTCATGCCAACCAGTTAGAAAGATAGCGGAATACATAGTCCCCATCCCTTTACAATGCCATTTCAAAAATGCCCGTTTGAATTTTGGGCTTCGCTCGCCAACCCCACCATGTCCACCGCCATGTCATTATGCAGTCCTCGCTTACAATTTGCAGAGTGCCAGCAGGTGCCATGAAAATTGAGTTTGGTAAGGGCCCTCAGGTGGCCCTGTATCATACATTTTGGAGAACTCTCACTACTACGTTCGGGAGGTCCCTCCCTCATGTCAAATAGTTAGCAAGATAGTGGAATACATGTTCCCCATCCCTTTACAATATAGTAACATAGTTATTAAGGTTGAAGGAAGACTTTAAGTCCATCTAGTTCAACCCATATCCTAACCTAACATGCCCTAACATGTTGATCCAGAGGAAGGCAAAAAAAACCCATGTGGCAAACAGTAAGCTTCACATTGGGGGAAAAAATTCCTTCCCGACTCCACAGATGGCAATCAGATTCCATGGATCAACTCAATATTAAGGAGACTAGTGTATGTAACCTGTAACATTATACTTTTCAAGAAAGGCATCCAGTCCCCTCTTAAATTTTAGTAGGGAATCACTCATTACAACATCATATGGCAGAGAGTCCCATAGTCTCACTGCTCTTACAGTAAAGAGTCCGCATCTGTGATTATGCTTAAACCTTCTTTCCTCCAGCCGTAGAGGAGGCCCCCTTGTCCCTGTCTCAGGTCTATGAGTAAAAAGGTCATTAGAAAGGTTTTCGTACTGTCCCCTCACATATTTACACATTAAAATAAAATCACCCCTTAGCCTTCATTTTTCCAAACTAAATAACCCCAAGTGTAATAACTTGTCTTTGGTCACTCTTCTCTTCACCCGCTCTAGTTCAGCTATGTCTTTCTTATACACAGAAGACCAGAACTGTACACAGTATTCTAAGTGTGGTCGCACTAGTGACTTGTATAGAGGTAAACCTATGTTCTCCTCAGGAGCATCTATGCTTTTTTTAATGATGCATCCCATTATTTTATTTACCTTCGTAGCAGCAGCCTGGCACTGGCCACTAAATGTGAGTTTGTCGTCCACCCATACACCGAGGTATTTTTCATTGATGGTTTTGCCCAGTGTTTTACTATTTGGCCGGGGTCACACTAACCAACGCAAAATACGGTCAGTATTTTACATGCGTAATACGGATGAATGGCCCCTAAACAGTGCTCCGTATGATATCCATAATCACGGTGTGGTCGTGTATTTTGTGCATGTAAACATCCGTATGTAATCTGTATGGCATCCGTATGGCGAGATTTTCTCGCAGGCTTGCAAAATGGACATATATTGGAGCCCTATGACAGGTTTTATATCACAAACCAAAGAATAGATATAGACACATAGAATGCATATATATATATATGTATTCTATGTGTCTATATCTATTCTTTTGTTTCTTTATTAAAACTGTCAGTGTGAGTTTACTGTATAGCACACTGAATTGCTGGCTTTGCTAAAAGACACCGGGTGCATATTTCTCGCAAGTCACATGTGTGGTCCGTGTGTAATCCGTATTTTTTGAGCACCCATAGACTTGCATTGGCGTACTACGGGCGTATTATGCTGACAATCGCAGCATGCTGCGATTGGCACGGAGCGTAGAATACGGATGAGAAATATATGGCTGGTGCGAGGGACCCCATAGAGAATCATTTGTCCGTGTCTAATGCGTGCTTTTAGCGCCTCTCACTCGGCCGTATTCCTCGCCAGTGTGACCCCGGCCTATAGCACATAATTATACATCTTATTTGCTCTACCCAAGTGGATGACCTTACATTATCCCCATTAAAGCTCATTTGCCATTTATCAGCCCAAGCTTCTAGTTTACATAAATCCTCCTGTAATATAAAATTGTCCTCCTCTGTATTGATTATCCAGCAGAGTTTAGTGTCATTTGCAAATATTGAAATACTACTCTGTATCCCCCCTACAAGGTCATTAATAAATATGTTAAAAAGAAGCGGGCCCAATACTGACCCCTGTGGTACCCCACTGCTAACTATGACCCAGTCCGAGTGTGCTCCATTAATAACCACCCTTTGCTTCCTTTCCCTGAGCCAGCTCTTAACCCACCTACACATATTTTCCCCTATCCCCATTGTTCTCATTTTATGTATCAACCTTTTGTGTTCCACCGTATCAAAAGCGTTTTGAAAAGTCCATATACGCTACATCCACTGTGTTCCCGTGGTCCAGTCCGAACTTACCACTTAATAGAAACTGATCAGATTAGTCTGACAGGAACGGTCCCACATAAACCCATGTTGATATAGGGTCATGAGTTTATTCTTCTTCAGACTTCAGATACTCCAGTATAGTATGTCTTAGAAAACCTTCCAGGATTTTACCCACAGTAGAGGTGAAGCTTACTAGCCTATAATTTCAAAGCTCAGTTTTTGTCCCCTTTTGAACATTGGTCCCACATTTGCTATACGGACAGTCCTGTGATACAGACCCTGTTATTATGGAATCTTTAATGATTAAAAATAATGGTCTATCTATGACTGTAGATAATTCCTGCAGTACTCAGGGGTGTATCCCATCTGGGCCCGGGGATTTGTCAATTTTAGTGATTTTTAGACGCCAACGTACTTCCTGCTGGGTTAAGCAGGTGACATTTAATGGAGAATTTTTGTTATCACTGATCATTTTATCCGTCATGGGATTTTCCTGTGTAAATACTGTTGAAAAAGTCATTTAACATATTGGCTTTTTCCTCATCCACCGTTTCACCCAGACTATTTTTAAGGGGAACAACACTATCATTTTTTTAGTTTCTTATTATTTATGTAGTTAAAGAATATTTTGGCATTATTTTTACTTTCTCTGGCAATGAGTCTCTCTGTCTCAATCTTTGCTGTCTTGATTTGCTTTTTGCAGAATTTATTTAATTTTCTGTATTTATCTAATGCCTCATCACTACCTACTTGCTTTAATTCTCTAAATGCTTTATTTTTATCACTTATTGCACCCTTCACAGCTCTATTTAGCCTCCTATTTCTAGCATGTTTATTCCCATAGGGTATATATTGTGCACAGGTCCTATTCAGGATGCTAATAAACGTCTCCCATGTTCTTTGTGTATTTTTATGTCTCAGGATATCGTCCCAGTTAATTGCACCAAGATCATCTCTCATCCGTTGGAAATTTGCCTTCCTGAAGTTTAGTGTCCTTGTAACCCCTTGTAAGAAATTAAGACAGACACGGTATATGACAGTTCAAGATGTATATATATCTTATTGCGGAAATATGCACTTCAGCTGACAGTAAGACAGTCTCAGTAGTATGCACAAGTAATAGTACAGACCAAGGGTGCGAATACCAGTCCAGAAATGCGGAATCCAGGACACAGGCCTAATGGGGAGCAGACTGTAGAAGAGGTGGGTGCAGAGCAGGTATTGCAGCAGAGTCCTTCCGTGGTACGTACAGTAGATATGGGAACAAGCGGGGTATCCCAAAGAGTAGAAGGGGAAACCACGTTGCTAGTCCTTCCAGCTTGGCAGCAAGTAAAAAGCAAGATACACAAGCAATGCATAGTGTGCAGAGTTCCCTTATGTATACAGCAAACAGGAAACAAGGAGTCTCAGACAGGAAACAAGATGGCCCCTGTGAAGCCAGCAACTCCATCTTGGTGTAGGGCAGAATCTATCAGAAGTAAGGGCAAGAGTCCATCAGAAGTAAGAGCAAGAGCAAGGGCAGAATCCATCAGAAGTAAGGGCAAGAGCAAGGGCAGAATCCATCAGAAGTAAGGGCAAGAGCAGACAAAACAGATATACAATCCCAGTCCTTACAGGTTAATTGCATTTTTTGAATAATGCACGCCATCCCTTTAAGAAAGCTGGAGAGCGGGCGTGCCCTAATAGCCTTAGCTACAGATCTCCCCACAGGACGCCAGGAGGTGGAGGTAGGAGGGAGACCTGAACGCTGAGCAGCAGCATGAGAACCAGAGGAGGCTGGCTGCCACCCAAGGACAGCACGTAAGGCTTGAGGTGAGTGCCCAGAAGGAGGGGCAGCGGCAGACCTGGACGCAGCGCCAGAACGGGGACCAGGTGTAACAGTGGCAGACCTGGGTGCCGTGCCAGGACAGGGACCGAGTGTAACACCCACCATGTCATAATTATTCTCCAAAATAAAGTTAGAAGTTTACACCTGCCTGTCACAAAAGATTTACAACAGGATTTGTCCGCGTTCAGTTTGGCCTGCAGCAGCAGGCCTTTTCCAGGGGCACCACGAGGAGGAACGGACTCACCCCCATACACTGCTTAGTCTTCTTCTGCTTATAAATAAGATAATATCATTTGCTCAGAGTATTAGTCTTATGCTTAATGTTCTTCTGCTTTGTTTTTTTTATGCTTCTTTGTCTTCTCTCTCTTGTTGTTCTGCATCTTGGTGGTTGTCTTCCTGTTCTTTGTCCTCTTGAACCAGCTGACGGTACTGGCACCCGGAGGGGCAGCAGAAGGAACAAGAGCCAATGGCACTACCGAGGACCAGCTGACGGTGCTGGAACCCGGTTACTGAGCAGGAGGTACCTGTGCTACAAAGCACTACCAAGGACCAGCAGACGTTGCCGGAACTCGGATACCGAGATGGAGGCACCTAGGCCAAAGGCTCTGACGAGAACCAGCTGACGGTGCTGGAACCCGGAGGGGTAGCATAAGCTGCAAGAGCAAATGGAAATAGCGAGGACCAGCTGACAGTGCTGGCACCCGGAGGGGCAGCAGAAGGAATAAGAGCCAATGGCACAACCGAGGACCAGCTGACGGTGCTGGAACCCGGTTACTAAGCAGGAGGTACCTGTGCTACAAAGCACTACCAAGGACCAGCAGACGTTGCCGGAACTCGGATACCGAGATGGAGGCACCTAGGCCAAAGGCTCTGATGAGAACCAGCTGACCGTGCTGGAACCCGGAGGGGTATCAGAAGTTACCCCTGAAAAGCAAAGTTGGCATGCCGCAAGCTGGCCGCAGTTACCGAATCACACAGTCCTACAGGGGGTGCTTGTCCTACTGGCACTATGGAACATAATGGGAATGTGGACAGAGCAGGCGACATTGCCGGACACACATCAGGGGATTAACTGACCGGACTGAACACCTGTAACACAGGAACAAGTGTGGATTGTGCAGACGCCACTTCGGAGCTGTAACTGGCAGGGTTGGAGGACAGGGGAAATACGAGAGACAGTGGAGCCACAGGCCTAATTGGAGCACGGTTAAAAATCAGTAGTGGTACGACTGTGTAGGCAGCAGGAGACTTTGCCATCCACACAGCAGGGGATCAGCTGACATTACTGAACCCCACTGAGACACGGGAGCAAGTATCTCTTTCCGTGTGGACGGCACTTCCGAACTACAACTGGCTGTGTTGAAGCCCAGGAAATAGGAGGGTGTAGGCAGAGGCCTACTGTATTTTGAATGAGGTGACAGCAGGAGAGACTGCCATCCACACAGCAGGGGATCAGCTGACGTTACAGAACCCCACTGAGACACGGGAGCAAGTATCTCTTTCCGTGTGGACGGCACTTCCGAACTACAACTGGCTGTGTTGAAGCCCAGGAAATAGGAGGGTGTAGGCAGAGGCCTACTGTATTTTGAATGAGTTTACAGCAGGAGAGACTGCCATCCACACAGCAGGGGATCAGCTGACGTTACTGAACCCCACTGAGACACGGGAGCAAGTATCTCTTTCCGTGTGGACGGCACTTCCGAACTACAACTGGCTGTGTTGAAGCCCAGGAAATAGGAGGGTGTAGGCAGAGGCCTACTGTATTTTGAATGAGGTGACAGCAGGAGAGACTGCCATCCACACAGCAGGGGATCAGCTGACATTACTGAACCCCACTGAGACACGGGAGCAAGTATCTCTTTCCGTGTGGACGGCACTTCCGAACTACAACTGGCTGTGTTGAAGCCCAGGAAATAGGAGGGTGTAGGCAGAGGCCTACTGTATTTTGAATGAGGTGACAGCAGGAGAGACTGCCATCCACACAGCAGGGGATCAGCTGACGTTACTGAACCCCACTGAGACACGGGAGCAAGTATCTCTTTCCGTGTGGACGGCACTTCCGAACTACAACTGGCTGTGTTGAAGCCCAGGAAATAGGAGGGTGTAGGCAGAGGCCTACTGTATTTTGAATGAGGTGACAGCAGGAGAGACTGCCATCCACACAGCAGGGGATCAGCTGACGTTACTGAACCCCACTGAGACACGGGAGCAAGTATCTCTTTCCGTGTGGACGGCACTTCCGAACTACAACTGGCTGTGTTGAAGCCCAGGAAATAGGAGGGTGTAGGCAGAGGCCTACTGTATTTTGAATGAGTTTACAGCAGGAGAGACTGCCATCCACACAGCAGGGGATCAGCTGACGTTACTGAACCCCACTGAGACACGGGAGCAAGTATCTCTTTCCGTGTGGACGGCACTTCCGAACTACAACTGGCTGTGTTGAAGCCCAGGAAATAGGAGGGTGTAGGCAGAGGCCTACTGTATTTTGAATGAGTTTACAGCAGGAGAGACTGCCATCCACACAGCAGGGGATCAGCTGACGTTACTGAACCCCACTGAGACACGGGAGCAAGTATCTCTTTCCGTGTGGACGGCACTTCCGAACTACAACTGGCTGTGTTGAAGCCAAGGAAATAGGAGGGTGTAGGCAAAGGCCTACTGTATTTTGAATGAGGTGACAGCAGGAGAGACTGCCATCCACACAGCAGGGGATCAGCTGACATTACTGAACCCCACTGAGACACGGGAGCAAGTATCTCTTTCCGTGTGGACGGCACTTCCGAACTACAACTGGCTGTGTTGAAGCCCAGGAAATAGGAGGGTGTAGGCAGAGGCCTACTGTATTTTGAATGAGGTGACAGCAGGAGAGACTGCCATCCACACAGCAGGGGATCAGCTGACGTTACTGAACCCCACTGAGACACGGGAGCAAGTATCTCTTTCCGTGTGGACGGCACTTCCGAACTACAACTGGCTGTGTTGAAGCCCAGGAAATAGGAGGGTGTAGGCAGAGGCCTACTGTATTTTGAATGAGGTGACAGCAGGAGAGACTGCCATCCACACAGCAGGGGATCAGCTGACGTTACTGAACCCCACTGAGACACGGGAGCAAGTATCTCTTTCCGTGTGGACGGCACTTCCGAACTACAACTGGCTGTGTTGAAGCCCAGGAAATAGGAGGGTGTAGGCAGAGGCCTACTGTATTTTGAATGAGTTTACAGCAGGAGAGACTGCCATCCACACAGCAGGGGATCAGCTGACGTTACTGAACCCCACTGAGACACGGGAGCAAGTATCTCTTTCCGTGTGGACGGCACTTCCGAACTACAACTGGCTGTGTTGAAGCCCAGGAAATAGGAGGGTGTAGGCAGAGGCCTACTGTATTTTGAATGAGTTTACAGCAGGAGAGACTGCCATCCACACAGCAGGGGATCAGCTGACGTTACTGAACCCCACTGAGACACGGGAGCAAGTATCTCTTTCCGTGTGGACGGCACTTCCGAACTACAACTGGCTGTGTTGAAGCCCAGGAAATAGGAGGGTGTAGGCAGAGGCCTACTGTATTTTGAATGAGTTGACAGCAGGAGAGACTGCCATCCACACAGCAGGGGATCAGCTGACATTACTGAACCCCACTGAGACACGGGAGCAAGTATCTCTTTCCGTGTGGACGGCACTTCCGAACTACAACTGGCTGTGTTGAAGCCCAGGAAATAGGAGGGTGTAGGCAGAGGCCTACTGTCTTTGTAATGCGGAGACAGCAGGAGAGACTGCCATCTCCACAGCAGGGGATCAGCTGGCAATGATGAACCCCACTAACACTTGAACGAATGTGTTTGGCTCTGTGGAGACGACACTTCTGAACACCAACTGACGCTGTTGGAGCCCAGGATTAGGCGAGGAGCAGGCTGTGGCCTACTGGATTTTGGCAGGTGAAGGCAGCAGGAGACTTGCCATCTCCACAGCAGGGGAACAGCTGGCAGTGCTGAACCCCACTAACACTCTAACGAAGGTGTTTGGCTCTGTGGAGACGACACTTCTGAACACCAACTGACGCTGTTGGAGCCCAGGATGAGGCGAGGAGCAGGCTGGGGCCTACTGGATTTTGGCAGGTGAAGGCAGCAGGAGACTTGCCATCTCCACAGCAGGGGAACAGCTGGCAGTGCTGAACCCCACTAACACTCTAACGAATGTGTTTGGCTCTGTGGAGACGACACTTCTGAACACCAACTGACGCTGTTGGAGCCCAGGATTAGGCGAGGAGCAGGCTGTGGCCTACTGGATTTTGGCAGGTGAAGGCAGCAGGAGACTTGCCATCTCCACAGCAGGGGAACAGCTGGCAGTGCTGAACCCCACTAACACTCTAACGAAGGTGTTTGGCTCTGTGGAGACGACACTTCTGAACACCAACTGACGCTGTTGGAGCCCAGGATTAGGCGAGGAGCAGGCTGGGGCCTACTGGATTTTGGCAGGTGAAGGCAGCAGGAGACTTGCCATCTCCACAGCAGGGGAACAGCTGGCAGTGCTGAACCCCACTAACACTCTAACGAAGGTGTTTGGCTCTGTGGAGACGACACTTCTGAACACCAACTGACGCTGTTGGAGCCCAGGATTAGGCGAGGAGCAGGCTGGGGCCTACTGGATTTTGGCAGGTGAAGGCAGCAGGAGACTTGCCATCTCCACAGCAGGGGAACAGCTGGCAGTGCTGAACCCCACTAACACTCTAACGAATGTGTTTGGCTCTGTGGAGACGACACTTCTGAACACCAACTGACGCTGTTGGAGCCCAGGATTAGGCGAGGAGCAGGCTGTGGCCTACTAGATTTTGGCAGGTGAAGGCAGCAGGAGACTTGCCATCTCCACAGCAGGGGAACAGCTGGCAGTGCTGAACCCCACTAACACTCTAACGAAGGTGTTTGGCTCTGTGGAGACGACACTTCTGAACACCAACTGACGCTGTTGGAGCCCAGGATTAGGCGAGGAGCAGGCTGTGGCCTACTAGATTTTGGCAGGTGAAGGCAGCAGGAGACTTGCCATCTCCACAGCAGGGGAACAGCTGGCAGTGCTGAACCCCACTAACACTCTAACGAAGGTGTTTGGCTCTGTGGAGACGACACTTCTGAACACCAACTGACGCTGTTGGAGCCCAGGATTAGGCGAGGAGCAGGCTGGGGCCTACTGGATTTTGGCAGGTGAAGGCAGCAGGAGACTTGCCATCTCCACAGCAGGGGAACAGCTGGCAGTGCTGAACCCCACTAACACTCTAACGAATGTGTTTGGCTCTGTGGAGACGACACTTTTGAACACCAACTGACGCTGTTGGAGCCCAGGATTAGGCGAGGAGCAGGCTGGGGCCTACTGGATTTTGGCAGGTGAAGGCAGCAGGAGACTTGCCATCTCCACAGCAGGGGAACAGCTGGCAGTGCTGAACCCCACTAACACTCTAACGAAGGTGTTTGGCTCTGTGGAGACGACACTTCTGAACACCAACTGACGCTGTTGGAGCCCAGGATTAGGCGAGGAGCAGGCTGGGGCCTACTGGATTTTGGCAGGTGAAGGCAGCAGGAGACTTGCCATCTCCACAGCAGGGGAACAGCTGGCAGTGCTGAACCCCACTAACACTCTAACGAAGGTGTTTGGCTCTGTGGAGACGACACTTCTGAACACCAACTGAAGCTGTTGGAGCCCAGGATTACGCATGCCGCATGCAGAGGCCAATGGGCAGCGGTTTTTATGGAGGTTGTGGACTACTACTGATTCTAACCATGCTCCACTTAGGCCTCTGGCTCCACTGTCTCTACTATTTACCCTGGCCTCCAACCCCGCCAGCTACATCTCTGAAGTGGCGTCAGCACAATCTACACTTGTTCCTGTGTTACTGGTGCTCAGTCCCGTCAGTTGATCCCCTGATGTTTGTCCGGCAAGTTCGCCAGCTCTGTCCTCATTCCCACTACTGGTTATGGGAATGTGGACAGAGCAGGAGACCTTGCCGGACACACATCAGGGGATAAACTGATGGGACTGAGCCACAGGAACACAGGAACAAGTGTAGATTGTGCTGACGCCACTTCAGAGATGTAGATGGCGGGGTTGGAGGTCAGGGGAAATAGTAGAGACAGTGGAGCCAGAGACCTAAGTTGGGCACGGTTAAAAATCAGTAGTGGTTTGAATGTTGATGGAGCTGGTGACTTTGCCGTCCACACAGCAGGGGATCAGCTGGCATTACTGAACCCCACTAACACAGGAGCTAGTGTGTTTCTCTGTGCAGACGACACATCTGAGCGACAACTGGCTGTGTTGAAGCAAAGGGATTATAGTTCAGGTGGTAGAAAAATGAACACACCAGCAGACCTGGATACAGTTGCCAACCACTAATTTAGTCTGTAAGAGGAATGGCAAAGTCTTTGGAGATCCAGGCCTTGTTCATTTTCAGAAAAGTCAGCCGGTCAACATTATCGGAAGATAGTCGCGTGCGACGGTCTGTTAGTACACCACCTGCGGCACTAAAGACACGTTCCGATAATACACTGGCAGCAGGGCAAGCCAGCACCTCCAATGCATACTGGCTAAGCTCTGGCCATGTATCCAGCTTAGAGACCCAAAACTTGAAGGGGGAAGAGCCATCTGGGAGTACAGCGACAGGGCAAGACATGTAGTCTGACACCATCTGACGGAAGCGTTGCCTCCTGCTGACTCGAGGCGTCGCTGATGGTGTAGACAATTGTGGTGGACACACAAAACTTTGCCACATTTGGGCCATAGTGGTCTTGCCTTGTGCTGCGGCGCTGCCTCTGCTCCCTCTTTGTGCAGAGTTTCCTCCACTGCCTCGACGCACAGAGCTGCTTTGTAAAGCACTAGCAACAATGCTGTCGGGTGGAATGGAAAACATTATGGACTGCACCAGTGACTCTTCGTACTCCCGCATTTTACGCTCCCGGTTCAACGTTGGTATGAGCCTTTGTACGCTGTCCCGGTAGCGAGGATCTAGGAGGGTGTACACCCAATAATCAGCCGAGACGAGAATGTGGGCGATGCGGCGGTCGTTTCTCAGGCACTGCAGCATGAAATCAACCATGTGCTGCAGACTCCCAACTGCCAAAGAACCGCTGTCCCCTGTTTGAGGCGTGACCTCGGCATGCTCTGCATCACCCCACCCTCGCTGTACATACTGAGTAGAGGTTTGTGTACCTCCCTCCTCTGGAGAGATGTCTTCCTCCTCCATCGACTCCTCCTCATCCTCCTCACAAAGTGTCCCCTGCCTAGGCCTTTGTGAGGAAACACGTAGCGCAGACTGTCCAGAAGCAGATGGCATTTGGGACTCCTCATCCTCCACCTCTTCTGAAACCTCATCCCTTAGTGCTTGCAGTGTTTGTTGAAGCAGGCAGATAAGGGGGACAGTCATGCTGACTAGTGCATCATCTGCACTCGCCATCCGCGTGGATTCATCGAAGGCACGCAAAACGAGGCAGATGTCCTTCATAGAGGCCCACTCAATGGTGCTGAAGTGTGAACGGCGCACAGTGCGACTTGTTTGCGCCTGATGCAGCTGGTACTCCATGACTGCTGCCTGCTGCTCACACAACCGCTCCAACATATGTAACGTTGAATTCCACCGGGTGGGTAGGTCACATATGATGCGATGTTCCGGAAGGCCAAATCGTCGCTGCAGAGCAGCGAGGCGCGATCTTGCCGTGCTGGAACGTCGCAAGTGAGCGCACTCTATGCGGACCTTGTGCAACAGTGCAGCAAGATCCGGATAGTCCCTCAGAAAGCTCTGCACGACCAAGTTAAGAACATGTGCCAGACATGGGATGTGTGTGAGGTTGCCTAGGCCAAGAGCTGCCACCAGATTTCCGCCATTGTCACACACTACCAAGCCCGGCTGGAGATTCGCTGGCCCAAACCACACATCGCTCTCCAGCTTGACAGCATTCCAGAGCTCCTGCGCTGTGTGGCTTCGATTCCCCAAAGAAATTAATTTGAGTACAGCCTGTTGACGTTTGGCCACGGCTGTGCTCATATCGGTCGTAACAGGCTCCTGCTCTGCTGTTTCTGAGGAACTTGAGTAGGAGGAGGAGTCTATGTGTACAGACTGGAGTCCTGCAATCCGTGGCGTTGGAAGAACACGTACAGCGCCACTCTCCAGATCCGTACCCGGCTCCACAACATTGACCCAGTGGGCAGTGAGGGAAAGGTATCGTCCCTGTCCATGGTTACTGGTCCACGCATCGGTGGTCAGGTGGACCTTGCTACTAACGGCGTTTAGTAGCGCATGTTTTATTTTGCCCTCAACATGTTTCTGCAGGGCAGGGACGGCTCGCCTGCTGAAATAAAAGCGGCTGGGCACGTTGTATTGGGGGACTGCCAATGCCATTAAGTCCCGGAAGGTGTCAGTGTCCACCAGCCTGAATGACAGCATTTCAACTGCCAGAAGTTTGGCAATGCCAGCATTCAGAGACTGTGCTCGGGGATGGTTTGCCGAGTAAGGGCGCCTTTTATCCCATGCCTGTGCTACCGATGGCTGTGATGGATGGGAACGTGCTGCTATGGGTGTAATCTGACAGGGTCTCCGGACAACAGTGGCAGAGGTTCTTCCTTGGCGATCCTGTGAGGAAGCCGAACCAGCAGTGTGTGAGCTGGAGGAAGAGGGCCCAACACGAACTGAAGAGGTGGTAGGTGGTGCTGTACGTTGGCCTACGTCTTCAGGGTGTCTCTGCAACTCCTACTCGTGCTTTGTACGCTCATGTTTCTCTAATATTTGTTGTATTGTAGTTGCTGACATTTCTCCCTCTTTTGACTCTCTGATGACACAGCTTGCATTTGACAAAGCAAATGTCATCTGCAACTGTGTCAAAAAAGGACCACGCACTGCAACTCTTGTGAGCGCCCGGTTTGCCTTTGGAAGGAGGAATGCTCCTAACGGGTGCCGAAGTGGAGGGTACAGGCAACCAAGTCTTCCCCCTCCCTCTGCCTCCTGTTTTGGCCGGTAGGGGAATCTCTTCCTCCGAGCTGCTCCCACCACCTTCCTGTTGCTCACGCCATGATGGGTCAAGGACCTCATCATCTTCCCTCCCCTCTTCAAACAGCTGCTTCTCCGGGGTTGTCTCGCCAGCACCGTACGCACCAGAAAGTGGCAACTGAGTCTCGTCATCATCTGATGCGTACTGAGGTGTGCTGACCATAGGCACTGGCCCACTCGCCTCTTCAGATTCAGAGGGACAAAGAAGTTGCGCATCACTGCATACTCCCTCTTCTTCACATTCAGGAATGCTGCTTGGCTGGCCCCCTCTTTCCAAGCCAACAGATTCCGAGAACAGAAGTAGAGACTGTGATGGCTCCTGTCCATGTCTCTCTGACTGCCTGGGCACTTTGGCAGGTGGTGAAGAGACAGATGGTTGCTCTTCGGTGCTCTGACCCTGAGAGGATGCGGAAGTAATTGAAGTCGATGCGTTAGCTGCCATCCATCCGACAACGGCTTCAATTTGTTCCTCCCGCAGCAGTGGGGTACGTTGAGGTCCTACAAAGCTGCGCATAAAGGACTGTTGCCTGCTAAAACTGGGGGATGCTGATCCACTGGTGCCCGCAGCAGGCCCAGAATCCCCACGTCCTCTACCTGTAGAATCCCCACGTCCTCTCCCTGCAGAATCCCCACGTCCTCTCCCTGCTGAAACTCCACGCCCACGCCCACGCCCACGCGCCTTACTCCCTGCCTTCTTCATCTTGCAAGACTGCTTAAGATAGGCAAAAAAGTACAAAGGGGGGCCTTAGTGTGCTTATTCCTGAACAGCTGGTTACAGGTACAAGAAACACTAATTTTATGAAGTGTGTGTGTGTGTGGACTAGACTTTAATAGGAGCTGATGTGGCCTACACAAGTTCAAAATGTAGTGTTTGGTGAACTTTTTTTGTGGTTTCTTTGTTGGAAACAAACTCAAAGTATGTGAACAAAGAATTGAAACTGATAGTATCACCAACTTTTTGGAGCTATTACAATGCAGGCAGGTAACCTACAATGCAAAAGATGAGGCTCCAAAAAAATTGGGTAATACTAATCTGGCTGCGCCGGCAGGGCACAAGCCAGAAAAAAAGGCTCCTCTATCTACTCCTATATAGTGTTTGCAACCAACCAATGTTGATGGATACGGATGGATGCACACTAATAGGAGAAGAAAAAATGAGCTGCACTCAAAGACAAATATGTGTGAGGCAGTGACGCACGTTGAGCGTCCTACAACCAGACGTAGCTGCAGGACACTCTACTCAGCGTGAGCTGCACTCACACACAGTCAGAGGCCTCTCAGACAGCCGTCAACAGTGCAGCTAAGTGGGCACTGGCACTGACAGGCTGCAGAAAGGCTCCGCTGTGTACTCCTTTATAGTGTTTGCAACCACCGTAGATGGAGATGGATGGATGCACACTAATAGAAGAAAAAATGAGCTGCACTCAAATAAAAATATGTGTGAGGCACTGACGCACGCTGAGCGTCCTACAGCCAGACGTAGCTGCAGGACACACTACTCAGCGTGAGCTGCACTCACACACAGTCAGAGACCTCTCAGACAGCCGTGAACAGTGCAGCAAAGTGGACACTAGCACTGAAAGGCTGCAGAAAGGCTCCGCTGTCTACTACTAGTGTTTGCAACCAACGTATATGGATACGGATGGAAGCACACTAGATTGAAATTATGTAAAAAATGCAGCTCAAAAAATAAAAGATGTATGAGGCAGCAGTGATCACACTGGGTGGCCTACAGCCTGACGTGGCTGCAGGACCCACTCCACAGCGTGAGCTGCACTCACACAGCCCTTGCAGACAGCTGTGAACACTGCTGCTAGGGCAAAGAAGGCTACAGTGGTGGTTTATGTAGCCTGGGTAAAGCACTAGATGTTTGGTGGAATCGCTATTTCTAACTGTCCCTCACAGTCTTCTACAGCAGCCTGTCCCTAACTGAATTCACAGCAGAGTGACCAGAAATGGCGGCTGCGGTGGCTTTTATAGTGCATCATGACATCATTTCGGCAGCCAATCACAGCCATGCCAATAGTTAACATGCCTACATGCCTAACAGGATGTGCCCACACTTCGGAGGATTCCCATTGGCTTAATCAAAGCAAGCAGGCTCATAGCATGATGGGAACTTCCTATTCCGATTCCGATTCCGGAATCCGATATGACAAAAGTATCGGAACTAAGTATCGGAATTCCGATACCGCTAATATCGGCCGATACCCGATACTTGCGGTATCGGAATGCTCAACACTAATCAAAATATAAAATAAATTAATCCAGACCAACGTGCATGAGTGCTAAGAAATAGATAAACAGAAGTGAAGAGCAAGAAAATAGAATAAACAGTACATCTGCCCTACTTTAGATGCTTTCAATCTTTCCGACTTATACATATATTTATATCACACTGTATATTATTTATACTGTTTATTTTATTTTCTTGCTCTTCACTTCCGTTTATCTAATTCTCAGTAATCATGCACTTATGCATGTTGATCTGGAAAACTCCTTATACACACATTTTGCTTTATTCAGACTGCCTATTTCTTTATTTCTCTCTGCACTCATGCACTTTCATATATGATCTCTAGCTTAGTTAACCTTTGGCTATTTTCACATGGACATTGGTGCTATACACCTTCACAGACTGGTATTGCTTATGGTTATATTTTATCTATATATATTTGTATTTTGCTCTGTGATGATACATTTGTTACTTCTTTAACTCCAGTATTCTTTGTCATGTTTAATATTTAATCTTTTTGTAGTTATAAGTTTTATAACCAATCATATCCAAGTTATAAGATCTTGTTTTGGTGCTACTTTAGATGAATCTACAAGTTGCGCATTCAGGACTGACACAGTGGATATACTGCGTTGTCTGACACCAAATACCAGTCTTTTTCACATTCTTCCTATTGATTCCGTGCTCTGGTTGGTGCGCATGCTCGCTGAAGCCCCGAACTTGGTGCCGCTGATGGCGCCTCCTGATGGTGGCAACCTGCCTTCGAGTCCTTGTCTCGGCTCACGTGACCTGTGTGGATGGCGCTGGGTGACGTCGCGGCCGGCGCATCCCCGTTCATACCCTCGGCAACGTTGCACATTTGAGTGATGTCGACACTCCATGCGCCAATAAACAAGCATTAGTATAATACTCATGTGATTGGATAATGCCTCCATATCAGACACCGGCATTACGAGCACCAATCCATAACATTCTTAATATCCACCAATCATTTTAATAGCCACACTGTGAATGGACAGGAGGTGTTCTCATGGAAGCCATGATGCACAATTGGTGCATCTCATATTTGTTGCAGCATATTATATGCTAATAATACAGCACAGTACAAAAAGAGGACTTGAAAAACCTCCAATAATGAGAACAGCAATAGAACAACAAGGTTTACCCGTACAGGCCTCCAAACAAAATGCACTATCAGGGTGCAGTGGACCCATATAAAGATGGCAACACAGGTGCAAAAATACCAATCAAGCAACTGCTCCAGCCTACCAATACATGGAGGGGGCGATTGCCTGGTATGTTGATGCACAAAAACAACTTGTATGCGGCGCTGTTCACACTAAGGCCATGCACAGCGTCCAGGCCAGCCTAGTACCAACACCCTTCTATTAGTTCAGTTTTAAAAATATTTTTTAAAAAATGTGGAGTATTAGTTAATATTTTGGCCAAAATACGTGAGCCCGTATTGGTAGGCTGGAGCAGTTGCTTGATTGGTATTTTTGCACCTGTGTTGCCATCTTTATATGGGTCCACTGCACCCTGATAGTGCATTTTGTTTGGAGGCCTGTACGGGTAAACCTTGTTGTTCTATTGCTGTTCTCATTATTGGAGGTTTTTCAAGTCCTCTTTTTGTACTGTGCTGTATTATTATTTAGTGTTAGGTACCCGTAAGCGTGGAGATCTTTGACGTAGGTTACGGGCTCACGTATTTTGGCCAAAATATTAACTAATACTCCACATCTCTTAAAAAATATTTTTAAAATGTGTTTTTTGCACTTTTTATTCAGGGTGCAGTTGGGCCCATTTGGTCTTGTAAACTGCGGTGTCTGTTTTCCACACGGCATGCATTTGTTAGCGCTGGGCAGCCCGCCTGAACTAATAGAATGGTGTTGGTACTAGGCTGGCCTGGACGCTGTGCATGGCCTTAGTGTGAACAGCGCCGCATACAAGTTGTTTTTGTGCATCAACATACCAGGCAATCGCCCCCTCCATGTATTGGTAGGCTGGAGCAGTTGCTTGATTGGTATTTTTGCACCTGTGTTGCCATCTTTATATGGGTCCACTGCTCCCTGATATTGCATTTTGTTTGGAGGCCTGTACGGGTAAACTTTGTTGTTCTATTGCTGTTCTCAGCATATTATATGCATATACTGTAAGCACCACTTACTATGCCTCTTGTCTATAGGTATTATGCACGGTGCACTTTAAATTTGACTTATTATTATTATTTATTGTTATAGCGCCATTTATTCCATGGCGCTTTACATGTGAGGAGGGGTATACATAAAAACAAGTACAATAATCTTAAACAATACAAGTCATAACTGGTACAGGAGGAGAGAGGACCCTGCCCGCGAGGGCTCACAATCTTCAAGGGATGGGTGATAATACAGTAGGCGAGGGTAGAGCTGGTCGTGCAGCGGTTTGGTCGATCGGTGGTTACTGCAGGTTATAGGCTTGTCGGAAGAGGTGGGTCTTCAGGCTCTTTTTGAAGGTTTTGATGGTAGGTGAGAGTCTGATATGTTGTGGTAGAGAGTTCCAGAGTAGGGGTGATGCGCGAGAGAAATCTTGTATGCGATTGTGGGAAGAGGAGATAAGAGGGGAGTAGAGAAGGAGATCTTGTGAGGATCGGAGGTTGCGTGCAGGAAAGTACCGGGAGACGAGGTCACAGATGTATGGAGGAGACAAGTTGTGGATGGCTTTGTATGTCATGGTTAGGGTTTTGTAATGGAGTCTCTGGGCAATTGGGAGCCAGTGAAGGGATTGACAGAGGGGAGAAGCTGGGGAATAGCGGGGGGACAGGTGGATTAGTCGGGCAGCAGAGTTTAGAATAGATTGGAGGGGTGCGAGAGTGTTTGAGGGGAGGCCGCAGAGCATGAGGTTGCAGTAGTCAAGGCGAGAGATGATGAGGGCATGGACTAGGGTTTTTGCAGATTCTTGGGTGAGGAATGAACGGATGCGTGAAATATTTTTGAGTTGAAGTCGGCAGGAAGTGGAAAGGGTTTGGATATGTGGTTTGAAGGAGAGATCAGCGTCAAGGATTACTCCGAGGCAGCGAGCTTGTGGGACTGGGGAGAGTGGGCAGTCATTTACTGTAATTGATAGGTTCGTAGGGGGGGTCACGTGAGATGGGGGAAAGATGATGAATTCTGTTTTGTCCATGTTGAGTTTCAGATATCTAGTGGAGAAGAAGGATGAAATAGTGGACAGACATTGAGGGATTCTGGTTAGTAGGGAGGTGATATCTGGTCCAGAGATGTAGATCTGTGTGTCATCAGCATAAAGATGATACTGAAAGCCATGAGATTCTATGAGCTGTCCCAGGCCAAAGGTGTAAATAGAGAACAGCAGGGGCCCTAGGACTGAACCTTGTGGGACTCCGACAGATAGGGGGCGAGGTGAGGAGGTGGTGTGTGAGTGGGAGACGCTGAATGTCCGGTCTGTTAGGTATGATGAGATCCAGGAGAGGGCCAAGTCTGTGATGCCGAGGGATGAGAGGGTCTGTAATAATAGGGAATGGTCCACTGTGTCAAAGGCAGCCGACAGGTCCAGGAGGAGGAGGACAGAGTAGTGTCGCTTGCTCTTGGCAGTTAAGAGGTCATTGGTGACCTTAGTAAGGGCAGTTTCAGTGGAGTGGTGTGACCGGAAGCCAGATTGTAAGCGGTCGAAGAGGGAGCAAGAAGAGAGATGGGAGGACAGTTCAAGGTAGACGTGTTGTTCCAGTAGCTTGGAGGCGTATGGGAGAAGTGATATAGGGCGATAGCTAGATACAGAGGATGGGTCAAGAGAGGGCTTTTTGAGGATAGGTGTGATGGAGGCATGTTTAAAGCTTGAGGGGAAAACACCAGTTGTTAGTGATAGGTTGAAGAGATGGGTTAGGGTTGGGATGAAGACTGTGGTGAGGTTTGGGATGAAGTGGGATGGGATCGGGTCGAGTGCACAGGTGGTGAGATGTGATCTTGAGAGTAGAGTGGAGAGTCGATCTTCTGTAATGGTGGAGAAGTTGGTTTTGAAGGTGGAGGGCTGGGAAGTCGGGAGGAAGGGCTCTGGGGGTTGTTGACCAAAACTGTCCCTGATGTTATCAATTTTCTGCTTGAAAAATGAGGCAAAGTCTTCAGCTGAGATGAGTGGGGAGGGAGGAGGTGCTGGGGGGCGGAGGAGAGAATTGAAGGTGTTGAATAACTGTTTAGGGTTGTGAGACAGGGAGGATATGAGAGATGAGAAGTAGGTTTGTTTAGCTGTGGCGAGTGTGGTCTTGAAAGTAGTGAGGGACTGTTTGAATGCGATGAAATGCTCGTTGGAGTGGGATCTTTTCCATCTGCGCTCAGCAGCCCTGGAAGCTCGCCTCAGCTCTTTGGTCAGGCTGGTGTGCCAGGGCTGTCTGTTGATTTTGCGAGTTTTGGTATGTGTAAGTGGGGCAGCGGATTCCAAAGCTACAGCTATTGTGGTGTTATATATAGAGCGGCAGCGTCATCCGCATTGTGTAAGGAACTTATATCTGTAAGAGGGAGGAGGGATTCAGAGAATGAGTGTAGGTCAAGGTGTTTAAGATTCCTGCGAGGGTGTGAAAGTTTGTGGGGTGGGGATTGTAGACATGGAGTGAAGAGGGAAGAGAATGTGAGCAGGTTGTGGTCAGAGAGAGGAAGAGGTGAGTTAGAGAGGTTAGATAGGGAGCAGAGGCGGGTGAAGATGAGGTCCAGTGTGTGGCCATCTTTGTGGGTGGCTGTAGAAGACCATTGAGTGAGGCCGAAGGAGGAAGTGAGAGATAGAAGTTTAGTGGCAGCTGAGAGGGAAGTGTCAATGGGGATGTTGAAGTCGCCCATGATGATAGTAGGGATGTCCGCGGAAAGGAAATTAAGTAACCAGGTGGTGAAGTGGTCAAAGAAGGTGGTGGCTGGCCCTGGGGGGCGGTAGATGACAGCCAGTTGGAGGTTGGAGGGGGAGTAGATGCGCACAGAGTGCACCTCAAAGGAAGGGAGGGTAACAGAGGGTGGCAGTGGGATTGGGGTGAAGGAGCAGGTATCTGACAGGAGAAAACCAACTCCTCCACCATGTTTGCTGCTGGGGCGGGGGGTGTGAGAAAGGTGGAAGCCGCCATACGAAAGTGCAGCAGGAGAGGCTGTGTCAGAAGGGGTGAGCCAGGTTTCGGTGATGGCGAGGAAGGAGAGTTTGGTAGTAACAAAAAGATCATGGATGTAGGAAAGCTTGTTGCAGACAGAGCGAGCGTTCCACAGAGCTCCTGTTAGTGGGACTGGGGAAGCGGGGGTTGGGTGAATGGGTATAAGGTTGGAGAGGTTACGGAAGGTTGTGATAGAGTGTGGATGGGAGGTAGAAATGACTGTGGGAATGTGGTGAGGAGGACCAGGATTTGGAGAGATATCACCAGCACTGAGAAGGAGCAGAGAAAGTGTTACCAGGTGGGAGCAGGAGAGGGCTGTCTGTGTTTGGAGACAGAGGATTGTATGTTAAGGAACAGTTTTGAGGCGGAGGTGAGGTGGATGGGGAGGATTGAAGAAGAGATGAACAGTTCCTTACTAGGAGTAGGGATTAGGGGAATTAGCAGAAAGTGAAGGATTATTGGGGTGAAAGTGAAAACAAACAGAAACATTGTTTACAGTGACTGTGTCCAGTTACCTTCAGTTCCCTTCTGGTTCCATTCTGGTTTTAATTCTTAAATTAATCTTCACACTTCTAGCACACACTTATAGCAATCACAATGCAGACTGAAGTCTATGCAGACTTGTACTCTGCAATATATGTACAACTAAGTGCAGTCAGGTGTGAAGCAGAGAGGAGTGGTCTCTGCTCATCTTGGCCAGACAATTAAGAGTGGACCAGATGTATATGATCAAGCCAGAGTAAACAAGGTCATAAATAACACTGGGGTAAGCTGGGGTTAGCTGAAAGGCATACCATGTGAATGCTAGGTGAAGAGGCAAGTCTATGTGCAAAGCTGGGTGATGCACTGTGTGTCCTTCATAGACAGAGAGCAGGAGAGCTGGGTGGATGGACATACCATGTGAATGCTAGGTGCAGAGGCAAGTCTATGTGCAAAGCTGGGTGATGCACTGTGTGTCCTTCATAGACAGACAGCAGGAGAGCAGGAGAGCTGGGTGGATGGACATACCATGTGAATGCTAGGTGCAGAGGCAAGTCTATGTGCAAAGCTGGGTGATGCACTGTGTGTCCTTCATAGACAGACAGCAGGAGAGCTGGGTGGATGGACATACCATGTGAATGCTAGGTGCAGAGGCAAGTCTATGTGCAAAGCTGGGTGATGCACTGTGTGTCCTTCATAGACAGACAGCAGGAGAGCAGGAGAGCTGGGTGGATGGACATACCATGTGAATGCTAGGTGCAGAGGCAAGTCTATGTGCAAAGCTGGGTGATGCACTGTGTGTCCTTCATAGACAGACAGCAGGAGAGCAGGAGAGCTGGGTGGATGGACATACCATGTGAATGCTAGGTGCAGAGGCAAGTCTATGTGCAAAGCTGGGTGATGCACTGTGTGTCCTTCATAGACAGACAGCAGGAGAGCTGGGTGGATGGACATACCATGTGAATGCTAGGTGCAGAGGCAAGTCTATGTGCAAAGCTGGGTGATGCACTGTGTGTCCTTCATAGACAGACAGCAGGAGAGCTGGGTGGATGGACATACCATGTGAATGCTAGGTGCAGAGGCAAGTCTATGTGCAAAGCTGGGTGATGCACTGTGTGTCCTTCATAGACAGACAGCAGGAGAGCTGCGTGGATGGACATACCTGTCGGAAGAATAGAGATGCTTGTTAGAGTGCGATGGTGGCAGGTAGCAGGGCACAGTCTGTATACATCCTTCTGGTTTTAATTCTTAAATTAATCTTCACACTTCTAGCACACACTTATAGCAATCACAATGCAGACAATGCATTTGCAGACAATGCATTTGCATTTGACAATTGCAATGCAATTAATCTTCACACTTCTAGCACACACTTATAGCAATCACAATGCAGACTTATAAACAGTAGGCGAATATTTGGTCCATTGTACATTGGTGTTAGTACATATTATGAATTCAAAATCTGTTTTGTTGCTATTGTGATAGTTACCTGCTGTGCTGTGGTGCCACAATACCTTTCAGCTCACTACCGAGCATACTGACCCACATGTTTTTTATGATTATTTTATAATTGTTATAATTGTTTTTCAATAAAGTGTTATTTTTGGTTCATTTGAGTTCTGTGTGCACCTTTTTCTTATATGTTCCGATCCCTAATGGTGCTGAACTGTATCATTTGTAATGCAGCGGTGTCCATGCTGTGCAGTGATGAGGCAGTGACCCAAGCAAGCTCAAAAACAAAATGTGTTTAATGTCCAACAAAACTCACACAGTGCACAGCACGCTGTATCCTCCGGATCGCAGCCGGGAAACAAAAAAACAGTCCATGGCCAGTTGCCTTGAGCAACCACGCTGCCATGTATGCAAGGGGTGCCGCTCCTCTTGGCCCTGTGTTGCCTCACACAGGGAGTGCTTTGCAGACCAACTGCTCTGTCTGCTTGTAAGACAGAACTGACACACCCAAAACTCTTCCAGCAGGGTTTTTTTTTCCTTCTTCCAATCTGTGGCCATAGGCCACTTATAAGACCTTGGCTGGAGGAACCGGACCGGACCCTACTACCTTCCTGCAGTCCATTTAAAAAATAAAAGCCCATGCCGGGCTTTCCTGAACAAACTCCTTGGTCAAAATAACTTGACCAGGTTCACACTAACTTTTATTCCGCCTTGTGAGTCACAGGCACGCTGTGTGATCACAATGCACTCCAGCGGATCTAATACGCTTCTGAGCGCATCCTGGGGGACACATAGCGACCCTCACACATTACAATAGTTGTAATAGTTGTTATAGATGCCAGGGTGCATATAGTTAGACCCTATAGATACATGTACACATGTTACGGGCATTCTTTCAAGGGGTTGATCAAAACATCATATCTACCCAAAAGTGATATCAATAAAAGCAGCGACTCAGAGCATAAAAAACAAGTCCCCACACAGGTCCATTTCCCGAAAATTGAAAAGTTTTGCCTTTCGGAAATTGACCACATAAGCAAAATGTTTGTGTCTTTTTTTTAAATGTCTGAAATTTATTTTCACCACTTAATCCTTTCACGACATATGCCATGTATATATATATGGCGCAAGTAAAAAGTGGGTGTATTGAGTGGGCTCATGCAGTGGGCCTGGTCCACACCTGGCAGGTGATTGCCGTGTACTAGGGCGGTTTCACACGTCCAGATAATTCTGGTACTGGAAAAACCGGTACCGGAGCTGTCCGTGTGGATACGTAGGCCATCCGTGTTACATCCGTGTGCTATCCGTATGTCCGTGTGTACCATCCGTGTGTGATCCGTGTGCTGTCTTTGTCCGTGTATTGAAAATATGTTTCAATGTTAAGCCTGTGACATTTAAAAACACACACGGATCACACACACATGTGATCCGTGTGTTGTATATGTTTACACGCACCCATTGACTTGTATGGGTCCATGTGATCCGTACTGTTGCACAAAAACAGACATGTGAGCGTATTTTGCACACGGACACACGGTCCTTGAAAACACGCTGATATGTGCATAAACACATTCATTAGAATGTGTCTGTGTGTCAGTGTCTCCGGTACATGAGAAAACTGTCACTACACGTACCGGAGCCACTGACGTGTGAAACTGCCCTTACAGCTAAGGCCGGTTTCACATTTGTGTTAAAGGCCGCAGCGTCGGCCTGCGCACGGCCGCTGCTAAGCCCCGCCCCCTGCTGCGCCTCCGCCGGTAGCTCCGCCTCCGGGCGCATGACGCTGCATGCGTCATGCGTCCCCTATCTTTATCACTGAGGATGCAGGCCGTGCGCAGTATGCGTTTGGCGGCACCTGCGTCCTTTTGACGGTGCGCCGAGCGCAACCAAATTGCAACAAGTTGCGTTTGGTGCTGGTCGGCGCACCGTCAAAAGGATGCAGGCGCCGCCAAAACGCATACTGCGCACGGCCTGCGTCCTCAGTGATAAAGATAGGGGACGCATGACGCATGCAGCATCATGCGCCCGGAGGCGGAGCTACCGGCGGAGGCGCGGCAGGGGGCGGGGCTTAGCGGCGGCCGTGCGCAGGTCGACGCTGCGGCCTTTAACACAAATGTGAAACTGACCTAAGACCGGCCATTAACAATCACAGGTGGAGTGGAGCTCTGTCTGCAATTCTTAACCTGCTAAATGCTGCTATAAATCTCTGACAGTGGCATTTAACTCGTGCGTGTCCTTACTTCCACCCATCGATGTGATAGCGGGTCGCAGATGGGTTGTCATGACAGCCAAGGGTCAGCTGATGACACTCGTGACTGCCATTACGAAACTCCTTTGAAGCCCGGCAAAAGACAGGCTTTCAAAGGTGACTGTGATTTTTGCTATATGCAGAGGCATCACTGCATGTAGCACAAGCGATTGGCTGATCGCACCTTCAAGTCCCCAATGGGGCTAACAAAATCCATAAAAGTAGAAAAAAAAATGCTTTAAAAAATTTGGAAAAAAACAAAAGTTCACATCTCCCCCTTTCACCCCAGTGAAAATAAAGATGTAAAAAAATTACACATATTTTGTATCGCCACGTTCAGAAAAGTCCGATCTATGATCTATATAAAAACAACCCGATCAGTAAATACCGTAAACGAATAAAAAATCAAGAAGCCAAAATTCCATTTTTTTTGGTTACTACAACTCCACAACAAGTGCTGTAACAAGCTATCAAAAAGTCACATCTATCCCAAAATGGTACTAATAAAAACATCTTACCCCACGAAAATGAGCTATCATACAGCTCTATTGGACGAAAAATAAAAATGTTACAGATCTTAGAAAATGGCGACACAACTCTCCCAATTTTTTTTGCAGACTTCAGATTTTTTTTTATTACTAAAATAATAAAAAATACTGGAAATGTTTGGTATCGCCGTAATTGTATTGATGAGGAGAATCATATTGCAAGGGCATTTTTTCCACAAAACGTGCACTATAAAAACAATACCCAAGAAACAACGTTAGAATTGTGCTTTTTCCCAACTTCACCGCAATTGGAATTTTTTTTCCCATTTTTGAGCACACTATGTGGTAAAATGAATGATGTCATTCAAAATGACGACCTGTCCTGTAAAAAAATAAGCCTTCAAATGTCTATGTAGACAGGAAAATAAAAAAGTTATGGCTCTTGGAATAAGCGGAGGAAAATACGAAAGCGCAAAAGTGAACAATCGCCTAGTTAGGAAGGGTTTAGCATATATGTAGATATTTTAATAAAGTGTATAATAAAAAACTGAAACTCCCAGCTGCATAATTCTATGCTCCATATGTTTTTTTTTTTTAATTAGTAAGGCCAATCAATAGGAGAAAATAAGAAAATGAAACATTACATTGCAAGGGAGAGTAAACAATTAAACGCACAATACATCTGTCGGCAACACATTCAGGTTGACTGCTGGTAACTTTTTCAAAGTAGCACTTAATAACATAATAATTATCTGTCGCAAAACAATCCAACTCTGGAATAATGTTTATACTTTAAAGCAAAAAACATACTCTACTTACAGGTGTCCTAGATGCATTGAATTAAAGGAAATGTCTTTGAACTTATTTTACTTTGTTTTCCAAAAATGAATAAGTAAAAACACATGCAGTATAGTGAAAGTTGATGTATTTCTTTGCATCTCAGTAATAGGAAAAAAAAATTGTGAAAAATATTCTTTGCCTGCTGCTTCCTTTGTAGGAAGTGCAAGATTGAACATGCATGTACATAATATATAATAAACAGGGTGCTCTCAATCTTGCATCTGTCCTTTAGGCTGAGTTCACACGTCGCGTTTTTTTTGCATTTTCGCGGCGATTTTAAACGCGCGATTTTGCCGCGAAAATGTGAAAAATAAGCATCCCATGCAATCCCATGGGATTCCGCAATGCTGTGCTAATGCTGCGTTTTTTTCCGCGGCGGAATCGCTTTGCGGTAAAAACGCAGCATGCTCATTAATTTAGTGGAATCGCGGCAATCCCGCACCCATAGGAATGCATTGTTCCGCTTACTTCCTGCATTGTGGCTGTGCACACCATGCGAAAAGTAAGCAGAATATTTGTGGATGGTACCCATGGTCCGGAGGAGAGGAGACTGTCCTCCGGGCTCTGGGTACCATATCCCTGTAAAAAATAGAATTAAAATAAAAAATATTTTTATTCTCACCTTCCGGCGTCCCGCGCAGCCTTCCCGCCTCTCTCCATGCTTCCGGTCCCAGTAATCCTTTGCGAGAATGACCGTGATGATGTCGAGATCTCGCGGGAGTGCGACGTCTCGCGGTCATTCGCGCAAAGGATTACTGGAACCAGGAGCATGGAGAGAGGCGGGAAGGTGAGAATAACAATATTTTTTATTTTTTGTATTATTTTTTACATTTTATCTTTTACTACTGATGCTGCATAGGCAGCATCAATAGTAAAAAGATGGTCACACTCGTCAAACACTATGTTTGACGAGTGTGACCAACCTGTCAATCAGTTCTCCAAGCGATGCTCCAGATCGCTTGGAAAATGCTAGCATTCTGCAAGCTAATTATGCTTGCAAATCGCCAGTTTTTCCGCAGGAAAATTGCAGGAATTTAAAATGCGATTTTCCCGCGGAATGGAATTCCGGAATTCTCGCGGTAACTTCCGCGAGAGTTCCGCTACATGTGCACATAGCCTTAGATGTATCTTTGCTCAAGATGTAGACAAGACAAGTAAGAATTTCTTACTTATTATTCATTCATTATCATTTGTATTTTAAATGTATAACAGAGCATTTTAGTTCAGGCTAAATAAGGTACAATGTTTCATATAAACTGTCATTTGGAATTGATAGTCAAAAATATGAATTTTTCTATTCAGACAACGGGAAAAAAATGCATAAAACTGCTTAGTCATGAAGATGACAAATAACCCAAATAATTGCAGAAGATTTTGAAATATGTCACCTTGTGTTTTACGCTTTAATTTAACATACAAAGAAAGCAGTTTAAGCAGTGCTGGACAGGTTTTTTAGACACTGAGCCATATTCCAGTTTATGCTTCAGATATACAATTTGCTAATCTTGAGGGTGTGTGCAGACGCTGCGGAATCCGCTGCGGATTGATCCGCACGGATTTTGCAAAAACCGCAGATAAACCGCAGGTCAAAAAACCTGCAGATTATCTGCGGTTTTGACTGTGGTTTGGTCCTGCGGATTCACCATCTCCACAATGGTGGAGATAGGAACCCGCTGCGGATTCCGCAGAAAGAATTGACATGTCAATTCTTTCTGCGGTTTCAAAACCGCAGCAAATCCGCACGGATTTTTCCGCAACGTCTACACAGCGTTTTTTTTTTACCATTCATTTGAATGGTACTGTACACCGCAGCTAAAACTGCTGTGGGTCCGCAGCGGCCAAAACCGCTGCGGAAACGCAGCGGAATCTGCAGCGTGTGCACATACCCTTATATTTTCACCAATGCTCGTTCTGCAAAATGTAAAAGTTCAGTGACTTGCAAAAGCATTTTTCATGTTTTGCTACTTCCCAACCTAAATTTTCACTTTTTTTTTAGGGTTTGCATCAGTTCATGTAAAGAACATGCCTACAACTGTGAACATTTGGTTTTCTTTTTCTTATGAAGCAATCAACAAATAGGACAAAATAACTGAAAACTTCAGTGTGCGTAACTATTCACCTCATAAAGTCAGTACTTTGTAGAACCTTCTTTTTGAGCAATTACAGCTGCAAGTTGCTTTGGATAAGTCTCTATGAGGTTTCTACATCTTGCTACAGGGATTTTTGCCCATTCCTCAAAACTGCTCCAGCTCCTTCAAGTTAGATGGTTTCCTCTGGTGAACAGCAATCTTCAAGTCTGACCACAGATTCTGAATTAGATTAAGGTCTGGGCTTTGAATAGGCCACTCCAAAACATTTACATGTTTCCCCTTAAACCACTCAAGTGTTTCTTTAGCAGTAAGCTTTGGGTCATTGTCTTGTTAGAAGGTGAACCTTTGTCCCAGTCTCAAATCACTGACATACTGAAGTAGATTTTGCTCAAGAATTTCCCTGTATTTTGCACCCTCCGTCTTCCCCTTGACTTGAAACATTTTCCCTTTCCCTGCTGCCAAAAAACATCCCAACAGCATGATGCTGCCACTACCATATTTCACTGTGGGGATTGTGTTCTTGGAGTGATGAACTGTGTTGGTTTTGCGGCAGACATAGCACTTAACTCAGTGGGCAAAAAGTTAAATTTTTGCCAAATTTAACTACCGCACTTTCCTCCATATATTTCAGGAATCTCTCATGTCTTTTGACAGTTGCAAAATGAGCCTTACAATTTTTATGCGTAAGTAGGCTTTTGTTATGCCCACTCTTCCAAAAAAGCCACCTCTGTGGAGCTTATTGTGGTCGTATGGACAGATACTCCAGTCTCTGCAGCTCCTTCAGTGTTACCTTTGGTCTCTGTACAGCCTCCCTGATTTAATGCCCTCCTTGCCTGGGCTGAGAATTTTGGTGGGTGGAGCTCTCTTGGCAAGTTTGTTGTGGTGTCATGTTCTTTCCTTTTGATGATAATGGATTTTATGGTGCGTTGTACTTTTCAACAACTTTGTCCCTGACTTATTTGGAGATCTCATTGGTCTTCATGGTGTTTGGTTAGTGGTGCCTCTTACTTAATGGTGTTGTAGCCTCTTTGGCCTTTCAGAAAAGCTATGTGTATATACTGACATACCATGTGACACTTAGATTGCACACAGGTGAACTTCCTTTCACTAAGTATGTGACTTATGAAGGTCATTGCTTGCATCAGAAATTTTTAGAGGCTTCATAGCAATAGGGGTGAATACTGTAACGAATGGAAGTGGAGGCAGAGATGGTGAAGTTCACATTCATTTTTATTTTTTAAGCGGAACCTCAGGACCACGGTCTGGGGGGCTCCGAAGGGGCCAGAATGGAATACCCGGAGGACACAGGTGCTACCTCCAGTTAGACCCTGAACACGTGGCAGCTGACCCAGCGGGACCAAAAGGGATAATAAAAGTTACAGCAGAGTCCGTAATGCGCTGGGTCCTGAATCCGCTTAGTTGGTAAGGAGTCGGTTCCAGTGACCTTCACACAGTTCTTGGACTCGGATGGCTGTAGGCAGAACGGGATGGCTTAGGCCCAGATGGTTGCTGATATAACCAGGTAACACAGGATACTGATATGCTGTGGAAACAGAGAGCATTAGGCAATGCACAGAGACTGCAGATGCAGCGCAGAGAGGTTAGCATGAGAACCGGATGTAGCAATGATAGATACTCGTTGCTTCGGCGCTCTCCCTATGGAGGAGGCCAGAAATAGCAGCCAGTGCGCTGCCATTGGTTGATTGCATTTTTTGAATAATGCACGCAGCCCCTTTAAGAAGGCAAGACAGCGAGCGGTCGTGCCCTAATCGCCTTAGCTACAGATCTCCTCACAGGGCGCCAGGAGGAGGAGATAGGAGGGAGGACAGAACGCTGAGCAGCAGCATGAGAGGCTCGAGGTGAGTGCCAAGAACGGAGAACAGCGGCAGGCCTGGATGCAGCGCCAGGACAGGGGCCAGGTGTAACAGTGGCAGACCTGGGCGCAGCGCCAGGGCGGGGACCGGGTGAAACAAATACGTACGCACCTGCCAATTTTTAGTTATTTGAATCCATACATTTAATGTATGCCTATATTTTTCTCACTTCAACAACTTAGACTGTTTATTGCTTATCCATCACACACAAATCGGATAACAAAACTATTTAAACACAGGTTGTAATGCAACAAAATAGTTAACCCGTTTACTCCCAAAGGTGGTTTGCACGTTAATGCCTGGGCAAATTTTTACAATTCTCACTACTGTCCATTTATGAGATCATAACTCTGGAACACTTCCATGGATCCTGGTGATTCTGACATTGTTTTTCTCGTGACATATTTTACTTCATGTTAGGGGTGAAATTTCATTGATATAACTTGCGCATATTTTGCAATTTTCCAACTTTGAATTTTTATGCCCTTAAGTCACAGAGATATGGCACACAAAAAACTTAATAACTAACATTTCCCACATGTTTACTTTACATTTACTTTTTGTTAGGCAGTTATAAGGGTTAAAAGGTGACCAGCGATTTCTCATTTTTACAACACCATTTTATTTTTAGGGACCACATCACATTTGAAGTCTATATGAGGGGTCTATATGATAGAAAATACCCAAAATTGACACCATTATAAAAACTGCACCCATTAGGGTGCTAAAAACCACATTGAAGAAGTTCAGTAACCCTTCAGGTGTTTCACAGGAATTTTTTGAAAGTTTAAAAAAAAAATGAACATTTAACTTTTTTTCACAAAAATTTTTACTTCAGGTCCAATTTTTTTTATTTTACGAAGGGTAACAGGAGAAATTGGACTGCAAATGTTATTGTGCAATTTGTCCTGAGTACGCTGATACCTGATATGCGGGGGGGAACCACTGTTTTGGCACATGGCAGAGCTCGGAAGGGAATGAGCGCCCTTTGACTTTTTCAATGCAAAATTGGCTGGAGTTGAGATCAGGCGCCCAAGTCACGTTTGGAGAGCCCCTGATGTGCCTAAACAGTGGAAACTCACCACAAGTGACCCCCATCTTGGAAACTAGACCCCTCAAGGAACTTATCTAGATATTTGGTGAGAACTTTGAACCCCCAAGGGTTTCACAGAAGTTTATAACGTACAGCTGTACAATTAAAAAATCATATTTTTTCCAAAAAATGATCTTTTGACCCCCAATTTTTATTTTCCCAAGGGAAACAGGACCCCAAAAGTTATTGTGCAATTTGTTCTGAGTACGCTGATACCCTATATGTGGGGGTAAACCACTATTTGGGTGCATGGCAGAGCTCGGAAGGAAAGGAGCGCCATTTGACGAAAAATTGGCTGTATTTGACATCGGGTGCCATATCGCATTTAGAGAGCCCCTGATGTGCCTGAAAAGTGGAAACCCCCCACAAGTGACCCCATTTTGGAAACTAGACCCCCCAAGGAACTTATCTAGATGTGTGGTGAGCACTTTGAACCCCAAAGTGCTTCACAGAAGTTTATAACGCCCAGACGCCCAACATATTTTTTCCACAAACATGACCTTTAAGTCCCCAATTTTTTTTATTTTCCCAAGGGTAACAGGAGAAATTAGACCACAAAAGTTGTTGTACAATTTGTCCTGAGTATGCTGATACTCCATGTGTGGGAGAAAACTACTGTATGGGCACACATCGAAGGCTAGAAAGGAAAGTAGTGATGTTTTGGAATGCAGACTTTGATGGAATGGTCTGCGGGTGTTATGTAGCATTTGGAGAGACCCTGATGTGCCTAAACTGTGGAAACTCCCACAAGTGACCCCATTTTGGAAACTAGACCCCCCCAAGAAACTTATCTAGATGTGTGGTGAGCACTTTAAACCCCCAAGTGCTTCACAGAAGTGTATAACGTAGAGCCATACAAATAAAAACAAATCAAATTTTTTTTTGCCTCTAATTTTTATTTTCCCAAGGGTAACAGGAGAAATTGGACCCCAAAGTTGTTGTGCAATTTGTCCTGAGTAGGCTAATACCACAAATATGGGGGTAAACCACTGTTTGGGTACATGGCAGAGCTTGGAAGGGAAGGAGTACCGTTTGACTTTTTCAACGCAGAATTGGCTGGAATTGAGATCAGACGCCATGTTGTGTTTGGGGAGCCCTTGAAGTGCCCAAACAGTGGAAACCCCCCAATTCTAACTCCAACCCCAACACACCCCTAACCCTAATGTCAGCCATAACCCTAGCCCTAACCTTAGCCCTAACCCTAACCCAAACACACCCCTAACCCTAATCTTAGCCATAACACTAGCCCTAACACTAGACCTAACCCTAATGGGAAAATGGAAATAAATATATTTTTTTTACATTTTATTATTTTTCCCTAACTAAGGGGGTGATAAAGGGGGGTTTGATTTACTATTTATGACGGTTTTTTATGTTTGGCAGCAGTCATATGCTAAAAGGCGCTTTTTAATGTAAAAATAGTTTTTGCATCACCACATTTTGAGAGCTATAATTTTTTCATATTTTGACCCACAGAGTCATATGAGGTCTTATTTTTTGTGGGACGAGTTGATATTTTTATTGGTACCATTTCAGGCATGTGACAATTTGTAAACGCTTTTTATTCCGATTTTTGTGACACAGAATGAACAAAAACCAGCATTTCATGAATTTCTTTTTGGTGATGACTCTGTGAGACAGCTCATTTTTTGCGGGACAAGGTGACGTTTTCATCGGTACCATGTTTATTCATATCCGTCTTTTTGATCGCGCGTTATTGCACTTTTTGCTTGGCGGTATGATAATAAAGCATTGTTTTTTGCTTTGGTTTTTTTGAAGGGGTTCACTAAAGGGGTTAGCTAGTGGGGCAGTTTTATAGAACGGGTCATTACGGACATGGCGATACTAAATATGTGTACTTATTTTTTTTATTTACAAAAAAATTTTTATTAGGGAATATATTTTTTTTTATTTATTTATTAAGGAATTTTTTTTTAATTATTTTTATACGTGTTTCTTTTTTTTTAACTTTATTTTATGGTCCCAAGTGGGGAAATCACCGTCTAGTGTCAGATTGCTGATCTGACAGTTTGCACAGCACTCTGTCAGAGTAGCAATCTGAGTGGCGCTGCACAGGCTTCCTCAGTGCCTTCTCTCAGCAGACACTGAGGAAGCCGCCTCCCTGCAGGATCCCGAAGGCCCTTGTGGCCATCTTGGATCCGGGGGCCTGCAGGGAGAAGACCCTCGGAGCAGCGCGAGCACATCATGCTGCTTCGGGGGTGTTAGGGAAGCACGCAGGGAGCCCCCTTCCTGCGCGATTCTTCCCTGTGCCCGGGATCATGTTTGATGGTAGTGTGCCAAGGGCTAATGTGCCGGGGGCAGTCCGTGATTGTCCCTGGCACATAGTGCCGGGTGTCAGCTGTGATAATCAGCTGACACCTGGCCGTGATCAGCTGTGCTCCCCCCTGGTAAGCGCCGCTGATCGCGCTGGACGTACTATTCCATCCTTGGAACTTAGGTCCCAGGTCACATGGACGGAATAGTACGTCCAATATAGGAAAGGGGTTAAAAAGCAAAGGGAGTGAATACTTTTGCAAGCCACTGTATATTCCAAACATATAAAAATGTATTTCAGTGCTGTAAAAAAATGACAAAGGCTCATATCCCTCTTACAGTCCCTACATGCCATTTCATGTGAGTTTATAACTACTCCCTGTGACTAGTGATGAGCGAGTATACTCATTACTTGAGATTTCCTGAGCATGCTCAGGTGATCTCCGAGTATTTGGATGTGCTCGGAGATTTAGCTTCTGTCGCCATTGCTGCATGATTTGCGGTTGCTAGACAGCCTGAATACACGTGGGGATTTCCTAACAAACAGGCAATCCCCACATATATTCAGGCTGGCTAGCAGCCACAAATCATGCAGCTTTGGCGACAGAAACTAAATCTCTGAGCACATCCAAATACTCGGAGATCAACCGGGCATGCTCGGAAAATTTCGAGTAACGAGCACTGGTACTTCAGACTGCTCCACAAACACCTTTTGGCAAGCTACTGGATGTTAAAGATCAGGGTTTTTTCTTGTTTCTTAATGTTTATGTAGGAGGGAGAGTCCCGGCTGTGTAATCGGGCCGGAATCAAGGGGACTGTCACCAAGGTTCCTAGGGAGACTGTTTCCGGGGGACACTATTAATGGGTTGGCCGGAGAGAGTTCTGGAAGGAGTGGGGGCGGAGCCAATATAAAAGGAGCTGAGGACGCCAGCAGGGGGCACTTGACAGAGCGAGGGAGAAGGAGCAGGAAGACTGGAGGGCGCCAGAGAGCCAGAGCCAGAGCTAGAAGGAAGCGACTAGAGGGACTGGAGAGAGACTCACCACGGGCAGGAAGGAGACAGCACCAAGCCGACCAGCAGAGGGTTTTCCACCTGCACGACTGCGCTTCCCGCGTCCGTCACTGCCCGACTCCAGCCCGTGGCTGCGGCCTACCCGTTGCCGCCCGCGGCCTCCACAGCCCGACTCCAAACCGCTGCTGTGGCCTGCCCGTGGCCACCACAGCCCGACTCCAACCCACTGCTGCGGCCTACCCGCTGCCGCCCATGGTCGCCACAGCCCGACTCGAACCCGCCGCTGCGGCCTACCCGCTGCAACCCGCGGCCGCCACAGCCCGACTCCAACCCGCGGCTGTGGCCTGCCCGCTGCCACCCACGGCCGCCGCTGTCCAGATCCTATCCGCGGCTGCGGCCTGCCTGCTGCCACCCGCGGCCGCCGCTACCCAAATCCAGCCCACGGTTGCGGCCTGCCCGTCGCCATCCGCGGCCGGTGTTCGGTTCCAGTTCGCGGCTGCTTCCCACATGTCTTGGGCCCCAGCTGCTGCCATCCTGCCTCCGCCGGGAGGCGCAACGCAGAGGAACTCTACAGGGGCCTGTTGTGCCAACCCTCCACCTGGGTGTAGGAATGCCAGAAGCCTGCGCTAGATCTTCATTGGCTGGGCCCAGCAGCTGAGACGCCAAAGAGATAATGACCACCACTCTGCCGGATGTCAGAGGAGGATAAGTGACACGTTGTAGTTGATAACACCGTGGCACCCATAGTTACCGGTTTAGACCGGGTAGTCGTGTTTGAGTTACTTGTGTATTATTGTTCTGATCCCTGCAGAAAAGGATTTCCAGTTTGTCAAGGAGCGCTTCCGGCTGATTCATTAATTACTCCGAATATTTAAAGGAATATCCAGTTTATAATTAGACATAAAAACACAACGCATTTCGGCTATACATAAAATTAGCCTTCATCAGGTAAAATCATATATATCTTTAAAAGACACATTTATATAGGGAAAAAAAAGGCAGCCAAAATACTATCTAATCGATAATACTATAAAAAGTTGGAAAAGGATCCCACCAGTGATTTCTCTAAAGAATATCACTCACTTCTGAATGAGGCATCTGAGAAAGGGATCATAACAAAAAGAGAAAAAAATTCTAGTTAATAAAGAACCGGCCATGGCTTTCTTCTACCATCTTCCCAAAATTCATAAAGACCCCGTGAACCCACCCGGATGACCCATTATATCAGGGATTAACTCTCTCACTAGCCATTTGTCTCACTATCTGGATTTACACCTACAAACGCATGTCAAATCACTACCCTCATATTTGAAAGACTCTAACCATCTAATCAGCCTCCTGGAGGGAATAAGTTGGGAGGAGAATTTTCTATTCCTAACCCTAGATGTACAGTTGTGGCCAAAAGTATTGACACCCCTGCAATTTTGTCAGATAATACTCAGTTTCTTCCTGAAAATGATTGCAAACACAAATTCTTTGGTATTATTATGTTCATTTAATTTGTCTTAAGTGAAAAAACACAAAAAGAATTGTCCTAAAGCCAAATTGGGTATAATTCCACACCAAACATAAAAAAGAGGGTGGACAAAAGTATTGGCACTGTTCGAAAAATCATGTGATGCTTCTCTAATTTGTGTAATTAACAGCACCTGTAACTTACCTGTGGCACCTAACAGGTGTTGGCAATAACTAAATCACACTTGCAGCCAGTTGACATGGATTAAAGTTGACTCAACCTCTGTCCTGTGTCCTTGTGTGTACCACATTGAGCATGGAGAAAAGAAAGAAGACCAAAGAACTGTCTGAGGACTTGAGAAACCAAATTGTGAGGAAGCATGAGCAATCTCAAAGCTACAAGTCCATCTCCAAAGACCAGAATGTTCCTGTGTCTACCGTGCGCAGTGTCATCAAGAAGTTTAAAGCCCATGGCACTGTGGCTAACCTCCCTAGATGTGGACGGAAAAAAAAAATTGACAAGAGATTTCAACACAAGATTGTGCGGATGTTGGATAAAGAACCTCGACTAACATCCAAACAAGTTCAAGCTGTCCTGCAGTCCGAGGGTACAACAGTGTCAACCCGTAGTATACGTCTGCGTCTGAATGAAAAGGGACTGTATGGTAGGAGACCCAGGAAGACCCCACTTCTTACCCCAAGACATAAAAAAGCCAGGCTGGAGTTTGCCAAAACTTACCTGAAAAAGCCTAAAACGTTTTGGAAGAATGTTCTCTGGTCAGATGAGACAAAAGTAGAGCTTTTTGGGCAAAGGCATCAACATAGAGTTTACAGGAGAAAAAAAGATGCATTCAAAGAAAAGAACACGGGCCCTACAGTCAAACAAGGCAGAGGTTCCCTGATGTTTTGGGGTTGCTTTGCTGCCTCTGGCACTGGACTGCTTGACCGTGTGCATGACATTATTAAGTCTGAAGACTACCAACAAATTTTGCAGCATAATGTAGGGCCCAGTGTGAGAAAGCTGGGTCTCCCTCAGAGGTCATGGGTCTTCCAGCAGGACAATGACCCAAAACACACTTCAAAAAGCACTAGAAAATGGTTTGAGAGAAAGCACTGGAGATTTCTAAGGTGGCCAGCAATGAGTCCAGACCTGAATCCTATAGAACACCTGTGGAGAGATCTAAAAATGGCAGTTTGGAGAAGGCACCCTTCAAATATCAGGGACCTGGAGCAGTTTGCCAAAGAAGAATGGTCTAAAATTCCAGCAGAGCATTGTAAGAAACTCATTGATGGTTACCAGAAGCGGTTAGTTGCAGTTATTTTGGCTAAAGGTTGTGCAACCAAGTATTAGGCTGAGGGTGCCAATACTTTTGTCTGGCCCATTTTTGGAGTTTTGTGTGAAATGATCCATGTTTTGCTTTTTGCTTCATTCTCTTTTGTGTTTTTTCATTTAAGACAAATTAAATGAAGATAATAATACCAAAGAATTTGTGTTTGCATTCATTTTCAGGAAGAAACTGAGTATTATCTGACAGAATTTCATGGGTGTCAATACTTTTGGCCACAACTGTAGTGGCATTATATTCAAATATAGAACATAATTTGGGTATAAGAGCTACCAGATTTTACTTGGAGAAATATGGAAAAATGCCAGAGGAACAACTGGAATTCCTTCTGGCTGGTCTGGAATTCATTTTGAGTCATAATGTCTTTGAATTTGATGGACAACTGTACCTGCAGCAGCATGGTACCGCGATGGGGACTCGGGTAGCCCCAAGTTTAGCAAATCTTTTTATGGGCTTATTCGAGTCCCTATCCCCCCTCAGTTCAGAAAAATACAAAGACAATATAATAATGTATAAACGTTTTATAGATGACTTAATAATCATCTGGAGGGGTGACATAGAACAAGCCCATATGATGGTAGGAGAAATGAATCAAAACACATGGGGGATTTCCTTCACATCCACAATCAGTGCAGAAAAAATAGTCTACTTGGATTTAGAGATCTCACACATGGGAAAGAAAATTGTTACAAAAACCCATTTTAAAAAAGTAGACGTTAATGGATATTTACATTACAATAGTACACACTATACTAAATGGAAGAATAATATTCCATTTAGTCAATATTTAAGAATAAGGAAAAATAATAGTAGAGAACAGGATTATATAGAACAAAGCAAAATTCTGACCAATAGGTTCCGGGAAAAAAAGTATCCAAAAACCCTAATACAACAAGCCTATAAGGTTAATCTAGCAAAAACCCAGGGAGAATGTTTGAAAAAAATGCTTGAAAACACCATGGAAAAAAGCATTGAGAAAACTGTGAGGGAAAATGCTGTTACAGATACAACTAAACCTCACCTGAAACCTGATAATGAAAAATGGCAGTTTAACTTTATTACAACCTACAATAAAGACAACGAAAAAATCCGTGAAATTTTGAAAAAACACTGGTATGTCCTGAAACAAGACCCTCTGCTACGAAATGTATTACCACAAACCCCGAACATTACATTTAGAAAGGGAAAAACAATAAGGAATATGGTAGCTCCCAGTCGACTGAAAAGCTCTTCAAAAAACCAAAATTCCTTAAAAAACTTTACAAAAATCCATGAAATCATACACCAAAAGAATGTTAATAAAATTGGGGTATATAAATGCAAACAGAAAAAATGTCAGTGTTGCTATAATATAGCAGATAAACAACAACAGATAGTCTCCTATAGTACAGGTGAAATATTTCAAATAGAACAATTTCTGACATGTACGAGCAGCTTTGTAATTTATGTCATTAATTGTGACTTCCAATATGTGGGGGGGACCACACAAATGGTCTGAACCCGATTGAATGGCCACAGGCACAATGCCAAAGTCGGTCTCCTTACTCACAGTCTATCAAGACAGCTCCTGCTAACACATAAAAAAGAATTCAATGTGACCCTGACACCGGTTGAACAGATTCCTGGAGATGTTTCGAACAGGATACAACAGTTAAATAAGAAAGAAGCCTTCTGGATATACAGATTGAGGACTCTGTATCCAGATGGCCTCAATGATAAGCTAGAAAATATGTAGTACTGTTGTCTTAAGTCTAAAAAGATTCTTTGATATATTCACTACTGGTTTCTTGTTGGTTCGCTTTGAATCCCCCTTAAGAATGTGATCATATGCCATTTCTGATGAGATGTTTCCTCTAGTAGTATATAATAATGATTTGTGTGGAACACAAATATCCCCAGCTAGAAATCAATGGCTAAAAACCCCATTGAAAGAAACTAAGCACCCAGAGACTATACATGTGGGCGGCTCTGTAGAGTAACTATGTAAGTGCGATAAAGATTTAGGGAATATGAATGCATGAGTTCTAGTCCTGACAGATACTAGTTAATCTGATGGTCCCTAGTGATGAAACTAATAAAATGAAATTATCTATGGGTTGGAAAAATAGTTTTGACTCATCAGAGATATGTACAAATTCTTTAAAACGATAAATAACCTTATTAATTTTAAACATGGAAGAAGTATATGTATAATGAGAAGAGAAGGGAGAAAAGAAAGGAAAAAGGAGAAGGAAAGGGAAGGAAGGAAAAGGAAAAGAGAAAAAAAAAAAGACATTTTCCATGTTTATTTTTTTTAATTAGATTCCAAGCAATATAGATTCCACCTACAACTAGCCTCCCAACAATTTGGAGAGGTGTGCATGTGTTTTTAATCGATCATAATTGATTGAAGGGTGGAACCTTTTTTTTTTTTTCCCCTATATAAATGTGTCTTTTAAAGATATATATGATTTTACCTGATGAAGGCTAATGTTATGTATAGCCGAAACGCGTTGTGTTTTTATGTCTAATAATAAACTGGATATTCCTTTAAATATTTGGAGTAATTAATGAATCAGCCGGAAGCGCTCCTTGACAAACTGGAAATCCTTTTCTGCATTCTCTGACGAATCTCCTACAAGGTGGTTCGTTCCACCTGTTTTGAGCTGCAGGCCAGCAGATCCAGACGATTACTCCAGTACCCTAACACAGGGTTATACGCTGAGCAACAAGACACCAAAAAGGTGAGAAGAATTTTTTTATTTCTATCTGACATAATTAAAACTCTGCACTTAGATCTGCACCCCCCTTCTTTTTCTGGATATTCCTTTAAATACTCGGAGTAATTAATGAATCAGCTGGATGCGCTCCTTGACAAACTGGAAATCTTTCTCTGCATTGTTCTGATCCCTGTGAGGATAACTGTTTTTCAGTTACTCAAGATAGCCCTTATAGATACAAATATATATATACAGTTGTGGCCAAAGTATTGACACCCCTGCAATTTTGTCAGATAATACTCTTCCTGAAAATAATTGCAAACACAAATTCTTTGGTATTATTATCTTCATTTAATTTGTCTTAAGTGAAAAAACACAAAAGAGAATGAAGCAAAAAGCAAAACATTGATCATTTCACACAAAACTCCAAAAATGGGCCAGACAAAAGTATTGGCACCCTCAGCCTAATACTTGGTTGCACAACCTTTAGCCAAAATAACTGTGACCAACCGCTTCCGGTAACCATCAATGAGTTTCTTACAATGCTCTGCTGGAATTTTAGACCATTCTTCTTTGGCAAACTGCTCCAGGTCCCTGATATTAGAAGGGTGCCTTCTCCAAACTGCCATTTTTAGATCTCTCCACAGGTGTTCTATGAGATTCAGGTCTGGACTCATTGCTGGCCACCTTAGAAGTCTCCAGTGCTTTCTCTCAAACCATTTTCTAGTGCTTTTTGAAGTGTGTTTTGGGTCATTGTCCTGCTGGAAGACCCATGACCTCTGAGGGAGACCCAGCTTTCTCACACTGGGCCCTACATTATGCTGCAAAATTTGTTGGTAGTCTTCAGACTTCATAATGCCATGCACACGGTCAAGCAGCAGCAAAGCAACCCCAAAACATCAGGGAACCTCCACCATGTTTGACTGTAGGGACCGTGTTTTTTTCTTTGAATGTGTCTTTTTTTTCTCCTGTAAACTCTATGTTGATGCCTTTGCCCAAAAAGCTCTACTTTTGTCTCATCTGACCAGAGAACATTCTTCCAAAACGTTTTAGGCTTTTTCATGTAACTTTTGGCAAACTCCAGCCTGGCTTTTTTATGTCTTGGGGTAAGAAGTGGGGTCTTCCTGGGTCTCCTACCATACAGTCCCTTTTCATTCAGATGCCGACGGATAGTACGGGTTGACACTGTTGTACCCTCGGACTGCAGGGCAGCTTGAACTTGTTTGGATGTTAGTCGAGGTTCTTTATCCAACATCCGCACAATGTTGCGTTGAAATCTCTTGTCAATTTTTCTTTTCCGTCCACATCTAGGGAGGTTAGCCACAGTGCCATGGGCTTTAAACTTCTTGATGACACTGCGCACGGTAGACACAGGAACATTCAGGTCTTTGGAGATGGACTTGTAGCCTTGAGATTGCTCATGCTTCCTCACAATTTGGTTTCTCAAGTCCTTAGACAGTTCTTTGGTCTTCTTTCTTTTCTCCATACTCAATGTGGTACACACAAGGACACAGGACAGAGGTTGAGTCAACTTTAATCCATGTCAACTGACTGCAAGTGTGATTTAGTTATTGCCAACACCTGTTAGGTGCCACAGGTAAGTTACAGGTGCTGTTCACAAATTAGAGAAGCATCACATGATTTTTCGAACAGTGCCAATACCCTCTTTTTTTATGTTTGGTGTGGAATTATATCCAATTTGGCTTTAGGACAAATCTTTTTGTGTTTTTTCATTTAAGACAAATTAAATGAAGATAATAATACCAAAGAATTTGTGTTTGCAATCATTTTCAGGAAGAAACTGAGTATTATCTGATAGAATTGCAGGGGTGTCAATACTTTTGTCCACAACTGTAAACGTTACATTTTAAGTTCTGCATCCTGTGTACCTGCGATACCTACAATTATATAAGCCAGCCCACTGACCAAGTCTATCACTGGCTGTGTGTGTGTTTGATGATCCCTCTCTTTCTACTTTCCTGTAATGGCCTGGCTTATATGTCACTTATAAGCTTTGAAGGAGTGCAGAACAAGTATGCATACTGTCATGTGCTTCCTCCCTGCTCCTTTCCTTTACAAGTTTTATATCACACTTTGTGGCTCCATTACTATTTTCCATAATCTGTGAAGGAGCATGGAGGAGCAAGGTGAGTGGAGAGGGAGCCATGAAGTGACACATTAGAGCTGTTAAGAAATAAGGTTGAAGCATATACCAGTACCCATACCAACTCTGCTTTCTTTCACAGCACTTAAATTATGTGACTTATAAGCCACATTAGTATAGGACAACAGAGAGAGGGGGAACACCAAACACACATATAGTCAGCGATAAACTTGGTCATGGGGCTAGCTTGGATACCATGACTAACTGTTGGCCTCCTGATTAATCTTTTGGGGGAAACGTGTCAAGGCTATTTCTGAGGCTATCATCATGAACATGCTTTGATAAGTATTATTTATTATTTACCATATATTATTTGTCCTTGTCTTTGCCCAATTAGATATAGTTTATTGGTATATCATTAGATAACTACTGGGAATACAACACACTAGTGGATGTGCCCATTCACATATTATTATTTTTGAAAGTGAGGGGCATATAGGGAATTATAGGCACAGCTGCCGAGGAGCAGGGGCCCTATTGTCGTTCATTAGTAGGGTGTCCATGTCCGTGGATAGGCAGGTACGGATACCTTGGACATTTCGTAGATTACCTTGCCTGTTTTTTTTCCCTGAATTTTTCAAGGTATTTGTAATATAATTGTTTTCTGGGTTTTTATGTGTGTTAGCCTTAATCTATTTATGTTGGATATGTTAGGAACACCAAACACACACATAACCAGTGATAAACTTGGTCAGGGCCTAGTTTGCATATGAAGAAAGAAACAAGCCACACACACAAGAGCAGCATCAGAGCTGTGACATGAGGTACAATTAAGAAGTTGTAAAATCCCATCAACTGGCATATAAAAACAGTAAAAGTGTTATGAACCTTTGCAGTTTTTGACATAATGTTTTATTATAGTTATTTATTTTTATTCATTGATTCTATGGTGTTGGACATGTATAAAGGGGTTACTTACAAAATATAAATATAAATTACAATGAACACATTAATATTGACAGACTGGTACAGAAGAGACAGGGCCCTGCCCTTGAGGGCTTACTGTCTAGAGGGTAATGAAGAAAGAGTCAGTAGGTGGAGTGGTTGTAGCAGCTTCGGTGGTAGTGAGGTGACAGTAAAGTCAATGCAGGCTGTAAGGCTAGTTTCACACTAGCGTTTCCTGGAGCTGCATCAGACTGTGCACGGCCGCTGGTCAGCGCCGCCTATGACAGGGCCTTCGGTGACGAGCCCGTTATGAAATTGTAAGTGCCTTTCTTTGCTTACGAAATTAATAAACTATGACTGACCTGTTTCAACCCATCTAGGCCTGTCTGCGACTTCATTATGGGACTGGTGGGAAGGGGAGGGGGAAGGCACTGTTTGAGACACGCGGATCTCCACAGTCTGGCAGACACGGTACTAAATAACGAACATGCCTCTGTCTGGGGAGCCCATAGAGCTAAAGTTAGAGAAAAATGTGATTAAGTGCCCAATCCCCCCCCTTCCACCACTTCCCAGGTGAAGCACTAATTGGGATGCCCAACTGACCAATGGGATCAAAGGGGAAGGAGCATCCAGCCACACCTACATGGGTTAAATTCAAGTGCCCGGGGTCAGTGACTTTCTCTTTCCCCGGCTGACCCCTGGAAACTTATTTGCATGTCCTGCCAGCGTCAGATTGGCATTGATGCGTCACAATTTGGGACATATTCTTTTCAAATCGGGGCAGCAGCAGAAGCTAATGTATTGGGCTTAGGTGTGGAAACAATAAAGAGGCTGGGTAGGTGGAAGTCCTATTTTCTTACATACGGTTATGTTATACCAGATTTGCTATAACATGGCTTTGGATGGGTAGCTAATTTACGTTTTGTGGTTTTATTGTTTAGAGCACAACAATCCTATACATACTGGACCAAAAAAGAGCGAATAATCGACCTTTTGGCGAAAATTTTGTTAGGAAAATGCCATTGTTCATTGGTAAGGCCATCAGGGCCAACAAAGGGTGCAGTTGCTGTCTTGAATCGAAGCAGTAGGCAAGGCGTGTGAGCATCCTTGTGTTTTAGTTATCCACGCGAGCGTCAATGATTATAAATAAAGTTGGCTGAGCTCATCAAATCCAATTGTACCAGGTTTAGGAACTTGTTTTTGCTGAAATGCATATTAGTATGGTCCAAAATAGTTCCCTGGTAGGTTTGGCAGCAGTTCAGAATTTAGTGGCCCTAGAAAGGGCTTGCAGAATATTTAATATGAGGGAGTCTTGATTTGTATGATCCACTGGTGGCATAGTGGTTAGACATCGTATGCTAGAAGGTGACAACATGAACCTGCTGTTCGCTGACAATGTACTTTTGAATGCCATTGGAAATGACATATTTTTGTCTGGTTTGGAAGACAGGGTTGAAAGTGCTCTGGTTTTGGGTGGCAGTGGTCACAGTGTCGAATAGGTTTTTAGACATCCTCCCTTGGGGGTAGTTTGGCCCTTTGAGATCGCATGCTCACTGCTGTGTGCAGTGACTGGCATAATGGGTATTTTGTAGTAAAGAAGGATCAAAAGGAAGGATGATGTCATGGTCCAGTCCAGAGTATATTTTCAGCTGTCCTCTCTCTGGACTGGTCATGGGGGGTTAATCTCCTCAGCCTCGTTCTCGAGCTAGCTGGGCTATTTCAGTCCGTCACAGCCTGATGACCAGTGTTAGTGATAGCTCTAGCTTCCAGGTCAGAGCCTCTGACCCTTGTACCTTGGTGCTCCTCCTGCCTTTGACTTGTATCCACGTGTATTACTCGGACTGATCTCTGACCCTGTCTCTTGGTATTCATCTCTGCTGCTACGTTCTCTGTTTCGGTTTTGATTCTCCGGCTTGTACCCCGACCACGTCTTCCGGCTCATGTTTTTGGACCCCGCACTCGTGTTTGGCTTTTTACCCTCGACTTGGTATTTTGACTACGTGTATTGCTGCTACTTCTGGTACGCCTGCTCCTGATAGTTTCTGACTCGGTTCGTCTGACCATTCTCTTGTTACCTGTGACACACGTGCGGTTGCTTAGTGTTGCTACACTAATTGTGCAACCTCTCTTCCCTCACCAGCTCCCCCTGCTAGAGGTTTCACTACATGTGACTTCCTAATATCAAAACTTCTGACTGGCTATTGGAGGGAAAGTGGGAAGGATCATAAAGGGGTTTATATGTACAAGGCTGGAAGGAATTGCCCTCTTTCCTACCTCTGGCCTTGAGGCGAACACCCACCCTCCCTTTCAGGTTTGGTTATGGTTTTGTTAAGGTCGTAGGCATATTTGTCACAGGTGGCGGTAGTTTGTTCCTTTGAGATCATATGCTCATTGCTTTGTGCAATGACCGGCATGGTGGGTATGTTTTTAGTAAAGTAGGTTCAAATAAAATTACTATTACCGTATATGCTTTTATAACAACAATAATAATAATAATAGAGCTGAGCCACATTATTCACTCATCTTCATGGTTTTCTTTGTTTAATTGCTTGCTTGGTGTTATGTCATCCGTGGTTATAAAAGAATATAGAAGCAGTCTACAGAGGTGTCGAAGAAAGTATACCATCAGACTGTGAAAAAAGAGATGAAAACAGTATACCACTACACTGTGAAAAAGAGATGAATACAGTATGCCAACAGATTGTGCAACTGAGTGTGTCAAAAGCAAAGTAAAGTGTGACAATTTCAAGCCCATTGTTGTTTATGCCGACTATCCACCTTTGTTCAAGATAAATTCTCTCCACATATAATACACGTTACCATTACCTTAGTTGCCTCCTAATTCATTAAGCTTGCTAGCTCCCAGTGAGTACAATTGTTGAAATTTATACCTGTATGTGCCTACATTTATTCAGCTATCCATATTTGGGAACCACTGTCGCCAGAACCATTAAAACAACACTCTTAAAGGGGCAAACACCACATAATGTTTTATAGACATGTTGCCCCACCTTTCACCACATTAATGGAACCAACCATTTTTTCAAGTGGACTTGTAACTTGGATTTATTAACTTTCCACTACTGTACAATAGTTTCTTTATATGTAAACAGTTATTAGACAAAGGTGTCACTTGAACACATGTCTACATGATTAAATTACCTCAGTTTGCTTCTCAGGTATAAAGAAGGTATTGTCAGGTTCAACTTATAATTGAGGTAAGGTATTACTATTTTTTTTTCAGAATGTTCCTTTAGGCAACATGTCAGTAGCAGCTTTGTAGAGAAATTACTTATTGCGTTCGTACAATTGGCCCGCCCAATAGACATGTACTGTCTACTGTTAATATCAGATGTTGAGTAATAAACATGGCTTTCAGGAGCTCTCTATAAGGGCTCATTCCCATATGAGTGAAAAAACACATTCTGATATCAGGACCGAAAAAACAGACGAGTTTCATGCGAGTACAATGCGATTTTTCTCACATAGCATTTGTATGACATCCTTATGACATGTGTATGCAATGCGACTTTTTTCTCTGCAACTATAATTCAACAATCATTTACAGGACTATTTACAGTGCCAGGTATCTTAATAATCACACATGAAGATTTAGAAGTAGGTTGTGATGCATTTTTAATGGTGTTTTTTAGGTGTTTGTTGTCCTAACGTTTTTTTCTAATTTTTTTTTTTTATTTAAAACACACCCCCAAAAACCCAAACTCTTAAACACAGTATAAAAGCTTTTTCAAAATACATTATGCTATATGTGTAGTATTTTTTAATGTGTTTTTCCATAAGAGAGAAGAAGTGCAAGAAAATCAGGCTTGTTAATAATGTCTAACTAAAAAGAAAACTATCAATCTGCACCACTAATAAAGTAGATTAATGTGTCTGCATCTATTAATTCATTGTGTTGAAACCTGAAGTCATTGCCGAAAGTGTGGGCACGCTTGAAATTGTTCCAGAAAATGAAACATTTCTGCCAGAAAATTATTAAAATTACACACGTTTTGTTATACAAACGTTTATTTCCTTTCTCTTTATTGGAACAATGGAAAAAATAAGAAAAAAGCAAATTTTACATAATTTCACACAAAGCCCCAAAAATTGGCAACATTTTAATTTTTGAATACAATTTTAATAGTCCACTTTAGCAACCATGCATCCCATAGCTATGCTGATGCCACATGTTCGTTTCTGTTCGAGAACCTAAATGTAGGTACTTAGCAACGTAGTGTTTTACGTTTACATTAAATTTTTGTCTGAGGTAGGGAGGGGATAATTGTAAAAAAAAAAAAACAAACAAAAAAACGTATTTTTCGGATTATAAGATGCAGCGGACCCTAAGACGCACCTTAAATTTTCAGATGGAAAATGGGGAAAAAAATTAATGCATCAAACGGTGGTCTGTCTTACAGTCCTGAATTCAGCTTACCCTTGGGGTGATCAGCAGTGCTGGTGGAGCGGAGTCACAGGGGGTGTTTGGTAGTCCGGCATTGATATGACCCAAACTGGTGCGGCAGGTTCGGCGGTGCTCGGTGGTGCAGAGGTCCGGCGACATTTTTTGAAAACCCGGAGCTCCCACACATCCATTGCTGCGATGTGATGGTCTGCGGTAAATCCCATCCCAAGGCTTGGGCGGCAGTTCCGAGATCTCATTGCTGAGATCTCAATCTGCGCATGCGACACCTCCTGCGGCTATTTACCGGAGGCTGCAGCATTGAGGCAAGGAAGTGCGCAGGCTCCGGGCTTTCACAAAATGTCGCCGGAGCCCCCGCACCACTGAGCACCGCCGAGCCTGCTGCACTGGGATGAGAGTGAGATCATCGTCCTGCAGCGTCGGACCACAGGAAGAATCGCCCGACTCCTGCTGTCACCTCGCTAATTGTAAGTACAGTATATTCTAACTATAAAACGCACCCCTGTTTTCCCTCAAATTTTTTTTTAGGGAAAAGTGCATCTTATAGTCCGAAAAATATGAAAAATAATTGAAATACAAAGAAAGGTTAAGGTTTTTGCAACTATTTTACAAGCTGAATTTTAGAAACATAGTCGCCGCAACAATACTGCAGTATGTTTCTTCAAATTACTTTCCATGAGTGAACCTAACTAGCAGCATAATTTTTAGGGAAAAGGTATGTGCACATGGTGTACGCCATAAATGTTAACAATAATGAACATGCAATATGCGTAGCAATGTCAAATGGACTTGCTCTGCCTGTGTTCTGTATTTTTTAATTCTTTTAACAGCCTCTGGCTTTGAAAGCCATGAAACAGTTATGATCTGATGATTTTTTCACTAATATTATATTTTTACATATATATAAATATACTGTATACAGCTCTGGCAAAAATTAAGAGACCACTTTTAAATGTTCAGTTTGTCTGATTTTTCTCTTTATAAGTATATTTTTGAGTAAAATGTAAATTAGTCTTTTAGTCTATAAACTTCTGACAACATGTCTCTGAGTTTCCAAGCAATACATTTTATATTTTTTTTTTCTGACAAAGAAAATTAGTCAAAATTAAAAAAACCCAGTGCTTTCAGATCTCAAATAATGCAAAGAAAACAAGTTAATAAAACATTAGTATTGTTGCTTCTAAATGATTAACTCAGGAAGAGTTCTGATATCAATATTTTGTGGAATAACCATGATTTTTAAAAAGAGCTTTAATGCGTCTTGCATGCTTTCCACCAGTCTTTCACACTGTTTCTTGCTCAAAAATGTAAGCAGTTCTTCTTTGTTTGATGGCTTGTCACTATCCATCATTCTCTGGATTACATTCCAGAGGTTTTCAATGGGGTTCAGGTCTGGAGAATGAGCTGCCCATGACAGGGTTTTGATGTGATGGTCTCTTAATTTTTTCCAGAGCTGTATATACACCTACAGTGAAGAAAGAAGTAGTCAGCCACTAATTGTGCAAGTTCTCCCACTTAAAAAGTTGAGAGAGGCCTGTAATTGACATAATAGGTAGACCACAACTATGAGAGTCAATATGAGAAAACAAATCCAGAAAATCACCTTGTCTGATTTTGCAAGATTTATATTGCAAATTATGGTGGAAAATAAGTATTTGGTCACCTAAAAACATGCAAGATTTCTGGCTCTCAAAGACCTATAACTTCTTCTTTAAGAGGCTCCTCTGTCCTCCACTCATTACCTGTAGTAATGGCACCTGTTTGAACTTGTTATCAGTATTAAAGCCACCTGTCCACAACCTCAAACAGTCACACTCCAAACTCCACTATGGTGAAGACCAAAGAGCGGTTGAAGGACACCAGAAACAAAATTGTATCCATGCACCAGGATGGGAAGACTGAATCTGCAATAGGAAAGCAGCTTGGTGTGATGAGATCAACTGTAGGAACAATAACAAGAAAATGAAAGGCACACGTAATCTCCCTCGATCTGGGGCTGAACACAAGATCTCACCCAGTGGGGTCAAAATGATCACAAGAATGGTGAGCAAAAATCCCAGAACCACATGAGGGAAATAGTGTATGACCTGCATAGAGCTGGAACCACCATTACAAAGGCTAGTAACACACTGCACCGCCAGGGACACAAATCTTGCAGCGTCAGATGTGTCCCCCTGTTTAAGCCAGTACATGTCTGGGCCTGTCTGAAGTTTGCTAAAGAGCATTTGGATTATGCAGAAGAGTATTGGGAGAATTTCAAAAGGTCTGATGAAACCAAAGTAGAACTGTTTGGTAGAAACAAAACTCATCGTGTTTGGAGGAGACAAAATGCGGAGTTGCATCCAAAGAACACCATACCTACTGTCAGACAAAGTGATTTTCTGGATTTGTTTTCTCATTTTGATTCTCATAGTTGTGGTCTACCTATGATGTCAAATACAGGCCTCTCTCATCTATTTAAGTGGGAGAACTTGCAAAATTGGTAGCTGACTAAATGCTTTTTTTCCCCACTGTAATTTCTTCCCTACTCCTCCATACAGTATTATAGGCACCACTTAGTCCTGAATACAGTATAATGAGCCTCATATATTGCTCCATACAGTATAATGATCCCCATATATTGCTCCATACAAAATAATGGACCCCATATATTTCTCCATGCAGTATAATGGGCCCCATATATTGCTCCATACAGAATAATGAGCCTCATATAATACATAATAATGGGCTTCATATAATGCTCCATACAGAGTAATGGCCCTCATATAATACTCTAAACAGAATAATGGGCCCCATATAGTGCTCCATACAGAATAATGGGCCCCATATAGCACTCCATACAGAATAATGGACCCCATATATTGCTCCATGCAGTATAATGGGTGCCATATTATGCTACATACAGAATAATGGGCCTCCATATATTGCTCCATACAGGACCCTATATAATACGTCGTACAGGATGGACCCCATATAATACTCCATATAGAATGGGCCCCATATAATGCTTCATACAGAATGGGCCCCATATAATGCTCCATACAGGATGGGCCTCATATAATGCTCCATAAAAAAATAATCAAATACCTCTCAGACTCCTTGTTCCTGCAGCTCTGATCTCCTCAGCACCTTCTGACTTTCTGCACTACTCAGTAGAGGGCACTCTGTAGTGACATCATTGCGCCCTCTGCCCTGAGATGTCAGAGAGTCATTAGATATGGAAGAGATTGGAGCAGCAGAGGAACAGGGAGAGGTAAGTATTGCAAACAGTTTAGAGTATGATGGGGGCCCCAATGTTAGCGCCAAACTGGCACCAGGCCCCTCGACTCACGGGCCTCATAGAGTGCCATTGTCCCGATCAGTGAGTGGGCCCCCTGCTTGATCAAGGCCCCAGCACTTTGGTGCGCCGGGTGGTGACGCCATCCACTTTATGACGTCATATTATGTGGCAACGGGGGAGAGGATTGTGAAGGCTGCACAGTAGGCAGAGGAGCAGGGTATGTATGTATGTGTGTGTGTGGGGGTAATATTATGGAAAAAAGCTGTGTGTGGGTTGATTACAGAGAGGAGCTGTGTTGGGGCTGAAATTACAGAGAGAAGCTGTTTTGGGGAAATATTATGAAGAGGAGCTGTGGGGAGGGGAATTTATGGAGAAGAGCTGTATGTGAGTAGAAATTATGGAGAGGAGCTGTGTGGGGGGAATATTGGGGGTGAAGCATGAGAGATGATGTTTTTATTTTTTAACCCCTTTACCTCCAAGGGTGGTTTGCATGTTAATGACCAGGCTAATTGTTACAATTCTGACCACTGTCCCTTTATGAGATAATAACTCTGGAATGCTTCCATGGATCCTGGTGATTCTGACAAAGTTTTCTCATGACATATTGTACTTCATGATAGTGGTAAAATTACTTTGATATGACTTGCATTTATTTGTGAAAAAAACTGAAATTTTAAGAAAATTTTGCAACTTTCCAACTTTGAATTTTCATGCCCTTAAAACAGTGAAATATGTCACACAAAATAGTTCATAAATAACATTTCTCACATGTCTACTTTACATGAGCACAATTTTGGAACCAAATTTTTTGTTTGTTAGGAAGTTATAAGGGTTAAAATTTTTACCAGCGATTTCTCATTTTTACAACACCATTTTTTTTTTAGGGATCACACCATATTTGAAGTCACTTTGAGGGGTCTATATCAGGGTTCCCCAACTCCAGTCCTCAAGGCCCACCAACAGATCATGTTTGCAGGATTTCCTGATTTCCTTTGTATTGCTCAGGTGATAATTGCTTCACCTGTGCAATACAAAGGAAATCCTGAAAACATGATCTGTTGGTGGGCCTTGAGGACTGGAATTGGTGAACCCTGGTCTATATGATAGAAAATACCCAAAAGTGACAGCATTCTAAAAACTGCACCCCTGAAGGTGCTCAAAACCACATTCAAGAAGTTTATTAACCCTTCAGGTACTTCACAGGAATTTTTGGAATGATTAAAAAAATGAACATTTAACTTTTTTCACAAAAAATTTACTTCAGATCCAATTTGTTTTCTTTTACCAAGGGTGACAGGAGAAATTGTACCCCAAAACGTGTTGTACAATTTGTCTTGAGTACGCTGATACCCCATATATGCACTTAAACCACTGTTTTGGCCATGGCAGAGCTCGAAAGGGAAGGAGAGCTGTTTTACTTTTCAATGCAAAATTAACTGGAATTGAGATCGGATGCCATGTCATGTTTGGAGAGCCCCTGATGTGCCAAAGCAGTGGAAACCCCCCACAAGTGACACCATTTTGGAAAGTAGACCCCCAAGGAACTTATATAGATGTGTGGTGAGCACTTTGAAACCCCCAAGTGCTTCACAGAAGTTTATAATGTAGAGCCGTAAAAATAAAAAATCATTTTTTTCACAAAAATGCCCCATTTTTTTTATTTACCCAAGGGTAACAGGAGAAATTGGACCCCAAAAGTTGTTGTGCAATTTGTCCTGAGTATTCAGATACCCCATATGTGGGGGTAAACCACTGTTTGGGCACATGGCAGAGCTCAGAATGGAAGGAGCATCGTTTGACATATCAAAGCAAAATTGGCTGGAATTGAGATCACATGCCAGAGAACAGTGGAAATCCTCCAATTCTGACAACAACCGTAACCCCAACACACCCCTAACCCTAATCCCTACCCTAACCATAACCCTAACTGTTATGAATGAGTCACCGAGGAGGAAAAACAAAAACAAGCTAAGCCATAGAAAACCAGAGAGGTTGGTAACTAAGCGGATTGCAGACCCCTGACCCTATCCACACAACTAGCAGTAGCCGTGGAGCGTACCTACGATGATCCTAGACGGCTCGTCACAGCCGGAGAACTAAATAAGCCTAAAGCAAGAAAAGGGGAAATCTAAACTGCCCCAGAGCAGACCCCAAAGCAATAGACAGCCCCCAAACATGTATTGTCGGTGAGACAAGATGAAAACACAAACACAGATAGAAAAATAGGCTGAGCAAACAATGGGGCCCACACTAACTAGAAAGGACAGGAAAGGAAAGATGATGTCTGCAATCACGCAAAAACCCTGCCAAAAAATGTCCAACACTTTCTGATAACAAAAACCCTGGAGTCGCTAGACTTCAATTCCCTATATCAGCACTCTGGTATATTCTGAAGACAGAGCAAAAAGAGACCAATCTGATCAAAGACAAAAAGCAAACTGGCATAAACAGAGACATAAGAATGGAAATTCAGCACAGCCACAGCAGGGGCTGGCTGACCACAAAAACTGAGTAAACCAGACCAAATCTCATGTGAAAATATAGCAGAGCACACTTAGCTTGAGAAGGTAGGGACAGAACTGGAAACCAGAACCTCTGGGCAGGAAAATCACCAGCACAAAATTAGGGAGTCGGCTGTCTTTAATACAGTCAGAGACTCCTGATGTCCACTCACAGTCCTCCTCATCAGATGGGAGGTCTCGGCCATTTAGATCAGCTTCATTACCTACTGTCACCACTAGAGGGAGCCCGGATGGAGAACTCACGACTGCTCTGTCAACACAGCCAGCTCCACCACCCTCACCAGAAGCCAGAGGTAAACCAGAAAATGAGTTCACAACACCTAACCACAAACCTAACACTAACACACCCCTAACCCTAATCCCAACCCTAACCCTATTCCCAACCGTAACACTAACCCTATCTTTAGCCCCAACCCTAACTTTAGCCCCAACCCTAACCCTAACTTTAGCCACAACCCTAACCCTAACTTTAGCCCCAACCCTAACTTTAGCCCTAACCCTAACCCTAATGGGAAAATGGAAATAAATACATTTTTTTTATTTGATTATTTTTCCCTAACTAAGGGGGTGATAAAGGGGGGTTTGATTTTCTATTTATAACGAGATTTTATAGCAGGTTTTTATGTTTGGCAGCTGTCACACACTAAAAGATGCTTTTTATTGCAAAAAATAGTTTTTGCATCACCAGATTTTGAGAGCTATAATTTTTCCATATTTTGATCTACAGAGTCATGTGAGGTCTTGTTTTTTGCGGGAAGAGTTTATGTTTTTATTGGTATAATTTTCAAGCACATGACTTTTTTGATCGCTTTTTATTCCGATTTTTGGGAGGCAGAATGAACAAAAACCAGCATTTCATGAATTTCTTTTGGGGGGGCGTTTACACCGTTCCGCGTATGGTAAAATTGATAATGCACTTTTATTCTTTGGGTCAGTATGATTACAGTGATACAACATTTATATCTTTTTTATGCTTTGGAGCTTTTAAACATTAAAAACTATTTTATATAAAAAATAGTTATTTTTGCATCGCTTAATCTTGAGAGCTATAGCATTTTTATTTTATTGCTTTTGATGCTGTATTGGGGCTTGTTTTTGTGGATGACGTTTTCAGCAGTACCACGTTCATTTATATCCGTCTTTTTGATAGCGTGTCATTACACATTTTGTTCGGCGGTATGATGATAAAGCATTTTTTTTGCCTTTTTTTTCTGGTGTTCGCTAAAGGGATTAACTACTGGGGTAGTTTTATAGGGTGGGTCATTATGGATGCGGCAATACTAAATATGTGTACTTTTATTGTGTAGATTTTTATATTTAAATATTTATTGATTGAATAAATATTGATTTTTTTATTATTTTTTTATTATTTTTAAAAAATATTATTACAATTATTTAAAAAAAAAAAATTAAATTTAATTCTTAGTTTTACACCCTGTCCCACTATGGGACACACATTCTGTGCAGGCTGATTGCAGATCTGCATGCTATAGAAGCTGTCAGTGCTGCACAGAATTGCACACTGACCTGAGAGATTTCCTGGTCATCACTGTGCATGACAGGAAGTCTCTCAGCAGTGGAGACCCGGATGTTGTCGTGACAACATCGGATCTCAATGGCAGCGATCGGGATGCCGCATCATGCCGCGGGGTTTCCGATCCAAAGGCAGAGGGGCTGTCACAGCTGATATCCCCTTTGCCTGCTCCCGGAATGCTGCGATCGCCGACTTCCTGGATGGCAATAAATTTTAACTGATTTTGGGTCCAAGGACTTGCGTTCAGTTACTGAATTGTCCGAATCCTGCCTCTGCGGCTCGGTGAGTGGAAGCAAAAAGACCAGGGCCTGGACTGTGCCCCTCTCCTTGCTTCTGCTCACCGGGCCCCATATACCATTCAGGGCAGTAACGTCCTGATTGTGGCCCTGTTCACTGTACTTAGCTTGGTGATGTACAGTACTCATGTACTGACAGTGGTTCTGATCATGTAGCTATCCATAATGTGCTTCCTGTTAAAACTGAACTTCATGTTTATACTTAAAAATTCTAAAATTTTGTTTTGAGAATATGAGGAGGATTTAAGCGAGTTTCTGTTCCAAAAACCCAGCTTAAGTTTGGTTGTGTTCACGGTGATTTTTTGGAGCAGAAACTCTCAAAATCCTTCTCAAATAATCAAAACTTAGATCTGAAGATGTATTAATGTAAATACCAGTTGCATTTTTTTGTGGTTATTCGGATTGGTTCAGTATGACAAAGTGGCCCTTGGACCAAAAAATGTTGTGCACCCTTATATTAGGACATGCATGGTTTCTGATATATCAGGACTTGGCTATCATGTGCACAGCTCATATATCAGCTAGATACCCAATAAGAAGACCAAATTAGATTGTCAACTTCCAAAAGGAAATATAGACCCAAGAAAAGAGGAAGTATCAGACAGGATAAAAATTTAGAAATTGTATTAATCACAATTAAAAGGAATCATACACAAACAATTAAGCAGAGCAAGGCAGAGTGTACTCCATGCACACATAAAAATAGAATCACGTGAACAGGTATGTAGAAAAGCAGGAGACACTACATTAGTACCAGACCAAGGCCATGAATACTATTATCACAACAATAAATCCATGTGGATATGCAAAATAATAGACTAAGATCCGCATAAAAAATGTGTCATGTAAAGGGCATAGTGCCAAAATAGAATGCTATTTAGCATGGAATTAAATAAAATGCATTATACTAGAGAAGAATTAATGTACTTAAGTAAACCTAAACAGCCTGAAAGTTATCCCTGCTTGATAATCCCAATTATACCGGACAAAAGTGCTATGAAATATATGGGTAAGGGCCGCTAGTACTGGGTTAACTGAAAAGTTACAGATGTAGTGTGCTGCATACCTGTATGATGGTGGCACGGAGATGAGGACCCCGACGCGCGTTTCGCTGATAGCGCCCCCTTGGAAGAAGCCATATCAGCAAAACGCGCATCGGGGTCCTTATCTCCGAGCCACCATCATACAGGTATACAGCACACTACATCATCTGTAACTTTTCGGTTAACCCATTACTAGCGGCCCTTACCCATATATTTCATGGCACTTTTGTCCGGTATAATTGGGATTATCAAGCAGGGATAACTTTCAGGCTGTTTAGGTTTACTTAAGTACATTAATTCTTCTCTAGTATAATGTACTTTATTTAATTCCATGCAAAATGGCATTCTATTTTGGCACTATGCACTTTACATGACACATTTTTTATGCGGATCTTAGTCTATTATTTTGCATATCCACATGGATTTATTGTTGTGATAGTAGTATTCATGGCTTTGGTCTGGTACTAATGTAGTGTCTCTGCTTTTCTACATACCTGTTCACTTGATTCTATTTTTATGTGTGCATGGAGTACACTCTGTCTTGCTCTGCTTAATTGTTTGTGTATGATTCCTTTTGTGATTAATAAAATTTCTAAATTTTTATACTGTCTGATACTTCCTCTTTTCTTGGGTCTTCATATATTAGCTAGTATGTGGATGGTTGACATATTTATGCGTTTCTACATATAAATATACATCTATATGGCGACAATGGACCAAAGTCTGGCCTTAATGACAGCTGTCTGGATGACAATTCATGGAGCATAGTCTTGGCAATTGAGACAATATAAGGAGCATTTGGCGGGTTTCTTATTGTATGTGTTCAGGGCAATTTTTGGAGCATTCAGGGTTGGCATGACTTGGAAATATATGTAGATAGTAATTAATGAGGTATTAACAGCTGGAAATTTTCAAAGCTCAAAAGCTATTAAACCTCTCCTTTAGCATCCAATTGTGTCCTAAGCCAGCAGCCCCAGATCTTGTTGGGCAACGTGCTCTAGGTCCCCTGGTTCCTATCCGGCTGCCTTTTCACCGAATGTGTTGGATGTGGCTGCAGCACATGCAGATACTGCAACCTCTGGTTAGCTAGCTTAGTCCTTAGTTTCGCCACTAGTCTGGGGCTGGTCCCCTACTGTGGTCTGGTCCCTCCACCTGACTAAAATCAGCGTCGATGAGGGTCCCATGGGTGGATTCCTCACTTCCCATGCCCCTAGGACCCCTTCTTCCTTCTAGAAGCTTCTCTCTGCTTCTCCTTTCCTTCAGGAGCTCCTATCTACTCCTCACTAGTCCTCTCCCTCCAGCAGACTAACTACTTTCCTGCTTTCTTTCACTACTCCTCCCACTTGTCTCCAAGGCAACGTCTCACTGGAATCTGTCACTCTGCCTTCTAGTCTCCTGCACTTAACTCCTTCCTCCATCCACATCCTCTTCCTAGTTCCTCCCTGGCCTGGAGAGGTCTAGTGTTGGATGTTAGTGTGTGGGTTCTGGGCAGTGCCCCCTCCTTACCCGAGAGCGGAGTACCACATCTCTGGCTGTGGTGCAGTACCTCTGTGGCGACTGGACCTTCAGGGGTGCCACATATATATATTGCAGGGTGATAGGCAGCAGATGAGACAGCAAGCAGAGGTGTAGAGTTGTACCATTAAAATATATTGCAGGGTGACAGACAGCGGATGAGACAGCAAGCAGAGGTGTATAGTTGTACCATTAAAATATATTGCAGGGTGATAGGCAGCAGATGAGACAGCAAGCAGAGGTGTAGAGTTGAACCTGTGTGAAGAGAGGATATTTATGTTAATTCCTGGCCGTCAAAATAACTGCAGTTTCTGTATACTTAGCTGCAGTTATACTTTGATGCAGGATACGCACTTCCACCCCACACACGTGCACCACTTAGAATCCCTTAGAATTGGGTGTTTTACAGCACATATCAGTTTTACTATAACATTGTTACATGACCAAATGTTAACGGATAAACTATATATTTATAGGACTTTAACTACTTATCCTTATGTCCATAAAGCTGGAATCTCAATACCCATTCATCCAAAACAAAGCTTTTTTTTCCTCTTAAAGCTAATGAATATACATTTGGAAGAAAATTGCTCAGCTTCAAATCTCAATATTTTTTGACGCTTCACGAAAATGTGTGTGCGGCTCTTAGCACTCTAATAATAAAAAAAGAAGAAAGAACAGGGATAATGTGTCACTGCTGACGAATATCAAGATACTGGTGATATTTTTTCACAACACTTATCGGTTCAATAATTAAGAAGCAGAGCTACACAATTTGGCACCGAGACATTATCTTCTTCACTGGATGCTTCCTGCTCTCCAACAGCGCTGTGTTACACCTATGATTTTTTTTACTTATTTTTAAATTTACCAGGAAAATCCTCCATTTGATTGGACATATGGGAAGAGCTGCAGATGATCCTTTCATTTCTCCAGGCGTACTAGAGTTATGGCTGATGGTAGGACATCACGTAATCACGTATACTTGAGCAAACTACCTCGAGATTCCATTTCTATGTGTGACACATTTTAAGTTACAGTTCTGCACAATGGAATGCCCTGAGCTTTTTCTATTTCTCTTTTAGTACTTGGCATGATGTCAAGGAGAATCACATTGCCCGCCTTCTCCTGGTAAAACTGTTGGCTTCTCACCCAATTTACTAACTATGGAGAATTGCTCGTTTTACAATGATGATCTACCACAGGAAGAATAAACTCAAACTGACATTTTTAATAGGTGCTTTTGGCAATTCCAATTAGCCCAAAAGAAGTAAAGAAATTTCAAATCTATTTAAGAAGTTGACACTAGTGAAAACTATAGTAGAAGACATTTTTCTGCAAATGTTCTGCAGAAATAATCACAATATCCGATTAAATACTTTGCTGGTTATTTTTACTTTCATGATTGATGGAGGATGATGAACCTAATATTTTTTTCCTTTGCTTAGTCAATTATCATTTTAAAAAAAAAAAACAACTAGCCGGAAAAAAATAAAGTGAGACTATTTTCGAACAACATGGCCATCATAATAAATATGGATATTAATATATATATAAAATATAATATATATTGTCCAAAAAAATCTATCACAGGAAATGGAGAGTCTTCATTGCCTTTGCACTTGTTTATTGTTTAGCGTTGCATATTTTGCACCTTTTTTGTGTGCACCCAATTTATTATTCTATTTGTGCCATTTTTCAAGTCTATTTCATATGTGCTAACCTTGTTTTTTCCCACTTTTTGGACAGAGTTTAGCAATTCAGATGTTTTTGCCTGATTCATCAATTGCAACTTTTGAAGTAGTTGCAACATTTGGCACGACTCCACTTCAGCCCTCCAAATGTAGTTTTGAGTACGTCAATATTTTGGAGCTTTTGTAAAACTTGCTGCAAACAAGAAACTGGGGGCACTACCTATGAAAAAGGGATCAGCCAGCCTCACACCAAAACACTAATTGTAAAGGTGAAGAAAAAAAGAAGTATTCGGAGAGAGTCGGCATTTCTAAAATGAATAATACAAATATTTTATTAACATGTACAAACATATAAAGGCACACAATAACAATTAAAAAACATACAAGCTATAAAATAATCCAACAGGTGTGTCCCTGTTAGGACCCACACACCTCTCCTCTCTAATGTCCTATTGGTAGTGGAAAAAACAGGTAAAACATGCTACAAGTAAATGAAATATCACAATAACAAATTAAATTATATAGCTAGACACACTAGGTTTGGTGGAGGGCACCACTCTCCTATATATAGGGATCGACTATAACATACCAAAATTTACACAAATTGCACAGAAGAAAAAAGAAGTATGTATACCAAGGTGATCACCCAAAAATTATTTTATTAAATGTGACTACAAGTGACAAGTTACAAACAAAATTTAAAAAACATTTAAAAATGCCAATCATGGCCATAGTACAGAAACACGGACCCAGGCTATTATGAGACTAGGTTCCACCACTAACTGTCCAAAACTGGTATCTCTCTAGTTGATGGTTGTAGCTATATACACATTAGGCCTCTTTCACACTTCAGTTTTTTGTGTCAGTTAAAATCCGCCAAAAAGGCAGACAAGCGGATCCGTTCTTAACTGATGTCAACGGATGCCACAGGATCCGTTTTTTGACGGATCCGCAAAATGAGGAAATTTAAAGGAACCGCTGGCCAGGAAGGGGAGAGAGAGAGAGAGAGAGAGAGAGAGAGAGAGAGAGAGAGAAAATTTTTTTTTGTCCGGCACCCAGACAGAATTTCGGGTTAAATCAGTGTCTGGAGGATCCGCCGGCCAAAAAAAAGTTGCAAGCTCCGTTTGGAAATCTTTGAGGATGTTGACGGACAGCAACATTATGGCGGATCCGCACAAAAACGGATGCAACGGACGGCAATCGGTGAAGATCCGCCAATAATGAAAGTCAATGGGGAAAAAAATGGATCTGCAAAAAAAAATTTCGGATCCGTTTTTTTCAAAACCTGGCGGATTTTGACTGATTGTAAAAAACGGAAGTGTGAAAGAGGCCTTACCTGTTCTTCCCATTCTGTGCAGCAAGATATTTTTAAGTGCTGTTCCAGCTATCACCAGTAGGTGTCATAAGTTGCCCTTCACTTTCTTATTCATATGTTTGGAATCTTCTGTTTTCCTAAATGGTTAACTGTTCAGAGCCGCCCTTCTTCCTTCCCTGGTCAACATGTAACCATTTTGAGCAGGTCTTTTGAGTAGCTCACATGTGCTCAGCTTAGCTCTCTGAAAACCACTGCTAATGCAAGCGGATTCCGATAAGGTTAATGCAAATATAAGTTATGCATCTGTGTTAGCAGCCATAATGCAGCCCCCCATGATGTTTGCAATGCATGTTCAGCTCCTGTAATGCTAGTACACTGCATGATAGTTATGCATTCTCTTGTGAGTGCAAAGCTGGCAGCCATTAGTTGTTTAGATATCTTTCTCCTTTGCTGCTGTGTATGTTATATTGGTCAGCTTTTATATAATGCATGATAAGAGCATCCTGTATCATTGCTACTGTTTTGATAGTACCTTGTATTTGCTATGATTACCTGCCAGTATTTGGGTATTGTATATTATCTACCAGTACTGATATACTGCATTATCTGTCTCTTTACCATCAAGTAAATGTCCAAAAGAGACAATAAAAGTATATGGCACTTCACAAATATTTAACTCCAATCCTTCCTTATGTTAAAGTAAGGACAAAAGAAGAGATCCATAAAACTAACATTTTTATTTCTGATATTAAAAGCAACAATTCATATAAAAATAAGCAGAATGCCTCAAAAATCAGGACAGAACAACTCATGCAAAAATCATTGGAAGATAAATAGAATACAGAAGTAATAACTGCCTATATATCAAAATTTCAATGCCATTAGAGATATGCAAATAACTGTTTATCATAAACGTGCACAGTCCCAGATATATGAAAAAAAGTATTATTCTTTAACTAAAAAGAAATATAGGGTGCCCCCAGGAAGGAGCCGAGCGGTGAAATGCACGTCAGGGTGTCAGGACAGATGTCACAACTCTACATCAGGTGAATCGCTTTCCCTTTACTATTTATACCTTCTATTATTGACTTTTGGGATTATTCAGCGGTCACTTGTTCAGCCGTTTATAGTATTTATACTGTTTAGACTTAAGGGGGTTTTACACATAGCGATATCGCTAGCAATATCGCTAAAGCATCACCGATTTGGTGACGCAGCAGCGATGTCGCTAGCGATATCGCTATGTGTGATACTTACCTCCGACCGGCTCCCCCGCTGTCTGTCACTGATCGCGCAGCTCTATTTCTCGTCGGGCACTTCCTGCTGGCGCCGACAAGCGACGTGTGGACGCCGACGGGAGGACGTCAGGATTGACGCGTCTGAAAGGTAAGTAATGACCGCTGTACCGCTGCTGCATCGCTGTGAGATCTTCCTGTGTGGCAGCTCACTAGCGACCAATTAGCGATGCACCAGTGATCCTGACCGGGTCATATCGTTGTTGGGATCACTGGTGCATCGCTAAATGTAAAGGGAGCTTTAGTGACAGTTTGGTCTATGACTTTACATGGCATGGTATAATCAGTGAATTAGTTGCACTGCTTACCCTCTACTATTCATACTTTCTATCATTGAATTTTGGGATTATTCAGCGGTTACCTATTCAGCCGTTTAGAGTATTTAACACTGTCTATACTAAGTGGCTGTTTGATCTTTTGACCTCATATGACGTGGCACAATTAGTGGAAAAACAATGCCTATATTTCTTTTTCTTTTATTTTCTTTTTATTCCTTTTGAGCCCTGAAAGCTGGCTTACAAATATAATTTCTCTGGTTAGCCAATAAAGGTATCACTGCTTGAATACTTTTCTCAATTTTTTTTTTTGGGGACATAAGTATTTACATCTATTTTTCTGGCTAACACGGTACCACAATATTATTTTGGATTGTACAATATCAGAAATAAAAATGTTAAATCTCTTCTTTTCCTTACTTTATCATAAGGAAGGATTGGAGTTAAATATTATCTGTCTCTTATACGGTAGTTTTTACCTGAATCATCCATATCTGTGTACAACAACAAGGGCCGTATTTGCCAATAGGCACCCGCGGGCACGTGACTAGGGCGGGACGATGCAGAAGGGCGGCACCTGGGAAAAGTTTTTTTTTGTTTTAATGGAAGTCTGGGTCGGATCCAACCATCTCCTCCCCTCTCCTCCCCTCCCCTCTTGAAGACATCAAACTCACCTGTCACCTCCTCCAGCGGTGCCTGCAGCTCCGATGGTCTCCTGTGCCGGCATTCTTCCTGTGTCTGTGAGCGGTCACGTGGTACCGCTCATTACAGTAATAGATATGGACGCAACTCCTCTCCCATAGGCCTGGCATCCATATTCATGATCTTAATGAGCGGTATCACGTGACCGCTCACAGACACAGGAAGAATGCCGGCGTCTGGAGCGGTAAACGAGTTTCATACAGGGACTGCATGAGGTGATCCCAGGCATGCATACAGGGAGGGGGAGAGGAGTATGGGGGGGGATGAGTATGAGCGGGGGGGAGGGGGCAGATAAGAATGAGCCCAGCGGGGAGGGAGGGGTGAGGCGGGTGCACTGAGGAGATGGCTGTACTGGGGAAACAGGTGCACTGAGGAGATGGCTGCACTGGGGAAACAGGTGCACTGAGGAGATGGCTGCACTGGGGAAACAGGTGCACTGAGGAGATGGCTGCACTGGGGAGATGGGTGCACTGGGGAAATGGGTGCACTGGGGAAACGGGTGCACTGAGGAGATGGCTGCACTAGGAAGAAGGGTGCACTGAGGTGATGGCTGCACTAGGGAGAAGGGTGCACTGAGGTGATGGCTGTACTAGGGAGATGGGTGCACCGAGGTGATGGCTGCACTAGGGAGATGGGTGCACTGAGGTGATGGCTACACTAGGGAGATGGCTGCACAAGGGAGATGGCTGCACTGGGGAGATGGCTGCACTGAGGAGATGGCTGCACTGGGGAGATGGCTGCACTGGGGAGATGGCTGCACTGGGGAGATGGCTGCACCGGGGAGATGGCTGCACCGGGGAAATGGCTGCACCGGGGAAATGGCTGCACCGGGGAAATGGCTGCACTGGGGAAATGGCTGCACTGGGGAAACGGCTGCACTGGGGAAACGGCTGCACTGGGGAAACGGGTGCATTAAGGAGATGGCTGCACTAGGGAGATGGGTGCACTGAGGAGATGGCTGCACTAGGGAGATGGGTGCACTGAGGAGATGGCTGCACTGGGGAAACGGGTGCACTGGGGAGATGGCTGCACTAGGGAGAAAGGCTACTTTCACATCAGCGATTTTTGCCAAAGTGTCTGCATTAGTCATACTCACGAATGGGAAGGCAGCACTAAAAGTGCCTAGGGCAGCAAAAACTCTAAATACGGCCCTCACAACAACCTCTGATATCATCTACTACTGTGTTCTACTGTACCATCTGTTATCATCTCCCATTGTTGTCCATATCATCCCAATAAATATAAACTTAAGCACCCATACAGTCTTGTTTCTGGGAGTGGATGAAAGGTTAAGCCGTATGCTGTTATCCACACAGCGTCATACATGGAAGAAGGCAGAACATTACCTATTTACACATAGATTTTTCAGAATAGAGAGCAATAGCCGTCATCTACTCCTCAATATATACAAATAACCACAATTATGTAAGGTAAGGCAATATAGTGCACAAAGTACTTTTTATAGGGTAGAAATATACTTACATAAAGTGCAAACAGTTATACATATGGCTGTAGGAGATCAACATAATAGTCTATGAAAACAAGGTAATATACATGTAGGTATTACCCTAGTGAAGCTACAAGCACAATCAAACATAAAAGCATCAATAAGCTACATATACCATGCTGGGGGACCCAGGAACATATAGTTGAGACGGTTGGGGTGATCCCCCACGCATATCGCCGCTAACACTGTGGCTTCATCCGAGGCAGATGTTGCGGTGTTGTGTGCAGCTTATCCACTTTAAATATTGTTTAAAGGGCCTTGTTTGATGTGTTTCACGTGAGCTCTGTCAAAAACAAAGTCAAAGCTGACAAAGCTCGAACAAGGCCCTCTCTTCTCCTTGGTCCCTGGAGCATAATTATAGTTTATTATGGATAAATATCCGATAAATAGGTCAAATAACTATATGGTATTTCCCAAATTATTAACTCATCTTATAAAAAAAACCTGGAGAACTCTATTTAAAATAATAATATACAAATATTTATTAGTATAATAATTTATAAGAAAAATATTTAAAAAGTGCAAACAGTGCAAGTATGCATGCTTCAATAGTGAGGGGGCACCCCTTCGGAGGAAGAAAACTCAAAACGCACGTTAAGGGTCTCTGCACGTTGTCCGCCGGTATTGAGTTTATGGTAATGTATACGTCTGTTTGAATTATCGTGTGTCTTGTTGGGGAGGCTGCCCTGCACTATTGAATCAGCCTCACTTCTCTTACCCCTTCCAACTTGGAAATCCCCTTAACTATTCCCATACTGTCACCATAGTTTTCCTGACTCTATTGTGACCCATTATACTAAACCCCAATCCTATTCTAATTTATAGCTACCCTCTTATCTTAAGTGGTAAGAGTGAGTGAGTTTGTCAGTGGGACACTTCCTGATTCTCAGTCAGTCTGTGGTAGCAGTGTACAGTAGTGTATTATACACTGCTCAAAAAAATAAAGGAAACACTAAGATACCACATCGTAGATATCACTGAATTAAATATTCCATTTGCAAATCTTTATTCATTACATAGTGGAATGTGTTGAGAACAAGAAAACATAAAAATGATCAATGTAAATCAAAATTAGTTTCCCATGGGGGGTTGAATTTGGAAGAATACTCAAAATCAAAGTGGAAAATCAAATCACAGGCTCATTGAACTTCCGTGGAAATGCCTCAAGACAAGGAAATGAGGCTCTGTAGTGTGTGTGGCCTCCATGTGCCTGTGTGACCTCCCTACGACACCTGGGCATGTTCCTGATGAGGCGGTGGATGTTCTCATGAGGGATCTCCTCTCAGACCTGGACTAAAGCATCCTCCAACTCCTGGACAGTCTGTGGTGCAACGTGACTTTGGTGGATGGTGCGAGACATGATGTCTCAGATGTGTTCAATCGGATTCAGGTCTGGGGAACGGGCGGGCCAGTCCATAGCTTCAATGCCTTCATCTTGCAGGAACTGCTGACACACTCCACAGCCACATGAGGTCTGGCATTGTCCTGCATTAGGAGGGACCCATGGCCAACCACACCAGCATATGGTCTCACAAGGGGTCTGAGGATCTCATCTCCGTACCTAATGGCAGTCAGGCTACCTCTGGCGAGCATATGGAGGGCTGTGCGGCCCTCCAAAAAAATGCCACCCCACACCATTACTGACCCACTGTCAAACCAGTCATGCTGAAGGATGTTACAGGCAGCAGATTGCTCTCCATGGTGTCTCCAGACTCTGTCACGTCTGTCACATGTGCTCAGTGTGAACCTGCTTTCATCTGTGAAGAGCATAGGGCACCAGTGGCAGATTTGCCAATTTTGGTGTTCTGTGGCAAATGCTAAGCGTCCTCAACGGTGTTGAGCCGTGAGCACAACCCCAATATCTGGACGTCCAGCACTCAGACAATCCTCATGGAGTCTTTTTCTGCTTGTGCAGAGACATGCACATTTGTGGCCTGCTGGAGGTCATTTTGCAGGGCTCTAGAAGTGCTCCTCCTGTTCCTCCTTGCAAAAAGGCTGAGGGAGCGGTCCTGCTGCTTGGTTGTTGCCCTCCTACGGTCCCCTCCACATCTCCTGGTGAACTGGCCTGTATCCTGGTAGCACCTCAAACCTCTGGACACTAAGCTGACAGACACAGCAAACCTTCTTGCTACAGCTCGCACTGATGTGCCATCCTGGATAAGCTTCACTACCTGAGCCACTTGTGTGGGTTGTAGAGTCCGTCTCATGCTACCACGAGTGTGAAAGCACAACCAACATTCAAAAGTGACCAAAACATCAGCCAGAAAGCATTGGTACTGAGATGTGGTCTGTGGTTCCCACCTGCAGAACCACTCCTTTATTGAGGGTGTCTTGATAATTGCCAATAATTTCCATCTGTTGTCTATTCTTTATGCACAATAGCATGTGAAATTGATTGTCAAACAGTGTTACTTCCTGTGGACATTTTCATTTCACAGAAGTTTGATTTACTTGGACTTCTATTCTGTTGTTTAAGTGTTCCCTTTATTTTTTTGAGCAGTGCATATTATATAATATATATATATATATATATATAGAGAGAGAGAGAGACTGTATATATGTTTTCACGAATATTTGAGACAATGGATCCATTATATGTCCATTTTTCAAGCCGGCGAGAAAATCTCGCTGTACGGATGCCATGCAGATGCTTAGATGCGAGAAAATCGCATCCTCACATTGCACACGGAAGACATACGGATCACTGTTCAGGGACCATTTTTGTGATTCTCATCCGTGTAAAATGGACCATATTTTTATACGTTAAGTGTGACTTCAGCCTACTACTCAGAAAATATAAGCTTGTAAGAACGACTCATGACGTTGGTAGTGTCAAGTTGCTACCTGAGGGTGAAACTAGCATCACATCATCCCCTAGCCTCCCCCTGCGTAACCTCCATTACCTACACCAAAACACGGAGACTCAGGATTTCTTTTGGAATGTTATGGCCACAGCAGACTTTATTTAAACACCAAACAACAAACAATGAATCATAAATCACATATACAATAACTTGAACACTGAGAAGGAGTCCTTGAAGCCCCAAGATCTTGGTGAATAAGCCCAAAATGTTGTGGACAAAACCCATCATGATTGCTCCCAGCCATTACTCCACTGGCTCGGGAGCACCAACACCAATATATATTGTCCACTAAGCTACTCGGGGATCCGCCACTTCGGTCGGAAACTCCCCCTCCACCTTTCACCAGATTACCCCGAACATACCTTTTACCGAAGGAGACCCTTGACACTGAGTCTCCAAAACCCAATTTCCACTGACTTCAAGGACTCCCCCCTCTCGAAACCGCCACAACAAGGGCCCTTGAACACCTCAACGACCCGAGACCCCCCGAACACGCCATGCTATGGCCCGCTCAATACCTTCCTGGAGACTGAGAGCCCAAATATCGGAACCAACCAAATTCAGATGAACCCCATCGGCCAGCCAAAAATCACCCTCGCCCTTTTCCCAATCAAAGTGTTGCACAGTCACTCCCCCATTCCTGATAACAAAAGAGGACACAACCCTGTTCACTTTTATCCTGGCCTTGTTGACCTTTGTGAGAGACCTCATGGAATGCCACCGCCTCCGAGGGACGATTTCGGACCAAACGATAGTGACCCCTCGGTAAAGCAACCACAGGCGCAGACAATCCTGCTTGATGTCCCTTATCAATTCCCGGAAGGGACGAACCGCCAAGTCGTTACCCCTGACATGTAACACCAGGATGTCCAGATCGCGGTCCAGCCGAATGCACTCGTGTATTTCCTGCAAGACCCGTCTCCACTCCATCCCCCTAAAACCACACCAATGCAACAAGGCCGTGTTCCTGGAAAAACCGAGCTGCCTGCCTTCGTTCCGGACATCGACCCGCAATGCTCCCCAGTAAACGAAGGAATGACCAAAAATCCACACCAGCAACGGCTCGACACCTGAAATAAAAAAGGGAATGCCAACATCAAAACCAGCCTCAATTAACGTGAATGCAACTCCCTGCATCACCAATCACCACCCACCGACCTGATGTAAGTTCGGTGACGATTAGACGCCCAACCGCCAATGCGCTGTATCGAAGCCGCATCCAAACCCTGAACTGCTGCTTCCAACAAAGTGATGTTGCGTACCAAGCCGTCAATAATCCACTCATCGAGCCACCGGGACGCGCACCACTGCCCCCGAAAGTAGGCCCCAAATCCGACACCGCCAGCTGCGTCCGTGAATAACTCCAACCTGTCGCTGCTGACCACCTCTTCCATCACCAACGAACGGCCATTGTATCTTTCCAGGAAAAACTCCCAAATCACCAAATCAGCCCTGAGTTCCGCCGACAATCTGATGAAATGATGCGGGGCTCGAATACCCGCAGTCGCACTTGCCAGGCGATGTGAAAAAACTCGCCCCATCGGCATGACTCAACATGCAAAATTGAGCTTCCCCAACAAAGACTGGAGATCACGCGTTGACAACTTTTTTACCCGGCGCGCTCGGACCACCTCCGCCCGCAAATCAGCCAACTTATCCTCAGGCAGCCGGAACTCCCAACTCACCGTGTCAATAACAATTCCAAAAAAACGCAAGCACGTACTGTGGCCTTCGGTTTTCCCAGGCGCAAGTGGAACTCCAAAACGCTCCGCCACCCACTCAATGGCCTGTAACAATCTCTCACAACGCAAAGAATCTGACGGGCCCACACACAAAAAGTCATCCAAGTAATGAATGACTAAATCGAAACCGGAAACATCACGCACGACCCACTCCAAAAAGGAACTGAAGGCTTCAAAATACGCACAGGACAGCGAACATCCCATTGGTAGACACCTGTCCACAAAAAACATGCCTTCCCAATAGCAACCCAGCAACTTCATGCTATCCGGGTGGACTGGCAGCAAACAAAATGCAGATTCCACGTCCGTTTTAGTCATGAGGGCACCCCGACCACATTTCCTCACCCACCGTGCTGCTTCGTCAAAGGAGGAGTAAACCACCGAACAGATCTCTGGATCAATACCGTTGTTAACAGACCTCCCGCGTGGGTATGACAAATGTTGAATAAGCCGAAACTTATTCGACTCTTTCTTCGGAACCACTCCCAGAGGGGAAACCACCAAATCTAAAACCGGGGGAGAAACAAAGGGGCCAGCCATACGGCCCAATGAAACCTCCTTTCCCAGTTTTTCTGAGACCACCGAGCCATGTAACAGGGCTGAACCCAGATTTTTTAAAACCTGCGGAATTGCAAAAGGGGGGTGAGGGATAACAAAACCGTCTTTAAAACCCGCGTACAACAATGCCGCCTTCTCCCTGTTCCCATATCTGTTTAGATAAGGGACCATCCTGTCATGATCCCAGTGCAGGGTTTTGAGCTGCATGTCAGGGGTTAATGTCTGGAGCTCAGTCCAGGTTTTGACCTGCACACCTGGGGATAATTATTGTGGCCTCTTGTTGGTTCTGGGAGAGCTTCTTAATCCCCTGGGAAGCTCCAGTCCCTGTCAGTTATACTTTTGCCATTGGCCGAGTGTGGTGACCTCTGTGTGCCTGTGCCTGTTCATTGTTATAGCTTTTTTATATGGTTCTGACCTGGTTCTGTTTCCCGTTGTGAGTTTGCCTGTCGATTCTGTACTTCGCTACCCTCCCTGTGTATGACTCATTACCTGTGATCTGACTACTCTCTGCTCGCCCCTCTTGTACCTTGCAGCTATCTCTGTGTATGGCTCATTGGCTACGTCTTGACTATCCTCCCTGTCTATGCCCCTTGGTAACTTTGGCTCGCAGTTACCCTGCTAGGAGTTCTCTTGCAGCTCCTAGCTCTCTGGAGTATAGGCCACGCCCCCAGCAGTCACGTGCTTCAGGTCCTGCTGCTCTGAAGTATGCACCTACTCGACTGCTGCCCGTTCCACAGGTATCTTTGAGCACAGTTCGCTTTACTCAGGACACGCACACTGGCTCAGTGAGCAAGTGCAGTGTGGTGTTCCTGACACATCCTTTCAAGCTTCACTGGAGTCTCCCCCTTGGGAATTACCACCGCCGGTTCTGGGCTTCCCTTTCTTGAAACACTTTGCGGCTCCATGGGAAGCGCTATTGCAGTTGGAGCAAAGATGTTTGAATTTGCAGTTCGCTCCGAACTTACACTGGCCGTCGTTGAACTGCCAGCACACCCCCAACTTATGACTCCCCGTTTGACCTTGCCCGCCTCCACCTGAGACACCGGAACTGCTGCTACTCTGGCTGGTACTCCCAGCCCCCCGTGAAAGGAGCTCCCAAACATATTTTGAGCTATGACCCGCATCCACTACCCAATGTCTTTCTGGTCCCAACGGATAGCCGGACGGATAGCCTTCCTCTGCCGAAATTGCTTGTCGTAACGCAACCAAGCCTGCCCCCCGTAAACCCTATAGGCCTCCCCGATGGTGTCAAAGTAACAAAATAACGCTGAGCAATTATCGGGGGACTTTTCCCCAATAACGCTTGCAAAATAGCGAACGCCTGTTGCCAATTAACAAACATCTGAGGGATCAGACGCCACCTGCGCTTTTCTTCATTCTCCTTTTTGCTGTCATCCTTCTTACCCTTATCCAAATTAAATTTCTCTAATGGTAACAAGGAAAATATTTCCACGTACTCGACCTTCCAAATGCGCTCCTTTACTTCCTTCTTCAAATGAGCCCCCAACTGGCCTTCAAAACAAACGTACACCTCCCCATGCGCTCTGTCGTCCAAATGCACACAACATTCTTTTTCCTTCTCAGTCTGCACCGACATCGACACTGCCTCGCTTGCGCGCCCGGCCATATCCGACCCGCTCTGCCCCGCAGGACTCCCAGCTTGTACCCCAACCCAAGCTGCTACCGGTGAAGGTGTGACGAGACCCCGTTCCAGACGTGACACCAAATTACGCATGTCCGCAAGCACGCCGCTAACACCGCCGCCTGTGGCTACGCCACCGAACCCCATCCCCGCACTGACACCGAGGGATTCCGCCAGCGGCCCCCCACCTAACCAAGATGATGTCGCAACGGGATGACAAACAGGGGACACAGAGTCATGCTCACCAGGCTGCGAGGGGGCTGTGTGCCCTCCAGCCGGAAAACCTGGATCCGCGGATGTAACTTTGCCAGCTTGCTGTCAACCTCTGGGACTCCCCCCAGGAGGAGCCAGATGGGGGTGACTGGGCCCCCCGGGGGACCCCGATGGCGGGACCCCGGTTGTGAATGCTGGCCCGGGACACAATGCATCAAGTTCCTGCTGCCACGCCTGGATCCAGCAGGGAAGCATGTATGGCCGCCCGCTGCGCCTCCAGGCCACCCGAAAAGAGCCCATTGCCTCGGTCCATGGGCATCACTGGTGCTGGCCCTGCAGGGGAGCAGGCCGCGACCCTGCTGCTGAAGCGTCCTCCTCCTTCTGAAGCGGCCCCTGAAGCAGACCGCCGATGCATGGCCCCCTCACAGCAGCCCCCCGCCGCACCCAGTGTCCCCCACTGCTAGGGGACGGTGATGGCAGCCCTGCCAGGCTGCAGGCTGATGGTCCCCCGACGATCGCCCCCCTGCTTGAAGGGGAGGCAGGTCGCGCGGCGGTAGCCTCCACAGCCCCCCGCTGTTCCTGGTGCCTGCCGCCGCCTGGCGTATGACAAACCCGCCCCCCCTTTCTGGATGTAGGCTGCGGCCTAGTCACCACCGTGGGCCCTCGCCTGGCCTGCGGATTCCTCCCAGGCCGGGTAGCGGCGGTGTGAGCAGAACGCAGCGCCCGGCCTGGAGGGTCCAGGGAAGGGCTCCTGCGGCGCCGCAAGGCCCTGGGAGCTGAATCGGGTGAGAACCGCTCAGGAGGCCTCACCCGTCTGTAGCGCCGCTCCCTCACCGCTCCTGCAGCCGACTCCCCGGCTGTCCCTGGCATGATCCCTGCCACCTGTGACGCCAGCCAGCCTGGGGGCTGCGACCGCGCCGCCGTCCGCAGCTGCTCCAGAAGCCACTCCACCTCGGCCATGGTAAGTGCCTGTCTCTGTGGTGACTTCTTCTTGCTGGGGAGCTGGATCCAAAGAGGAGGGGGACACCCCCGCACCTCCACTATATACTCCGCCAGCTCCCCTCCTCCCGGGTACTCCCCCTTTGTGCCTGACCACCCCCCCGTCATGCTGGCATCCTCCTATGCCTCCTTTGGGAGGGTGGGGAGGCTCAGCTCCAGCCAATTCTTTAATCAATTGAAGAAAAGGAGGAAATACAGAGTACAAGCTACAAAAATCATATACAAATTTTATTAAGGACACATATTTGAACAGACACTATAAAACGGCAATGTAAGAGATGATAAGGTAAGGAGTGAGAGGGCAGACAGAAACAACCCAGAGATATGGCTGGCACAGTGCACCAAGATGTAAACAGCCAACGTGCATAAAGTATATCTGTGAGGGTAACTAAATATAAGCAGAGCACTCCAAAAATATCATATAATAAATAAGATTAGTTTGGGTGACAAAAAAGCCATTCATCAGAGTGAGAAGCTGAAATCCGGAGGAGACCAAAAAGTCACAGTAAAATCACAATGGTTATTGGTAAAATACCTAACTGTAGTGAGCAGGCCCCTCAGGAGGACAGCCGCTGACATCGAAGATAGGCGGAATCAAATGATCAACTGAATCAGTCGACACACCAATATAAAGAATAAATCAACACAATATATCATGAAAAATAGGAGTACAGATGTTATGAAAAAGAATCAAAGGTCATTCAAGCAAAGTCATCACAGAATATACCCATAGCTGCAGGAGGCGATGTGCACTGATCAGCGGACCAGTCACGATGCAGAATACTGCAGGATTGTTCCACTGACAGTGGCGCAGCATGTGACAAGCGCCCTATACACACCTCCTCTGAGTGCAGTTATATTACTAGGCAGCCCCCCCTCCATAGTCGTTACTCTTACCAGTACATTGCCCCCTTTATCGTGGCAGCTGCTACAGTGCATTAGTATTGTGACCTGGTGATGGTACAGCTGCCCTTTTTCTGCTGTGTTTTTTTCACACCCCCAGTCGCCACACACCTCTACACTGCTTAGTACACAGAGGCTCCCTGGTACCTGTAGCTCACCACAGCTCCTCGTTAGGGTTGAGTGAAACGGGTCGGTCAAATTCAAAAGTCGGCAACTTTCGCTGAGGTTGGGTTTCATGAAACGAAACCCGACCATAGCGTGAGGTCGGCCATGAGGTCGGCGACCAGAGTGCCAAAGTCGCGTTTCAAATGATGCTTCCAGCGCCCTTTTTCAGCCAATGATGGAGGATGCACACTGTGGGCAACGCGATGACATAGGCATCGGTCACCACCATCTTTGAGAAGGGCATGCAAGTGATTGGCTGGCTTTGTGTGGCGTCACAGGGGCTATAAAAGGGCGTGCATGCCGACCGCCATGTTTCTTCTGCCGATCTTAGCATTAGGGAGAGGTTGCTGCTGCTGATTCAGAATAAGGGAGAGCGTTAGGCAGGGAAGAAGAACCAAAAAACTGCTTCTGCTGTTAGCTATTTCCACTGTACAACACAACACTTTGTGTGCAGTGACAGGGGAGGCTATATTTTTGTGCATCAGCTCTGCTGGTTATTAGGCTGCCTTATAAGGCTCCCTGATAGCTGCATTGTTGTTTGCACACTGCTGTGCAAACTGCTTTTTTAAAACCAAAAATACTTTTCTTCCTCTTTTCTGCACAGTTACCAAGCGTTCATTTTTCCACCTTTTTATCTGCAGCAGTCCTGCTTATTAGGCTGCCTGCTTCCATACTTGGACTGAGAGCATCATTGTCAAAGTCCTCAAATCTCTAGTGAGATTCAAATTCTCACCAATACTATATACACCCTCCACCTTGTCATACACCATCCAATTTCAGCCTGTTACATTGAGGTGTAATCTCTACTGAGCCTGAGATACTAGTTCAGCGTCCTCAAATCTCTAGTGAGATTCAAATTCTCACCAATACTATATACACCCTCCACCTTGTCATACACCATCCAATTTCAGCCTGTTACATTGAGGTGTAATCTCTACTGGCCCTTAGATACTAGTTCAGCGTCCTCAAATCTCTAGTGAGATTCAAATTCTCCCCAATACTATATACACACCTTGTACTTTATCATACACCAGCCAATTTCAGCCTGTTACATTGAGGTGTAATCTATACTGGGCCTGAGATAATAGTTCAGCCTCCTAAAGTCTCTAGAGAGATTCAAATTCTCCCCAATACTATATATACACCTTGCACCTTGTCATACACCTGCCTATTTCATCCTGTTAAATTGAGGTGTAATCTATAGTGGGCCTGAGATAATAGTTCAGCCTCCTAAAATCTCTAGGGAGCTTCCAATTCTCTCCAATACTATATACACACCTTGTACTTTGTCATACACCAGCTAATTTCAGCCTGTTAAATTGAGGTGTAATCTATAGTGGGCCTGAGATAATATTTTAGCCTCCTAAAATCTCTAGGGAGCTTCCAATTCTCCCCAATACTATATACACCTTGTACCTTGTTTTACAGTACCATATAGCTGGTGGTATTTTGGGTACATTTTTCCAAAAATGAGGAAGTATGGTGGAAGAGGCCATGGAAGTGGACGGGGGTTGCCAGCTGGTACTGATGGTGGTGGGGGTGGTGGTGCATCTGCTGGTAGTGGCAAAAGCACAATAGCACCTAAGGCAGGAGGTGTTGAGCCTGCGTCATCGTCTGTTTACACAAAGCCTCGAAGGCTCCCTTTTCTGGGAGTAGGTAAACCGCTTTTAAAGCTGGAGATTCAGGAACAAGTTGTGGCTTACATTGCTGACACAGCCTCGAGCTCTATCGCCTGCTCTTCGGAAGTTTCAAAAAATAAAAGCACTGAGTCGTCAGTGGAGGCTCCTGGTCAGGAACAACACCTTTCCTTGTGTCCTTCACCCCTACCAAAAGTGAAGGATGCGGCAGGCCACACTACAGATAACTCCATGGAGCTCTTTTCACATACCATGCCTGGGTTATCAAGTCAAATCGTGAATTCCCCAGTCCAAGATGAATCGGACATGGAGTGCACTGATGCACAGCCACTGCTAGATTTTTCTGCTGGTACATTCACTCAGAGCACTACATTGTCCTCGCAGTGTACTGAGCCAGAATCTGACCCTGATGAAACTCAGGTGCCCCTTCCCGCATACTATACCACCTTACATGGTGACACAGAGGAAGGTGCACATGAAATTGAAGAGGAGGTGATGGATGACCCAGTTGTTGACCCAGATTGGCATCCATTGGGGGAAGATTGTGCCTCTGCCAATAGCTCAGAAGAGGAGGATCCGCAGCAGGCATCGACATCGCAACAGCTGTTATCTGACAGGCCCGTAGCAGTCCAAAAACGGGTTACAAAAACCCAAAGAGTTGCAGGACAGCTTGGCCAGACGGTCAAATTAGCACAGTGTGCAAGGCCTCAAAATGTCTTCCATGGTAGAAAGAGTGCAGTGTGGCACTTTTTTGAACAAAATCCTAATGATCAGGCAAAGATTATCTGTAAGAAGTGCGCAAAGACCTTTAGCCGAGGGAAAAAGCTGAGAAATTTGAATACCAGTTGCATGCTCAGATATTTAACCACCGTGCACTTGCAAGCGTGGACGGACTACCAAACCTCACGTACCACATGTGCACCTGCTCCGAATGAAGGTAGTCAGCAACGATACATTGCTTCCCCCACTGTAAGCCCACCGGTTAGCACACCACCAGCAGCAAATGTCGAGGTGTCGTCGCAAGGGCAAAGCAGTCATGGAATCACAATGTTATTGCTACGAAAGACTGAATCTAGGCCATCAGCAACACCACCATCACCAACTCTCTCTCAGTCCGCCATGTCCACCGCTAGTTCCACCATATGCAGCTCTCAAGTCCAGCTCACCCTACCAGAGTGTCATGTGGTATACAGTCTATCTAGAGTCTAACGCATGGGTATAATAAGACACATGAGACATAAGCTTCTTAAGCATTTCTTGTATTACTTCATACAAGTAGTGCAGTAGCAGGATAGTTGCAGAGTTAGGCAAACAACCAACGATATTCAGAGTCCATTACTTTCCTGTCAGTAGTAGCTGGCAAGCAGAAGGGTTCTGTGTCCACAAATGGTTCCAAGCAGAGGAGATCCAGGCTTCACAGACCAAGTCACAAACTGGGAATAGAACTGATTCAGGAGCACAGGTGAATCAGCTGGAGCTGATTAAAAGGACAATTGGCAGGAAACAGGGCAGGGACATCATAGCTGAGTACTCCATGTTATTTGAGGGCAAAGTCACTGCACATGCCAGGAAACAAGATGGCCAACGACAAGCTGAGGACTCCATATTGGTTGAGGGCAAAAGTCAATGCACAGTCCAGGAAACAAGATGGCCGACACACTAAATGCGAAGATAACGGATCTAGCATAAAAGTCCGAAAACATTACATTACTCCCCCCTTAAGGACAGCCTCCGGATGGCCCCAGTCCAGGCTTTCCCGGGTACCTCTGATGGAACTGGCGGAGTAAACGAGGCGCATGGAGATTGGAGGCTGGTTCCCACGAGTTGTCCTCAGAAGAATAGCCTTGCCACTGTACCAGGTATTGCACCCCGTTTCTACGCAACCTGGAGTCCAGGATCCTTTCCACGACAAACTCCTCCTGGCCATCGATGAGGACCGGAGCAGGAGGGGAAGAAGAACGACCAGGGAAAGAATTGGGAGTTGCAGCCTTCAGTAGAGAAACATGAAACACAGGGTGAATCCTCATAGATCTTGGCAGTTGAAGGCGACAGGCAACGTTACTGACAAGCTTAGTAATCTTATAAGGCCCGATGTACTTATGACCCAATTTGGATGACTGTACTCTCATCTTAAGGTTCTTAGTTGACAGCCAAACCAAATCTCCTACCTTGAAGGTTGGTGCAGGTTTACGAAACCTATCTGCCGATTTTTTATACCTGTCCTGAGCGGATTCCAGATTCCTCTTAAGTAGATCAAGGTTCTGTTGTAGAGATGTGATTCTGTCGGCTACAGCTGGGAGAGGTGTGTCTATGGGAAATCGAGGAAGGATGTTAGGATGATAACCCAAATTGGCATAAAAGGGTGACAACTTAGTGGAAGCACTCTGCGAATTGTTGTAAGAGAATTCAGCCAGTGGGAGCAAATCCACCCAGTCATCTTGTAGGTGGCAAATAAAACAGCGGAGATACTGTTCTAGGGTCTGGTTAGTCCGCTCAGTCTGTCCATTTGTCTGCGGATGAAAGGCAGAAGATAGATTAACTTTGATGTTTAACGCAGCACAGAAGTGCTGCCAAAACTTTGAAGTGAATTGCACCCCTCGATCAGATACAACCTCATCCGGTACGCCATGCAGACGAAACACATTTTGGATGATCAAGTCCGATGTGTGTTTCGCAGTGGGTAAACCCACACACGGAATAAAATGGGCTGCCTTTGTTAACCGATCCACCACCACTAGAACTGTGTTCTTCCCTTGAGAGGTTGGCAGCTCCACAATGAAGTCCATTGATATGGATCCCCATGGACGGGTGGGAATGGGTAGGGGTTGTAAAAGACCTGTAGGCGACGAACGTGGAGTCTTGCATCTAGCACAGACTTCACAAGAAGTGACATAATCCAGAACGTCTCTTCTGTACGTGGGCCACCAAAAGAAGCGAGACAGGAATTCTTGAGTCTTCAGAACTCCTCTATGCCCCGCTATTTTAGAATCGTGGACGAGTTGCAGTAACACCTGCATCGGGCTCAGAGATAACGGAGTTCAAGTCCGAGTAATCAATGTCTGTATCTTCTACTCCCTCTGGGGTCTGTAGTGCGGACCTGACAGAACCCCTCTCACAGCACTCGCAGTGTATGATGGCTGCAGTTGTCTTACGAGAACGACTGGGGCAGTTGATGATGAAATGTCCTGACTTACCGCAATAGAAACACAGATTTTCCTTTAGTCGCTGTTCCTTACGTGCATCACTGACCCGTCTCTGTAAAGAGTCCACCTGCATAGGCTCGGGTTTTGGTTCTCGTATAATCCTGCTCAAGGACTCCTTGGCTGGAGAGGGAGAGAATAAATGATTAGAGTGCCTTAGCTCCGACCACCTCTCCTGTCTGCGTTCAGTAAGCCGAGCATCGATCCGAATACAGTAGTTGATAAAATCTCCTAATGCTGTAGGTGGGTCGACACGAGCAAGTTCGTCCTTAATTACAGAGGATAATCCTCTCCGAAAAACCGATCTTTTAGCGGAGCTATCCCAAGTGGTGTCGAGGGCCCATCTCCGGAAATCCAGAGCATATTCTGCTACTGAGCGCTTACCTTGGCTTAAAGTCAACATAGCTGATTCCGCTGTAGCACCGCGGTTCGGATCATCGAATGCCTTCCCCATAGCTGAAATGAAAGCATCAAGGTTATTTAGACAGTCGTCGTCAGTCTCAATTAGAGGGTTTGCCCATGCGAGAGCTTTGTTGGAGAGCAGCATAATTATTGTTAATACTTTAGATCGCTCAGTAAGGAACTGAGGCGCATGAGCCGCAAAGAACAGTTTGCATTGATTAATGAATCCTCTGAATCTTTCCCGTTCACCGCCAAAGCAGAATGGTGGTAGCTTGGGGATTCCCATTGCCGGGGTGGAAGTTTGGGTTTGGACTTGTCGCTCCAGAACCTCAATCCGAATTCGTAAGTCCTGAGTGGTCTGTCCGAACACCTGTAGATTATGATCACTCCGATCCCGCAGACTTGCAAAGCTGTCCTTTACTGCCTTTAGATCGGCAAGGATTGAATTGGTTACTTCGCACAGATGTTTAACAGAGTCCTCCATATTCCCCGAAGATGTATGGCAGAGAGGCTGGAAAGAAAGAAAAGGAGCACAATAGTGTTTACCTGTGGTAACACTCCTGACTTAAAAGAAGGGAATGTGCTCACCTGGAAAGGTTGTGAGAAGCCACAACCACTATCACATATATCGATATCTTGGATCCACAGCCTGCAGCGGCTCCCCAACGGCAAAGATCCAAAACCAAAAAAAAAAAAAAAATCTCTATACAGGTTGCAGCGGTGTCTCAGACCCAGCAGACTCTATCATGGCTCCTGAATCTGTCATGTGGTATACAGTCTATCTAGAGTCTAACGCATGGGTATAATAAGACACATGAGACATAAGCTTCTTAAGCATTTCTTGTATTACTTCATACAAGTAGTGCAGTAGCAGGATGGTTGCAGAGTTAGGCAAACAACCAACGATATTCAGAGTCCATTACTTTCCTGTCAGAAGTAGCTGGCAAGCAGAAGGGTTCTGTGTCCACAAATGGTTCCAAGCAGAGGAGATCCAGGCTTCACAGACCAAGTCACAAACTGGGAATAGAACTGATTCAGGAGCACAGGTGAATCAGCTGGAGCTGATTAAAAGGACAATTGGCAGGAAACAGGGCAGGGACATCATAGCTGAGTACTCCATGTTATTTGAGGGCAAAGTCACTGCACATGCCAGGAAACAAGATGGCCAACGACAAGCTGAGGACTCCATATTGGTTGAGGGCAAAAGTCAATGCACAGTCCAGGAAACAAGATGGCCGACACACTAAATGCGAAGATAACGGATCTAGCATAAAAGTCCGAAAACATTACACAGAGACTCTGAGTAGGACAAGAAAGTACTCATCTTCTCATCCGCGTACACTGGCTTTGAACACCCACATTGCCAAACTAATCTCATTAGAGATTATGCCCTACCGGTTGGTTGAAAGCAAAGCTTTCCACGAGCTCTTGGCCTATGCAGTACCACGCTATGACCAACCCAGTCGGCACTTCTTTTCGCAAAAAGCCATCCCGGCCCTCCACGTGCATGTGAAAGACCGCATTGTCCATGCACTCAAGCAATCAGTGAGTGGAAAGGTGCACCTCACAACAGATGCATTTTCCAGTAGGCATGGCCAGGGCCGTTACGTGTCCATCACTGCACACTGAGTTAATGTGGTGGATGCAGGGTCCACAGGGGACAGTGGCGGTGGGACAGTGCTGCCTAGCCCACGGTATAGGAAACAGTTGGCTGTAGGCGTTCGACCCTCCTCCTCCTCCTCCAGAAGCGAAAGCTCATCCACAGCGCAGTCGCACGAGCACTCCATCCGCAGCTGCCAGTGTTGCACACGAGTTGTCCCACTATCGAATAGCTAGTGGTAAGCGTCAGCAGGCTGTGTTGAAGATGATGTGTTTGGGCTACAACAGACACATCGCGGAGGTACTCGCCGACAACTTGCAGTGACAAACTGAGTCATGGCTGGGTAGTCTACATCTTGAGGCAGGCAAGGTAGTTAGTGATAACGGCCAGAATTTTGTGGCAGCCATAGCCATTTCAAAACTCAGACACATACCTTGCCTGGCTCACACCTTGAACCTGGTGGTGCAGTGCTTCCTCGATAATTATCCAGAGTTAACACCTCTGCTCCATAAGGTGCGAAGACTGTGCTCGCACATCCGCCAGTCGCCCGTACACTCCAGTCATATGCAGAGGCTGCAGCGATTGCTCCACCTTCCCAAGCACCGCCTAATTATTGACGTTGCAACAAGGTGGAACTCCACCCTGCACATGGTACAGAGGCTGTGCGAACAGAAGCAGGCTGTAATTCATTTGTGGGAGGATACACAGGCAGGCAGTTTGCAGGCAGACATGGAGTTGTCTGGTGTGCAGTGGTCGAAGCTGAAAGACCTCTGTAAATTCCTTCAGTGTTTTGAGGAATGCACACGGCTGGTAAGCGCAGATGACGCCATCATAAGCATGAGCATCCCACTTATGCTTCTGCTCATGCAAACTTTAGATTTACAAAGAAAGAATTTTTGGATTTAAACGTGCGCTGCCAGACAAACGACTCCTTGCAGATTGTATACTTATATACTTTTAAAAAAGGGAGAAAATATATAAAAGGGAGAAAATGTCTGTACATGTGACCTTTGGCGCCAATTTTTGAACTTTGTCTGTATAAAACCGGGAACTACTTTGGCTGTCTGTACATATCATCCCCTGAGGAAGAAGTGTTAACTTCGAAACGCGTTGGGAATTAAAAGTATATAAGTATACAATCTGCAAGGAGTCGTTTGTCTAGCAGCGCACGTTTAAATCCAAAAATTCTTTCTTTGTAAATCTAATGATTTATGGTCACTGAGTGGCCATTTGGATGTGCAGCAGCTTGACCTCTATTCCGTTGTGCCTGAAACTCTCCTGTTATTGGTGAGTATAATAGCTTGATTTATATCCATTTTACTTGGGTAAGACCCTATTGCGCTCTTTCTCTTTTAGTTTTAACCACATGCAAACTTTGACGCACATTAAGGAGCAGGCGACTGCAGCCGAGGAGGAAGAGGAGGAGGGAAGCCTTAATGACAGTCAGCCATTGTCTGCTCAGGGAAGTCTCGTGGACGAGGTGGAGGAAGAAGAGGAAGAGGAGGAGGATGATTATTTTGTGGAGGAGGATGCTTCTCAAGGGGCAAGAAAAAATGTTGGCGTGGCAAGGTCAGGTACAGGGTTTGTGCGTGACTGGATGGATGTTGATTTGCCAGAAAGTGCTCCTCCACCCTGCACTCACAGTGCATCATTGACACCTGGAACATTGGCCCACATGTCTGATCATGCCTTGCAGATCCTAAAAAGGGACCCCCGCATTGACAAAATGATGAATGATGATGACTACTGGTTGGCCAGCATCCTGGATCCACGCTATAAAGGCAAATTCCAAAACATCATGCCATAGGAGAACCTAGAGCTAATATTGGCTAACAAACAAGCAACTCTGGTAAACCGTTTGTTTGAGGCATTCCCAGCACACAGCGGCGGTAATGTCTTTCCATCGATCGAAAGTGACAGGAGACATCAGTTGTCAACTATGGTAACAAACTACTTCCCCCATATCGATGTTCTCCCTCACCGGTCATTCCCCTTTGACTATTGGGCCAGTAAACTTGACACCTGACCAGAATTGGCACAATATGCCTTACAGGAGCTCGCTTGCTCTGCTGCTAGTATGTTATCTCAGTGCTGCTGGATCAATCCTGACAGAAAAAAGGATCCATCTGTCGACCCAAAATGTTGATGATCTAACCTTCATTAAAATGAACCATGCATGGGTTTCAAAGGATTTTGTCCCACCCTCCCCTGCTGACACGTAGGTTGCCAGAAAAATGGCTTACTTTTGTCCTCCTCTTCCGCGGACTTCTCCAATTACTCCATTTGCAGCTGCTGAATGTCCAACATCAACATATGCCATTTTTTCCACCTCCCTAACTGGGCTGCCTCCCCCCACAGGGCCTGGGTCACCACCTGGCTCACGCACCCGTGCGAGTGCCGTTGCCCTGGACAGGTGGGTGGGCACACTCTTTGGCAATGGCACTGGCACAAGGTCCCTCATAGTAGAATCAAGTGTCTGATGGTGGGGGTGCACACCCGCTGTCAGACACACTGGGGTACTATGAGGGGCCCTGTGCCAGTACCGCCGCCCACGAGTGGGCACCCCGTGCTTGCTCAGGGCACCAGCACTTGCAATACTTACCTCTCCCTGCTCCATCACTGTGTTGTCTGGCCTGTTAAATACTTCACTGGGACTGCCAATACAAATTTGGTGAAATGATAGATGATGGTTAAGACGTAGCTATGCCCTGTCCTGCTGGGCTCTATCTTCAGATAATCAATGGCTTCCATTTTTTTCTTCATAAAGAACTGTTTTCGCTGTCTCTACAGACAAAGTAATTGAGGGTCAGCATCGTCTCTGAGAATTCTCCCGGGAGTTTTTACCGTGATTAGTAATTCTAAAATTTCTGCAATCAGTCGACTTTCCGTCTGTACTTGTATCCATCTCGTTTCCTCTTGCGGAGAGTCTGGACTGTCTTACTGAGAATGAAATATAAATGAAGATTGAAAAATACCCCAACAGTGTATACTGGTGTACGCTTCGAATACATAACCCTTTTTCCACTTTTTAGATTCTTGTCTAATCCATACTGAGGCTGTGATTGTCTTTGTCGGACTCCGGAAATATACACGCAGATTTTTAATGTTTAAACTTTGCTATATATACCTGCTATCCAGTGATACTGTACCCTTTCTCAACTTTCTACAATCACGTCGAATCCATACTGGGCCTGAGACCGTCTGAGTCTGCCTCCTGATATATAGACATAGGTTTTTAATGTTTAAAGTATGCTATATATAACTGTTATCCGGTGATACTGTACCCTTTCTCAACTTTGTACAATCGCGTCAAATCCATACTGTGCCTGAGACCCTCTGAGTCTGCCTCCTAATATATAGACATAGGTTTTTAATGTTTAAACTATGCTATTTATACCTGTTATCGGGTGATACTGTAACCTTTCTCAACTTTCTACAATCTTGTCGAATTCATACTGGGCCTGAGAACGTCTGAGTCTGCCTCCTGATTAGAGATGAGCGGTGTTCGAGTCGACCTGTTCGCCAAGTAAAAATTCCAGCTGTTTTGGGCGGTGTTCGAGCTGTTCATCGAACTCGAACACTTTGCTTAAAATTCGGCTGTTCGAGGTTCCGTTCGAGAACGGTTCATTCACCAAAAGCATAACTTCATTTTCACATTAATAATGGTTTTCAATGTTAATAGACTGTTTCATGGCATAGTAGTGGTGTGTGGTAGCAAGCGGTGTAGTACACCTGTCAAGGAGCTACACCGTGTGTGTTTCTAATTATTTTTTACCGCATTTTGTCCAGAAAATCCTTTTGGGCCTTGTAGCACTGTCTGCTACTCAGCAGAGGAGCTCACCAGTGAACCAATCTATGCCGCCTGTTTATGTAAGAACTGCGTGCTACTCAGCATAGGAGCCCAGCTGTTAAGTAAGCTACAGCACCTGTGGTTTGGACACTTAATTTTTTCATTTTTTCTGGAACGCCGGTTAGGCCTAATTCCAGAATTCCGGTTGACCTGCACTTACTGGGAAATCCTCGTTCGCGGGGAAGAATTGTAATCCCAGATCCCCATCACTAACGGGGTTCAGCGGGTTATCTACACCTGTGATCGACACATGCTGGACCTTTCAGTGTAGCGCGCATGCAGCCCCGGACATGTAAGGGCATGATAGATCTGTTATTGATCGATCTCGCGTGCCAGAGCATCGCGTGTCCCTCTAGTAAGCTTGATGCGTACCGCGGGGGCATGCCGGAGTCTCGTTCGTTAACGGAATTAAGCTGACAAATCGCTAGCACAACTAAAAACGGACATCCACCACCACCCACAGAATCAACAAAGCTTGCAATCTGTCAATCTTTTCTGTAGCTGGCATGGTTGAGGTTTCCCGGGTGGAGTCGAATTAAGCCGCAGGCTCCACTCCTGGTGGTGCAACCATACTGCCCCCGGAAACCAAACACTTTGCCTTCTTGGACGCTGTTCGGAGGTTCGTGGGAATAACGCCGACCGATCAGCAGTTGTCCTAATTTATGGTGGGAAGTCCGACAGTATATGATCGTCTTCGATTTCATGTTTTTTACTGTTTTTTGGTATTTTGCATTTTTATTCCAGCATTTCTTGACTTCTTCTGTGTCTCCTCCTCCTCCTTTTACTCCTTCACCTCTTTCTATATGTAGTTGCAATTTTCCATATGTTATTTTTGTATTCTGAGCATTTTGTCTGCTTTGGGACACCTTTTAAGGTGTTTTGTAATTGTTTTCTATGTGTTTGTGTTTGCCTAACATTGTTTTCAATGGTGTTCGACAAACGTTCAACGAACTTGCCTCGTGTTCTACGAAAAAAAACGAACTGGAACACTAGTGGGGTGGCTCTACACTACTCCTGAATATATAGATGTACATTTTTAATGTTTAAACTATGCTATATATACCTGATATCTGGTGATACTGTACCCTTTCTGCCAGGAAGTCCTCCTCCACCCACCACTCTAAGTGTATCATTGACACCTGGAACATTGTCCCACATGTGTGATTATTTCTTGCGGATCTTCTTGTTATATTGTGGTGTGATCCATCCTGAGTGTGTGACAGTCTGTGGGTTACTCCTGCAATTTAGATGTACATTTAAAAATGACCCCAACACTAGTGTATACAGCTCTACGCTTGTGATACATTACCCATTTACTGCTTTTTATATTCTGGTCTAATCCAAACTGACCAAGTGAGAGTTATTTTCTGACTGTGAAAATAAATACTGAGATTGACAACAATGACCCCTACACTGTGTACAGCTGTACTCTTCAGATCCATTACCGTTTTACGGCTTTTTATATTGTGTTGTAATCCATACTGAGCCTGAGAGCGTCTGTGTCTGCCTCCTGAAATATCTATAGAGATTTAGAATGTTTAAACTATACTATATATACCTGCTATCTAATGATACTGTACACTTTTTCTACTTTTTATATTCTTGTCTAATCCATACTGAGCCTGTGAGCGTCTCTGTGCGACTGATGGTATATATAGGGAGATTGACAATCATCCTTTGACTGTATAGAGCTGTACCCTTCTGATACAGTACCATATATCTGATGTTATTTTGGGTTCATGTTTTGCAACATTTTGAAGTTTGGTGGAAGAGGCCACGGACGTGGGTGTGGGGGGGGGCAGCTGGTGTTGATGGTGGTGGAGCATCTGCTGGTAGTGGCAAAAGCACAATAGCAGCTAAGGCAGGAGGTGTTGAGCCTGCGTCATGGTCTGGCTCTGGAATGCCTGGAAGGCTACCTTTTCTGGGAGAAGGCTAACCGCTTTTAAAGCCGGAGCATCAGGAACTGGTTTTGGCTTACATTGCCGAAACAGACTCCAGCAGATATGCCCTCCTCTTCTGAAGTTTCAAAAAATGCAAGCACTGAGTCGTGAAGTGCTGGCTCCTGGTCAGGAAGAACCTTCCTTTCCTTGTGTCCTTCACCCCCCAAAAAGTGAATGATGCAGCAGGACACACTTCACATTAGTCCATGTAGCTCTTTCTATCATACCATGCTTGGGTTATCAAGTCAAATTGTGAAATCCCCAGTCCAAGATGAATCTGACATGGAGTGTGGGTGGCCAGCCAGGGCAGTGGGGTTAATCGGTACCGGGCCGGTGTCTCAGAGGGATGTGTCACATTGGTGGTGATGACCCATTCCGTGGCCCTGGGCGTCCATGCAAAGGGGTGAATAACGTTTATAGGTGAATGATACGTGACGCCACCTGTGGTTTCTGATCAGATTGACCCGCGCTGCAGTGTCGTTTCTCTGGGACAGATGTTGTGGTGCAGCTAAGATGTAGAAGCCCTGCATAGGTAGGGCCATAGTCGCAGGGCAGATGAAAGAGTTGGTAGATGGTGTGCAGTGCAGGATGTAGCAGAGCCGTGCGCCAGGAGCAGGAGAAAGATGCCAGACACAGTCGTGCAGTTCCTTTACCTGTACTTGGTAAGTGCCTTTAAGGACGCAGAGTACAGATGGAGAAGGAGTTGGTCAGCCTGGAAGCAAATTTGGAATTCTCTCTCTGCAGATAGGTAGTGTGGCCTCCGTTCTAGCGCTTATCTGGGGTACTCGCAGTACTGAGTTCACTGAAGTTCCCCCTGTTGACTCTCTTTTGGAACTTTCTCGTATGGCAGGCAGCCATAGCCTTTTCCTTCTGGCTCACACACGACGCTGCTGGGGCCTCCGAGCCTTAGTTGGGAACAGAGCATTTACAGCTGCTACTTCCTCCGGTTTCTGCTGCAGGACCGTCAGTGTCCCTACAAACTCGGAGACCGGAATCCAGACCATGCACTCCAGCTAGGAGTGAGCCTTAACTCTGCTCATCCTCCAGCTCCCTGTCTCACATCCACACACTTCCCCTTCCCTTCACAGACTGTCCTAACTTACCTCCTCCCGACCACAGAGAGCAGCTCCTCAACAGTCAGGTTCAGAGCTCTCCCTGCTGTCCTGGAGTGGGAACTGTGTTGTGTGTTGGTTTAACTGCTAGAGAGATCCTTCGTTGCTCCCAAGCATGACATCACACTCCCTAGGAGGAAGGTAATGCTACTGTGGCGACCGTACTCCTGGGGGCGCCACAAGTGCACAGATGCCCAGCCACTGATTCTGCTGGTACATTGACCCAGACCACTACATTCCCATCGCACTCTACACAGCCAGAATCTGACCCTGATGAAACTCAGGTTCCCCTTCCCGCATACAATACCACCTTACACGGTGACAAAGAGGAAGGTGCAGATGAAAGTGCAGGTTCCTTGAGCAGGTGGGGGGGCAAACTCATGGGCGACGGCACTGGCACAGGGCCCCTCATAGTATGCAAAAGTGTCTCTGCCGGTGAGAGGGAGGGGCCCTGTGCCAGTGCCGTCGCCAACAAGTGGGCCCCCCCTGCTTGCTCAGGATCACAGCACTTGCAAAGTTGAAATACTTATGTGGCGCCCCTGAGGGTTCAGTCACCACAGAGGTACTGCACCTCCTCCTGAGATGTGGTATCCCACCATCCAGGTAAGGTGGAGACACCTGACCACACTCCAACACCTGCACCCCACACCACAAAGTAGTGTAGCAAAGCACCTTCGGCGGCACCCTGCTTGAAGTGTAGCATAGCATCTCTTGGTGGCTCCCTGCTTGGAACACGAAACGTGCTGGGAGGTGGGTGGAGTTTAGTTCGCACAAAAGAGCGGGAAGAGTTGAGTCAGTCAGTCTTTCATTCAGTCAATGAGTGAGGATGTAGAAGGACAGAGAGTGAGAAAAAGAAGATCCCCAAAAAAGAGGGATGGAAGTAGGAAGTGCTGCAGCAGGCCAAAGTGATCTGGGTCTGCTGGCACAGGAAAGACACAGAGAAAGGAAGCTTGATTCTCCATTGGGAAGAAGGATTAACACGGAACGTGAGGAGAATAAGAGAACAAGGACCAGGGTTAGAGGAGAACCCTTTTCAAGTTCTAAGCGCAAGGCCGGGGTCTGGTCCCCGAGGTTGTACGGATACTAATGGTCCTGCAGCAGACACCGGAAGAATAGAAGTAGTGACCACTTTATTCCCACACAAGACTTGGGGGCACAACAACAACATATTAGCGAGCCGGGACTTGGTAGCAAGAAGTCCCTGAGGCAGGCTACAGCTGTCTGCTGTACAAGTAGAGTTCATAGGAACATCTGACAGGAGGAACTCCAATGTAACTCAGTACTAGGGGTACTTCATTCAAAGGTGCTATAAGAGGAGACGTTCAGAAAAGGCACATATGTTGGCGGAGTGTTGGAAAGGAGTACTTCATCTTGCCTGGAAGTTGGCTGAGCTCCTGACCCGGAGGACACGGCACGGATGCGGGCACCTGTACCTGCAACAGACTGTGAGTAAAGCTTTGGAACTACATGCCCTGGTGTCCTCCACTTATTCCTGCGCCAACCTGCCCAGAACTGCCACATCCCTTGCGCCTGACACTACACCATCTAAGTGTCACTTCACATACACTGCCCTGGGACTACAGCCCTGCCTGTGGAGGGCTATAACATCACTGCTGCACCACACCATCTGTCCCAGAGGATCTGTCTGCAGCGTCGGCTTACATCTCTATTGCCGAACACTACAGGTGGCGTCACGAATCACTTATAAACTTTCACCACCATAAGCACACTGAAACAACCCCTTTTGTAATGGAGCCCCTGGGCCATGGACCAGGTCACTGCTGCCGTGATAACCCCCAATTGAGAAGATCAACCGACCCGGTACCGAGTACCCCACTGCCCTGGTGAGTGAGGGTGCTCCACTTACCTCTCCCTGCTCCACTGCCATGACATCTTCCGCATTTTCTGACAGTGACATTTTGGTCAGAGAGCGCAATGACATCATGTCTGTACGCCCTCTGCCTAAACAGCCCACATGCAGTGAGATGGAAGATGGGGACAACGAGGAGTCCAGACTAGTACAGGGATTCCCCAGCGAGGAGACTTATTTAATTGTTTTCAATGTTGGGACAGCTATTTTTGGGGAGCACTATACTCTGGAGAATGATATATGAGGCCCACCATACACTGGAGCATTCCAAAGGTGGACATCAGACACTGGAGCAGCATTTACAGGGCCCATTATGCACTGGAGCATTAGAAATGGGGCCCATTATATATGGAGCATTATTTGGGCCCATAACACAGTGGAGCTTCATCCATGGGGACCAACATATACTGTAGCATTATATGGAGCTCATCATATACTGTTTCAAACATTATATGGGACCAATGATTCTGTATGGAGAAATATATGGGCCTCATTACTCTGTATGTATAGCGCACTATGCGGTGGTCATAATACTGTATGGAGTAATATATTGTCCGTTTTTGGAGCTATTGGAGAATTTAAAATTGATATCAGTCATGAGATGTAAGAAGTGAAGTATTTTTCATTGTACTATACCGCTAATTATGCCTTTCGGGATGGAGAATGCCCCGGCGACCTTCCAAAGGCTGGCTGACCGGCTTCTGGATGGTCTCCAGGACTATGCTTGTGCCTACCTGGACGACATCGCCATCTACAGTGCGACATGGGAAGAGCATCTAAATCGCCTAGAGACAGTATTGGACAGGATCCACCAGGCCGGAATCACCCTGAACCCAAACAAGTGTCACGTGGGCAAAGCAGAGGTTCAGTATTTAGGGCATTGGGTGGGAAGTGGGAAACAGCGACCAGAACCAGCCAAGATTGAGGCCATAGCCAAATGGCCCATCCCACGTACTAAAACCCAGGTCATGGTGTTTCTAGGGACAGCGGGGTATTACAGGAAATTTGTTCCCAATTACAGCAGCATAGCCAAGCCCCTCACTGATCTGACCCGTAAGAACCAACCCCGCCAGGTAACCTGGACCTCAGAGTGTGAGGAAGCCTTCCGCCAACTAAAGGACGCCCTCACCAATACCCCTGTATTGGCTGCACCTGATCCAACTAAACGTTTCCTGGTTCACACAGACGCTTCTATGTTTGGATTGGGGACAGTACTGAGCCAAGTCGGGCCAGATGGCCAAGAACACCCGGTAGCTTACCTGAGTCGGAAACTACTGCCCTGTGAAGTAAGCTATGCAGCCATCGAGAAGGAGTGCCTGGCGGTAGTATGGGCACTCAAGAAGTTGCAACCATATTTGTATGGACGACAGTTTTCCCTCCTAACGGACCATAATCCCCTAGTCTGGCTTAATTGGGTCTCCGGAGACAATGCCAGATTGCTGCGGTGGAGTTTAGCCCTACAACCTCTGGACTTCACCATCCACCAGAGACCCGGCAAACAAAACAGTAACGCCGATGGACTAAGTCGACAAACGGAACTTGTACCAACCCCATAAACTTCGGTCATCCCCAAACCGATCCGTTGAGGATCAGACTGTGTATGCCGATCGCGTCGCTGAAAAGGGGGAGCCGTGTTACGTGCTACAGAACCACTCTGCACCCAGAATATGTTGTGCAGTTATATGTATGTATAATAGGTTCTATGTGAGATGCATGTCCCTAATGCATCAGCCCACAGGCTGCGACCCTGGGCAGAGAGGACACGATATTCTCCTTTTGTACGCCCTCCCCCCACCTTTGTAATTCCCACAGTAAACATCGGCAGGCTCCGGCCACCTGCGGCTTTTGTAATGCATGTCTGGCCTTCTGCTTTTCTATTGGCCTGCCTTCTGTATCTGTGTGATATATTCTGTGTCCTGTGAGTAAAGTGTTGTCAGACTGGAAATACGTGGAGAAGCAGTGATCTTTTATATGCGCCCATGTAACCAAGGAATTCCAGCTGGCCCTGAAGGGCACAAGCCAGCAAAAAGGCTCCTCTATCTAATCCTATATAGTGTTTGCAACCAACCAATGACAATGGATGCGGTTGGAAGCACACTAATATAGGAGCAAAAATATGGCTAAATTTGCTGCAAAAAAAGGACTATGTATGAGGCAGTGACGCACGCTGAGCGGACTACAGCTAGCGGTGGCTGTAGAACACACTGCAACGTGAGCTGCACTCACACACAGAGAGACCTATCAGACAGCCAAAAACAGTGCAGAGAAATGGGCTATAGCACTGAAAGGCTGCTGAAAGGCTCCGCTGTCTACTCCTTTAGTGTTTGCAACCAACGTATATGGATACGTATGGAAGCACACTATACAGGAGAAAAAAAAAGCAGCAATAAAAGAAAAATGTGTATGAGGCAGAGACACACGCTGGCCGGCCTACAAGCAGACGTGCCTGCAGGACACACTACACAGCGTGGGTCTGCACTCACACAGCCCTTGCAGACAGCTGTGAAAACAGCGCTGCTAGGGAAAAGCAAGCTACAGTGGTGGTTTATGTAGCCTGGGTTAAGCACTATATGTTTTGTGGAATCGCTATTTCTAACTGTCCCTCACAGTCTTCAACAGCAGCCTGTCCCTAACTGAATTCACAGCAGAGTGACCAGAAATGGCGGCTGCAGCGCTTTTTATAGTGCATCATGACATCATTTCAGCAGCCAATCACAGCCATGCCAGTAGTTAACATGCCTACATGCCTAACAGGATATGCCCACACTTCTGAGGATCCCCATTGGCTGAATCAAATCGAGCGGGCTCCTAGCATTATGGGAACTTCCGATTCCGGTATTCGATATGAAAAAAGTATCGGAACTAAGTATCGGAATTCCGATACAGCTAATATCGGCCGATACCCGATACTTGCGGTATCGGAATGCTCAACACTAGTGCTGATGTGCTGAATTGGTCTCCGGAGGCTGTTTCTTCCTTTCAGGAGCTGAAGCGAAGATTCACTTCTGCTCCGGTTTTGCGGCAACCTGATGTCTCACTCCCGTTTCAGGTGGAGGTGGACGCTTCTGAGATTGGTGCAGGAGCGGTGTTGTCCCAAAAAGATCCTGTGACATCTAAAATGAATCCTTGTGCTTTCTTTTCCCGAAAGTTCTCCCCATCCGAACGTAACTATGATGTGGGGAATCGGGAACTGTTGGCCATGAAATGGGCATTTGAGGAGTGGAGACATTGGTTGGAGGGAGCCAAACACCAAGTCGTGGTCCTTACTGACCACAAGAATTTGATTTACCTGGAGTCGGCGAAGCGCTTGAATCCTAGACAGGCTAGGTGGGTCTTGTTTTTCACACGTTTTGATTTTGTGGTCTCTTTTCTTCCAGGCACTGAGAATGTCAAGGCAGACGCCCTCTCTAGGAGTTTCCTTGCTGATTCTCCTGTTGTGACTAAGCCTGCTACCATCTTAGGCGAGGGGGTAGTTCTTTCTGCCATCTCGCCCGATTTGAGACGTGCTCTGGAAGAGTTTCAGGAGGACAAACCTGAGCGTTGTCCCAGTGGAAAGTTGTATGTTCCTGACCAGTGGAGGAAGAGAGTGATGTCTGAAGTTCATTGCTCTGCATTGGCTGGTCATCCAGGTATTTTTGGTACTAGAGATCTGGTGAGTCGGTCTTTTTGGTGGCCCGCCTTGTCTCGTGATGTCAGGAATTTTGTGCAGTCCTGTGGGACTTGCTCCCAGTCTAAACCTTGTTCTCGCTCTAGTGGCTTGTTGATGCCTTTGCCGGTGCCCAGGAGGCCATGGACCCATATTTCAATGGATTTTATCTCTGATATGCCTGTCTCTCAGAGAATGACTGTTATTTGGGTGATTTGTGATAGATTCTCTAAGATCCATCTTGTACCACTCCCTAAGTTGCCATCTTCCTCTGAGTTGGTGCCCTTGTTTTTGCAACAGGTGGTTCGCTTGCACGGGATTCCTGAGAACATTGTATCTGACAGAGGAGTTCAGTTTGTGTCTAGATTTTGGAGGACTTTCTGTTCCAAGCTGGGAATTCAGTTGTCCTTCTCCTCTGCGTTTCACCCTCAGACCAATGGGCAGACGGAGAGAACAAACCAGACTTTTGAGTCGTATTTGAGATGTTTTATTTCTGCCGATCAGGATGATTGGGTTTCATTTTTGCCCTTGGCCGAATTTGCTTTAAATAATAGAGCTAGTTCTGCCACTTTGATGTCACCTTTTTTTTGTAACTTTGGTTTTCACCCTTGATTTTCTTCAGGGCAGGTGGAGCCTTCTGCCTGCCCAGGTGTTGACACTGTGGTGGAGAGAATGCACCAGATCTGGGACCAAGTAGTGGATAAGTTGTCTCTCTCCCAGGAAAAGGCCCAGTGGTTTTCCAACCGGCGTAGGACCGTTGGTCCCCAGTTTAAGGTGGGTGATATGATTTGGTTGTCATCAAAAAATATCGCTATGAAGGTGGCTTCTCCTAAGTTTAAGCCTAGATTTATTGGACCTTACAAGATTTTGGAGATTATTAATCCGGTCTCTTTTCGGTTGGCTCTTCCTGTCACATTTAAAATTCATAATGTGTTTCATAAGTCCTTGTTGAAGAGGTTTGTTGAACCAGTAGTTCCTGTGGTGGCACTTCCTGACCCTTTATTAGTTGAAGGTAACATGGAATATGAGGTAGAGAAGATACTGGATTCCCGTCTGGCTAGACGGAGACTCCAGTATTTGGTTAATGGAAGGGTTATGGTCAGGAGGATAATTCCTGGGTCTCTGCCTCTGATATTCATGCCGAAAGATTGGTGCGTGCCTTTCATCGGGCTCACCCGGATCGCCCTGGTGGCATGGATGAGGGTTCGGTGACCCCTCCTCAAGGGGGAGGTACAGTTGTGAGTTCATTTTTCCCTTCATCATTGAGGTCTGATGAACTCCCTCCTCTGGTGAAGGAAGGTAGTGAGACTGATTACCAAACACCTGGGCAGCTAGATGATAACTGGGTGGCTGGAATTGAGGACTGGATATAAGGCTGCCGACGCCCTTCTTCCTGGCTGGTGATTTTCCTGCTGGATTCTTGGAGACCAGTCTGATTCCTGCATCTCAAAGCTAAGTTTTTCTGCTCTGCTTTGTACTCTTCAGTTTTGTTTTTGTTTTGCCTTGTTTGTTGGGAGTTCTGCCATCCCCGGCCAGGGGTGAGCTGAATTCCATTTTTGTCTCTCTGATCTGTTGATCTTTTGCTCCGTCTTCAGAATATACCTGAGTGCTGATATAGTCTTTTGAAGCCTAGCGACTTCAGGGCCTGTTTTTCCTATCAGTCGGTTGGCTCATTTTGATAGGGTTTTTGTGGATGGCAGACAGCAGCTTTCCTATCCTGTCCTATGTAGATAGCTTGGGCCCCATCATTTGCTCAACCTATCTTTCTATCTGTGTTAGTGTTTTCATCTTGCTTCACCGTCATTATATGTTGGGGGCTGCCTATTGCTTTGGGGTCTGCTCTGGGGCAGTTTAGTTTTCCCCCGTTCTGTCTTTAGGCTACTTAGCTCTCCGGCTGTGATCGAGGGGTCTAGGGCACCGTAGGAACCCCCCACGGCTACTGCTAGTTGTTGTGGATAGGTTCAGGGGTCTGCAATCCGATAGCTGCCAACTTCTCTGGTTTTTCTGAACTTAGCTGGTATTTTGTTTTTCCTCCTTCGGTGACTCATCATAACAGCCGGCCTACAGCACTCGCTGGGCAGGGACTCACCAGTGCTGTAGGGGTCCCGGGGACAGTAACAGATGGAAAGTACAGGCGCACAGGACCTGAACGCTGAAGTATTAGCAAGCAGGCATGGGACCTACGGTCATGTGACCACAAGGGGGCGGGGCTTAGCGTCCTGCTTACTAAGATGGAAGAACACTCAGAGTCGGGCAAACCAGAGATCATACATAATACGGGTGAAAGAGGTACAGGAGGGACAAGCAGATGGGAGGTCAGACGAAGTCAAAGGTCTTACACAAGAGGGCAGTGCGGTACAAAAGGGACGAGCAGAGAGCAGTCGAGTCACAAGCAGAGGGTCATACACGAGAGGACGGTGCAGTACAAGAGGGTCAGGCAGAACTCGTAACAGGGACAGAACCAAATCACAACCAAACAAGCAACAAGTTATCAGACACAAGGCACACGTATACAAGAGGTCACTTAACTCAGCCGTGGGCAGGAGTATAACTGACACTGGACCCAGGTCCAGTGAGCATTAAATAGCCGCCCTCTGCCAGAGAGAGGCAGAAACAATTAACCCCCTGTCTGACCAGGATGGGCCAAAGCGAAACCCCGTCCTGGATCATGACAGAAGCAGAGTGTTTCACGTGTGCATTAAAGTACATCCACATGCATGTCTCTAAGTAACTCAAAAGCTTCTAAACACACAACCTCAAAATATGGGCAGCCCAGAATTGTTTAAAGTCATAGTAATCTTAGTGTATGTAAATTTTTGACTTTGTAGTAAGTAATAAAAATGCGTTAACGACCACTGATACGCCTTTTAATGGCAGCTGTTAAGGGTACTTATTCCTCAGCACTGCTTTTTAATGGCGCAGAGAAATAAGTGTATATTGCCCCCCAGCGTCGGAAAATCTCCGGGGTACATGATTCGGGTTGGTTTTTACCGTTCCCTTTCAAGTGATCAGTTATTCACTGAATAATGGCAATCACAAACAATAAAATTTAAGTCCGGTTTTCCATTCATTTCTCTCTCCTCTGATATGATCTAGTCTACTTCCACCAGCCCCGGATCCTCCTGCTCCATCACCCAGTCCTCCATGTCATCTTCCTGGAAAAAATGGCAGGCCCATGCGCAATCCGCCTGCCAAGATCGGCCGGCCAGTACCCAGCAATATTAGGAGTGATCAAAATAAAAAAAAATCACAGTGATCAAAATGAAAAAAAAATAGTAAATCAAACTCCTCTTTTTCACCCCCTTAGGTAGATAAAAATAATAAAATATTTTTATTTTATTTTTTCCGTTCTTTGCAGTTAGGGTTGGGTTTAGGGTTGTTTTAGAGTTAAGCTTGGGGTTAAGGTTGTGTTGGGCTTAGGGATGTGTTGGGGTTAGGGCTGGGTTAGGGTTGTGTTAGGGTTTTGTTGGGGTTAGGGTTGTGGTTAGCGCTAGGGTTGTGGCTAGGGTTAGGGGTGTGTTGGGGTTATGTTTGAGGTTATGGTTGTGGATAGGGTTAGAGGCGTGGTGGGGTTAGGGTTGTGGTTAGGGTTAGGTTTGTGGTTAGTGTTAGGGGTATGTTGGGGTTAGGGTTGGGTTTAGGGCTGTGTTAGCATTGGAGATATAATTGGGGGTTTCCACTGTTTAGGCACATCAGGGGGTCTCCAAACACGCCATGGTGCCCGCCATTGATTCCAGCCAATTTTGAGTTCAAAAAGTCAAACGCTTCTCCCTCCCTTCTGAGCCCTGCCATGTGCCCAGTGGATTTTCCCCACATATGGGGTATTGATTTTTGGGGTCCATTTTCTCCTGATACCTTAGTGAAAATAAAACAGTTTGGGTCTAAAGTACGGTAGTTTTTTTGTGAAGAAAGTTAAATGTTAATTTTTTCCTTCCACATTGCTTCAATTCTCGTGAAGCACCTGAAGGATTAATAAACCTCTTGAATGTGGTTTTGAGTACCTTGTTTTTAGAATGGTGTCACCTTTGGGTATTTTCTGTCATATTGACCCCTCAAAGTCACTTCAAATGTGATGTGGTTCCTAAAAAAATGATTCTGTAAATTTTGTTGGAAAAATGAGAATCGCTGGTCAACTTTTAACCCTTATAACTTCCTAGCAAAAAAAATATTTTTCCGAAATTGTTGTGATGTAAAGTAGACATGTGAAATGTTATTTATGAACTATTTTGTGAGACATGACTCTCTGCTTTAAGGGAACAAAAAATAAAATTTTGAAAATTGCAAAATTTTTGAAATTTTTGCCAAATTTCTTTTATTTTCATAACTAAACGCAGGTCATATTGAAGAAATTTTACCACTAACATGAAGTATAATATGTCACAAAAAACAGTCTCAGAATCAGTGGAATACATTGAAGCCTCAGAATTGTAAAAATTGGCTTTGTCATTAAGGTCAAAATTGACAGTCCCTAAGGAGTTAAAATATTCTCTCTCTCTCTCTCTCTCTCTCTCTCTCTCTCTCATTATTCTGGCATTTTGTAAATATAAATAGTTATGGTAATTATTTTCATTTCATATCAGATATTGAGAGACACATGCATATGTGTCTTTTTATATAGTGTATGCAAACTTCTGATTTCAAATATATACAGTATATATATATATATAGTAGAAATTTGTAATGTGTGTATGTGTGTATATATATATATATATATATATATATAATTAATTTTGATAATGTTAAAATTAATGTAAACATTTAGCACTACACATCACACACAGTTAGAGGCCACATATGACATTGAACTGTAAAGCTTGGAGGATAATAGTGCTCATCGGTTTATTTTTGTTCCACATGATCTCTCAGTCAAACAAATTGCTCTAATAAGACATGTCATCAGCCCCTCTGGATGATTAAAATATTTAGTAATCTATGCAATTATTTTTGTAGCATAGCTCATAGCCACAATTGTCACAACTGGCAGAAGCTGGAGACAGAAAGCTTAACATGTCACTGTTAGAAAATATTGGCTTTTTATAGCTCTTTTAGCCTTTTTCTCTATTATTCCAGTGGTGCCAGGCAATGTAGATAAAAATGAAAAGATCTTCAGATTTTTAAATCTTTTATGTGTTAGGAAAGGCGGAACGCACTAAATAAAAATAAATAATAAAGTGCGTTCGCCGCCACCGTGCAATAGATGTTACACCGCTGCTAGGTAATGACAGACAAGCAATATGGCGGTATAATGCGCACGGGTTAGACTTCATCTGAAGTGCACAAAGCGGGCTCTGTTCACAAACAGAGGCGCCGCAACATAAACATACAAAAACACTGATCCTGTTAGTATCACAGGCCTCAGGTAAATGCACACACGGTATCTGGTCACAGAAGCAGGACCTAAAACAGAGGAGCTGCATCAGTCTAGACCTACCGTGTGTGCGGCGTCGCTACTGCGAGCGCCAAGAAAGGCTGCAACTGCAGCACGGCGTAGGACACTGCCGCAGGACGACACAGCTACAAAGCAGGCGCAATGTCGGACGCTAGCACAGAGGTGCGGTGTGCACAGTGGCCTAAGGCTTGCCACTGACTGGCGCTGACTGCTGAACTAATTCCCTATCCACATGCGTAATATCAGAGGGAAGGGGTTTCTTAATAAGTCAGTCACCAGAATCATACATCCGTCACCATTCACACATAGCAAGTGTAGTCTATACTAGCGCATGGCCGAATGGTCATGCGTGCTTTTTATAGCGGTGTGGGACCTTCCAGATCTCCGAGATGGACTAATGAGATCTGGAGCAGGACCTGGGCACATGACTCCCGATCTCCAATGGGAGATTGTCTCATGAGCATGCCCAGTAGGAGCACAGAGGGACTTAGTCTCTGGAGCGGTCTGCTGCAAAGTAATCTCCTCTGCAGTAGATAGACAGCAGGAGACCGCAGAATGTGAGGCTCTGGATTCGTGCAGAGCAGACGCAGAAAGCTGACGCCTAACAATATGCTGTATAATGTTTGATGTGTTTCATTCTTGTTCTTACTTCTCTAATTTGGGGTAAGGAGAGGAATTTCTTTATACCTTTAAGGCAGAGTCAGCATTCTGTCCCCACCTGCTCCTTCTCATAGATATCAGGTGAGAAAAAATGTATTTTAGTATGTATCAGTTAACCAATAGGAATATTATTAATGACATGTGGAGCATGACAAGAATGTGGTTCCAAAATAGAATTGGTGTCAGTTGGTTTTCTGTAAGGATTAATTATTACCGATTTTGTAAATATCTCTCTCCTGTTAGTGTTATATCAAAATAATTAATTTTATCTGTTGTTAAAGAGTGGGTACATTTTAGATTAAATTGATTATTATTAATGTATTAATGAATTTGTCTTTCTTCTCCTGATTAACCCCAGACAACACGGGGACAATTAGACCTGGACTCACCCACTGATTAGTTGACACACAGGTGTTGTTAGGTGTGTATATAAGTTTTAATAGAGTGACTTTGTATCAGACCATGAATAAGACTACCAATTTCAAATGCGTCAGTTTGTGCCCCCTGGGCTTTCTTACTGGTGTACCCAATATGTCACTTTTAAAGGATATATAATAAATGTGAAATTTTATTTTTCTAATCAACATTGGAGACGATTTTCTATATTTCGGCCTTTGAGAAGCGCCCAGGACCGTGGTTACTCAGAGCGTATGATTTCATCCTCTTCAAGGTGCGTGGAATTTGATGAGCTGAATTTCCATTGTCCCTCCCTACATTTATATTTTTGACTAGTGAAGGAAGTATTTTTTCCAAGAACACTGAAAGAGGAGATAATATGGAATCCATGAGAGCTACAATTCGATGGGATTGGCTATAGATTTATGTTCTTTTGGCAAGACCCGGAGTCACTGGATGCAAATTAATGAGAAAGGTAGCTGTTTTTCAATCGATAGTATTAAGGGACTAATTCTGTTGATCATGTGTTGAATTATATTTTTAATGGCAAATGTGAGGTAATAGGAAATTTTTCTGTAGGTTGATGTATTCGAGAGCTAGCAAGAGATTTCACTGAGGTGTTGCGTACGGTCCATGACGACAATTTCCCCTCCCATATCTGCGGGCTTGATAATGACCTGCTTATTATTTTTTAGGGAATCAATAGCTTGTTTTTCAGTTTGAGCCAGGTTGTTATGTGTGGGGAAAGAACCCCTTTGAAGTTAGGCCAGTGTGTTGGCTACGTCTCTATGTATACAGGTACGTGCCCACGATCAGGAATTGCTGTGGGTTTGACGCTGCGCATTTAAGCAGCGTCATACCCACAGCAGCCAGCTGTTACAGAATAGTGGATCTGATTTCTAGAAATGCCATATCCACCATGCGTGTGCAACACTCACAGACACTGACATGTGGTGTGTCTTTCTAGTCCAACTGCATGTCAATTTCACATAAGGAGATGCTAGTCTCTGCAACAGAAATGTAATCAACAGAAATGCATTGAATGCGGTAAATCTGCATAGTTCAGTGAACACATGCGGTTTTATCTGCGTTCATTAGAAGGCAGCACTTTGGATGCATCGAACATATGCTACGTCCACAGCGCTGCTACTTCTGATCGTAGGAACGTAATCTAAGGTCTATATAGGTCTGTGTCACATGGTAAGTGTGGGGTGTATTGAAGATTAAAGTTCCTGGAATTACGGAGACTTACAGTGGGTATGGAAAGTATTCAGACTCCTTCAAGTTTTTCACTCTGTTTCATTGCAGCCATTTGGTAAATTCAAAAAAGTTCATTTTTTTCTTAGTAATGTACACTCTGCACCCCATCTTCACTGAAAAAAACATAAATGTAGAAATTTTTGCAAATTTATTAAAAAGAAAAACTGAAATATTACATGGTCATAAGTACTCAGAACCTTTGCTCAGTATTGAGTAGAAGCACCCTTTTGAGCTAGTACAGCCATGAGTCTTCTTGGGAATGATACAACAAATTTTTCACACCAGGATTTGGGGATCCTCTGCCATTCTTCCATGCAGATATTCTCCAGTTCCGTTAGGTTGGAAAGTGATCATTGGTGGACAGCCATTTTCAGGTCTCTCCAGAGATGCTCAATTGGGTTTAGGTTAGGGCTCTGACTTGGCCAGTCAGGAATGGTCACAGAGTTGTTCTGAAGCCACTCCCTTGTTAATTTAGCTTAGGGTCATTATCTTGTTGAAAGGTGAACCTTCAGCCAAGTCTGAGGTCCAGAGCACTCTGGAAGAGGTTTTCAACCAGGATATCTCTGTACTTGGCCGCATTCATGTTTCCTTCAGTTGCAACTCATCTTCCTGTCCCTGCAGCTGAAAAGCACCCCCATAGCATGATGCTTCTACCACCATGTTTCACTGTTGGGATTGTATTGGGCAGATGGTGAGCAGTGCCTGGTTTTCTCCACATATACCGTTTAGAATTATTTATCACCAAAAAGTTCTATCTTCGCCTCAACAGACCAGAGAATCTTATTTCTCAAAGTCTGGGAGTCCTTTATGTGTTTTTTAGCAAACTCTATGCGAGCTTTCATATGTCTGGCACTTAATAGAGGCTTCCGTCAGGCCACTCTGCCATAAAGGCCCAACTGGTGGAGGGCTGCAGTGATAGTTGATTTTGTGGAACTTTCTCCTATCTCCCTACTGCATCTGTGGAGCTCAGCCACAGTGATAATGGGGTTTTTCTTTACCTCTCTCACCAAGGCTCTTCTCCCATGATTGCTCAGTTTGGCTGGATGGCCAGGTCTAGGGAGACTTCTGGTGGTGCCAAGCTTCTTCCATTTAAGGATTATAGAGGCCACTGTGCTCTTAGGAAGCTTGAGTACTGCAGAAATTCTTTTGTAACCTTGGCCAGATCTGTGCCTTGCCACAATTCTGTCTCTGAGCTCCTTGGCCAGTTCCTTTGACCTCATGATTCTCATTTGGTCTGGCATGCTCTGTGAGATGTGAGGTCTTATATAGACAGGAGTGTGCCTTTACATATCAAGTCCTATCAGTTTAATTAAACACAGCTGGACTCCAGTGAAGGAGTAGAACCATCTCAAGGAGGATCACAAGGAAATGGACAGCATGTGACTTAAATATGAGGGTCTGAGCAAAGGGTCTGAATACTTATGACCATGTGATATTTCAGTTTTTCTTTTTTAATAAATTTGCAAAAATTTCTACATTTCTGTTTTTTTAAAGTCAAGATGGGGTGCAAAGTGTATATTAATGAGGAAAAAAATGAACTTTTTTCAATTTACCAAGTGGCTGCAATGAAACAAAAATGAAAAATTTAAAGGAGTCTGAATATTTTCCGTACCCACCGTGGTTGAGATATGCTTAAATCTTGAACAGAAATGCACCCTACAAGAGGGAGTCTGTTCCCTATAGGTTCCTGCTGAAGTCTGAAGTGGGTCTTCAGCCTGAGGTTGTGAAAAAAACACTGAAGATCCTGAACTTGTCACTGGGAGGAGTTGGGCAGAAAGCAAGATCACATTTGAGTACTGTCAGTTGTGTGGGGCATAAGTTATACAATGATATCTTGATCACCGTGTTTGGAGCTCTTACTTGTGATCTTGTCATCATATGAACTTCTGTTTGCGGGTGGTCCTCCATGCTGGTCTCCGCCTGGTGGTCGCATGTCGGCTGTTGCTTGGATAAAAAAGGACCTCGGCTGTGTAAGCCAATGGAACCATCGCTGCCCGAATTGAACATCTTGTTCTATAATTTCTACACCATGTTCCCGTATTTTAACGATTTGTTACAGCTATAAATTCTGTCATGCAGATAGTCTTGCTGAAACTTGATTCTTTTGCTTTCTTGAAGCACTTTGCGATGTTCATCAATAATTTTGTCAGTCTTATTCTTCAGGCTTTCCGATTCTGGGATGGAGACAGTTGATATTAATTGATTTTCTATAGATTATATTTTTTGTTGAGTTTCAGATATTGCTGCTTGAAGAGAATCAATGGTTAGGAGTCGACGATTATGTTCAGAGAATATTTATTTAGAATTTGTTTAAATTTCTCACAATATTCTGGTTGATCAGCGAAGAGTGTTGGATGAAGGTGGCATCTGAGTCCCTGTGGAATTCTGTTTTGTCTATAGTCTGTTTTCTCTATAATATCTGATGCAGTGAAGGTTATAGGACATTAATCTACATTGTTTCTTCTCGTAGTGCCTAGTACGAAGTTCAAGGACTCGTGTCCTGAGGATGTCCTCAGGAGGTCACTGGAATTAGTGACTTTCAAAAGGATGTTGCAAATTTTGCTTGTTTTTATTTCAATAGGAAACAGTAAATTACCGCAGTGCTGGATATCATGACAAAAGGCATGGGTTCCGACCAAACCTGGGTCTTTTTCAAACATCGCTAAACATAAAAACTACTCAGAAAATCCTTTCTGAATCCCTATGCTTTCCCATTGTAAAATAATTACGGTCATATTCACCTCTCGTGCCAGCGCCATTCCAGTAGTGTCAGCTCAGGCTCTCCCAACGATTACATGACACTATGCCATCCCATTCCTGCGGTCAATCAGCCCTGGCTTCACTCTATTCTTGTATGTATGATTGGCTGCAGTGATCATGTGGCATAATAATGTCACGTGATCCCAAGAGAAACAGTGCCGATACTGCTAGAATGGTGTCATTATTTTACAGGGTGGAAACATACAGAATTAAAATGGGTTGTCCGAGTATTATAGTAGAGATGAGGAGATTAATCCGTAGCGAATCAATTTCCCGACGTTTGCAGTTTCACACAAATTCAAATATTTCCTTTTTAAGTTTGCAGCAAGAAAAACTTGCCCAGCACCACTTCCCACACTGCTAAAGCATCAGAGAGGTTAATGTGATTTTGTGATGCTGCATGGACTTCCCCTTAATGTCCTGCAGCTATGACATGTTTTGGATTATACCATGTACAGTGGTGGTGAGTATGTGGGTCATCCCAGTTCATCTGTTCTCAGTGAACCACCGTTTGTACTGCACAGTCATTTTACATCTCCAGAGCCACTAGCTAAGGCTGGAGTCACACATAGTGACTCACCAGCGATCTTGACAATGATATCAATGTGTCAGGATCGCTGGTGAATCGCTATGTGATCGCTGGTGAGCTGTCAAACAGACAGCTTCACCAGCAATCATCACAGCGACGCCCGGCGTCGCTGTGCACGTTAGTAACCAGCGCGCTGATGCAGGAAGCTGGTAACTAACGTACACATCGGGTATCCAAGGGACGTGCGTCCCTAGATACCCGATGTGTACGTTATTTACCAGCTCCCTGCATCAGCGCGCTCGTAACTAACGTACACATCGGGTATCTAAGGGACGCACGTCCCTTGGATACCCGATGTGTACATTAGTTACCAGCAGATCGCTGGTCTCCCGCCTGTCACACACAGCAATGCGTGGTGGCCAGCGGGAGACCAGCGACCAAAAAAAAGTCTGTCTCTGTCTCTCTACTGTAGATTGCAAGCTGTTATGGTCAGTGGAGTGCTCCCTCTCTCTCCTGTAGACAGGACCAATTTTGTCACTAGGCACCGGAGATCCGCTGCCTAGGTCGGCGGGCTGCAGGAGGCGACACTAAAAGAGGAAGGAAATATTTTTTTTTACCTTCCCTCTCCTCCGTTAGACAATATGATAAATCTGCTGTCTTTTTAGAAGAGTGGGAAGCGCGCACCTCCGTTCATTTGTATTTGTGACTTTAAGTGACTGATTACTGAGGAAATTATCTAGCCCCCGTTTTATGCTCCTCTTCTTCCCAGAGCCATAACTTTTTTATTTTTCAGTCAGTATTCCCATGTGAAAGCTTGTGTTTTGTGGGATAAGTCGTACTTTTCAACCACACCATTGGTTTGGCCATATAGTGTACTGAAAACCAGGAAAAAAATTCAAAGTACAATGAAATTGCAAAAAAAACTGCAATTCCACAATAGTTTTTTGTTTTGCCTTTTTACCATGCTCACTAAATGATAAAATTGACCTGCCATTATGATTCCCCAGGTTATTATGAGTTTGTAGATGTCAAACAAGTATAGTTTTTTTTTATCTAGGTGGTGGAAAAAATTCCAAAGTATCTAAAAAAAAAAACCTCGTAATTTTCAGAGACCTGTAGCTAGAGATGAGCGAATATGTTTGAAAAACAATCACCAAACTTAAATTCAGTATAAATATGCACATTTAGATTCGTGATCAGAAATATATGCAAATTTTCATAAATTCGTGAAAAATCCGCAACATTCGGTAAACAGCGTGGGAAAATATCTGCGTTGCCGCTAAAGTATTTTGAGCACTTTGGCTAGGATAGCAGTGGTGTACGATGAATGTGGAACACATGTTTCATGAGAGTAGGGGGTGATTAGAGCTCAGGGAAGCGGTGTGCAATTTTTTTTCTAACTTTATGTGTGCACATTGCAGCTAACCAATCAGGGCGCAGGAAAATCTACAATGTCCAGACACAATGGCTTGTGTCATTGGCTACTGAAATCACAGGTCCCTCTCTATATAAATAGTGGATATTTTGTTGTAACACCATTTTGTCACAATAAGGCTGGAGTCACACACAAGATAGAAAAATACAGACCGTATTTTACGTCCGTAATACGCATAAATGGTCCCTAAATACTGCTCCATAAGTCATCCGTTGTCAGGGTGTGGGCGCGTATTTTTGTCATGTAAACATCCGTATGTAATCAGTATACCGTTTTTTTTCTCGCAACCTTGCAAAATGGACATTTAACGGTTTTGAGGCCTGCACATAATTTAAATCATCAGCCCCAACCCTATTTATTGCCTCAACATCAGGTGGCAGCCTCCAATCTGCCCATTTTGGTGCTGTGCTTGTGTTGGTGTCTTGCTGGTTGTTAGCAAACATGTCTGACACACTTCAGTTCACCCCAACTGACCATGTTCTCTTCAACTGGGTTTTGTCCAGGAGCTTTGGCCAGCCATACCCAGTGATTGTGGATCCGAGGAGGAGGAGACGCATGTGGGTCCATCCACTTTTGAGGCAACGACTCACAAGAGGTCATTTTCAGCCACTATATTCTTCTCTGCGGGATCATCCGGAAAAATTTTACAAATACTGTCGCATGAGCCTTGCAACATTTGATCTACTCTTGGAGACAGTGCGCCCTGGGATCCTGTGATAACCATTCAGGACACAAGGATGCGCAAAGCTATATCTGCAGAGGAGCGACTTCTACTCACATTACTACTCAACCACATTCTCTATGTTCATGATGTGTTGCACAAAGTATGTTTTTTATTTTGTCCTAAGTTTAATGCCCTCATCTTATTCCAGATATATATAAACTTACAGACCAGAATGTTATGTGTAATATGTACTGAATATCACGTATTGATTGTGCGACCCAATATATGTGTGTTAGTAGATATGATTCACTAAGGCTAGTTTCACACTAGCGCTTTTGAGCGCAGCGATGGCCTGCGCACGGCCGCCGCTAAGCCCCGACCCCTGCTGCGCCTCCGCCGGTAGCTCTGCCTACCGGTGCATGACGCTGCATGCGTCCTGCGTTCCCTATCTTTATCACTGGGGGAGCAGGCCGTGCGCAGTATGCGTTTGGCGGCGCATGCGCCTTTTTGACGGTGTGCCGAGCGCAACCAAACTGCAGCAGGTTGCGTTTGGCGCAGGTCGGCGCACCGTCAAAAGGACTCATGCGCCGCCAAACGCATATTGCGCACGTCCTGCGCCCCCAGTGATAAAGATAGGGGATGCAGGACGCATGCAGCGTCATGCGCCGGTAGGCGGAGCTACCGGTGGAGGCGCGGCAGGGGCGGGGCTTAGCGGCGGCCGTGCGCAGGCCATCGCTGCGCTCAAAAGCGCTAGTGTGAAACTAGCCTAACAAGTTTGGTATGTATGTACCTGGTGTTTTGTTAATATGTGCATTCTGAAATGTTCCATTTCTGTTGTTGTTCAGCTTCCTGTCCACTGGCCTGTCTTATGCCGCCCTCCACTATGAGTTTCTCATTGGAAGATCTACCAATTCTGGCATAGTCAGGTCAACATGTAGTCAAATATGGTCAAGACTACATCAACTCTTCATGCCTCAGCCCAGGATGGAAGACTGGTTGAGGATATCAAGGGACTTTGAGGAGGAATGCCAGTTTCCTAATTGTATTGGGGCCCTTGATGGCAAACATCCGGGTGCGTAAGCTGCCGAACTCTGGCTCACAATTCTTCAATTATAAACAATACTTTTCTGTTGTATTGTTGGCTCTGGCTGACCCTCAATACAAGTTTATAATTGTTGACATTGGGGCCTATGGAAGGACGGGAGACTCTAGAGTTTTCAATACTTCCATTATGGGTCGGCGGCTACGCACCAACCAGTTGGATCTACCACCACCCCACCAGCTACCAGGATCCACTCAAGAATCAGTCCCTTATGTCCTTGTGGCAGATGAGGCGTTTCAGTTATGCGCAATGTCATGAGGCCATATCCCCGGCGCAACCTGGACCATCGGCGCTGAATTTGTAACTTGCGCCTATCACGTGCTCGGCGACTGGTGGAGTGTTCCTTTGGCATTCATTGGGCCAAATGGCGGGTCCTACAATCTGCCATTCAGCTGAGTGAACAAAATGTAAATGAAGTAATTAAAGCATGTGGCGTTCGCCTTTACTTCACCAGGATACATGATTGTTCCTCCTCTGCTGGTGTTGTGCTTGGGTCAGACAATGTACGTAGGGCGAGACCACCTATCAACCCTCAACGTAGACCGCTCTCAGGGCTCAAAGTGCGTGATATTTTCACAAATTACTTTGTCACCTGAGGGGGAAACTTCTTGGCAAAAGCATGCTGTGTCTATGTTGTAAATTTTTCTTTTTGGTCTTTGGGAAACTATATATATTGCAACCCCTTATGTATTTTCTCTGTTTCTAAATCAATGTGTAAGCATATGGCAGTATGTCGTGATGTAAGTGCATCATTGATAAAGACAACAATTGAAAGTTAAAACTTTTTATGTATCTTTTTTTTTAAAGGCCTTGTGAAGCCATATGTTATTTAGCAAAATGGCCATAATTGGCCTTAGAACCCAAAAGCATTGTTAAAATGTTACAATACAGCATTTAACCACAAAAAAACACACAAACTTATAAACTGTAGTATGTAGGGGGGAGAAGGAGGCAGCCCAGTCTGTGTTGCCTGATGGCTGGTTTGGCCACCTTGGCGCTCGGCCTGTGTGGGGGCATACTCTTTCCCATGATGGAGGTAGTGGGCCGTCTCATGGGCTTGAGGTGGATACTGGGCACTATGATATTGGAGACGACTCTCCTGTTGAGGCTGGTAGGGCCGTGAGTCTAAACCACCAAAATGGCCATGTCGTCCCCAACCAGATTGGGACCAGCCTCCAACATTGGCTGGGAACAAGTGGCCATATTGGTATGCTGGGTTCTACCCTGACATTTGGGAATGATGTTGCCAATGTTGGGTAGGGGGGAAGAGTGTGAGGTGTAGGCCCACGTGTAGGAGGATCCTCAGACCCTGATTGAGCAAGCACTTGGGGGTGTTGGTTAAGACGCATGAGATTCCTGGGTGACAGCTGCCACCTCTCCAGAAACTCAAACACCTCATAAGGGGTATTGGGGTGTGTGCTTGCATCAATTAGGGTCTGAATGGATCCTCACACACGTAGCCGCACCTCACGGGGAAGGGAATGAAGATAATGGAATGGACAAGTATGGAATGGACAAGTATGGAATAGACAAGGCAACTGTTAGGTGGATTCATAACTGGCTTAGTGATCGGACCCAAAGAGTGGTCGTAAATGGCTGCATATCCAGTTGGAAGAATGTCTCAAGTGGGGTACCACGGGCTCTGTCCTGGGCCCTGTATTGTTCAACATCTTTATCAATGATTTAGATGAAGGAATTAAGGGTAAACTGATTAAATTTGCTGATGACACAAAGCTAGGAGGGATAGCTAATACTAGAGAAGAGAGAGAGAGAGGATTCAAAAAGATACAAATAAACTGGAGAAGTGGGCAGCAACTAACAGAATGGTTTTTAACAGGGAAAAATGCAAAGTACTGCATCTGGGCAATAAAAATGAAAAAAGCATATACAGAATGGGAGGAATAGGGCTAAGCAACAGCACATGTGAAAAAGACTTGGGTATACTAATAGATCACAGACTGAATATGAGTCAACAGTGTGATGCAGCAGCAAAAAAGGCAAATGCAATTCTAGGATGTATTAACAGAAGCATACAGTCTAGATCACGTGAAGTCATTATTTCCCTCTACTCCTCTTTGGTCAGACCTCATCTGGAATATTGTGTCCAGTTTTGGGCACCACATTTTAAAAAAGACATCAACAAACTAGAGCAAGTTCAGAAAAGAGCGACCAGAATGGTGACCGGTCTGCAAACCCTGTCTTATGAGGAAAGGTTGCAGGATTTGGGAATGTTTAGTTTGCAAAGGAGAAGACTGAGAGGAGACTTAATAGCTGTCTACAAATATCTAAAGGGCTGTCACATTGCAGAAGGATCAACTTTTTTCTCATTTGCACAAGGAAAGACTAGAAGCAACGGGATGAAACTGAATGGGAGGAGACACAGATTAGATATTAGAAAAAACTTTTCGACAGTTAGAGTGATCAATGAGTGGAACAAGCTGCCACGAGAAGTGGTGAGTTCTCCTTCAATGGAAGTCTTCAAACAGAGGCTGGGCAGACATCTGACTGGGATGATTTAGCGAATCCTGCTTTGAGCAGGGGGTTGAACCAGATGGCCCAGGAGGTCCCTTCCAACTCTACGATTCTATGATTCTATGAATGGGCAAGGCTGCATGAGTACTCCTCCTCCCCATCATCAGTGGCAACTCTGGTACGAGAATTTTGGTCCCCTGTATCCACATTGGTCCTGGTATCAGTGGCAGGATATGGCGCCTTCATCTACGTCGCCTGGATGGCACAGTAGGCTGGGGGGAGCCCTCTAGCCGAACGGTTGGGCTGCTGCTGTTGCCCTGTTCATCCTGGATGTCGGGTGGTGATACAGCAGTCCTTGTAGTGGCTCTGTTCCTGGTGGTGGTGTTTCTGGTGGCGGCCCAGGTTCTAGGGCAGGATCAGGTCGAGCAGGAGTAGTCACTTGGGCCTGGCACCTTGGAAGGTCACAAGATGTGCCAGGCACCTCAACCCCTCCACCTACAGGATCGATGATGGCCTCTGATTCAGACCCTGTCTCCTTTTCAGTGATTTTAGACTGAGTTCTGTAATTAAATATAAAATGTAGAAAAAGGAAAGTTTTGATCGGGCCCTATAAAGCATTTGTGTCATGTGGTGTTTTTGGTATACTTACGGTCTGAGATCCATAATTGGAGCGAGGAACGAGAGGCGGTCGAAATAAACATATTTCCGCTTTGTGTGGGCCCCAGAACCACTTCTTACCCGCTGCTGGAGCTCACAGCGATACTGGTCACGGATGCTGCGCCAGCGTCTCATCACATATTCGACTGCAATGTGACATAAAAGAATGAAAAATTACAATTTGCCTAAAACAAGTTTTTGAACTAGTATTAAAGTCATGAGGCCTACTAGGGTGTGAGTTCTACCCAGGGTGGCATATAGAATTGGTGCAACCAGGCCAGATGCACAGGGTCACAGTATCTCATGTGGCAATTAGCAACTCTTTAAACTGTTTTTGTTAGGCATTATGAGGAACTTGGGGACAGGGTATCATTCTCTCAGGGTCAAACCGTGGGTCCAAAAATAATTTACAAGCCACAAGAGCCCAATATCAGAAGCACAGGATGTGGGGGCCTACTTGTAAAATATTTTTTTGATGGCAGGTAATTTGACATACATAATTTATGTGCACGTACTTATGTGCTGCTGCTTCTCACATGGCCGATCACTAAAATCAGGGAACATTTTGCGACATATGCGCCTCCATGCAGCCTCCTTTCTTGCCCAGTCGCATAATGTGCATCCCGTTGTCCCATATTTCCGGGCGATCCTGCACAAGAACAATTAGCAGCTCCACATTCAGATTCTGGTAGGGTGCCATGATGCTGTACTCTGTGGAGGCGTACTTCCTGGATGTCTGGAGCGCTTTTTGAGCTAATTTGCATGTCTAAGCTTCCTGATGATGGATTGGCCCATTTCCTGTCACCAGGAAAAGGCTTGCGTATTTCTCGCAAGTCACACGGGTGGTCCGTGTGTAATGCGATTTTTTTTTGCGCACCCATAGACTTGCATTGGCGTACTACGGTCGTAATACGCCGACAATCGCAGCATGCTGCGATTGGCACGGACCGTAGAAAATACGGCTGATAAGAGCTACCCCATAGAGAATCATTGGTCCGTGTGCAATGCGTTTTTTTAACGCCTCTCACTTATCCGTATTCCTCTCTAGTGTGATGCCGGCATGTTGAGAACTCATTATCTGGTCTGCCTCTGGTTTCTGGTGAGGGAGCTGGTTGTGCTGACAGAGGAGTTGTGAGTTCTCTTTCCGGGCTCCTTCTGGTGGTGGCAGGAGGTAATGAAGCTAATCTAATTAACAGAGACGGGCCACCTGAGTGTGGGCCCCATCATTTGCTCAGCCTATTTTCCTACCTGTGTTTGTGCTTTCATCTTGTCTCACCATCAATACATATTGGGGGCTGTCGATTCCTTTGGGGTCTGCTCTGGGGCAGTTTAGATTTCCCCTTTTTTGCTTTATGGTTATTTAGATCTCTGGCTGTGACGAGGCGTCTAGAATCATCATAGGTACGTTCCACGGCTACTGTTAGTTTTGTGCTCAGGATCAGGGGTCTGCAATCCGTGTAGTTACCAACCTCAATGGTTTTCTGTGACCTGGCTTGGTCTTGTTTTCCTCCTCGGTGACCCATTCATAACAGAATCACCAGCCATACCGCAGATTCTAGGGTACTCAAAAGCAGGAAAAAATTGAAAAAAAAAAGTGTCACAATTTTTTTATATGTATTTTTTCCTTTTTTTCTCTGGGGCCGTAGGAGGATTTTTTTCTCTAATGGAGATTAAGCAATTGTCTGATCATGTGGAGCAGCTCGCTGCTGAAGTGCGGGGAATTTCCGCCTATCTCGCTCAGTCACATGCTATTGAACCAAAACCCTATTCCTGATGTGTTTTCTGGGGATCGGTCTAAATTTTTGAATTTTAAGAATAATTGTAAATTATTTCTTGCCTTGAAGCCTAACTCATCGGGGAGCTCTGTGCAGCAGGTTAAAATTGTCATCTCCTTGCTGCGCGGCGATCCTCAGGATTGGGCTTTTTCTCTGACAGCTGAAAATCCTATTCTGACTAATGTGGATGCATTTTTTCAAGCCTTGGGGTTGTTGTATGATGAACCTAATGCTATTGATCAAGCTGGGAAAACCATATTGGCATTGAACCAGGGTCAGGATTCTGCAGAGTTATACTGTCAAAAATTCCAAAAGTGGGCGGTCCTTACTACATGAAATGATGGTGCATTGGCAGCTCTCTTTCGGAAGGGTTTATCAGAGACCGTAAAAGATATGATGGTGGGATTTCCTGTTCCCTCTGGTCTTGATGAGTCAATGTCATTAGCCATTCAAGTTGATCGGCATTTACGTGAACATAAAACTACACGAGAGGCGTTGCCACCTTTTGAACAAACGTCTGAACCTATGCAATGTGATAGGGTTTTGTCTAGGGCGCAATGTCAGGAGTTTAGAAGGTGTAATAAGCTGTGTTTTTTCTGTGGAGACGCCTCTCATACTATTTCTGTCTGCCGCCCTAAACGAGAGAAACATTTTGCACACACATTTGCTGTGGGCAGTGTACAACCTAAGTTTCTTCTGGCAGTTACTCTGATCTGCTCCTTATCCACATTTTCCGCTAAAGCTTTTGTAGATTCAGGAGCAGCTTTGAATCTGATCGATTTGGACTTTGCTGAACGTTGTGGTTTTACTATGATACCTCTGCGGATGCCTATTCCTTTGAGGGGTATTGATGCTACTCCTTTGGCGAAGAATAAACCTCAGTTTTGGACCCAGGTGATAATGCGAATTGCCCCAGACCACCAAGAAAATTGTAAATTTTTGGTGCTGCACAATTTGCATGATACTATTGTTCTGGGTTTTCCCTGGTTGCAAACTCATAATCCAGTTTTGGATTGGAAATCTGTGTCTGTGGTGAGTTGAGGTTGTCAGTGTGTTCTTAGGAACACTCCTGTTTTCTCCACCTCTCCTCAGTCTCATAATATTCCTGATTATTTGGCTGATTTTTCTGATGTATTTAGTGAGAATAAGTCTGCGTCTTTGCCTCCTCATAGGAGTTATGACTGTGCAATTGAGTTCATGCCTCGGTGTAAATTTCCCAAGGGTCGGCTTTTCAACTTATCAGTACCCGAACATGATGCTATATGATCCTATATTAAGGAGTCATTGGAGAAGGGTCATATTAGACCATCCTCTTCACCCTTAGGTGCTGGGTTTCTTTTTGTGGCCAAGAAAGATGGTTCATAAAGACCTTGTATTGACTATCGTTCCCTTATCAAGATGACGGTTAAATATCAGTACCCGTTACCTCTGATGTCTGATTTATTCTCCAGAGTTAAAAGTGCCTGCTGGTTTACTAAGCTTGACCTCAGGGGGGCGTATAATCTTATTCACATCAAGCACGGGGATGAATGGAAGACGGCGTTTAATACTCCGGAGGGACATTTTGAGTACCTGATGTTGCCTTTTGGGCTCACTAATGCCCCTTCTGTCTTCCAATCCTTTATGAATGATATTTTCTGGGACTTTGTGGATAAGTTTTTGATCATCTATCTGGATGATATTTTGATTCTCATGTGGAACATGTTCGGACTGTGTTCCGGATTTTGAGAGTGAATTCCTCGTATGTTAAGGGATCGAAGTGCCTTTTTGGTGTACAGAGGATTTCATTTTTGGGATTTATTTTGTCTCCGTCGACTATTGAAATGGACCCGGCCAAGGTACAGGCCATTTATGATTGGGTTCAGCCCACTTCTTTGAAGGCTCTCCAGAAGTTTTTGGGTTTTGCTAATTTCTATCGTAAATTTATAGGTAATTTTTCTGGTATTGTCAAACCACTGACTGATCTGACCAAGAAGGGCGCTGATGTGCTGAATTGGTCTCCAGAGGCTGTCTCGGTATTTCAGGAGCTGAAGTGGAGATTCACTTCTGCTCCAGTTTTACGGCAACCTGATGTCTCACTTCCATTTCAGGTGAAGATAGATGCTTCTGAGATTGGTGCGGGAGCTGTTTTGTCCCAAAAAGATCCTGTGACTTCTAAAATGAATCCCTGTGCATTCTTTTCCCGAAAGTTCTCCCCATCTGAACGCAACTATGACGTGGGGAATCGGGAATTGTTGGCCATGAAATGGGCATTTGAAGAGTGGAGACATTGGTTGGAGGGAGCTAGTCATCAAGTTGTAGTCCTCACCGACCACAAGAATTTGATTTATCTGGAGTCGGCCAAACGCTTGAATCCTAGACAGGCTAGGTGGGCCTTGTTTTTCACGTGTTTTAATTTTGTGGTCTCTTTTCTTTCTGGCACTAAGAATATTAAGGCAGACGCCCTTTCTAGGAGTTTCTTTGCTGATTGTCTTATTGTGACCGAGCCTACAGCCATCCTAGGTGAGGGGGGGTAGTTCTTTCTGCCATTTCACCCGATTTGAGATGCGCCCTGGAGGAATTTCAGGATGATAAACCTGAGCGTTGTCCTAAATAAAAATTGTATGTTCCCGACCAGTGGAGGAAGAGAGTGATGGCTGAAGTTCATTGCTCTACATGGGCTGGTAATCCAGGTATTTTTGGTACCAGAGATTTGATGAATCGGTCTTTTTGGTGGCCTGCCTTATCTCGTGATGTCAGGAATTTTGTGCAGTCCTGTGGGACGTGTTCTCGGTCTAAACCCTGTTCTCGTTCTAGTGGGTTGTTGATGCCCCTGCCGGTGCCGGTGCCCAAGAGGCCATGGACCCATATCTCAATGGATTTTATTTCTGATCTTCCTGTCTCTCAGAGAATGACTTATCTGGGTGATTTGTGATAGATTTTCGAAGATGGTCCATCTTGTACCACTCCCAAAGTTACCATCTTCCTCAGAGTTGGCGTCCTTGATTTTACAACAGGTGGTTCGGTTGCATGGGTTTTACTGAGAACATTGTGTCGGACAGAGGAGTCCAGTTTGTTTCCAGATTCTGGAAAGCCTTTTGTTCCAATCTGGGAATTCAGTTCTCTTTCTCCTCTGCATTTCATCCTCAGACCAATGGGCAGACTCAGAGAACAAACCAGATTTTGGAGTCCTATTTGAGATGTTTTATATCTGCTGATCAGGATGACTGGGTCTCATTTTTGCCCTTGGCCGAATTCGCGCTAAACAATAGAGCTAATTCTGCCACTTTGATGTCGCCCTTTTTCTGTAACTTTGGGTTTCATCCTCTATTTTCTTCAGGGCAAGTAGAATCTTCAGCCTGCCCAGGTGTGGACACTGTGGTGGAGAGAATGCAGCAGATTTGGGACCAAGTGGTGGATAAGTTGTCACTCTCTCAGGAAAAGGCCCAGCGGTTTTCCAACCGGCATAGGACCATTGGTCCCCGGTTTAAAGTGGGTGATATGGTTTGGTTGTCGTCAAAGAATATCTCTTTGAAAGTTGCGTCTCCAAAGTTCAAGCCAAGATTTATTGGACCTTATAAGATTTTGGAGATTCTTAATCCTGTTTCTTTTCGATTGGCTCTTCCAGTTACATTTAAGATCCATAACGTATTTCACAAATCTCTGTTTGTTGAGCCAGTAGTTCCTGTGGCGGCACCTCCTGACCCTGTATTGGTTGAAGACAATGTGGAATATGAGGTAGAGAAAATATTGGATTCACGTTTGGCTAGACGGAGACTACAGTATTTGTTCAAATGGAAGGGTTATGGCCAGGGGGATAATTCTTGGGTCTCTGCCTCTGACATTCGTGCCAATAGATTGGTTCGTGCTTTTCACCTGGCCCATCCTGATCGGCCTGGTGGCGTGGATGAGGGTTCGGTGACCCCTCCTCAAGGGGGGGGTACTGTTGTGAACTCATTTTCTGGTCTGCCTCTGGTTTCTGGTGAGGGAGCTGGTTGTGTTGACAGAGGAGTTGGGAGTTCTCTTTCTGGGCTCCTTCTGGTGGTGGCAGGAGGTAATGAAGCTGATCTAATTAACAGAGACCTGCCACTTGATAATGAGGATGAGGATTGGACATCTGGAGTCTCAGACTGGATTTAAGACAGCCGACTCCCTATTCCCATGCTGGTGATTTTTTCCTGCCTCCTGAGGTCTTAGTTTCCAGCTCAGTTCCTGCCTTCTCAAGCTAAATGTTCTCTGCTAATGTTCACATTTGATTTGGTTTGGTCTATTCAGTTTTTTGTGTGGTCAGCCAGCCCCGGCTGGGGCTGTGCTGAATTTCTACTCTTATGTCACTGTATGTGCCAGTTTGCTTTTTGTCCCTTATTAGATTGGCCTCTTTTTGCTCTCTTCTCAGAATATGCCAAAGTGCTGATATAGTGGGAGAAGTCTAGTGACTTCAGCGTATTTTTTGTTATCAGAAGTGTTGGACATTTTTGCAGGGTTTTTTGGCGTGATTGCAGACAGTATCTTTCCTTTCCTGTCCTTTCTAGCTAGTGTGGGCCCCATCATTTGCTCAGCCTATTTTCCTACCTGTGTTTGTGCTTTCATCTTGTCTCACCGTCAATACATGTGTAGGGGCTGTCTATTCCTTTGGGGTCTGCTCTGGGGCAGTTTAGATTTCCCCTTTTCTTGCTTTAGTCTTATTTAGTCCTCCGGCTGTGACGAGGCGTATAGAATCATCGTAGGTACGCTCCACGGCTACTGTTAGTTGTGTGGTCAGGATCAGGGGTCTACAATCAGCGTAGTTACTAACCTCTCTGGTTTTCTGTGACTTTGCTTGGTCTTGTTTTCCTCCTCGGTGACCCATTCATAACACCTGCCTAACAGTGCAGAGAGGCTGCTCTGGATGCTGGGCCAGGGTGCTGATAGATTTCAGCTAGTTAGCTGGGCGGTTGTTTCTAAGTTAGATAGTTTAGATAGCTAATGTCCTGTGTGGCCGTGAACTCAACCTTCCAGCAGATTTTTTTGTGCCATTAGTAAGGTCCACAGACATAGACAGCAGGGCACATTTCATAGAAGTGTGTTTTGCACTGCTTCTACTCGTATTGTGCTACATGCACCTTTAGACCTTACAAAATCTTAATTTTTCTATTGCTAAATACGATACGATAATCTTTATTGACCCCGAGGGAAATTATGGTACCACAGCAGCGTTACAACAGCATTACAAACAAAACATTACAAACAGAATTTCTACATTACATTACAAACAGCATTACATAGACACAGATCCTGCACATGACTAACCATAATGCGTAACAAACAAAGTTACACAAGTCTCTGATCCTTTACATTAGTGCGCCGGCCGAAGGTCATAGCCATCTTTCACCCTTAAGGAATTGTTATACATCCCCATAGCAGTAGGCACAAACGATTTCCTAAATTTCTCCTTTTTGCACATTAGTAGGATTAGACAGCTGCTGAATGTGCTCTTCTGATTCATGAACAGCCCATATAGTGGGTGTGTATTATTGTTCATTATAGGCCTGCACTTCTTTTGAATTCTATCTTCCACTACCTTCTCAAAAGAGTCAAGATGGAGGTCAACAGCCGCGCTTTCCTTCTTGATAAGTTTGTTGAGCTTATTGGCATCAGTTACTCGCACACTACTGCCCCAGCAGATGATAGCAAAAAAGATGGCGCTTGCTACAACGAACTGGTAGAACATTTCCAGCATTTTACTTCACACATTAAACTACCTGAGCTTCCACAGAAAGTACAGTCTGCTCATTCCTGTCTTGTGAATCTTCTCTGTATGACACCTCCAATCAAGTTTGCTGTCAAGGTGGACCCCTAAATATTTGTAGGTCTCAACCATCTCCACCTCCTGGCCAGCAATAGTGATCGGTAAGTAGTCATCTTTTTTCCTTCTATAACTCTCCACCATCTCCTTGGTTTTCTTTACATTTAGTTCTAGACAGTCTGGCACCAATCCACAAAGTCAGAAACCACCCTTCTTTATTCCTCCTCACCCCGGTCCCCCACAAGGAATATAAAGCATGCCATATCCCACCTTGTGATTTTATGGTGGTGAAATTGTTCTGTGTGCAGTGCTGTTGCACAGTAAAAAAAAGTATTTTTTACAGTTGGTAACATAATTCAGCAGACCATATCTCCCCATGTCATTTAGTGGTGATGAAATTGTTCTTGTGCAGAACTATAGCACACTAAAAAAATATATTTGTTTCTGTTGTTAAACGTATTACAGCATGCCATATCCCATTTTGTCATTTAGTGGCGGTGAAGTTGTTCTGTGTGCAGACTAAAAAATTTTTTTTCTACAGTTGCTAACGTGATTCAGTCCGCCATATCTCACCTTGTAATTTAGTGGCAGTGAATTCATCTGTCTGCACAGCTGTTGTAGAGTAAAAAAACAATTTTTTTCTGTTGCTAAATGTTGATATAGAAGAGTTAATGGTTTGCTTTTATATCCCTTTAATTACCTTTAAGACTTCAAATGCTTTTAGCATATTATTGTTCTTATGACACTGTAGACTAGAAGTCTCTGTTTCAAGGAGACTATACTTGTTATCATATTTGTTCTCAACAACATGTTCTGGGTACATTGTAAACATGGCATAACTCTGAAGGTGATGGGGGGCTACATGATGGGGGGCTTCATGAGCTCCATAGAGTTACATTTGTTGTAAATGGTATAAAAGTTTTCCTTGTATTTCATTACGTCAGATAAAGTGATTTGACCACAGCTTGTGTGTGTTGAGTCTCTTTGTCTCCAAGCGCTTGCAACAGAAGGGCGAAAAACGTCATAATCTGGACTCATTGGTGATCTGGCATAGCTGACGCTTGGTCAGAACAAAAAGCAGCTACAAAAGTTTTTGACGCCCAACGGGGACTGTGGAAACCAGCCTATTCGGAATCCGCATGAGCTTCCTGGGAGGTTGAATATGCAGAATCCAGGCTGCAGCAGGTGAGAAAATGTATTCTTACATTGATTCTGCATCTACAGTCTCTCTAAGGATGCCTACATATCTCTGGGTAAGACTGTACAACACGGTTCAAAAGAACCCACATCACCAGTGAGTGGTGAGTATGTCTGTATGAGAGTTAAATAATAGAGTAATAAGAGAATAATTGCCATCTGTATTATCTGTTAATCTGTTCTGGCAATATACTAATATACGAACTGGTTGTGTACTGGTGTACTGTGTAGCACAAAGCCTGGCATAGACTCTGTGCAGTGTGATTTTGGATTGGCAGTAAATCATATGAGGCTGCATTTTGTATAGGGCTGTGGTTTTTGGTTGGTTTTGTTGTCATTGATTCTTGTTGTTTAAGAAGTTGGCTTTGGTGTTCTCAGAGTGTCAGTGGACACGGCTGTAGGTTAAGGTGTCAAATCCAAAGCGCAAGATAGGCAGACTGTGTGAATCCTTGTATGTATGTCTATGAGAACCTCTGAATGAGATGAGAGAGGAGTAATTGAGTATAAGGGATTTTTGTTATCTTCTCTTTGTAAAATCAAATGACCACTGAAAAGTGAAGGAAAAAAAAAATCCCTGAATGAGCATGTATGAATGAATCATCACACATCATTTTGTGTCAAGAGATTGTTACCTTTCTAGGTTTGTGGGAGATCCAGGACAGATGCATTATAGATATTTCAAATCTACATCTGAGACTGAATGAAATGAGTAATGATATAGCTCGTGTTATATGTGACATTACATTGTAAAGTTTCCTGAATGCATTTGGCCAGAAAAAGGGCAAGACTCAGTTAATCTCATAATACAGTTATCTGCTCTTACAGTGAAATCCCGTGATTTTGAGTTTTCCTTGTAGAAATTGATTTTGATTAAGTCTAAAGAGCTACGGCATTGTTACTTTATGAAGGACACTACATTCTGATGGGAGGGGGAATGATGCCGCTGCGCGATGCGATTTCTCTTCTCCTCTGCTGAGTGTCTAATAGGAGGGGCACGGAGAGGCGTTCAAGATTCTCTGTGGGTGTCCTTAGTGAAATACTTGCAATTAGATTTGTGCATTTTAAAGCAACAGTAGTTAATTGAAGTGGAATTAAATTTTGTAAGTTGAAGTTGGAAGTTGAAAGTAAAATATGGTGCCTAATTTAGAAGGAAATTGTAAGTGATCGTTTGGTCATTAATGTGTTTGAACCTGCTTCTAGTTGTGTGATTGATTTGTATAGCAAATTGTGGATCAACAAAGGAGGTAGCCGACTGTATGGCTGATAAAGTAGGTCAGAGGCCTATCACACCTGGGCCTTCTTACTTTAGTCAGCAGGTTTTTTTGTTGTGGGTGAGAAGTGAGGGCAAGGAGCCCTCTGGATATACCTTGGCAGGCTCACTCTGACTTGCTATGTGTGGGCTGTAAGACAGAGGTCCAGACACACAGAAGGGCATTTCAGAAGCAAGATGAGCTGTCTAAGTTGAAGTAGCCTTTCCACAATCCATGGAATTGGGCTGGAAGGAAAAAGGCCTATTCCTATTCTAGCCAGCTGAAATTAATGGGTGAGAGGCAGAGAGCCTTCTCGTTACATCCTGTAGGTCTACCGGGTGAGAGGCAAGGAGCCTTCCCGCTACACCTTGGCAGGCTCGTTCTGACATGCTAAGTGTGGCCTGTAAGACAAAGTCAGGCACACTGGGAGGGCATTTCAGAAGCAGGTGAGCTGTCGGCAGAAAAAGGTTGAAGCCATGAGCAACTTTTTTCTGTGTACAGTCGGTGCCCCCAATGGGATCCGGGACAGCTATGCAGATTGTAAAAGACAGAGAAGAAAGGAAGCAGTAAAACAAGTGGGACCAATATTGAAAAAGGCAAAAATACCAGAGTGTGAATGTTTGGATGTACAAAAAGCCACAGACAAGGGAAGAAAATGGCAAGTGAATAAATGATGTTTGAGAATGTGCAGCAGTATGAAAGGTGTATTATGAATGTTTTGATTGACAAAATTTAACCAGAGACCCAGACAAAACAGATGGACTTGTAAACAGTGTGGTCAGACTCAGACAAACCCAGACTGAATAGCTACTTGTGTGACCTGTGCTACTGACCTAAGCGAATTGCACTAAATCCTGTCCAGACAAGATCATATGTAGTGACATAATAGTATGGTTAGTGGGTAGTGGGGACATTGACCTTTGAGGAGTTATCTGACAGTAGACATCAGACGACCAACCGCATCAGGACCTAGAAGGGCGACTAGAATAAGAAAGATGCAGGTGTATTATCCCTGGAGCCCCTCTGACCAGCTAGCTTTGTTGAAGCAGTTGCCTGACCCTGAAGACCAACCATTCCCATTTTATAGACAAATAAAGGAAATACAGCAGGCATATAAGTGTACCTGGGCAGACCTAGAGAGCTTGGTGAGTTCAAAAGCAGGTGACGTACTAGGACACATAATTAAGACACATACAGATGTGACAAAGGATCAAGCTCTGGGCATGGATGATAAATCTGCACGGTCTGGGGAGATGTATTGTGAGTCACTAAAACTGGGCTACAGTGGAACAATCAGAGCAGTCTGTACTCATGACTAACGTGACACAGCAAAGAGGAGAGAGTGTAGAGATGTACTTTGGACAGTTACAGCTGAAATGGGCAGACATGGGGTACTTTTGCATAAACCCACTTGATGTTAGCATACTGGTGAATGCATTCATTAACGGTATGAACAAAGACTTACGAGATACAGTACAGACAGCCAGACCTGAATGGAGATATGTAGATCTGAAAGACCTCCTTAAAGGGGATCTGTCACCCTTTTTATCCCCTATTAGCTGCCGGCATAGACATCATTCTGTAATGCTGTAGATAAGCCCCTGATGTAACCTGAAAGAGAAGAAAAACACGCTATATTATACTCACCGAGGTGGGCGGTCCGGTCCGATGGGTGTTGTGGTCCGGTCCGGCGCCTCCCTTCTTCAAGCGATGACGTCCTCTTCTCCCGTCCTGAAATGGCTCCGGCGCAGGCGCATTGCTCTGCCTTGTTGAGGGCAGAGCAGAATTCTGCAGTGCGCAGGCGCCAGACCTCTCCTGACGCCTGCGCACTGCAGGACTCTGCTCTGCCCTCAACAGGGCAAAGCAGTGCGCCTGCGCCGGAGCCATTACAGGATGGGAGAAGAGGACTTCATCGCATGAAGAAGGGAGGCGCCGGATGGGACGGCGACACCCATCGGACCGGACCGCCCACCTCGGTGAGTATAATATAACGTATTTTTCTTCTCTTTCAGGTTACATCGAAGGCTTAGCTACAGCATTACAGAGTGCTGTAGATAAGCCCCCAATGTATATGCCAGCAGCTGCAAAGCCAAAAAAAGGGTGAAAGATTCCCTTTAAGGTAGCTAAAGCAGTTGAGCAAACAAGGACAATAAGACAACCTGTCATGTATGCTGGAGCACAAGAAAAAAAGTGGAGACGTAATAAGGGCCCTAAGGACATAGAAACAGTGAGGTGCTGGAATTGTGGTACTTACAAAACTTATTGCTAGTGAAAATACCCCTATGAATTTACTGGGAGCAGATGTGCTGAGTGCGATCCCGGCCACCATACAGTACTCTCCTGAGGGTATTACAGTCACAAGTCCCCTCTCAGATAAACATTTGTGTAAGATTGCGGCAATGGTGTATATGACAAAAGCAGTGAAACCAACACCTGACACCAAAATGCCTGAGGATGAGGAAATGGGACAGGTGCCAGACACTGTTTGGGCAAGGGGAAAAACTGATGTGGGTCAGCTGCCCATTCGCCCTGTCATGATTAAATTGAAAAAAGGAACCACTCCTCCTTGTTTAAAGCAATACCCCTTGAGCCTAGCAAAATCAATGGCCCCGACCAGAGATATTAGAGAGTATGTTAAGGCAGGAGTTCTAGTGCAAAGATCTTCCCCCTGCAACACCCCTTTGTATCCCATTAGGGAAAAAGGACTCAAGGGTTTGCTGACACTTACAGAATGGTTCATGACTTAAGGGCTATTAATGATGTTACAGAGAGTATGACCTCAATTGTCCCTAACCCACACAAAATACTGTCTCCGATCCCAGCAACGTCAACATGTTTCACAGTCATTGATTTGGCAAATGCATTTTTCTCTGTACCCCTGCACCCTGACTGTCAGTATCTTTTTTTCCTTTTACTCATGAAGGTAAACAATATTGTTGGACAGTCCTCCCACAAGGAGGAAAGAACTCCCCTGCCATCTATTCAGCAGCGATGGCAGTGATTCTTGAGTAGTGGCAATCACTTCATCCACAGATTGTACTATTACAGTACGTGGATGACCTTTTGCTGTTCTGCCTGGACCACAGGTCCTGCAGGGAAGCCACAGTTTCCTTGCTATGTTTTTTTTAGCAGAAAGGGTTGCAAGGTCTCACGTGACAAATTACAGTATTGCAAACAAAAGGTGACATTTTTGGGACATTGTATTGCCGAAGGTACCAGACACCTGACTGAAGACAGGAAACAGGCAATTCAAAATCTCCCTCTAGGGGCGTGGCTTCGGTGTCTATGAGGAAGCACACTTGAAGAGGGAGCTCCAGGGAAAATCCCTAAAAAGCGGCAAAAATGCTTTTTTCTGGAGGCATCCTGCCCGCAAACCTTCCTTAACGGACCCCCCACTGCACCAAGAATACCCCCATCCTATATTTTCCAAAGAATTTTTTTTTTTTTTTTTGTGCATGGGGCTGAGGACTAATATCACCAACCGGAGCCTGCGGGACCTACTGACTCAGGGAAGCTTAAGAACCCTGTACCTGGGCTTATCTTCTGCCCACAATCGCTCCCTATAACCAAGGACCCCACAAAAATCCTACAACATAGACCCCCGGACATTTTGCTGCAGTTGTGGCATCCCTGGCTGACACCAGAGAATAGAGGCACAGCGCCATCGCGCTCTATATGTAGCATGAAACGCCACATTCTCCCCTCCATCGGTGTCTGAGGGGACCCCCCGGAGATTTCAAAACTCAATAAGATCCCCCAAGTTCCTTCATTGAAGCAGGACCTGGACCTCTACAACCCTGCCTGCAAGGTAATAGCACCGCTGAAGCGCCATTAAAATATACTTGGAGACCTGCTATCTGATTAGTGCAGGTCTCCAAACGTAGCAGGGGACCCCTGGGACTAAACTGCAGGATTAGCACCGCTCTTTGAGGCCATTTAGTGGGGGCACAAAAGCGTTATTCGTGGCCTTTTTTTGCCGCGATTTACCGAAAATATCACTCCGCCGCTTAAATTTAGTCCCCGGCTTCACCCTGGCGTTCACTGGAGGCCCAAAAAAAGTAGTTCCTCCAAAAAGGGATATAGAGCCGATTTAGGGGGGCCCCACTGGACTGATAATTATTGTATGTGCCTCTCCCCATCCCCACTACTAATTGGACCCGCTGGTTTTACCCGCAACTGAGATTTTTAATATTTGCAATTGATGTCTATGGGAAGTAGTTCCGGACGATTTCTCAGTGCATCAGGAAGTGGCTGATAACAGCGAGACTCAAGTGGAAATAGCTTTAGCAATAAAATTTTCTATTCCCTGCCCTAATTTGCACACATAATAAAGGATCCCTTGACTTAGTGGCCTTGATCTTTGCCCCTATTTTTGTGACTAATTATAGTGCTGCCGGCAATCTTGGGCACATAGAGTTAAATTTGCCTGTCCTTCTCACTCTCAATCACGATCATGAGCAACCAAAAATTTAAGGGGAAAAATGTCCCTTCTACCCCAATCAAAACTCAACTGGGGTCACAATTTGACAGACCACAGGGCCGCAGAGATCAAGAAAGAAACAGACCTAGTCTCATCGCCTCTCCCAGGCGTAGGTCCAGATCTCCGCAGAGGGATAAGCCTCGCTTATTGGACTATGAACTCAACAACAATTCTGCAGGCGATAAATCATCCGCTACCAAAATGGATTCCTCTGTAAATTTAAAGAGAACAAACCCAGGAGCCTATAATGAAAAATTTACCTTTTCTGGGAACAATTACGAAGACAAAACGGAATCTAGCGATACATCCCCTAACCCATCTCCATTAAAAAGCAAAGGAAAATACGAAGACTCTGAGTCCCACAAAGATAAAGGTCCACCAAGTCTACTCCCTCCTCTACATTCAGCCAGCTCAGGTCAATCGGGCCATGATGACCTAATAAAAAAATTCTCTCGCATGTTGGATGAGAGATTTGAATCTCATCGTAGGGAAGTGAGATCAGACATGGAGTCCTACTTCCAAAAATACTGCGAGAAAATCGACAGTATAGACAGACAACTGACAAAACATGAGGAGAGGATCAATAGACTCGAGCACAGGTCAACTATTTCCTTTGAAGAAGTGGACAGACTCACCTCAGAGATGAAGCACCTGCGTACTAAGATGGCGGATCTTGAGGACCGGAGCAGGCGAAATAATTTGAAGGTCAGAGGTATCCCGGAAGATGTACCTCAAGAACAACTCTCGGAGCACCTCAAAGCTATCTTTAAATCAGCCCTGCCAGACCTGTCTGACTTGGACCTGACGATAGATAGAATTCACCGTCTACCCAAACCCAACAAGATCCCGGCGGAATTGCCCAGAGATACCATTCTTAAAGTGCATTTTTTCAAAACTAAGGAACGGATCCTTAACTACTTAAAAGATAGAAAAACTTTTCCGGAACCACACGGAGCTCTAAAAGTATTCCCCGACTTCTCCAAAGAGACTTTGGAAGGCCGAAGAGAGTTCAGACCAGTGACTATGGCCCTCCGCGACAAGAGAGTCGACTACAAATGGGGATTTCCTCTACAACTGCTGATCTCACATTGGGGCAGGAATATACCAGTCTATACCGTCGAAGAAGGAATGGACTTTGTTAGGTCACTTGACAGAGACTGACCAGGCATCCGCTGGAAAAAGGTCTTCTAATTAATAGAAGCCTCCGCTTCTCTGCAACCTAGGATTTTCCCTTTTTCCCGTCCACTTTCACTAACCCCCTCTTACCTTTCAGGTAGCTCTACGGACCTACTTGTGTCTATTTTACAGTTGACATATTTGTTGTTGTCTATATTGACATATTTGTTTATATTCTATATTTTAGCTTCTAATTTTACAGGATCCAGAGTTCTCTCATTGGATTCTTCAATCAAAAACCCGCCATTGCTCCTGCAACACTCGTAGTTGGTATACTTATTACTGTTAATTACAATATTCAGTGCAATTTTTGCTTTTTAGGTTCAAGACTTGTAAGTTCTCTAGATCTTATCTTGTTATCCAGGTCAAATTTCCTTTACAGGTTCCAGTTATCTAACGGTTAAAATGACTTTTAAAATTGTGTCCTACAACGTGAGAGGACTAAATAGCCCCCAAAAGAGGCACGCTTTGTGGAGAGAATTAATCAAATCACAAGCGGACATCTCCTGTATTCAGGAGACTAAATTTTTGACAGGAAACCACCCCTACTTTCAACATCGCAGCTTCCCTCATATTTTTGAGGCCTGCAGTTCTAGCAAACGAGCTGGAGTGGTTACCCTAGTCAAAAATACGGTTCCATTTGAGGTAATTGAAGATTTTGGTGATGCTAAAGGCAGGTATCACATCTTAATCTGCATTATTAACGGACAAACTAGCACTTTGCTTAACATATATGCACCGAATAGACACCAGGCCAGATTCTTGATGAAAGTGATGAAAAAGGTAACCGAGGTGAGAAAAGGGACCCTCATACTTCTGGGCGACTTTAACACCACTCCAGATAGGACTATTGATTCCACTTCAGATTCTCGACCGGCCTCGAACGATCTGAATTGGTGGCTGGATAAGAATGAACTTTACGACACATTTCGATGTCTAAATTCATCCTCCAGAGAATACACACATTTTTCATCAGTCCACCAATCGGCCTCCAGGATTGATTTAATCTTATCCGACATCTTTTCCCTTAAAAAATTTAAAAAGGTCAGTATTGGAGATAGGACTATATCCGATCACTCCCCAGTCATTGGCGAATTCCTCTTTGGGCCGCCATTAAGAAACACCAGAATGTGGAAATGTAACTCTAACATCATACACGATCCCATCCATAAAGCAACAATCCAAAAAGCCATAGACGATTTTTTCCTTGAAAATACCCCGGCGGCTACCAATCCATCTAACAACTGGTGCGCCCATAAGGCCGTCATCGGGGGTATTTTAATCAATATTTCCTCCAAGATCAAAAGAGAAAATAGGGAAAAATTGGATAAACTTCACAAGTCCATACGTGAACAGGAGAAATACATATTAGACCACCCCTCATGTCCCTCTAATAAACAGGCAGAATTGGCAAAATTAAGACAAGACCTACGCAATTTACTTTATTCACCCTATGAAGCAGCCCTTAATTCCTCGAAGTATAAATTCTATTCCGCTTTAAACAAACCCACACGGTATATGGCAAATAAAATTAAAAGACTAAGGATCCACAACAGAATTAGTAAAATTTCATCCATGGAAGGCGATAAAATTCTTCACCATCCCCAGGATATAGTTAATGAGTTTTCCAAATATTATAGCAAACTTTATAATTTGAACATGGACCCCCTATCACCATCCCCAAAAGAACAGGACATCAAATCATACCTGACAAACATTAAACTACCATCTTTAACCAACGACGATATAGAATCTTTGTCTGCTCCATTCACTACCCAGGAAGTCGAAGACACGATTTAACACCTCGATCTTCATAAGTCACCTGGGCCGGACGGTTATAATAATACATACTACAAAATCTTCAGTAAATCCCTTTCCCCACAGTTAACGAAACTCTTCAACCATGCCTCCGCAATAGGTTCCTTTCCGCCTGAGATGCTGGAGGCCTCCATTACCCTAATTCCCAAACAATCTGGTGACCCCCTATCTCCAAGTAACTACAGACCAATTTCCTTGCTCAATACAGACACAAAATTATTTTCAAAAATCCTAGCAAACAGGTTGAGTTATATACTTCCCAATTTGGTGGCGAACGACCAAATGGGTTTCGTAAAAGGCAGGCAACCAGCCGATGCTACAAGGAGAATACTGGACTCCGTCAAACTTACTAACTCCACCAGGTCCCCAACAGTTTTCATATCACTTGACGCCGAGAAGGCATTCGACCGCATCGACTGGTGTTTCCTGAAACATACCTTAATTAAATTTGGGTTCAACAACAATCTCCTTAAAACATTCATGGCACTATACAAAAACCCCACAGCTAAAGTTAACTGCAATAATCACATCTCAGATACATTCGCTATCAATAACGGCACAAGACAAGGATGCCCCCTCTCACCACTATTATTCAACTTAGCGTTAGAACCATTAGTGGAGTCCATAAGACAAAACTCAAAAATAACTGGCCTCTCTACCAACAACCGCCAACATAAACTCAGCCTGTTTGCGGACGACATAATCCTGACCCTTACAAACCCTGTATCATCAACTATGGAAACCCTCAAGGAACTAGAAACCTTTTCAGCCCTTTCAAATTTTAAAACCAATAACTCAAAATCCAACATACTACCTATCCATGTCAATCCCGAAGAAACTACTCGCCTAAAATCTTTTATTTCATTTAATTGGTGCAGGAAGGAACTACCGTATCTAGGTATTATAATCAATAAAGATTTAAACAAAACTGTTATTTCAAACATGAAAAAGTTGTCGGACTCGATTCAGAAGGACAGCAATACCTTCAGAGATAGAGACCTGACCTGGTGGGGGAGGAACCTAGCGGTGAAATTGTTTACATTACCTAAAATTCTGTATATTCTCAGATGCATACCACTTCCTATCTCCACGGCATGCCTAACGGCCATTCAGTCGCGAATAAACAATATTATTTGGAACCACAAAAAACCAAGAACTGACACCAGAACATTATTCAAAAAGAAACTTCATGGTGGATTTAGTCTTCCGAATATCTCCGCTCATTATTATACTTTGCTAATTAAACAGAGTATACATTGGTTATCAGACACGAGTGTTCCCGCATGGCATGACCTGGAGGTAGACATCAACAAAGGTAATCATCTCAAATCTCTGGTTTTCAAAGCCATTTCTAATCTGACTACAAATAACCACACTCACCCGATATTTCAGGCAATTTCCTTGGCCTGGTGTAAAATCTCTAGATTAGATGGCCGTAGCCAAAAAATATCCACGCTGTATAGACTACCTTTAACCCATGTCTATACATTCTTGGGAAAAACTACACCCCCTCACTGGGATGACTTCAAAATAAATACAATAGGTGACATCTTCAATGGCCCCAACTACTTGAGTTTCAGTTTAATAAAGAATAACTTCAAAGTGCCTTCTTCTTTCTTCCATGAATATTTGTTACTAAGGGAACATATCAAATTATTCTTAAGTAATAAACCTAAATTTACAGAGGCGTCTCTAAAAATTTTGGTTAACCTGCATCACCAAATCTTCTGGGGACATAAATTTATTTATGATTGTTTCAACAAAGACTTGTCTCTTACAAAAAGCGCCCATATGCTCACTTGGGAGAAATCTCTCAACCTCACTACCTCTGCAGATGAATGGGAGGAAACATTTTCATTATCCAACCGGTCTACGATATCTACTGTATGCCTCTCCTGGAATCACACTTCAAGGTATACACCAGATGGTACTATACACCATCTAGACTAGCTCACATAGATGTCTCCAACTCCCCACTTTGTTGGAGAAAATGCGGCTGTAAGGGGGATCTATTACACATTTTCTGGAGCTGCCCTACTGTTACCTTTTGGTCAGGAATTTCCTCTATAATTACCAAACTCTCTGGTTCACCATTTACCTTCACACCACAATTAGCCCTGCTCTCTCTGAATACCTCTGCCTTAGATAATTCTCTTCAACGAATTGTTATACATATTTGCATGGTCGCCAAAAATGCTATCACCTTTCACTGGAAAAGTCATACTTTACCTGATGTTGACTTCATTGTCAAACTAATTACAAAACACAGAGACCTCGAACTTAAGTTCGCTCTGTCCAACAATAGTTTCGGCCATTTCTACAGAAAGTGGCACAAATGGGTTCAATCTTTCCCTCCATCACTTACCTGATTAGCCTTTATATTTAATTATTCTTGGCCTCTGTATTATCTTATATTGGTCTTTATAATGTTAAGGTCAATGTCATGTTCTATCATAGCACTGTTTGCTTCTATTCTGTATACCATAGTTTGTTGTTTACAATGCTATTTTTTCAAGGGCTGCGTCCCTTGCTTTACTTGGGTCAAATTGTTGCTGCGTTGCAAATTTACGTTTGTTGTTATGTTTACTGCCCTACCCTTACATCAACTCCCCCCCCATCCCCTCTAACCCCCCGCCCATCTATACCCTTGTTAAAAATAAAAATATTGGAAAAGAAATGTAAAAAAAAAAAATATATATATTAAGCTCATATTCCTACTTCTCATAAATAAAGTGTTTTTTTCCACTAAAAAAAAAAAAAAAATCTCCCTCTACACAGGTCACATCAGCATCTACGCACTTTCCTAGGCTTAGTGACCTACTGTAGGCCTTGGATAAGGCCTGCTTCACAAATGTTGCAACCACTTTATGACAGTTTGTCATCAGACCCCTATGATCTAACTCCTTTGACAATTTATTCCCCACATGACATCCATTCCATACTCGTACAAGTTCAACCAAAACATCTGTCTATGGCCAGACAGCTCCGACTTGCATGTGCTCTACTAATTACTGAGTATGTCACCCTCAAATGATGTAACGTTCTGAATCCAGCCACCCTCCTGCCTGTGGATTCAGTAAAGGGGGAATTGGAGACCGTATTAGCAAGTGAGGAAGAATACTTTGACATGACGCATGAACATGACTGCATAGAACTGTTCCTAATGCAGATTTCGAGGGTTTTTTTTGTAGATGGCTCCAGATACCACCAGGATGGACGATTCTACACTGGATATGCAGTAGTATCCTCACATGAGGTAATCCGAGCTGAACCACTCCCTCCTCAAAAGTCGGCACAGGAGGCAGAGTTGAAGGCACTGACTGAGGCGTGCAGAGCCGCTGCAGGTAAAGTCGCTAATATTTACACTGATTCGAACTATGCATGGGGAATAGCCCATGATTATGGCCCTATCTGGAGAAGCAGAGCGTTTCTTACATCAGCCGGTAAGCCCATTAAAAATGCAGAGCTGGTGAAACAATTGATGGAGGCATTGATGTTACCAGTCCAGGTTGGCATTGTCAAGGTAAAAGCACACACAAAAGGTGATTCCGTGACGGTAGAGGGCAACAGAAGGGCGGACGAGGCTGCTAAAGTAGCAGCAAGGCGGCCTAGAGAGCAGTGGACAGTGGCGGGGAGTCAGCGTATTCCAGCCACACTGAGCCTAGATGTCCTGAAATCTCTCCAGCAACAGGCTGCCCAAACAGAGAAGGTACACCGGGGGAGACTGGGAGCTGAGCTGAACTCAAACGGAGTATGGGAGAATAAGGATAAGTTGTGCCTACCGAAGTCCCTGTTCCCGATTATGGTGCAAGCAACACATGGCCCCACTCACGCCTCAAAAAGTCACATGTGTGCCATGGTGGATGCCTTCTGGATCACTCCTGGCTTCAGTTACGCAGCTGCGTAACTTGTACAATCATGCCTCATCTGTGCACAGCACAACCCAGGTAAAACAGTAAAAGTCCCTAAGAAAGCGACACCTAGGCCTCTCTACCTGTTTCAGAGACTGCAGATTGACGACATACAGCTACCAGGGTAGGAGTGTATGCAAATATCCTAGTATGTGTAGATCTCTTGTCTGGTTGGCCGGAAGCCTATCCGGTAAAATGTGCACATGCTAAAACACAACTGCAGACAAACTGATGAAAGAACTGATCTGCAGGTATGGTGTCCCTAGAAACCATAGAAAAAGTGTTAGGGGTACACACTTCACGGGAGAAATAATGAGGGAAGTCATGCAGGCCTTGGGAGTACAGCAAGCATTTCATACACCATATAGGCCACAAAGTAGTGGGAAGGTGGAAAGACTAAATGGGACACTTAAACTGAAAGTTCAAAAGGCCAGACACAGGAAAGAGCTGGGTAGGGTGCTTGCCTCTTGCACTCTGTTCAGTCAGACACAATCCAAACAGAAACACAGGCTTGTCTCCTTTTGAAGTCCTGTTTGGTAGTGCACCAAAGACTGGTCTGTACTTCCCACAGGTGCTACAAATGCAACACGGTTCTATGACAGCCTACGTCAAGGCCTTGCAGGAAAGACTTAATGTGGTGCATAAACATGTGTTCTCATCCATTCCAGATCCTAATGCCAGTGCAGATGTGCATCAGCTGAATCGAGGTGATTGGGTGGTTATACCCAGACGCGTGAGAAGGAGTCTGGACCCACGGGATGATGGCTCCTTCCAAGTCCAGCTGACCACATCCACCTCAGTAAAACTTGAGGGAAAGCCCACCTGGATCCATGCCAGTCACTGCAAGAAGGTCTTTTCAACAGCAGAATGACTGTTCTACTCATCACCTTGCTGGCAGCGACATGGTTACTGCGCACTGCAGAAACACAGGATAAACTCTTAAATGCTGACTGGGACAACAAACTTATTCGGCATCATGCTCTACTTATAAAGGACATGTAGGACAGAAACCAAAAGACTGTTGGATCTGTACACAGCCCTGTATCTGCGAGGACTGTGCCGTACTTAGCCTTACCTCTGGAGCCATGGGAGGTATTAACCCCACACTGCATACACCATGAGACTTGGACTCAATCTAGGTTTTGGGGAAAAGATGTGCCCCGTGATATATCTGCCTCATTGGCTGTAATTGGATGGGCCGCTAATCCCTGGTTTCAGTTTAATATAACGCGGCCTAAGGTACAAATGTGGTGGCGGGAATTTGATTCAGATGTCGGAAATATGGTCGCCAGGAGGAGGACTGAAATCCCTCACTCACACCCCATTCCCAATGATGGACTGTGGATCAGTCTTCAACACACTGGAGCAAATACCTGTGGTGAGGACAATAATTTCTCCTGCATATACACTCACGATCAAACACAGGTTAATGAGACGTGTACCAGGATGGTGTTGAAGGCTGTAAAGCATCTACGGGTAAAATAATAAGGAAAGAAAGGGGTAAATGCACATCTGGTATAAGTGGAAAACAAATGAATAATACGTGGTGTGCCCATAAGTCTGTGTCAGGACTTTTGAGTTTATACCAATGTATACAGACCCCAGGTCACGTTTGTGTTCTCCCTGAAGGAGTATTCTTGGTTTGCGGACATAGTGCCAACAGGTGGGTGAGCCCAGACATAAGAGGGGTTTGCACTCTTGCCAAACTGACACCAGCCACTTTCATAGTTCCTCATAGTAAAATAGACACTACAGCAGTTCCAATTCACACTTTGTATAGAAGGGCTGCAGACAATAAGCCCCAGCCAAATGGTAGGCCGCATCTAGTAGAAATGGGGATAACAAATAAAATATTCAGTAGTATGCTAATATACCCCTTCATAACACAAATGTGGGATAAATTAGTGGAAGCTACTGACTACCTGGACAATCAGATTTTCCAGACTCTTGAAGTTCTTAATGAAACTAATACAATACAGAGACAATTAATCATAGATACTAACCAACATACTATAGTACTAGATTACCTGACAGCAAAAGAAGGAGGAATGTGTCAAATAATTGGTCCCACCTGTTGTAATTATATCGACCCTGCTGGCAATCTCCAGATCAGGGCCAGTATAGACAAAATAGGTGAACTTAGAGACCAATGGTTAAAACAACACAGTGCAAACAGAGACTACTGGTGGGGTAACACATTCTCTTTCCTAAATCCAGCAAATTGGTTTAATGGCCTTGCAGGATAGATTTTTGGCATTGTACAGACTTGTATGCAAATTTTGTTGTTTTGCTTATTGTTTTATGTAGCCGTAAAAGCGCTAATATATGTATTACTTAAGCTACTGAATAATGTATGCCTAAAAATAAACAAAAAAAAAAAAAAAAAGAACCTAAGGCTGAACCTTCTGTAGTGTATCATAGACCCCAGCTACAACAATGTGATACAGCTTGCCATATGCCACCTTGTCATTTAATGGCGGTGAATTTGTTCTGTGTGAAGAGCTGTTGCATATTAAAAAAAAATCACTGGGTGGTTGTGGGGAAGGAGTTGCTCCACCAATCTTGGAATCCCCAAGACTTGCAGGCAGTGGCGGGCTGGGCCGGGTGGCAGGGAGGCATTTGCCCCCGGGCCGGTCCCCAGACGGCTGTTCAGGGCCGCCGGAGGCCTGGCACTGTACTTTTTATTGCAGCCGCCAAAACTTCATTTGCTGCCGGGCTGGCAGACTCCTTCCTGATCGCGCATGAATGATGCATCCAGATGTATTTGCATCTTTGAGACGCGAATACATTTGAATGCATTATATCTGGCACAGAGCAGAGCATCGCCGTTGTTGCTGCTCCGCGGCCTAGCATGCAGCAGAGTGATGAAGTCATCATGCTGCGACCTCCTCACACTGCTGCTGGCAACGCAGAGCAGGGCAGAAGAGGTGGGGACAAGGCGGCCGGCGGGAAAAATGGTGAGCAGCAGCGCTCCAATGAGGAGCAGGAGCTGAGCTGCTGAAGATTCGAGAGCTGTCATTTGCTGTGCATGCATAAGGTATGGGGAATGAATCCATGGTGTTAGTCAAAAAGGGCAGCCGCACAGCATTGTGTGTATGAGTGTGTGTAAGTGTGGTGTGTGTGTATATGAGTGTGTGTAAGTGAGTGTGAGTGTGTGTGTGTGTGTATGTGTGAGTGTGTGTATGAGTATGTGTAAGTGAGTGTGTGTATGAGTATGTGTAAGTGAGTGTGTGTATGACTGTGTGTGTGTATGAGTGTGTGTGTATAAGTATGTGTAAGTGAGTGTGTGTGTATGAGTATGTGTGAGTGTGTGTGTATGAGTATGTGTAAGTGACTGTGTGTGTATGAGTATTTGTAAGTGAGTGTGTGTATGACTGTGTGTGTGTGTATGAGTGTGTGCATGAGTGTGTGTGTGTATGTGTAAGTGAGTGTGTGTATGTGTGTGTGTTCAGACGGGCAGTGTGGAGGGAGGACATTATAGAGACTAGGGGCAGTATGTGGGGGACATTATGGAGACGAACATTATGGAGAGGGACGGTGTAGGTGGGATATTATGGGATGGAGAGGTATGTTTTGGAGAGAGGTGGTGTATGGGGTATATTATAGGGAGAGTCAGCGAAGGGGATATTATGGAGAGGGGTAGTGTAGGCAGGATATTATGGAGAGGGACATTTATCATGGGGAGGGGCGGCATGTGTGGGGGTATATTTTGGTGAGGGGCAGTGTAGGGGGTATATTATGGAGAGGGGTGGTGTGGGGGGTATATTATGGAGAGGGGTGGTGTGGGGGGTATAATGGTGAGTGGCGGTGTAGGGGGTATATTATGGAGAGGGGTTGTGTGGGGGGTATATTATGGAGAGGGGTGGTGTGGGTGATATATTATGGGGAGGGGTGCAGTGTGTGGGAAGTATCTTATGGGGCGGTGCGGTGTAGGGGGGCATATTATGGGGAAGTGTGGTGTAGGGGGTATATTATGGGGAAGTGTGGTGTAGGGGGTATATTATGGGGGAGTGTGGTGTAGGAGGTATATTATAGGGAATTTAAGGTGAGGTGTAGGGGGTATATTATGGGGAGGTGCGGTGTAGGGGGTATATTATGGAGAAGGGTGGTGTAGGGGGTATATTATGGGGGAAGTGTGGTGTAGGGGGTATATTATGGGGAGATGTGGTGTAGGGGGTATATTATGGGGAGGTGCGGTGTAGGGGGTATATTATGGAGAAGGGTGGTGTAGGGGGTATATTATGGGGAGGTGCGGTGTAGGGGGTATATTATGGGGAGGTGCGGTGTAGGGGGTATATTATGGGGAGGTGCGGTGTAGGGGGTATATTATGGTGAGGGGTGGTGTAGGGGGTATATTATGGGGAAGTGTGGTGTAGGGGGTATATTATGGGGAGGTGCGGTGTAGGGTGTATATTATCGAGAAGGGTGGTGTGGGAGGGATATTATGGAGAGAGACAGTCTAGGGGGATTTTTTGTGCAGGAAACACATTGAAGGGCAATTATTTAGTCAGGGGCACAACATGGTAGATATTTATACTTTGTTGGCAGTATAATGATTTTTACAATGGCACAAAATACTCCTGGCCATGATGAGAGCCACGCACGTTGTTTATAAAAGCTCGGCGTCCGCGCCGCCGCACGCGGCTCTCATCGTGGCCAGGAGTATTTTGCGCCGTTGTAAAATCATAAGCGCACAGCAAACGGGCTAAGCCTCCTGATGTACCCTAATATGATACGAGTTGAGGCAACATTGCTGAGGTGTGACAGAGCTTAATATCACGGCTTAACATCTCAGGCACATTGTGGACATATTAATCCCATTATGAGTACGGGGATGATGCAAAATTGCCGGGATGTGGTAGAGCCTTAAGTTTATGGCTCAGTATACTGGCAGACTATATTAATGTTACTCCCATGTGAATAAGGGGATAGCATGTGCATGTCAGAGGTGACATCTACGGACTGAGTGAGTGAGATAAATCATTCGGTCACTGGCTGGCATCTGTTTCAGTTGGGCAAAGGAGCCTTTGTATAGTCAACGGATGACACTGTATTAGGGAGATTCCGTTATTCTATTGGGGACAATGTGCAATAGCATTAGCACATTAGTCTACGGATATTGGAGTGTAAAATTGGCTATTAATGATTGAGAATGATGCAATGGTATATCCATATATGCAATAATTGTTAAACACTTCCCTTAAAAAAGGATGCCTAGTGAGATTTTCCCTCATTAAAGGGTGTCTTGGAGTCCATGAATACAATGCTGCATAATTATATTAGTGTCCTTTATGACCCCCTCTTGTGGTAGGGGTTGATTGGACAGACTGCACACAAGCACGGTGGATGATTTGATATATTATTTATTCACAATTTATTAAAAGTTAAGTTTTATTATTTTTCCACCACAGTCAGTGATTTTTGCAATTTCGGTAATTGGTTGGATTTGTATCTGGTGTAAGGGTGCCAATTCAGTGATATCTCTAATACTGACCACATCTCATAAGTAGTGAGGTTCCTGTATGGTCCTCTGCCTGATGATAAAGGTAGCAACAACTCCCAGTATCTTCTTACCATAGTTAAGGACATACTGGGAGCTACATGTTCATGTCATACAAGTGTATCATGGGGCTGATCTAACACTGAAATTGACCACTGTAATAAGCATGGTGCTGCATTCATCTACTGACTGTGGTTCTAATGTTACATTCATCTACTGATGGTGGTTCTAATGTTACATTCATCTACTGACGTGGTTCTGTCGCTGCATTCATCTACTGATGGTATTCATGACCCTGCATTCATCTACTGATGGTGGTTCTGTCCCTGCATTCATCTACTGATGGTGGCTGTGTACCTGCATTCATCTAGTGATGGTGGTTCTGGCCCTGCATTCATCTACTGATGGTGGTTCTGTTGCTGCATTCATCTACTGATGGTGGTTCTATTGCTGCATTCATCTACTGATGGTGGTTCTGTTGCTGCATTCATCTACTGATGTTGGTTCTGTTGCTGCATTCATCTACTGATGGTGGTTCTGTTGCTGCATTCATCTACTGATGGTGGTTCTGTTGCTGCATTCATCTACTGATGGTGGTTCTGTTGCTGCATTCATCTACTGATGGTGGTTCTGTTGCTGCATTCATCTACTGATGGTGGTTCTGGCCCTGCATTCATCTACTGATGGTGGTTCTGTTGCTGCATTTATCTATTGTCGGTGATTCTGGTGCTGCATGTATCTACTGACGGTTCTGTCACTTCATTCTACTACTGGTTCTGATCATGTACACATGTAGCAAACCATAATGTGCTTCATGGCTATGTTAAAACTGAAACTTATATGGCTCCATATGTGATATCTGAGGTTCTGTAGGCAGGTCCAGGTGTGACCAGTATAGAGCATTGGAAAAAAAATCCTAGGTAATGATGAGAAGCATTGCATACTTTGCTTTACTACATATCTGAAAATGTATATCCAGTTTAAAATTAATAATGCATGAGCATAATATGTGATTTGTCTGATCAATAGAAACGCTCATCTGAGCTGATCCCAGTACTTTCAGGTTTTTCATTGAACAGCTCTCAGACAGGCAATACAGTAGTAGGCATATAGCCTATGAAGCAGCCAGAGGTAAACATGTTAAAGGGGTTGTCCAGACTTAAGTTACAAATCACTCTGTGACTGCAGACTCATGAATCCTCACATTGCTCGCAGTGTTGTCGTGATTCGGCGGGCGCGTGACTGCAGGTATGTGATTTGCATACATGACAACTAGCCTTGCTCAGCCCCACTTATTACACCTGTATTGAGCAAGGCCAGAAACAGTCTAGTTGTAATATGACCGGGAATATACACATCACATACTTGATCACATACGGTAAATGCCCGCTCCCACCGTCAGCACCAGAAAATCCTCACAGCGCACATGATGTGAGGATTCGCATATAGTGACTTTAGACTTGTAGCTTAAGATCGGACAACCTTTTTAACGATGGGCCTAGCTGCTGTGTGCTTGCCCCCCAGGCTAAAATGTGCCAGCCAGCCCCTACTTGCAGGACTGCATTTCACACTTCCTCCACTGCTTCTGCCTCCTTCTCTACCTCCTCTATGGCATACACCTGAGCCCTCAAGCTCTGCCTTAATGAGACACGCATTCCAGCAGTGCAGAGCAAATCCCCACTACTTCCATACTGCGTAGCCAGGGCTCACCACAATCAGGCAGTGTTCAAATTGATATGCCTTGGAGATCGCAGACTTAAAGGTGAAGAGTTGTGGACAGTTCTCCAGGCTGAGTTTGAGCAATGGCTGTCTCTGCTAATCCTGGATCCAGGGAAGGCTGAGTCCGATAACGGTGCCAACCTGGTGGCGGCCCTACATGCCTTGCATGGCTCACATCTTCAACCTGGTGGTACAGCAGTTTCTCCACTACTATCCTAGCCTGGGTGAGCTGCTGCAGAAAGCACGGAAGCTGTGTGCTCACTTCCACCATTCGCACCCCTCAGGGCATCGACTTACATCGATACAGAGGTCTTTGTCCATGCCAGTTAACAGGTTGATATGCGATGTGCCGACACCGTGGAATTCCACTCTGCACACATTGCAACCACTGTGGCAGCAGCAAGGAGCCCTGATGCAGTATGTCATGTCATATAGCCTGGGCCAACACAGTATGGATGTGGCGCATATCACGTTTATGGATGGGGCACAGATTAAGGACCTCTGTACCCTTCTGCACAGTTTTGAAATGACTACTTACATTAAATGGTTAGCACTGATGATGCTGTCATCAGCATCACTATTCCAGTCATCTACATGATGAAACAGATTTTGAATAGCCTGCAGGAGGAGGTGGTGGGTCCAGAGGAAGAGGAGGAAGCAGAAGAGGATGCAGAAGGGATAACTTTGTCTCAAAGTTCCAGACTGTCGTCACACAGGCGGGTGCCAAGGGAGGGTAGATTACTGTGATGAAAGGGGGGCTAGTAATATTGCACAAGGAAAGACTAGAAGCAATGGGATGAAACTGAATGGGAGGAGACACAGATTAGATATTAGAAAAAAAATTTTGACAGTTAGAGTGATCAATGAGTGGAACAGGCTGCCACGAGAAGTGGTGAGTTCTCCTTCAATGGAAGTCTTCAAACAGAGGCTGGACAGACATCTGACTGGGATGATTTAGCGAATCCTGCTTTGAGCAGGGGGTTGGACCAGATGGCCCAGGAGGTCCCTTCCAACTCTACGTTTCTATGTTTATATAAATCAGGCAAACTGTTAGTGAAGGTGGAAGAGCCCAGGAACAAATGGAAGAGGAAGAGGTGATGGATGACCAACTGTCAGGAGATTAAAAGGATAATAATCTCCTCTCTGTTATTCATGGTTGGCAGGAGGGGACAGAGGAAATAAATATCAGTGTTATGCAGGCACCAACACAGCATGGGCTTGGACCTCATGGTAGAGCCAGACATATGAGTGACTACTTGCTGCACTATCTGCAACACGATCCCCGTATAGTTGTTATTTAAAACAGTGCTGACTACTGGGTTGTCACTGTTAGATCCACGTTTTAGGGCAAAATTTTGCCAGATGCTTCCCACCCTGGAAAGGGGCCCGCGAATGCTGAAGTATCGAAACACACTTTTACACAAGCCTTAAGAGAGGTTTTCCTTAAGACAGCAGTGATGCACACAGTGTGTGAAGCGCCCCACAGGGCCTTAGGTTACTCGGTACCGGGCCCGTTGACTTCAATGGGGATGTCACGGCGGCGGTCACCCGGTTCGTGGCCCTGGGTGTCCAGTAATAAAATAGGGGAACGTTGTGTGGTATTTAAGCGTGACTCCACCCGTGGTGTTCCACAATTAATGGCTAACGCTGCGGTTTTTGGTCCCCTGGGGCTGGTGGTGACGCAGTCAAAATGGTTCAGCTCCCCACGGGTAGAGCGGGGAGCCCCAGGGCAAATATATTTGATTAATAGTTTAGATGGCAGTGAACGTTGGGGTGCAGAGAAATAAGAGAAAGACACAGAGAGGTGCAGTTTCTTTACCTTTTACTGGCAAGTGGTTACAATCGGGAGTACCACATACAGGTGATGGATTGAGTCCGGCTCGCCTGGAAGCATTCAGGGGATCCACCCTGCCAGGTGGGGCTTGGGACCTTCTTTCTGCGCTCTGTGTGCGGGTCTCTGCTGTTTGTAGCTAAGCTGCGACCCTCAATTGCGTGATTGTTTCTGCAACCTGTATGGCTGTCAGCGTGAGCCTATTCCACGGGTACTGTCCTTTTCACTGTCAGCCCCGGGCTCCTGATTCGCTGCCGTGCCCTCAGGTGTTCAGTGTGGCTCAGGAACTTGCAGTCCCCTGTACTTCCAGATTCGGCGGTCAGGACATACAGCTCCTGCCCACCCAGGACTCTAGGGTCCCTTTCTCTTTATTAGCGCTTCGCTCTGGGGTCTGCTATATGCAGTTTTTAGCTTCCCCGGAGCCTCTTGTCTCTGCTCTTGTCCTTTTCCCTCTTCACAGATCGACTCTCCCTCACCAACTGACTGGATCTTCCAGAAAGATCTTTTACCTCAGGCTTAACTGTCTTGTCCTGAGCTCAGCTGCTCTCGTTTCCATGAAAACTCCCTGTTTACTCTCTCAGCTGACTCCTTGCTGACTCATTAACCCCATCTGCTGGCCAGAATTTATAAGGCAGCTCCCCTTTCTGATCTGCAGCAGGAATTGTCATGTAATCTATGTTACCTGGCATGGGGGCCCCCCTCCTGCCTCCAGGCATGACTTTAACCCTTAGAGGGAGGCAATGTCACTGTGACAGCCGGACTCTGGGGTGTCACATTCCCCCCAGTGAAGTTCAGTACTCCTGAACTGAGGAAACATAACAAGAATTGTTAACAACAATTAATGACAATCTACAAAGTCTTAAAAAATGTAAAAATTATCAAAACCAGAAAAGAAAAAGAAACAATAACACAGTTAAAGCAGCGACCAGTCCTTACACTGCTGTCCAGGAATTGTCTTTGTCCTTGTACCTGGAGTTTGGTTGGTGGGAACCGCCTTAGCCCATCTTTGTGTGTCGTCCCTGGGCGTGGCTACAGGAATTTCTGTAGATGGGCCTAGTTTTTCGGCCACGCCAGCGGCTTATTTTCAAGGCCAAGTTGGGGTAACTATTTACAAATAAAGTTCTGACCACACATAGTCCTGTGGCCCAATTGTCCTTCAACTGGTTATTATGAATAAATGCAAAGACCTCAGTGACATTATCACTATGTCAAAAATAGGGTTTAGGGCTATAAATAGCCACCCTAATCAGGAAAACACCCACTCCAATAGATATACATGCAAAGAGAAAATATGAGTAACTAGGTGAATATAATAAAAATACGTCTTTATTAGTTAGCATATGTATCACTTAGTACAAAAACACAAAGAGTAAAACGACACCACAGGGTAGAAAACAGAAAGACCCGGGAAGAACACCCAGCCACAAGATATCAAATAACAAACCAGTGTATATCAGATATAGCCACATCTAGGTAAGTAACCAGTGTCTGCTAATTCCCCATCTCCCAATTGGGAGATCCCTACGCCACATTATAGATCCGTTGTAGTGACCTAGTGTGCACAAATAAATCTCATATGGCCAATTTAAATAGATATCTTACCAGATGTATAAAACAGGGGCTGAATGGACCCGGGACCAGGTCAGGGGAACACCCGACGCGCGTTTCACGTGACTACAGGCATGCTTTCTCAAGGGAAGTATACGGGGAGTGTGCACAGGACCTTCTTAAACCCATGTGATTAGTCACATGGTTCCCAATCGGCCAATCACAGCGGTTTAACGCGGCGCATGTGCACTGTACACCCGAAGGGCCGGACAATGCGAGAGAGAGCGTCAGACGTTACCCCAGGCAGCAGGGGAGGAGGAGTCCCCGGGAGCCCGGAGGAAGGCAGAAGACACTCCTCCGCATGTCGGCCGCAAACAGGGGCAGTGGGCATGCGCACAACCGCTGGTACCAATGAATGTAAACATACATCAAGGTAGTGCACAGAATATTGGGCACAGGTCAAAAATGGACAAATATGTATTCACATAAGACAGGCAACTACAAGTAGAGGTTTATACATATATATCAGAGGGTACTGAAAAATTCAAAAATAACATCATAGCACATTTAATCTCTTCAAATCACAGCATCCCATAATCGTCCATAGACAACAGTGTCCAAGATAATGAGCATCCAGTATAGGTATTAGAATTAGGGCCAGTGGAACGGCCAAGGTTAAATGTAAAATATGGGTCCAGGAAAGGAGGTCCAGCATAAATTGAAAAAAGAAATAAGTGAAACATATCAAAAAAACACATGTAAACAATAATGAATAAAACCAACCCGAAACCTGGGATATGAGGAAACAGAGGGGAAGAAGGGGTACAAAATAAATAAATAAAAGGACCAAAAAGGCCCAATAGGAAAATATTCACAATTCAGGATACCCTACAAAAAAGAGGCAAATGACAATGATTCGTTAAGTCCTTTAGGAGTCATTGTGTCAAGTGTAATAATCCATTTGGCCTCAATTTGAGCCAGCCTACGTTTATAATTGCCCCCCCTCACCCCTAAATGTACTTGATCAATCCCTCTAATTTTAAGGGAAGTTGATTCGCCATTATGATGTTGTCGAAAATGGCGGGGCAAGGTTTTAAGGAGGGACATATCGGTCACTGTCTTGGATGCACAGATGTCCCGCACGTGTTCACGCACCCTCATCCTAAGCTCCCTTGACGTAAGTCCACTATAAATTTTTGGACAGTCACATGTAGCGTAATAGATCACATTCATACTGCCACAGGATATTCGATGACGTATATCGAACTGTCTCCTTCCATCTGAGGTACTGAAGGTGGTGCAGCGCAGTACATTTGTGCATGCAAGACAATGACCGCAGGGTGTAGAACCAGGTGTAGGGCCCCTGGAGCCAAACGGATTGACCTGTACGGGTAGGTAGTGACTCCGCACCAGGAGGTCCTTAAGATTTTTGGACCTTCTTGGAGTCATTGAAGGATACGATCCCAAAGATGCTCCCAAGGAGGGTTCGGTACCCAAAATAGACCAGTGTTTCATGAGGATCTGTCTCATATCCTCCCATTGATGATTGAAAGTAGATATAAATCTAATAGGTCCCTCCTTATTTGAACAGGAGGGCCTCTTCGAAGATTCCAGGAGGCTGCCGCGTGGTGTTGCCCTTGCTCTTAAGTAGCCTTTTTTGATACTTCTATTTGAGTATCCACGGTTCAGAAATCGCATCTTCAAATCAGCCGATTGGATCTCAAATTTGGTATCCGAAGAGCAGATCCGCCTCGCCCGCAGGAACAGTCCGACCGGGACGGCCCCTATGGTGGAAGGGTTGTGGGCAGAGGACGCATGAACCAAAGAATTAACAGATGTCGGTTTACGATAAACATCCGTCTGAATATAACCAGAGTGATCAACACTCATAGCAATATCCAGAAAACTAATCCTAGTTTTATCATAAGAATAGGTCAAGTGAATATTAAATTCATTATGGTTCAGCGCCCTCATAAAATCCCCGAGCTGTTGCACCGATCCATCCCACAAAAAGAAAACATCATCTATATACCTGTGCCAGCACAGCACATGGGAGGCGGCCTGCACGCCTGCATCGCCGAAAATTAATCTCTCCCACGAATCGAGGAAGAGATTAGCGTACGCAGGCGCACAGGCCGCGCCCATGGCTGTGCCGCGCTTCTGTAGAAAATATTGATCTTTAAAAGTGAAGAAATTGTGGGTAAGGATAAAGTGCAACAGCTCGAGGATAAGCCCACACAAGGGGCCACCCAGATCGGAAGCGCCCAGGAAGAGGCGGACCGCATCCAAACTGTGAGAGTGTTCAATGCACGTATAGAGGCTTTCCACATCGGCAGTCACCAATAGAGTCCCTTGGTCCACAAAAACATCATTGACCCTAGCCAGAGCGTCCGTAGTGTCACGTATATACTGTATGATGGTAAGGTTTCCACCAGTGGTTTTAAATAAAAATCAATAAATTGACAAATAGGATCACAAAGTCCGTCTATGCCTGACACTATGGGGCACCCTGGAGGGTCAAGGGCGTTCTTATGGACCTTGGGTAGTAGATAGAAAGTTGGAATCCTCGGATGCTTAGTCACAAGACCATCGAAGACCTGCCTTGAGATGACACTATTGTCCAGAGCCTCCAAGAGGATGCGCTGGAGGTCGAGAGAGAAGGTCGCAAGTGGATTAAACGATAGACGTGTGTAGGTATTAGGATCTCTTAATTGACGAAAGGCCTCACGCTCATATTTATCATGGGGCCAGACGACAATATTCCCCCCCTTGTCGGCTGGCTTGAAGACCACGTCAGTAAGCTTTTGTAGCTCTCGCATAGCAATACGTTGAGCATGCGTTAGATTATCATATCGAAGCTTAGTCGATAATTCTTTGAAGTCCTCATAAACCAGTTTAGTAAAGATTTCAATGGCCGGGCATAACGACAAGGGGGGGAATTTTGCTGACTTCGGAAGAATAGATGTTGGAAACCTACTTGTTCTTGTTGACGGAGCTGTTTGCTCATCCAATAGCTCCTCCAGATTGCGAAGAGCCTCTCTCTCGACCTCACTGACCATCTCCCTGGAGGTCCTCTTGGCATGTAATTTCCGCAATAAAAGTTTGCGTGAAAACAAGTGCAGGTCTTTAATGGCTGTAAAGAAGTGAAAAGAATTAGTTGGACAAAAAGACAACCCTCTGGACAAAACTTCCAATTGTATTTTGGACAGGACATGAGTAGATAAATTGAGTACCTGTACACCTCCCTGGGATTGGGACATCTTTCCCGTATTAGACTTGTTCTTAGTGATTTGTCTTGTCACAATACGCTTAGTTGTAGGGCTAAAGCCTGAAGGGCCCGTGTTGGAAAAATTTTTAGAACCATACTCATTCTCTCCAGAAGTATTCGATCTCAGAGGCAGACCTTGATCGAGAACGTGAGAAGCTTTTAAATTGCGGTCGAGAACGATCATGAGGATTTCGCCATTTATACATACGTGCTGATTTTTTATCCTCCACATCTCTCTGGAATTTTTTAGCCTTAGTGGACTGGATTTCTTGAGCCCACTTCTGAGAAAGATCATCCATTTCCTCATTAAATTTTTTTAAGAGATCACTAGTCATATCTCTACGAAGAATAACCTGTAGAGCTTCCATCTCAGTTTCAAGTGACACCAAAGAGTCCTGATTCATTTGTTTCAGTAGTTCCATAAAGCCTCTGGAGCATGTATTAGTCAGGGTTTCCCATTTATTGATAAAATCGTTATCCTGAATAGGAAACGATGGGAAAACCTGTATAGGTAGACCTCGTGGTATTAGGTCTTTATGTAAATATTTTTCTAAAAACGCATGGTTTCACCAAATGCGAGTCCTTTTGCGAAGTAAATCCTTAAATTGTTTAGTAGTCTCCTGAATTGCCCCACTAGCCCCCCCTGGGCCCCCTTCTGTATCATCCTGTAATGTGTCATTAATGAGTGCACGCCATGTCTGATCGCAGGCACGAAAATCCATATTAAGGCTGAGGTAAGCTGTGAAAGACACAGAAACAATTAATAAATGCAAAGACCTCAGTGACATTATCACTATGTCAAAAATAGGGTTTAGGGCTATAAATAGCCACCCTAATCAGGAAAACACCTGAAACACCCACTCCAATAGATATACATGCAAAGAGAAAATATGAGTAACTAGGTGAATATAATAAAAATACGTCTTTATTAGTTAGCATATGTATCACTTAGTACAAAAACACAAAGAGTAAAACGACACCACAGGGTAGAAAACAGAAAGACCCGGGAAGAACACCCAGCCACAAGATATCAAAATAACAAACCAGTGTATATCGGATATAGCCACATCTAGGTAAGTAACCAGTGTCTGCTAATTCCCCATCTCCCAATTGGGAGATCCCTACGCCACATTATAGATCCGTTGTAGTGACCTAGTGTGCACAAATAAATCTCATATGGCCAATTTAAATAGATATCTTACCAGATGTATAAAACAGGGGCTGAATGGACCCGGGACCAGGTCAGGGGAACACCCGACGCGCGTTTCGCGTGACTACAGGCACGCTTTCTCAAGGGAAGTATACCGGGGAGTGCGCACAGGACTGGTTATGGTTATTATGAATACTTAAAAAGTTCATACAGTAAGTCTCTGTAGGCTCTCATGCTTAACGGTTACAACTATACATTTTTATTAATTTATTTACATTATGTATTCTCTATTACGGACAGAGATCTGACCTCTGGTACTACAAGTGGATCTACGCAGTATAGGTATCTCTGATGACCTGAACTGTTCTCTAGTGTCTACTGTTGGTGCACTAGTCACTACGCTATAAGTGGACTTGTGTAATCTTGGTATTCTGGACTGCCTTCTCCTGACTCTTAGACTCACCATGAGATTGACAGATTCGCTGTTAGCAGGGGACAGATTTCCGCATTCCACTGCAGATGTGGCATCTGTTACTGGAGCCATTTCATTAAAAGTCTCTGCTTCATCCGGTGCAGTAGGCTGGTGAAAGGTTAGGACTGGTACTACGATAGCCTGATTCACTTGTGTCCACGCCTGAGGAAATTCTCCAAGGATAGTATGGATCTTCTCTTCCATCTCTACTGTGGGCCATGGAGTGTCTTGAACTTCCTCTTTGTCTTTCAATTGATCAGGGCACACCTTTAGATGATCTCTTGAGACTGCCTCTAAGGTTTTTCCTCCATCCTTGCTGATGAAGCATTCCTTGGTGTTATTAAAGTCTAAAGCTATAACGGTGTATGGCTCTGCCTCCCACTGGTCATCTAGTTTGTGAACTCGTCTCTTTCTTTTGAGTACTTGTTCTCCTGGTGTCAAGGGAACTGCAGGGGCGTGTTGATTGTAATTCCTTTCCTGCCTCTGTCTTGCTTGGGACAAACTTTTCTCCACACATTCTCGCACTTTGCGGTATTGTTGCTGCCACTCTGTATCCCAGTCTGCATCTGGTGATGTTGTCTCAGGTGTTAAGACTCCCATGTCTAAATCAGTGGGTAACTTGCCAGGTCTTGCCCTCATCAGGTAGGCCGGAGTGCAATTGGTGGCGTTTACCGGTATATGATTATATAGATCTACCAGATCTGGCAACTTCTCTGGCCACTGGTTTCGTTCTTCCAGAGGTAAGGTCTTCAATAAGTCAATGACCACCTGGTTCATCTTCTCACACATGCCATTTGTCTGTGGATGGTACGGCGTCGTCTTGATTTTCTTGCAAGTGTACATGTTACAGAACTCCTGGAACACTTCTGCCTCAAAGGCTGGACCTTGGTCGGTGAGCACTTGTTCAGGGTATCCGTGCGGTCTACAAAAGTGTTGCTGAAATGCCTTGGCTGCTGTATTCGCTGTTTGGTCTTTAACAGGCACGACTAACCAGAACCTTGAGTAATGGTCAACGATGGTCAGAGCATAAGTGTAGCCATTCCTACTTGGAGTTAACTTCATGTGATCCAAGGCTACTGTCACGTGCCCCGTCCTGTGTGACACGGCCCGCAGGCCGGTAACTGAAACAACAGGATGCGGCACTTGCAAATGTCCTGTGTGACACGGTCCGCAGGCCGGTAACTAATACAACAAGACAAAGGGGAAAGGGAAACAGTTAACAATGGTGGGCCCTGCGATAGGTAACGGGGGGTTGGAGACCTCCTGCACTCCCCTGAGTCAGTGTCCCTCACACTCCTAACGTTCCCTATGCAGGTTTCACACCGGGCGACGCTCAGGAGCCTGTGACCCTAGCTCGCCCTGCACCTATCCCTTACTATTGTAATGGACGGTGCAGAAACTAATCCCACCACTGCACTAACACCAACATGAGGAAAAGTGACAAACAGGGAAAACTTAGCTTTGCTCTGATGCACTTGCTCCTTGCAACAGAGTCCAACACCTGAGTGCATCTTCCTCCAACCGTGTGCACACCTGGGTGCAGCTTTACAGCAACAGCGTCCAGCACTGAATGCCGCCTTGGAGCAACAGAGTCCAGCACCTGAATGCAGCTGTCCAGCTACAGAGTCCAACACCTGAGTGCAACTTTCCAGTAGCAGATTCCAGCAAACTGAGTGCACCTCTACACCATAGCTGCCACTCCACCAAGCTTTGCAAGAATTCTTCACTGACACCATAGCTGCCACTCCACCATGCTTTACACGAACTCCTCGCAGACACCATAGCTGCCTCTCCAGGACTCCGACCGAGCTGCCCTGGACTCTCCTCCAGCTTCCTCCTCCTCCCAGGCTGACAGAAAAAGACCAACAATAATAATATCACCAACGTGAGTGAGCACAACTGACACACCTTTATTGAATAAACACACCTGTTAGTGTTTCCCGTGCAATTACACTAACCCGCACCGGGGGAAAAGTAGAACTAAAAACACCAGTGCAATGACCATACTGGCCACCGGGGGCAAAGCTATCTCTAAGCAAAGAAAACATCAAGTGCAATAACACTTGTGGCCACCGGGGCAAAACCAAACCTGAGTAAACAGCTCAAAGAAAAAAAAGGTTACCAGTGCTTTTATCTGTCATGATCCAGCATGGATCATGAAAGCTACCAGTTCAAGCGGCTGTTTTGTGATGATCAACTGTAATGGGGCTCGCTGGCTGTTACGGTCTTTCCTGCGCAGGTTGCATGGGCCACATTCTTGGCACCACTACTCAATGGTTCTCCTCATGCCAACCCAGTAGAATCTTTCACGAAGTAGGACCTCCAACTTCTTCCACCCAAAGTGTCCTGCTCCATTTTGGTACGCCTTCAAGACCATTGGCGCATCCCGTTTCAGGACTACTACCTGCCAGACCCGTTCGTGTGTACGTGAGTTGATGTTCCTCCAACACAGTTTACCCTCGTAAATGAACAGCTTGCCTCTCTCCTTCCATAACTGCTGTGCTTCCTGTGGGTCATCTGGACTAGGGTGTGAATCAGCTTGTGCTAGCCACTCTTTTACTAGGCGAACAGCTGGGTCACTATCTTGTGTCTCTGCCCACTCATGATGGGGTAAGGGATTCAACGTTGCCTCTCGTACGATAAATCGTTTATTCCTCACTCCTTGAGAGCGCTGGGCTGCAACTGGACGGTGGAAGGCTGGTAACTCGATTTCTTTGAGTTCTTCTGGATCTTCTCCCCGTCAGGTGAAGTGGGCATCCTGGACAGCGCATCCGCATTAGCGTTCTTATGTCCTAGTTGGTACTTGATGGTAAACTCGTAGTTGGACAGCCATCCATCGCTGCTCAAGTGCCCCTAACTTTGCCATTTCAAGGTGGGTCAGCGGATTATTGTCTGTGTAGATGGTGAACTTTGCTGAAGTCAAGTAGTGCTTGAAGCGCTCTGTTACTGCCCAGGCTATGGCGAGGAAATCCAGCTTAAAGGAACTGTAGTTGTCGGGGTTCCTCTCAGTGGGACGAAGCTTCCTGCTGGCGTAGGCAATCACTCTCTCTCTGCCTTTCTGTACTTGTGACAGCACTGCTCCCAATCTCATGTTGCTGGCGTCAGTGTAAAGTACTAAAGGTTGGTCATAGTCAGGGTAGGCCAGGACCTCATCTCCCGTGAGGGCCAATTTCAACCTGATGAAGGACTCTTCTATCCTATTGTTCCACTCGAACGGAAGACTCTTGTTCTTGGCTTTCTTGGATTGGCTCACTAGAAGATCTTGCAGGGGTGCAGCTATTTTGGTGAAGTCCTTGATAAATCTTCGGTAGTAGCCAACTAACCCAAGAAACTGCCTTACTTCATGAATAGTGCTGGGTCTTTGCCAGTCTCTGATAACGGTGACTTTGTCAGGGTCGGGTGTCACACCTTCCGCGCTCACCATATGGCCTAAGTACTGCACCTTGGGTTTCAAAAGGTGACATTTGGAAGGCTTTACTTTCAAGCCAAAGTTGGACAGGGCTTCGAATACCTCAGCTAGGTGCTTCAAATGGTCTTCGCAGGTTTTGGAGAAGACAATGATGTCATTCAGGTTCAGCAGAACGGTTTCAAAGTTTTTATGTCCAAGGCAGCATTCCATTAACCGCTGAAATGTTCCTGGTGCATTGCTGAGCCTGAACGGCATGTAGTTAAACTTGCAGAGGCCCAATGGTGTTGTAAATGCTGTCTTCTCTTTGTCTGCCTCTGCCACAGGAACCTGCCAATACCCACTGGTGAGATCTAAGGTAGAGAAATAGTTAGCGGTTCTCAGTGCAGCTAGTGATTCCTCAATTCTAGGTAATGGGTAAGCGTCCTTATGTGTAATGCTGTTAATCTGCCTGTAGTCTACACACATTCTCATAGTACCATCTTTCTTTTTAACAAGGACTAATGGAGCTGCCCAGGGGCTACAACTATCTCTGATTACCCCAGCCTCCTTCATCTCCCGTAACATACTCTTGGCACATTGATAGTGTGCCGGGGGTACAGGCCGGTACCTCTCTTTAATGGGTGGATGATCTCCGGTGGGGATATGGTGTTGGACCCCTTTTTCCTGCCCAAGTCCGGCCAGGACTTTACTTCTCTCTGAGCCACACCAGTTAACTGGCCAATGAGGATACTGACTTTTTGAGTCTCAGACAGGGGGTACACTTTGAACAAACTACATAGTCTTTCCTTAAAATCGTTCAGGGTGTGCGACTTCCCTGAGTACTGTGGTAACCAGGCCGCTCCTGGTATATATGGGTCACCCTCCCAGGGCTGTGGGGTGCTCGGTACCGGGCCGGTATCAGTGGGATGTGTCACAGCAGCAGTGACCTGGACCGTGGCCCTGGGTGCCCAAGTAATAGGAAGATGTGAATGGTGGAATGTAGTTAATGGAATAGTTTGTGACACCACCTGTGGTGTTCGGCAAGGGAGGGGTTAAGCCGATGCTGCAGACAGATCCTCCGGGACAGATGGGGTGGTGCAGCAATGATGTTATAGCCCTCCACAGGCAGGGCTGTTGTCCCAGAGCAGGATAGGTGAAGAGACACTTAGATGGTGTAGTGTTTGGCGCAGGGGATGTAGCAGTACCAGGCGGACGGACGCAGGAAGGAATGGAGGACACCAGGGCATGTAGTTCCAAAGCTTTACTCACAGTCTGTAGTGCTCGCTTCTGTGCCGTGTCCTCCGGGTTAGGGACTCAGTCAACCTCCAGGCAAGATGGAATGCTCCCTTGCACACTCTGCCAACTTATGTGCCTTTTCTGAACATCTCCTCTATAGTGCCTTTGAGTGTGAAGATCTAGTACTGAGTTACACTGGAGTTCCTGCTGACAGATGTTCCCAAGAACTCTACTTGTATGGCAGACAGCTGTAGCCTGCTTCGGGGACTCTCTACTCCTGAGTCCCGGCACTCTATCCATGTTGCTGTTGTGCCCCCAAGCCTTAGATGGGAGTAGTGCATTTACAGCCCACTACTCCACCGGTGTCTGCTGCAGAACCATTAGTGTCCATACAACCTCGGGGACCGGGCCCCGGCCTTGCGCTTAAAACTTCTAGGCAGGGTTCTTTCTCTAACCCACGTCCTCTGTGTTCCCTTTCACTCCTACGTTCCGTACTTGTCTTTCTCTCCTATGGAAGCTCAGGCTTCAGTTCAATGTATTTCTCCTTCTTTCCTTTCCGTGCCAGCTGGCTCAGATCACTGAGGCAGCTGCAGCACTCCTTCCTCCATCCCTTTTCCAGGGATCCCCACTCCTCTCCGAGTGGCTTCCTCTCTCCGACTGACCTGACCTGTAATCCTAAAACCTTCCCGCTCTTTTATATGTATTCTCAACTCCACCCACCTCCCAGCACGTCTAGTGTTCCAAGCAGGTAACCACCAATGGTGCTCTGCTTCTCTCTAAGCAAGGAGCCTCAATGTGGTTTTGCTGAATTACTCTATTGTGTGGGATGTGAGTGTTGGAGCGTGGTCAGGAGCCTCCAACTTACCTGGATGGTGGGGCACCACACCTTAGGAGAAGGTGCGGTACCTCTGTGGTGACTGAGTCTCAGGGGCGCCACATATATGGCATTGATAGTGGCATTATGGAGGCTGCGGCTGCAACCGCCGCTGAATCTCCACCCGAGTTGGACATTTTCTTCCTCCCTCAGTGTACCTTTACTGTTGTCAACAGTTGCTCTCTGACAGGCTGGATTGAGCTCTTCCTTGTCTCCAAATGGGATCTTCCTGCTTTTCACTTGCTCACAATAGAGCGCAGCTCCAGCTTCACTTTGCCCACTGATGTCAGAGTGCGGGCAGGGCTTCGCGTCGTGCTTTATTTCTGGCTCCGCCCACAATGGCATGCCTCTCTCTGCTCGCACGCACTGTGTGGCGCAGTTATGGCCGTTATTTGAAAGCTCATTAAAGTCTCTAGCACACAATTTAATAAAGTCTATGGCACACAGTACCCAGCTTTGCAAGGCTCCTTGTACCCAGCTTTGCTAGGCTCGATAAATCCCGTTCGTCGAGACGCCATGTGGAGCGCCCCGCAGGGCCTTAGGTTACTCGGTACCGGGCCCGTTGACTTCAATGGGGGATGTGACGGCGACAGTGACCCGGTCCGTGGCCCTGGGCATCCAGTAATAAAATAGGGGAAAGTTGTGTGGTATTTAAGCGTGACGCCACCCATAGTGTTCGGCAATTAATGGCAGACGCTGCGGTTTTTGGTCCCCTGGGGCTGATGGTGATGCAGCCAAGATGGTTCAGCTCCGCACGGGTAGAGCAGGGAGCCCCAGGGCAAATATATTTGATTAATAGTTCAGATTGGCGGTGAACGTTGGGGTGCAGAGAAATAAGAGAAGGACACAGAGAGGTGCAGTTTCTTTACCTTTTACTGGCAAGTGGTTGCAATCGGGAGCACCACATACAGGTGATGGATTGAGTCTGGCTTGCCGGGAGGCATTCAGGGGATCCACCCTGCCAGGTGGGGTTTGGGACCTTCCTTCTGCGCTTTGTGTGTGGGTCTCTGCTGTTTGTAACTAAGCTGCGACCCTCTATTGCATGATGGTTTCTCTAACCTGTACGGCTGTCTGCGTGAGCCTATTCCACGGGTACTGTCTTTCCAAGGTCAGCCCCAGGCTCCTGATCCGCTGCCATGCCCTCAGGTGTTCAATGTCACTCAGGAACTTACAGTCCCCTGTACTTCCAGATTCAGCGGTCAGGACATACAGCTCCTGCCCACCCAGGACTCTGGCGTCCCTTTCTCTCTATTAGCGCTTCGCTCTGGGGTCTGCTATACGCAGTTTTTAGCTTCCCCGGAGCCTCTTGTCTCTGCTCTTGTCCTTTTTCCTCTTTACAGATCGACTCTCCCTCACCAACTGACTGGATCTTCCAGAAAGATCCTTTACCTCAGGCTTAACTGTCTTGTCCTGAGCTCAGCTGCTCTCGTTTCCATGACAACTCCCTGTTTACTCTCTCAGCTGACTCCTTGCTGACTCATTAACCCCATCTGCTGGCCAGAATTTATAAGGCAGCTCCCATTTCTGACCTGCAGCAGGAATTGTCATGTAATCTATGTTACCTGGCATGGGGGTCCCCTCCTGCCTCCAGGCATGACTTTACCCCAGAGAGGGAGGCAATGTCACTGTGACAACCGGACTCTGGGGAGTCACATGTGCATCGCAGCTCTAGACTTCCAACCTCCGGTACATCAATTTGTCAACACCAAAACATTAGCAGCAGCTGCAGTAGTGTAAGAGGAAGAAGCAATTGCTGTGAGTCCTTTGACACATTTTTTAGACCAGCTCATGCACCAGAACAACAGATTTCAAATCTGACATGTGGTGAGCAACTGGGGAGGGTAGTGCAGGAGTATCTAGAACTCAAGATCAATACCATCAGGGAGGGTTTGGACCCTTTTACATTTTGGTCTTCCAAAATGGATGATTGGCCTGAGCTCGCCTCTCACGCCATGGAGGTGTTATCATACCTGGCAGCCAGCGTTCTCTCAGAATGTGTGTTCAGCTCTGCTGGTGGTGTCCTGATGGATAAGCACAGCCAGCTGTCCCCTGAAAATGTAGACCGCCTAACTTTCATCAAGATGTACGTACAAATCATGGATCTCCAAGGACTTGCACCCCAATCGCAGACTGCACAGACTAGGCAATGTAGTTTTTAGTGTGCTGCATTTATATCGTATAATTGCAGTCTGTGATATCTTTAGTATAAAAAGAAAAACCGCGGAGGGCACCGCTGTTACCATATGACTTCTAGTGGTGTGCGGTATCCGGAGATCTCAATGCTGGCAGCTGCGGGTGCTGGTCTGGAGATCCACTTCGTTGAATATTTCCAGGAAGAAAAGAAAGACCGCACTCCTGAAGCTGATGAAATATGCTCCTTATCTGTAGTATTCAGAATTTCTCTGATGATATCAACCCCTAATTGTTGGGGAATTCTCGTATATAGACTTTCCATGTCTATTGATGTTAACACGAACCCAGGTTGCCAAATGAAATCCTACACCACACACAAAAAATCATTAGTGTCCTTTATGTAAGAGGGAATATCCTTTAACATAGGACGCAATAACCAATCAATATACTGGGACAGGGGTTCCGTGATGGATCCTATCCCAGATACAATCGGTTGCCCAGGAGGGCAAGTTAAAGATTTGTGAATTTTGGGTACATGGTACCAGTGGAGTCGCGTGGGGAACTCCGGCAGCAACTTCTCCGCTTTAGTCTGGGTAATGATATTCCTAAGAAAAGACCTTAAATCCCCAATATATCTTGGTGTGGGATCAGCTTTTAATTTCGTATACGTGACAGTATCCAATAACTGTCGATTCGCCTCAGAAAAATACATATCTTTTGGTAACAATACTGTCTTACCGCCTTTGTCAGAAGACCTCACAATAGTGTCTGGCCATGCTTTAATTTCCTTCAAAGCTTTCTTTTCAGGCTCCGTTAAATTGGAGGGTGCTGTGGGATATATGATAGCCTCTATATCTTTAATGACTTGTGTCTCAAATAGATCTATGAGGTTACCTGGGGATGAAGGTGGCATATATTGTGAGGGAACCCCTCCTGTGAAAGGTATATGTTCTGACTGCCTGTCATTGCCATATTGTGCATCCGAATGTGAAATACTGAGCAAAAAGGCTGCATCTGTGTGTATATCAGCCAACGCCCCTGTGATATCTTTAGTGGGGCTTCTGTGCCTGCTGCTGCTGCAGATGTTGACACTAATTTGTGTAAATGTAAACAGTCCTGGTTAGGTCTCCATCTGCTGGGTGGGCTGTAGTGGAAGAGGTGTCACTCCCCATTATACTATTTCTACTCTGGTGAAATTGATGACACTTTGCTGGTGTCTGCCTTTAATTATTTTAAATTTGAAGACTCCTGATTGGGTCTCCATCTTCTGGGTTGGCTGTAGTGGAAGACGTATCGGTCCCTATTATACTATTTCTACTCTCATGAAATTGATGCCACTTCGGTGTTGTCAGGTCCTAATTTTTTGAAATTTGAAGACTCCTGATTGGATCTACATCTACTCAGTTGGCTTCAGTGGAAGACATATCTCTGCCCATTATACTATTTCTACTCTGGTAAAGTTGATGCCACTTTGGCAGTGTCTGCCACTAATTGTTGGAAATGTGAACACTTCTGGTTGGGTCTACATTTGCTGGTTGACTGTGGTGGAAGTGATGTAGCTCCCCATTATGCTATCTCTACTCTGGTGAAATTGATGCCACTTTGGTGGTTTGTGCCACTAATTTTTGAAATGTGGAGAGTCCTGATTGGGTCCCGCCATCTGCTGGGTTGTTTGTAGTGGGAGAGATGGCACTCCCCATTACACTACACCGTGTTCCAAATTATTATGATATTTTTCTCTGATTTTCCTAAATAGTCGGTACAAATGACAGTCAGTCTAATAAAAGTCATCACCGGTTAGAGTATACAACAAATTTTATTGAAGAAACCTCCCAATGATAACAGTATAATCTCCAAAATAAATAAAAACTCAAATTGCACTGTTCCAAATTATTAGGCACAGTAGAATTTCTAAACATTTGATATGTTTTAAAGAACTGAAAATGCTCATTTGTGGAATTTGCAGCATTAGGAGGTCACATTCACTGAACAAAAAAGCTATTTAACTCCAAAACATCCTAACAGGCCAAGTTACATGTTAACATAGGAACCCTTCTTTGATATCACCTTCATAATTCTTGCATCCATTGAAATTGTGAGTTTTTGGAGAGTTTCTGCTTGTATTTCTTTGCATGAAGTCAGAATAGCCTCCCAGAGATGCTGTTTTGATGTGAACTGCCTCCCACCCTTATAGAGGTTTTGCTTGATGATACTTCAAAGGTTCTCTATAGGGTTGAGGTCAGGGGAAGATGGTGGCCACACCATGATGAGTTTATCTCCTTTTATGCCCATAGCAGTCAATGACTCAGAAGTATTCTTTGCAGCATGAGATGGTGCGTTGTCATGCATGAAGATGATTTTGCTCCTGAAGGCACGTTTCTGCTTTTTATACCATGGAAGACAGCTGTCAGTCAGACACTCTATATACTTTGCAGAGGTCATTTTCACACATTCAGGAACCTTAAAGAGCCATTCCCAGCTGTTTCCCCATGATTCCAGCCTAAAACATGACTCCTCCACCTCCTTGCTGGCGTCGCAGCCTTGTTGGGACATAGTGGCCATCCACCAACCATCCACTACTCCATCCATCTGGACCATCCAGGGTTGCTCAACACTCATCAGTAAACAAGACTGTTTGAAAATTAGTCTTCAGATATGTCTGGGCCCACTGCAACCATTTCTGCTTGTGAACACTGTTTAGGGGTGGCCGAATAGTAGATTTTTGCACCACAGCAAGCCTTTGAAGGATCCTACACCTTGAGGTTCGAGGGACTCCACAGGCATCAGCAGCTTTAAATATCTGTTTGCTGGTTTGTAATGGCTTTTTAGCAGCCACTCTCTTAATCTGATGAAATTGCCTGGCCGAAACCTTCCTCATTCTGCCTTTATCAGCACAAACATGTCTGTGCTCAGAATCAACCACAAATCTCTTAACAGTACGATGATCACGTTTAAGTTTTTGGGAAATATCTAATGTTTTTATCCCTTGACCAAGGCATTGCACTATTTGATGCTTTTCAGCAGCAGAGAGTTGATGCTTTTCAGCAGCAGAGAGATCCTTTTTCTTTCCTAAATTCCTTGAAACCTGTGCCCTGCTTAATAATGTGGAACATGATTCTTAAGTAGTTTTCCTTTAATTGAGCTCACCTGGTAAACTAATTATCACAGGCGTTTGAGATTGATTTCAGTGATCCAAAGAGCCCTGATACACAATACCATCTATGAGTTTATTTGAAAAACAAAAAATTACATCTTTATGACACTTAAATCCAATTTGCATAATAATTTGGAACGCAGTGTATTTCAACCCTGGTGAAATTAATGCGAATTTGGTGGTGTGTTCCACTAATTTTTGGAAATGTGGACAGTCCTGATTGGGTCTCTCCATCTCCTGGGTTGGCTGTAATGGAAGACGTGTCGGTTCCTATTATACTATTTCTACTCTGGTGAAATTGATGTGACTTTGTTGGTATCTCCCACTTATTTTTGGAAATATGTAGACTACTGGTTGGGTCTCCTTCTTGTGTGTTGTCATTAGCAGTAGGCCTACAAGACCGGCAGGCATCCACTTTCTTTCAGGCAACTTCCCATGTTACTATCCTTACATTATTCTGACAATAGTAGTGTAAAAAACTGATATTTGTTCCACCTGAGTGTGGCTGAGCATCAAAGCAGGTTGAACTGTTGCATGTGGTATCAGGGCTCCCAGCACAGCAGGCCTACACCAATGCCTCATCCACTTTGTCTTAATTTGGAGCTCATTTCAAAGCTATCAATACTGGCCCAGACCATGATACCTCATGCATGGTGATTGCTGTCATGCCATTCTAAAATTTTGTACTGTGGGTGAATTGAGGCCACTTTCCTAGTATCTGCCCCTAATTTGATGTGTTTTGGCAGCCTTTGGGAATGTCTGAAGGTTTTGTTTATGCATTTAGTTTTGCTTCCCATTGACTTCAATGACATTTGGCTATGTTCGGTGAATAATCAACTAATAAAATGTCGAATATTACAAAATCGATGATTGCAATCCGAACCGAACATTGAAATATTTGCTCATCTCTACCCGTAGCATCTCCATTTTTCATGATCTGGGGCTGGGTGAGGGCTTATTTTTTGTGTGCCAAGCTGACGTTTTTATTGATACCATTTTGGTGTAGATACGATCTTCTGATCGCCTATTATTGCATTTTAATGCAATGTAGTGTCGACCAAAAAAATGTAATTCTGGTGTTTTGATGTTTTTTCTCATTACACCGTTAACCAATCGGATTAATTCTTTTTATATATCGATAGATAAGGCAATTCTGAAAGCGGCAATACCAAACATGTATTTTTTATATATTTTTAATTGTTTTATTTTGAATGGGGCGAATGGGGAGGTGATTTGAACGTTTATATTTTCTTATTTTTTTTAATATTTTTATAAACTTTTTTTACTTTACACTTGCTTCAATAGTCTCCATGGAAGACTATAAGCTGCGATCATTCGATGGCTTGTGGTACAAGTAGAAAGGCTTTAGAAATGCTCACTGTCTATGAACGCCGACCGATGGTTGGCACTCATAGCCATCCAGCAATGACAACCACAGGGGTCTGCTGCAGGCCCCAGGTTGTCATGCCAACCCATCGGTGACCTGCAGTCATGTGCCACTGGTGCCGATAGGCGGGATTAGTGACACGCTTCCGGTGTGAGCATGTCAAGTGCTGCTGTCAGAGTTTGACAGTGGCATTTAACATGTTAACAGCTGCGAGTGGATCATGATTCCACCCGTGGCTGTTAGGGACACATGTCAGCTGATGGAATGTGCCGAAAAAGTTGAGGGCTCATCGCCGAAACCCACAGTGTACAGGGGAAGACAACTTTTGAAGTAACTATACGTATAAGGTTGGAAAGGAGTTAATGGTTGGCAAGATATTCTCTTCCTGAAATTCTGTGCAATTTTGTGCTAAATATGATTTTGTGCTAAATTAAAAAACGAAATGTCCAAATTGTGTTATGTTTTAATTACCACTATATACTAATGTATTAAATTACCACTGCACTTGGTAATTAGATTTTGATTGAAGTAGAAACTGAATTCTAAATTTGCCTAGTTTCTGCAATCTCAGATAATGTGACAAAAAAGATGTTCAGTGAGGGATGCTTTTATGAATATACCTCCTTTCCTTTCTATGTGAATTGGAATGGCTTTGTTAATAAAGCAATCAAAAATATTAGATCTATTAAATTAGATACATTAGGTTTCTATATAGAAAGTTAATGACATATTTTGGTATCTGTGACGCTCAGGAGCAGACTACGACCGAGAGTAGACCCTCTGGATCGCCGATCTGGAGCCCCTGGGCCGAGCACACCAGGTGATGACCAACCCCTGTACAGGGATCGTTAGGGGCAAGACCACAGAGGCCAGAACCGTGACAGCCGGTACCAAGAGGGACGGCTCAAGGAGAAGCAAGGCAGAGGCGGGACAGGGAATACGGACAGAGACAAGGGTACCTAGATGAGAGTATCAGAGGAAGAAGGAACCCAGCAGAAATGCCCGTAGGGGCAACAGGACGAGGCACAGAGGAGAGGAGGCCAGACGAGGAAACCCCAGGGGGGTTATGTATATATATCCGGACGGGTGTATGACAGGGAGACCAGGAAGGCAGAAGACGGAACAGGGGAAATGAATACCAGCAGGAAGGTAGGGACAGACAGTGAGGACCGAACGGACAGGAGGAACAGAGGCAGGCAGGGAGGACGGAACCAACACAGGAAAAGGGGCAGAGACGAGCACCAAGTAGTAGCACTAGACAGGAAGAATACGGCCAGAACAGTGCGGGAGTTCCACACAATCACCAGGCGTCCTCCTCCTAGGGAGGACGCCTGAAGTACCTTAGCGCCAGTAAGTGCTTCCCAAGACCAGCCCTTCAGCGACGCCCACCGCCAGATGACGAGGACGGACGGGTTCGCGCCCACAACCTAAGGCCAGCACGTGCGATAGCAGGACGGAAGACAGGACGGGCGCGTGCACGGACGGAGGCGCGCAGGTGAGAGGAGGCTGCGGCGGGTGCCGCCGCTGATGGGGCATCGGTGGGCACGACCGCCGATGTCACAGTACCCCCCTCCTTACGTCCTCCCCTTCTGAGATTGGCCAGAAATTTTTTCAGAATAAGAGGAGCATTAACATTCTCTCGAGGCTCCCAGGACCTCTCCTCGGGGCCAAAACCCCTCCAGTCAATAAGAAAAAAAGTTTTTCCCTTGACTTTTTTCATGGCCAAAATGTCCTTTACTTCAAAAACGTCATCCGAGACAATTGGCGAAGGAGGGGTAATGGAAGCTGGTTGGAACCGATTAAGAACCACAGGTTTCAGGAGCGAGACATGGAAGGCGTTAGGGACTCGGAGCGAAGCAGGCAACCTCAGTTTATAAGCCACCTCATTAATGCGTCTAAGCACTTCAAAAGGCCCGATGTATCAGGGACTTAACTTGTAAGAAGGGACCTTCAGGCGGATATGCTTAGTCGAAAGCCAGACTATGTCGCCAGGATGGTACGGAGGAAGATCCTTCCGTCTCTTGTCCGCAGGTTTCTTAATTCGGTTACTGGCCTTCTCGAGCGCCTCTCTGGTCTCCCTCCAGATTTGCGAAAATTTCTTGGCGAGAGTATCTGCTGCGGGAACTCCTGACGAAGTGGAAAAAGGCAGCGGAACAACAGGATTCGGACCTGTTACCACAAGGAACGGCAACTTGGCGGTAGATTCGCTGGGATGATTATTATGCGCAAATTCTGCCCAAGGGAGGAGAGAGACCCAATTGTCCTGTTGGGCGTTGGAAAAGTGATGTAAGAAGGTTGTCAAAACTTGATTAATCTGCTCCACTTGCCCGTTGGTCTGAGGATGATATGTAGAGGAGAAGTCGAGAGACTTGCCCATAAGCCGACAGAGAGCCCTCCAGAATCAAGAGGTAAACTGGACCCCCCCGATCAGACACGATCCGCTGAGGAAGGCCATGCAGCCTGAAGATCTGGTGGATGAAGATCTCGGCCAACCTCGGGGCTGACGGCAGTCCGGGCAAGGGAATGAAATGAGCCATCTTAGAGAAGCGATCTGCTACGACTAAGATGGTAGTACATCCAGCTGAACGGGGCAGATCAGTCATGAAATCCATGGCGATTTGCTGCCAAGGAGCTTCCGGAACAGGTAACGGGTGAAGGAGACTGGAAGGCAGGGTCCTAGAAACCTTGTTCTGAGCACAGGTTGTGCAAGAGGCTTCATAGTCCATCACGTCTTGGCGAAGGGAGGGCCACCAGTAGTAACGGGAGAGAAGCAAGAGAGTCTTCTTAGTCCCAACATGCCCAGCGACCTTGGAGGAATGCCCCCAGCGTAGCACCTCCAAACGCTTGTTCTGAGGAACGAAGGTTTTGCCTGGTGGAGGAGTAGAGAAACCCACAGGAGCCATGGTGATAACTTTAGCAGGCTCGATAATATATGATGGATCCTCATCCCCCTCCGGCGACTGCAAAGACCTGGAAAGTGCATCCGCTTTGATGTCCTTATTGCCAGGTTGGAAGTGGAGCTTAAAATCAAAATGAGAAAAATACAGAGCCCATCTGGCCTGTCTGGAATTGAGTCTTCGAGCGGACTGCAGAGAGGCCAAATTCTTGTGGTCCGTGAAGATAGTAAAGGGGTGTACTGCCCCTTCGAGCAGGTATCGCCACTCCTCCAGGGCCATCTTAATGGCTAGCAATTCCCAGTCTCCAATGGAGTAATTGCACTCCGCAGGCGAAAAGACACACAGGGAACCAGATGCCCCAATGGAGCCTGCTGGGAAAGAACAGCCCCGGCTCCAGTGGAGGAGGCATCCACCTCTAGGACGAAGGGCCTACTGGCTACCGGACGATGTAAGATCGGAGCTGATGCAAAAGAACGTTTCAGAGCAAGGAAGGCGTCTTCAGCTTCGGGAGACCAGCTGTTAGACCTTGTTCCTTTACGGGTCAGGGCCATGAAGGGATTGATAACTGTGGAAAAATGAGGCACAAATTATCGGTAATAGTTAGCGAATCCGAGGAAACGCTGGATGGCTTTTACGCCAACGGGACAAGGCCACTTGAGTACCGCAGAGAGTTTCTCTGGATCCATCTTCAGACCGGAATCTGTGATATTATATTCCAAGAAGGGTAACGACGTTTGCTCAAAGAGGCACTTTTCAATTTTGGCGTAGAGATGATTTTCTCGAAGGCGATGTAGAACCATGCGTACGCTTCTCCAATGAGAGGACAGATCGGGCGAGAAGATGAGAATATCATCTAAGTACACCACCATGCAAGAATAGAGTAGATCCCGGAACACCTCATTAACAAATTCTTGAAACACTGCCAGAGCATTGCAGAGACCAAACGGCATGACTAAATATTCATAATGCCCATCACGGGTATTGAAGGCAGTCTTCCACTCATCCCATGCGCGGATCCGGATTAGATTGTAGGCTCCCCGCAGATCCAACTTCGTGAAGATCCGGGCCCCCCTCAGCCGGTCGAAGAGTTCTGGAATCAGCGGGAGTGGATACCGATTCTTAACGGTGCTGTTGTTCAGGCCCCGGTAATCAATACATGGTCGCAGCGATCCGTCTTTCTTCCAGACAAAGAAAAAACCTGCGCCTGCAGGGGATGAGTATTTCCGAATAAACCCCTTGGTCAGGTTTTCCTGTATGTATTCTGTCATAACCGTGGTCTCTGCTGGGGACAGAGGATACATTCTCCCTCTGGGAGGGGTGGCTCCGGGGATCAGGTCGATAGGGCAGTCATAGGACCGATGCAGTGGCAGAGAATCCGCTTCCTTCTTGCTGAAAACATCGGCGTATCCGTGGTACGGTGTGGGAAGGCCCGGAAGATTGACTGGCTTAGGCAGAGAATGAGGACGAACAAGGGCCCACAGACAGCGTTCATGGCAGGAGTGACCCCAACGCAAAATCTACCCTGAGCGCCAGTCGACAACTGGCTCGTGCAGTCTGAGCCAGGGTAATCCTAGGAGAACAGCATGGGACAATCGAGGCTGGACGTAAAAGGCTATTTTCTCGCAGTGGAGTGCCCCAATTTGAAGATCTACTTCGGCAGTAACCGTGGTGATGAGTTCGGGTAGAGGTTTGCCATCGACGGAGGTAATAGCACGCCGGTCTCTTAGGATGACCACCGGGATCTGGAGTTCATCAACCTTTTCTTGGCGAATGAAATTACGGGCTGCGCCTGAGTCCACATACGCCTCTACAGATCTACGCCCCCGACCTGCAATAATCAAATCTGAAAGGGTAAGGGGCAGAGAGGAGTTATGATCACCTAGGAGGTCCTCTCTTACCTGACCTAGGTGGAGGCGTTTCCCGGTTTCTCAGGGCAGGTGCGCACAAAGTGGTTGGCTCCACTGCAGTACAGACAGAGTCCATTCGTCATCATTTCCCTGCGCCGCTGCTCGGACAGCCTGATACGATCTATCTGCATGGGCTCGGGAGCGGTGCTAATAGGGGATGCAGAGGAACGCGGAATAGGAGCTTGATACAGCCTAAAGGGCCTTTTCTCCATAGCTGACTCTCGAGCACGTTCCAAAAACCGCAGATCTATACGGGTGGCCAGAGAAATGAGATCTTCCAGGGTGGTGGGAGTTTCTCGCCCGGCCAGCTCATCCTTGATTTACTTGAGAGGCCCCTCCACCCACAAGAGCCTCATTATTCCACCCCAGCTCCGAAGACAGGGTCCGAAAGCGGATGGCGTATTGTCCTACAGTAAGGGAACCCTGGCGGAGAATAAAGAGAGCCTCCGTAGTGGATGCCAAGCGACCAGGCTCTTCAAACACCTTGCGGAATACCTCCAGAAAATTCTGGATACTGGAAACTACAGGGTCATCCCTCTCCCACAAAGAGTTCACCCAGGCCAGAGCCTCGCCCTCGAGATGGGACACTATGAACGCCACCTTGGCGCGATCAGTGGGATACTGCTGAGGCACAAGCTCAAAGTGCAATCTGCACTGATTTAGAAAACCCCGACATAGCTTAGGATCCCCGCTATACCTGGGAGGCTTTCCCAGACAGGGAGGCGGGGACGAAACTGCGTCCCGAGGTAGGGTTGAAGCGGCCGCAGAGGACTGCAGAGCAAGCAGTCGATCGTCAACGGACGCCATATACCCCAGGATGTGGGACTGAGCATCGCGCTGCTGCGTGAGCTCCTGCTGGAGACTGGCTAAGTGGGGAGCATGCCCTGGGTCAGAGGTCTGCAGGGCGGAAATCCGGGTGTCCATAGATTTCATGAAGGACATTATCCGGGTCTGATTCTCTCGTAAGAAAAGCAGTTCCTTCTGCGTAGCGGCCGCGGCACCGGCGGGGTCCATGGCCTAGTGATACTGTGACGCTCAGGAGCAGACTACGTCCGTGAGTGGACCCTCTGGGTCGCGGATCTGAAGCCCCTGGGCCGAGCGCACCAGGTGATGACCAACCCCTGTACAGGGATCGTTAGGGGCAAGACCACAGAGGTCAGAACCGCGACAGCCGGTACCAAGAGAGACGGCTCAAGGAGAAGCAAGGCAAGAGGCGGGTCAGGGAATACGGACAAAGACAAGGGTACCTAGATGAGAGTATTAGAGGAAGAAGAAACCCAGCAGAAATGCCCGTAGGGGCAACAGGACGAGGCACAGAGGAGAGGAGGGCAGACGAGGAAACCCCAGGGGGTTATGTATATATATCTGGACGGGTGTATGACAGGGAGACCAGGAAGGCAGGAGACGGAACAGGGGAAATGAATACCAGCAGGAAGGTAGGGACAGACAGTGAGGACCGAACGGACAGGAGGAACAGAGGCAGGCAGGGAGGACGGAACCAACACAGGAACAGGGGCAGAGACAAGCACCAAGTAGTAGCACTAGACAGGAAGAATATGGCCAGAACAGTGCGGGAGTTCCACACAATCACCAGGCGTCCTCCTCCTAGGGAGGATGCCTGAAGTACCTTAGCGCCAGTAAGTGCTTCCCAAGTTCAATGTAATACCTTGCATAGATGGTGGAATTCTTTTGAACATAGTCCACTAGCAGCAAGCCCTCCTTATCCCAGAACATAGACGCCATCACCTTAGTGGCTGATTTTTGCACCCTGAACTTCTTTGGATGAGGAGAACCCCTGTGCCTCCACTCTTTTGACTGCTCCTTGGTTTCAGGGTCATACAAATAAATCCAAGTCTCATTCATAGTGACCAGTCGATCCAGGAAGTTCTTATCAGTCTGGAAATGCTGATAAATGGACCGGGAAGTTTTCACTCGCATCCTTTTCTGATCTATTGTCAAACATTTGGGGACCCACTTTGCACATAGCTTCTTCATGTCAGTATGTTCATGGATAATTACACAAACACATTCACAAGAAATACCTATAATGTCTGCTATTGCTTTAGCTGAAATTCGCCGATGAGCTTGTGCACAGCGTTGACGATCTCCAGAACAACAACCACTCTCGGTCATCCAGGACGTTCCTCATTTTTGGTGCTGAAGTGGCCCGTTTTAAATTTGGCAACCCAGTTCTTAACTGTAGAATATAAAGGGCATTGATACCCCAATGTCTGCGACATATCACCATGAATATCCTTTGCGGACTTTCCTTAGAGAAACAAGAATTTTATAGCTCCTCTGATCTCATTTGCTGTGAATATCACATTAGACTCCGCCATTTTGTTTTCCCGTGTGCGTAGAACACTTGCCATAAGCTAAAAACACAACATTTTTAAAAGGTATATTGGACACATAAGGCTTTCATGTGATGTAACATTCATTACCATAGAAACAAAAAAAGATCACAAAGGCAAAGACTTATCAGCAGCCCCTCATATATTGTTCCTGTTTGTTCATGAATAAAGAAGCTCTGTTGTCACATGCTTGAAGAGTATCCTAAATAATCCGCTGCTAACAGGTTATGGGCCCAGAGTGACACAGAACCCCATAGTAACACAGCAACAGAAGCCCAAAGCAAAAGCAGCACAGAGCAACAGAGAAGATGTCCACTAGCATCAATCCTGTCAAGTTCCCAGGGCCAAGCCTCACTAACCAGAACTACCAGTCCTGGAAATTCAAGGTGAAGATGCTGCTCATAAGAGAAGGTACGTGGAAATATACTCCGGAACAAGTGTCCATCCATTACCAGATGATTGGCTAGAGAAGGATCAGAAAGCACAAAGCATGATCTCCCTCAGAGTAGATGATAATCAGATTGTGCATATATGCAAGTGTGCAACTGCAAAGAAGATGTGGGATGAGTTACAGAAAGTGCAGTAAAGATCAAATCTCAGCAATAAGCTTTATCTCATGAGAAAGTTGTATCAGTCTAAGCTAAGTGATGGACAGAAGATGCAGGACTATATAAGAAACATGAATATTTCAATGTGAAGCGAAAAAAGAAGAAATATGCAGCACTCACCGATATGGCTGAAAAACTGTGCGTCTTTATTTCACATGAATTCCATCAAATGTGTGGACATGCAGGACGTTAGAGGAATGCTAGGGGAGGGAGGTGCCGGACAACGGCCGTTTCGCAATTACTCACTTCTACGGTCCAGGTGAGGGGATTAGCTAAAGGTCATTCCCTTTATAGGATCACAGACCTTACTAATTAACATACAGTGAGTGCTGCATATTTCTTCTTTTTTCACTTCACATTGAAATATTCATGTTTTTTCATGCAAGCACCTCCATTTTTTGACTGAATTATATGCTGCAATACTTCAGATAAATAGCTCCATCTGGTAATGTGGTGATTTGTGTGCCCTAGTATGCCGTTCATCTGTTTGCTCTTTGCTGGGATCACTATATAAGAAACACCCTATATATTGTTGAGCATCTCAGGGGTATTGGAGAAGAAATTAAAGATTTTCATGTTGCTGCACTTCTATTAAGTGGTCTTCCAGAGAGATATGACACACTTGACAGCAATAGATGCACGGCCAGATGATGAGCTGACACTAAAGTATGCTAAAGGCACTTGTGGATGATTTCAAGAGAAAAATGCAGCATGTAAGCAGCAGTATCCAGAGCAGAAACAGCATTAAAGACACAGGATTTCCCTAAATATAAGAGCAATCTAAGAGAAACTCGTGAATGTTTTGTCTGTAAAAAGCCCGGCCACCTTAGCTAATGGTCACTATATGATTTCAGAAGGAGTAGGGGTACCGTTACACTTAGCGGTGCACCAGCGATCCCGACAACGATATGGATCACTGGTGCATCGCTAAGTGGTCGTTAGTGAGCTGTCAAACAGGCAGATGTCACCAGCGACATAGCAGCGGTCGGGGGTCGCTACTTACCTGTCAGACGCGGCGATCCTGACATCCTCCGGCCCACATCCACGCGTCGCTCGTCGGCGCCACAGGAAGCCCAGCAGGAAGCGCCCGACGAGAAATGGTCCAGGATGTTCTCGTGCGATCAGCGATAACCAGAGGGGGAGCCGGTCGGAGGTAAGTATCACATGTAGCGATGGGTGTCAGGGGTTCGCATAGTTATGCCCCCTTCAGAGCCCCTCGAATAGTGGTCCTGTAGTTTCACGAAAATTGCATTAATCGAATGTGCACTTCAACATTTTGTGTCTCCGCTTCCATTCGTTGCAGATATTTTCTCACATTTATTGTCATTTACCTGCTTCACAGTAAATCCCCCATCACACATAGCGATCTCGTTAGCGAGATCGCTGCTGAGTCACAAGTTTTGTGTCGCAACAGCGATCTCATCAGCGAGATCGCTGTGTGTGACACTGACCAGCGACCGTCCTCCTGATGGTTATCACTGATCGTCCTGGAATAGCCAGGACATTTTTTGGATCGTTGGTCTCCCGCTGGCCAGCACGCATCGTGTGACAGGCGGGAGACCAGCGATCAGCGCGCTGGTAACTAAGGTAAACGCAGGGTTTCTAAGCACTTGAAAGTGAATGCGCGCAGATGCAGGGAGCTGGTAACTAAGGTACACATCGGATTTCTAAGGGGTGTGCATCACTTAGAAACCCTCTGTGTACCTTAGTTACCAGCACTCTAATGCACGGAGCTGGTAACCAAGATACACATCGGGTTTCTAAGTGATGCACACCCCTTAGAAATCCGATGTGTACCTTAGTTACCAGCTCCCTGCATCAGCGCGCTGGTAACTAAAGTACACAGCGATGCCACACGCTCGGCATCGCTGGTGCTGATCGCTGGTGAAGCTGTCTGTTTGACAGCTCACCAGCGATCATGTAGTGACTCACCAGCGATCTTGACACGTTGATATCGTTGTCGGGATCGCTGTTGAGTCGCTATGTGTGACAGGGCCCTAAGGATGACGTTCCACAGAAACTTGAAGAATATCTTGCTGTTTTATTTAACAAATTTGGAAGAATGCCAAAAGCCTTGCGTGCTGATAATGGAACTGAATATACAAGTGGTAAGGTGCAAACCATTTTGAAAAAAGGATGGTGCTAGGCGTCGGATTTCTGTCACTGCGAGAATCCCGAGCCTTACTTCCGGCGGTCTCCCATTCCTCTCCAGCCGCAGAGGAGCTTGCTCAGCAAACTCGTCGGTCCCGGCACTCTGCCCAGACCTGCTCCGTGGGTTTGCTTGCTGCTGCCACCTCTGGCACAGCTATGGCAATGCATGCTGCTCAGCAGCGAGATTCTCCAGGGACTTAGTCCTCATGTCGGGCCACTGAGCATGCCCGTGGTGTGATCTCCCATTGGAGATCGAAGGTCACGTGCTCAGGTCCTGCTCATGTTCGGATTGGCCCAACCGAGAAGCCAGGAAGGTCCCGGATGCTCGTGGCGCTAAAAGGTTTGCATGGCCACTCGGCCATGCACTAGGATAGCCAGTATTTTCTGACTATAAGGAGTGAGTGATGGATGCACGTATGAATGTCTCTGGTGACTGACTCATTATGAAACCCCTACCCTTGGTACGCATGTGTTGTGCAGCCTAGCCTGCTAGCGCCCAGGCTTAGGCGTAGGTAGGACAGAGTTGAGTCAGATATTAGTCACTATCAGTGACTCGGCACGCCTCAGAGCAAGTGCTCCACACTCCTTAGCCAGCGTCTATAGCAGCGTTCGTGGCAGTGACGCCGCGCGCTCAGTGGCCTAGAAGGACTCTAACCCCGTGACTTGGGGTGGAGTTCTGTGGCTGTTTGCTGTGTGCTATGTGGCCGGGCTCTGTGAGCTAAACAGGCTCCGGCATTCACTTTCAAGCGGCTGTACGGTTCTCTGAAGTAACAGAATCCGCTCCTGTTCACACTGGGTGACGCAACCCACGTGTGACTGTTTTCACGCTGCTCTTCCCTTCCGCCAGTACCTAGCAGCAGTGTACCACCTCTGCACGGTGGACCCCGGGCTGCGAACGCACTCTCTACAATTGTATAATCTGGTGCGTTCCGCCAGCCCTAACAGATGGAATCGTGTTCCAGACTTCCATTCCATACAACCCAGAACAAAATGGCATTGTAGAGAGAAAGAACCGTACTCTCTGTGAAAGTGGAAGAAGTATATTGTTTGATGCGAATCTACCTTCAAAGTATTGGGGAGAAGCCATCATGACAGCTTGCTTGCTATCTTCAAAACAGAGTGCTAGGTAAAAGCAACAAATAAAACTCCATATGAGCTATGGTACAGCGAGAAGCCTAACCTGAAGCACCTCTGGATATTTGGAAGCAAAATGTTTATGTATGTTCCCAAAGAAAAATATTCCAAGTGGTAATCACATGCAAAGCAAGTAGTCCTGGTGGGCTATAGTTAAACTCAAAAGGGATACAGAATCCTGCACCCAGAGACCAACAGAGTAACAATCAGCAGACATGTAGTGATTGATGCAAACTCTGTATCGCTCCAATTCCATGAAGTTACACCAGTTATTCAACCTAAGAAGCAAGAACAAGAATCTCAATCATCAAACCCAGACACCGAAAAGGAAACCACTGAAGTGTAGATATGCTCTAAAGCCACCATGGAAGACACAGAAGAACCAAGTGAACCTCCACTCAGGAGATCAGAAAGGCCAAACAAAGGATTCCCAGAACACTTCCTGAACCAGATCCACAGTCATGGCAAGAGATGCAAAAACTGCCTGTCTATGAGAAGCAGAAGTGGATAAATGCCGCTAATGAAGAGAAATATTCAGAATTGAGAGTCCTCAGTGGTTGATACCTTTTAATGGCTAACTGAAAATTAAGAGATAGAGTCCGATCACCAACTCCAGACATGGGAGATTACTGAGCTACTACAAGGAAAAAGAGCTATCGGATGTAAGTGGGTCTTCAAAAACAAGTATGACTCAGAAGGTAAAGTTCACCGGTATAAGGCAAGATTGGTCATAAAAGGGTACTCGCAAAAGTATAGTGAAGATTATGGTGCTACATTTTCTCCAGTTGCGAGTCAAACCACATTCAGAACTTTATTGTCCGTAGCTGCAGATCAACAGATGACAGTAAGACATTTTGACATCAAAACAGCCTTCCTACATGGTGACATCGAAGAAGAGTTGTACATGAGCCAACCCAAGGGATATCCAGCTCTGGCAAAAACTAAGAGACCACTGCAAAATTTTCATTTTGTCTGATTTTTCTCTTTATACTGTAGGCATATTTTTGAGTAAAATGTAAATTGCTCTTTTATTCTATAAACTACTGACATGTCTTCGAATTTCCAACCACTACATTTTGTATTTATTTTCAGAAAATGAGAAATGGTCAAAATAACAAAAAAATGCAGTGCTTGCAGACCTCAAATAATGCTAACAAAACAAGTTCATAATCATTCAGAAACAAGAATACTAATGTTTTAACTCAGGAAGAATTCAGAAATCAATATTTTGCAGAATAACCATGATTTTTAATCACAGCTTTCAAGCGTCTTGGCATGCTTTCCACCAGTCTTTCAAACTGCTTTTGGGTGACCTTATGCCACTCCTGGTACAAAAATTTAAGCAGTTCTTTGTTTGATGGCTTGTGACTATCCATCCTCCTCTTGATTACATTCCAGAGGTTTTCAATGGGGTTCAGGTCTGGAGATTGGGCTGGCCATAACAGGGATTTGATGTGATGGTCTTTCATCAACACATTGATTGACCTACAGTAGCTGTGTGGCAAGGCGCATTGTACTGCTACAAAAACCAGTCCTCATAGTTGGGGAACATTGCCTGAGCAGGAGGTATCAACAGTTTTTCCAGGATAATCTTGTATGTGGCTTGATTCATACGTCCTTCACAAAGATTAACCTGCCCTATTCCAGCCTTGCTGAAGCATCCCCAGATCATCACCGATCCTTAACCAAATGTCACAGTGGGTGCAATACACTATGGCTTATATGCCTCTCCAGGTCTCTGTCTAACCAATAGATGACCAGATGTTGGGCAAAGCTGTAAATTAGACTCATCACGTCATCAGAGAAGATTTCCTTACTCCGGTCCTCTATGGTCCAATCCTTATGGTCTTTGGCAAACTTCAGCCTGGCTCTCCTTTGCTTCTCATTGATGAAAGGCTTTTTTCTAGCTTTACATGACTTGAGCCCTTCCTCTCTGGTCATTGGAAAGTCGTGTTCACCCTCTGACGGTCTATAGTTTTGTTGTCCCGAATGTCTGCTGCTTGAGCTTGTTGTAATGGACTGCCGTCTTAGAAATTTTAAGGATGACGCTCACTGTATTCCTCTGCTAGTAAAGCCAAAATTGAGCCCTTCTTTTCCTCACTCAAGACTTTTCTTTTCAACTCCTTTGGCATGGTTAAAAGTTATTTTTTCATTCCTATTACTTTTGGGTAGAGTTAAGCGAAACGGGTCGAAAAATTTCAAAAGTCGCTGACTTTTGGCAAAGTTGGGTTTCATGAAACGAAACCCGACCCTAGGATGAGGTCGGCCACGAGGTCGGCGACTTACGCGCCAAAGTCGCATTTCAAAAGTTTGTTTTGCGCTCTTTTTCAGCCAATCAGGATCCACGGACACTGTGGGCAACGTGATGACATAGGCAGGGGTCACCACCATCTTTCAGAAGGGCATGCAAGTGATTGGCTTGCTTTGGTGGGCGTCACAGGGGTTATAAAAGGGCGTGCACGCCGACCGCCATCTTACTTCTGCCGATCTTCGCATAGGGAGAGGTTGCTGCTGCTGATTCTGTAGGGAGAGCGTTAGGCAGGGAAGAAGAAAAAAAAACTGCTTCTGCTGCTAGCGATTTTGCCTGTACAACACACCAGTCACTGTGTGTGCAGTGCAAGGGGAGGCTATATTGTGGTGGATCAGCGGTGTTGGTTGTTAGGCTGCCTTCTAAGGCTTCCTGACAGCTGCATTGCTGTTTACCCACTGCTCTGCAAACTGCTTTTTTAAAAGCAATCCCAATTTTTTTTTTTGTCCTGCTGAGGTACTGAGCGTGCATTTTTTCACACCATACAGCGGTGTACTCTCCTCACACAGTACCGTGTAACGGCTGTTATCACAGCCACAGTGAAGCTATCTGTGTGTCACTGTGGAAGGATAAGTGGAGGACTTGTTCCGTTCTTACAGACCTACACTCTGGGGAGATTCCTATTCTGCCCAATTCTACATACACCTTGTAGTTTGTGATACACTAGCCAATTTCTGCCTGTGACATAGCGCTCTGATATTCAGTGGGCCTCACACAATCCAAAAGTGTCCAGTGTCCACTAGTGTGTGCAGAAATTCAAAATCTCTGTGATCATGTAGTCGCTTTTTTCACACCTGTGCCATCGAGCCTGTGACATAGCGCTCTGATATTCAGTGGGCCTCACACAATCCAAAAGTGTCCAGTGTCCACTAGTGTGTGCAGAAATTCAAAATCTCTGTGATCCTGTAGACACTTTTTTCACACCTGTGCCATCGAGCCTGTGACATAGCGCTCTGATATTCAGTGGGCCTCACACAATCCAAAAGTGTCCAGTGTCCACTAGTGTGTGCAGAAATTCAAAATCTCCCTTATCCTGTAGTCACTTTTTTCACACCTGTGCCATCGAGCCTGTGACATAGCGCTCTGATATTCAGTGGGCCTCACACAATCCAAAAGTGTCCAGTGTCCACTAGTGTCTGCATAAATTCAAAATCTCCCTTATCCTGTAGTCACTTTTTTCACACCTGTGCCATCAAGCCTGTGACATAGCGCTCTGATATGTGTGGGCCTCACACAATCCAAAAGTGTCCAGTGTCCACAAGTGTGTGCAGATATTCAAAATCTCTGTGATCCTCTAGTGACATTTTTCACACCTGCGACATCGAGCCAGTGACATAGCGCTGTGATATTCAGTGGGCCTCACACAATCCAAAAGTGTCCAGTGTCCACAAGTGTCTGCAGAAATTCAAAATCTCCCCTGTCCTATAGACACCTTGTACCTTGTTTTACATTACTATATAGTTTGTTGGATTTTGTCTACATTTCTACCAAAAATGAGGAAGGCTGGTGGAAGAGGCCGTGGAATTGAGCGGGAGTTGGCAGCTGGTAATGATGGTGTTGGTAGTGGCAAAAGCAAAATAGGACCGAATGCAGGAGGTGTTGAGCCTGCGTCATCGTCTGGCTCCACAAGGCCTCGAAGGCTTAGTTTTCTAGGAGTTGGCAAACCGCTTTTAAAGCCAGAGCTTCAGGAAAAAGTTTTGTCTTACATTGCTGACTCAGCCTCCAGCTCTATCGCCTCCTCTTCTGAAGTTGTAAAAAATAAAAGCAGTCGTCATTGGAGGCTCATGTTCATGAACCACACCTTTCCTTGTGTCCTTCACCCCAACCAAGATTGAAGGATGACGCAGGCCATACTACTGATTACTCCATGGAGCTGTTTTCACATACCATGCCTGGATTATCAAGTGAAATGGTGAATTACCCAGGCCAAGATGAATCTGACATGGAGTGCTCTGATGCACAGCCGCTGACAGATGATTCTGCTGGTACATTCACTCAGAGCACTACATTGTCCTCGCAGTGTACAGAGCCAGATTCTGACCATGATGAGACTCAGGTGCCCCTTCCCGCACACTATACCACCATACACGGTGACACAGAGGAAGGTGCACATAACATTGAAGAGGAGGTGATGGATGACCCAGTTGTTGACCCAGATTGGCATCCATTGGGGGAAGAGGGTGCTGCTTCCAATAGCTCAGATGAGGAGCATCCACAGCAGACATCGACATCGCAACAGCTGTTATCTGGCAGGCCCGGAGCACTCCAAAGACAGGTTCCAAACATCAAAAGAGTTGCTGGACAGCTTGTCCAGAGGGTCAAAAGATCACAGCGTGCTAAGCCCCAAAATGTCTGCCAAAGTAGGAAGAGTGCAGTGTGGCACTTTTTTGAACAAAATCCTCATGATCAGGCCAAGGTTATCTGTAAGAAGTGCGCAAAGACCTTTAGCCGAGGGAAAAATCTGAAAAATTTGAACACCAGTTGCATGCTTAGACATTTAACCACCATGCACTTGCAAGCATGGACACAACACCAAACCTCAAGTGCCACATGTGCAACTGATCACAAAGAAGGTAGTCAGCAACGCTACATTGTTTCCCCCACTGTAAGCCCACCGGTTAGCACAGCAGCAAATGTTGAGGTGTCGTTGCAAGGCCACAGCAGTCAGGGAATCCCACTGTTATATCAACGAAAGACTGATTCTAGGCCATCAGAAAGAACATCAACTCCATCACCATCATCAACCCTCTCTCAGTCCGCCCTGTCCACCGCTACTTCCACCATATGCAGCTCTCAAGTCCAGCTCACCCTCCCAGACACTATGAGTAGGTCAAGAAAGTACTCAGTCTCTCATCTGCGTACACTGGGTTTGAACGCCCACATTGCCAAACTAATCTCGTTTGAGATGATGCCCTATCGGTTGGTGGAAAGCGCAGCTTTCCGCGAACTCATGGCCTATGCAGTACCACGCTATGACCTACCCAGTCACCACTTCTTCTCTCACAAAGCCATCCCAGCCCTCCACCATCATGTAAAAGACCGCATTGTCCATGCACTCAAGCAGTCAGTGAGTGGAAAGGTGCACCTCACAACTGATGCATGGTCCAGTCGGCATGGCCAGGGCCGTTACGTGTCCATCACTGCGCACTGGGTTAATGTGGTGGATGCAGGGTCCACAGGGGACAGCGGCGGTGGGACAGTGCTGCCTAGCCCACAGTATAGGAAACAGTTGGCTGTAGGCGTTCGACGCTCCTCCTCCTCCTCCTCCAGAAGCGAAAGCTCGTCCACAGAGCGCAGTCGTACGAGCACTCCATCTGCAGCTGCCACTGTTGCACACGAGGTGTCCCCCTATTGAGCAGCTAGTGGAAAGCGTCAGCAGGCTGTGTTGCAGATGATGTGTTTGGGCGACAGACACACCGCCGAGGTGCTGGCCGAGTACTTGAAGCGACAAACTGAGTCATGGCTGGGCAGTGTACATCTTGAGGCAGGCAAGGTAGTTAGTGATAACGGCCGTAATTTTGTGGCAGCCATAGCCCTTTCAAAACTCAGCCACATACCTTGCTTGGCTCACACCTTGAACCTGGTGGTGCAGTGCTTCCTCAAAAATTATCCGGAGTTAACAGCCCTGCTCCAGAAGGTGCGAAGACTGTGCGCGCACATCCGCCGGTCGCCTGTACACTCCGTTCGTATGCAGAAGCTGCAGCGATTGCTCCACCTTCCCAACCACCGCCTCATTATCGACATTGCAACAAGGTGGAACTCCACCCTGCACATGGTGGAGCGGCTGTGCGAGCAGAGGCAGGCCATAATGCATTTGTGGGAGGATACACGGCCAGGCACTTTGAGAGCAGACATTGAGTTGACAGGTGTGCAGTGGTCGAAGCTGAAAGACCACTGTAAAGTCCTTCAGTGTTTTGAGGAATGCACACGGCTGGAAAGCGCAGACGACACCATCCTAAGCATGAGCATCCCACTTATGCGTCTACTCATGCAAACTTTGATGCACCTTAAGGAGCAGGCGTCTGCAGCCAATGTTGATGAGGAGGAAGAGGAGGAGGGAATTCTTGATGACATTCAGCCATTGTCTGCTCAGGGACCTCTCCTGGACGAGGTGGAGGAAGAAGAGGAGGAGGAGGATGATGATGGGGATGATTACTTAGGGGAGGAGGATGCATCTCGTGGGGCAAGTGAAAATGTTGGCGTGGCAAGGTCTGGTACAGGGTTTGTGCGTGACTGGAGGGATGTGGATTTGCCAGAAAGTGCTCCTCCAACCAGCACTCGCAGTGCATCACTTACACCGGGAACATTGGCCCACATGTCAGTTTATGCCTTGCAGATCCTAAAAAGGGACCCCCGCATTGCCAAAATGAAGAACGATGATGACTACTGGTTGGCCAGCATCCTGGATCCACGCTATAAAGGCAAATTACAAAACATCATGCCACAGTAGAACCTTGACCTAATATTGGCTAATAAACAAGCAACTCTGGTAAATCGGTTGCTTGAGGCATTCCCAGCACACAGCAGCGGTGATGGTTCTCACACGAGCCGTACGGGCCGGGGGCAGCTTGGCAGAGGTGTTCATGGTGCACACAGCAGAAGTGGCGTTGGAGACAGGGGTTTCATGACAATGTTGTGGACTGATTTTTCAAGTACCGCTCACACAACTGGTAATACTGCATCGATGGAAAGTGACAGGAGACAGCAGTTGTCAACTATGGTTACAAACTACTTTTCCTCCCATATCGATGTTCTCCCACACAGGTCATTCCCCTTTGACTATTGGGCCGCTAAACTGGACACCTGGCCTGAATTGGCACAATATGCCTTACAGGAGCTCGCTTGCCCAGCTGCAAGTGTGCTATCGGAAAGAGTCTTCAGTGCAGCTGGATCAATCCTGACAGAAAAAAGGACCCGTCTGTCAACCCAAAATGTGGATGATCTAACCTTCATTAAAATGAACCATGCATGGGTTTCCAAGGATTTTGTCCCACCTTCCCCTCATGACACATAGGGTGACAGAAAAATGGCTTGCTTTGGTCCACCTCATCCTGGGACTTGACCTATTTCGCCTTTTGCATCAGCTGAATGTCCAACATCAACATATGCCACTTTCTAAAACTCCCTAACTGTGCTGCCTCCCCCCCCATGGCCGGGGTCACCACCTAGCGCACGACACCGTGCGAGTGCCGTTGCCCTGGACAGGTGGGTAGGCCGACTCTTGGGCGCGGGCACTGGCACAGGGTCCCTCATAGTGCAATCAAGTGTCTCTGACGGTGGTGGTGCACACCCGCCGTCAGACACACCGCCATACTATGAGGGGCCCAGTGCCAGTACCGACGCCCACGAGTGGGCCCCCCTTGCTTGGGCAGGGCCCCAGCATTTGCAATCTTTACCTCTCCCTGCTCCTCCGCTGTGTAGTCTGGGCCGTCAAATCCATACTGTGCCTAACATCGTCTGAGCCTGCCTCCTGATGTATTGACATATATTTTGAATGTGTACGCTATCCATACATGTTATCCGGGGATACGGTACCCTTTCTCACCTTTGTGTAATCACGTGCAATCCATACTGGGCCTAACACCGTCTGAGCCTGCCTCCTGATGTATAGACATATATTTTGAATGTGTACGCTATCCATACATGTTATCCGGGGATACGGTACCCTTTCTCACCTTTGTGCAATCACGTGCAATCCATACTGGGCCTAACACCGTCTGAGCCTGCCTCCTGATGTATAGACATATATTTTGAATGTGTACGCTATCCATACATGTTATCCGGGGATACGGTACCCTTTCTCACCTTTGTGCAATCACGTGCAATCCATACTGGGCCTAACACCGTCTGAGCCTGCCTCCTGATGTATAGACATATATTTTGAATGTGTACGCTATCCATACATGTTATCCGGGGATACGGTACCCTTTCTCACCTTTGTGCAATCCATACTGGGCCTAACACCGTCTGAGCCTGCCTCCTGATGTATAGACATATATTTTGAATGTGTACGCTATCCATACATGTTATCTGGGGATACGGTACCCTTTCTCACCTTTGTGCAATCACGTGCAATCCATACTGGGCCTAACACCGTCTGAGCCTGCCTCCTGATGTATTGACATATATTTTGAATGTGTACGCTATCCATACATGTTATCCGGGGATACGGTACCCTTTCTCACCTTTGTGCAATCACGTGTAATCCATACTGGGCGTGAGAACGGCTGGCGAGCTGTTAAGCAAGCTACAGCACCTGTGGTTTGCACACGTAAGTTTTTCATTTTTTCAGGAATGACGGTTAGGCCTAATTCCGGAACTGCGGTTGACCTGCACTTACTGGAAAATCATCGTTCGCGGGTAATAATTGTAATCAGTGATCCCCATCACTAACGTTGTTCAGCGGGTTATCTGCACCTGTAAGCGACAAACGCTGGCCTTTTCAGTGTAGTGCACATGCAGCCACGGACATGTAAGGGCATGACACACCAGTTATTGGCCAATCTCATGTGCCAGAGCCTCACGTGTCCCTCTAGTAAGCCGGTCTCGGACCGCGGGGCATGACGGAGTCTCGTTCGTTAACAGAATTAAGCTTGCAATGTGTGCATCTTTTCTGTAGCTGGCATGGTTGAGGTTTCCCAGGTGGAGTCGAATTTAACCATAGGCTCCACTCCTGGTGGTGCCCTTCTGGACATTCCTTTAAGGTTCAGCTTTGCAACCATACTGCCCACGTAAAACAAACACTTTGCCTTCATGAACGCTGTTTGGAGGGTCATGACTCGTGGGAATAACGCCGCCCAATCAGTTAACCTGCTAGAGAGATCCTTCGTTGCTCCCAAGCATGACATCACACTCCCTAGGAGGAAGGTAATGCCACTGTGGCGACCGTACTCCTGGGGGCGACACAAGTGCACTGATGCCCAGCCACTGCTCGATGAATCTGCTGGTACATTGACCCAGACCACTACATTCCCCTCGCACGCTACACGGCCTGAATCTGACCCTGATGAAACTCAGGTTACCCTTCCCATATACAGTTCCATCTTACACGGTGACAAAGAGGAAGCTGCAGATGAAAGTGCAGGTTCGGCCCACCCGCCATCAGACACACCACCATACTATCAGGGGCCCTGTGCCAGTGCCGTTGCCAACGAGTGGGCCCCCCCTGCTTGCTCAGGATCACAGCACTTGCAAGGTTGAAATACTGTGCAGTGAGATGGAAGATGGGGACGACGAGGAGTCCAGACTAGTACAGGGATTCCCTAGCGAGGAGACTTATTTGATTGTTTTCAATGTTGGGACAGCAATTTTTGGGGAGCACTATACTCTGGAGAATGATAGATGGGGCCCACCATACACTGGAACATTCCAAAGGTGGACATCAGACACTGGAGCAGCATTTACAGGGCCCATTATACACTAGAGCATTAGAAATGGGGCCCCATAATGTTTGGAACATTATTTGGGCCCATAAGACAGTGGAGCTTCATCCATGGGGACCAACATATACTGTAGCATTATGTGGAGCTCATCATATACGGTTTCAAACATTATATGGGACCAATGATTCTGTATGGAGAAATAGATGGGCCTCGTCATGAGATGTAAAAAGTGAAGTATTTTTGATTTTACTATACCGCTATTTCTCTGCCGTATCGGAGCATGATGAGTTGTGGTATGTGTTAAAGGGGCGCTCTATCGCCCAGGGCACATGAAAACCTGGAGCCAGCCCTACCCCCCCACAACTTTAGCCAAATAACCCCCATTTTTCAGTGCGTAACTTGTATTATGAAGTTAATTAAGGTTGACAAGCTTAAGTAAGAAGAATTGATGCTTTTGGCATTCAAATGGGCACTGTAGGTGTGTTTCCTGTCCTCCTCTCACTGCCGACTTTTATTCCCCATTGACTTACATTGGGTTTCGTGTTTCGGGACGACCCCGACTTTTCCCTATAATCGGACGATCTTGCTCGACCCGCCTTTTGGAAAAGTCGGGTTTCACGAAACGAAACTCGACTCTAAAAAACCAAAAGTCGCTCAACTCTACTTTTGGGATATTACTAGCACTTGTTTTGCCATCCAGCTTGTCCTATTGCAAGAGGATTGTGAACACCACAGCAGGGATTTTTATACTTTCTTTCGTTAAATAAGATTTGGCTCAGGTGATCACCTAATCAGAAGCACTTTAAGTAGAAAGAGGTGTACTCTGGTTGGAATTCAACTGACACTGGAATGAAATGGCTGTCAGACATGTAGAGAGCTGATTTTTATAAAACTGTGCAGTGGTCTCTTAATTTTTGCCAGAGCTGTATTAAAAAGGGTGAAGAGCACCTTGTTTGTAAAATGCAAAAATCTCTCTATGGACTTAAGCAGTCAGCAAGACCATGGAACTTGAAAATGAACAAAGTTTTGATGGATGAAGGATTTATAAGATCTCAAGTTGATCCATGTTTGTATACCAAAAATGTAGCGAAGGAGTGGATGTATGTTCTCCTACTTATAGACGATGTAATCATGTCTCATCAAGATGAGAAAGAAATTGCAAAGCTAGGTGAAATTCTCAACCAGCACTTTGAGAATAAGGACCTTGGAAATTTGACATATTATTTTGGAATCCAGATAGAGGAAGATGGGAGTTTTCTTCTCAACCAAAGTTCTAAAATTTCCGCAATACTAAACCAGATTCGAATGTCAGAAGTTAAAGTTGCGTCAACACCAATGCCTCTGTCCTACTTAAAGTTGGAAGGAGAAGAAGATCTGATACCCAGCAATAAGAGTTACAGACAAGCAGTGGGGGCGCTTCTGTACATAGCAACCACAGCTCGTCCTGATATCACAGCCACAGTCGGAATTCTCTGCCAACGTGCAAGCAAGCCTTTTAAGCTTATATATTGTTCCTGTTTGTTCCTGAATAAAGAAGCTCTGTTGTCACACGCTTGGAGAGTATCCTGAATAATCTTCTGCCAATACACAGGGAAATCATTGACTATAAAATATATTTCAGTATCACATATCCGCAATAGTTACTTATTATACACACATTTCCATAATTTTAGACATAAAAACTGCCCTTTTTAACAATCTGATAAAGGAAAAAAAGAAACTTTGCCAGTATTCCCCTGCCTCTGCTGGATTGGAATTGTGTCTCTCTCGCCTGTACTCCTTTGTTGTCCTACGAACTGTGACCTCTGCCGCCAGCGTTTTCAGATGGGAATTTTTTTAGTAATTCCGCAACAAGGGCCGTCTGGTTCTGCCCCATTTTTGTAGACCTGTATGCCTCTGGATTAAAAGACTTAAAAGACCAGTAATAACTATCACCCAAAATTTTGAGAACGTGAGGGTCACGTGAAAGGCAGCATAACATAAACTCAGCCATACGTGCCAGACTGTTAACAGGCAAGACTTCTGTGTCCTCACCAAGAGGATGACTGACCATGCTCTCCTCCTGCTCCTTCTCCCTGTCCTCAGGCCATCCACGCTGAACAGTATGACAATTTTGCTTGTAGTACTGTCTATAGCTCATAAAAGTAGCTCCTGTTCTTCCTCCTCCTCATCTTCCTCATTGTCACTCAATCCACGTTGGGATAGAATTGAAGAAAAAGCTCTATGCATAAAGGGCGCACACCCAAAAAATAAACATACAATAATATGTATAAATATATATAAAAAAAAAATGTATTCATAGACAAAAAACCCACATTAAAACCATTAAAAAAGACAAAACACATCACTCGAGTCCCGTGAAATATCAGCATATCAAAATACAAAACCACATATGGGGAGACATATATATTTGGAAATGGGGTCCCGGAAGAATAGCAATATATGCAATTAATCCCTGTATGTGCAAAAATACAATGCCGACCTGGGCATCCCCAGGGGACTACAAGCCAAAGATCCCCAACTATGTTGGCCGCAAACCCATAAGTACTAAAAAAAAAGAAAAACAGGAAGATGTTCCTTTAAGAAAGAGGGAAATCTCCTCCAAGTATAAGGAGTAAGGTAAATTGCAATAGGGCTTTCTAGCAAGAGAATAGGGAAAAGGTTGAAATAGACAACAAGTCACCAAGCAGGGCGATCCAAGTCAAGATCATAGGGACGTCAGGTCAGAAGGGGCAAGAGTCCATGGACAAGGAGGATGTGGGGAGCCCCACGCATATTGCTGCTGAGCGCAGCTTCGTCAGGGAGCTTTTGCCCCTTCTGACCTGACGTCCCTGTTATCTTGACTTGAATCGCCCTGCTTGGTGACTTGTTGGCTATTTCAGCCTTTTCCCTATTCACTTGTTAGAAAGCCCTATTGCAATTTACCTTACTCCTTCTACTTGGGGGAGATTTCCCTCTTTCTTAAAGGAACATCTTCCTGTTTTTTTTGTTTTTTTTAGTACTGGGTTTGTGGCTAACATAGTTGCTGATATTTCATGGGACTCGAGAGATGTGTTTTGTCTTTTTTAATGGTTTTAATGTGGGTTTTGTCTATGAATAAAATTTTGTCATATATTTATACATATTATTGTATGTTTATTTTTGGGTGTGCGCCCTTTATGCATAAACCTTTTCCTTCAATTCTATTGCATGTTTTCCTGTGCATTGAGCAGCACCCCTATTCATGTATTAGACTTTATATTATATATGCCCCTCAGTAGTGCTCCTCTAGCTCCCTATTACTTCCCAATCGACGTTGGGATGACATAAGGCTGGGCGGTGTGCAATCACCCTGTATGGTTCCTTGCTTTCTTGCTTCATCTCATTGTGCTCCGCCTGCAATGCATCCTCTTTGTGAGCAGAGAGTGTTTCAGAACACAGAGAAGCGGGATGGTGACGCTAATTATGGCCTGATCGCTGCTCACCATCTTGGTGGACTCCTCAAAGTTTTGGAGGATAGTACATATATCTGACATCCATGTCCACTCCTGAGGTCTTATGTGTGGAGTCTGAACTGAATACCAACAGCCTTGTTGATGCTGGTAATCAACAACTGCCCTCTTCTGCTCGCAAATCCTTTCCATCATATGCAGTGTAGAGTTTCAACGCGTGGGGACATCACACAACAGTTGGTGAGCCGGAAGATGCAAATGCTGCTGCATTACGGCAAGGGTGGTGGAAGCTGTAGCAGACTTTCTAAAATGGGCACACAGGCAGCGTACTTTGACAAGCAGATCCAGCAGCTCTGAATAGGTTTTGAGAAACCGCTGAGCCACGAGGTTAAGCAATGGGCCATGCATGGTACGTGTGAGAGCTCGCCTCGCCTCAGAGCTGCCACCAGGTTCCGGCCATTATCAAACACGACGATGCCTGGCTGTATGTTCAGTGGTGTCAGCCACAGATCTGCCAGCTCTTTCAGAGCTGTCCACAACTTTTCATCATTGTGCGGTTTGTCACCTAAGCATATTAGCTTCAGCGCAGCCTGTTTCCGCTTGGCTGAGGCAGTGCTGCAGTGCTACCAGCTTGTGACTGATGTGGTCATTTCAGAGATGGAGGCTGAAGAGGAGGAGGATGAGGTGCAGGAGCTGTAGACTGTGGGGGCAACCCTGACTGACGTAGGGTCCGCAATCCTCGGTGTTTGGAGGACTTGCTCCTTCCCAAGGTCCGACTGGGTCGATGTACCATCCCTGCCTACAAGCACTTGTCCATGTGTCTGTGGTTAGGTGGACTTTCCCAGTAACTGCATTGTTGAGGGCATGGATAATGTGGGACACATGCTTGTGTAATGCGAGGACAGCACACCGGGAGAAATAGTGGCGGCTGGGGACCGACTACCAAGTGATGGCTGCCGCCATCAGGTTGCAGAAAGCCTCTGTCTCCACAAGCCTAAAAGGCAACATTTTGAGCACAAGGAGTCACGAAATGTGTGAATTTAGTAGTGTAGCCTGTGAGGCGTTGGCTGCTTATTCGTGATTGTGTTCCAAGGACTGGGGTATGGACAACTGAATGCTGCGCTGGTACAAGGGCGTGGACGTGCTTGCTGATGGTGCTAGTTGAGTGTGTGCAACAACAGGTGCAGGGCAGGAGGCATCTTTGCATGCACCATAGACAGGGGAATAGCTCGCAAGCACAACAGCAGAAGAAGCAGTGGTGTCACCCGCAGACAATGTTCCTGGACCCTGGGGTTCGGCCCACAAAGTTGTGTGCTTTGCTGCCATGTGCCTGATCATGCTGGTAGTGGTCAGACTGGTAGTTTTGCTATCCCTGCTGATGCTGGCCTGGCAGGTGGTGAAAATGGCCTTTTTGGGGTTATCAGCAAAGTCTTTAAAAAACGACCAGACTCGGGAAGACCTAACAGTTGGACTGGCAACTTACGTTGTGTTGGTATTACGGGGAACGGTTGCCCGCATTCTGTCTGCTGACACCACACTGCTTCTTCCTGCCTGTTGGGATGCTACATCTTCCTCCCCCTGTGTGCTGCTGTCCTCGCTCTTCATGTCCTCCTGCCAGCTTGGGTCAGTTACTATATCATCCACCATCTCGTCCTCCACTTCCACACTCCTGACTTTCTGGCAATTGTGTCTCATCATCGTCCATCTCTTGTGATATTTTCACACCGTCACCTCCGTGTGACCGTTGCTGCTCAAATATTTGGGCATCGCTACATGAAATTTCCTCTTGCCCCGCTTCAAGTGGACCGGGCAAAAGGCTCAAATTTATAAATGGAAAAGTGAACAGCTCTTCGGAGTGTCCAAGTGTTGGATCAGTTGTCTCCGGGCACTCGGCATGGTGGGACGAAGGAGGATCAGGGTGAGGAAATTTTGGCGATTCTGAGATTGATTTTTCGTATCATATTGTACTTCACGTTAGTGGTAACATTTCTTTCATATGACTTCCATTTATTTACGAAAAAAACGGAAATATGGCAAAAATTTTGAAAAATTAGCAATTTTCAAAATTTTAATTTCTATGCCCTTAAAACAGAGAAATATCACACAAAATAGTTAATAAATAATATTTTCCACGTCTACTTTACAACACTACAATTTTGGAAACAATTTTTTTTGTTAGGAAGTTATAAGGGTTAAAATTTGACCAGTGATTTCTCATGTTTACAACAAAATTTACAAAACCATTTTTTTAGGGACCACCTCACATTTCAAGTCACTTTGAGGGGTCTATATGGCAGAAAATACCCCAAAGTGACACCATTCTAAAAAATGCACCCCTCAAGCTGATCAAAACCACATTCAAGAAGTTTATTAACCCTTCGGGTGTTTCACAGGAGCAGAAGCAATGTGGAAGGAAAAAATGAACTTTTAACTTTTAAGTCACAAAAATGAACATTTAGCAACAATTTTTTTATTTTCACAAGGGTAAAAGGAGAACATGGACAGATAAAGTTGTTCGATTTCTCTTGAGTACGACGATACACCATGTGTGGGGGAAAATCACTCTTTGTGCGCACGGCAGGGCTCGGAAGGGAAGGAGCGCCGTTTGACTTTTTCAAACCAAAATTGGCTGGAATTGAGATCGGACGCCATGTCACGTTTGGAGAGCCCTTGATATGCCTAAACAGTGGAAACCCCCCACAAGTGACCCCATTTTGGAAACTAGACCCCTTAAGGAACTTATCTAGATGTGTGGTGAGTAGAGATGAGCGACTTTGCCTCCGGAAGGGTCGAGTCGGGTTTCGGACCACCCGACTTTTCCAAAAGTCGAGTCGAACGAAATCGGCCGACTATCGGCAAAAGTCGGAGTTTCGACCGAAACCCGACCCCAATGCAAGTCAATGGGGAATAGAAGTCGGCAGTGAGTGGAGGACAGTAAACACACCTACAGTGCCCATTTCAATGGCAACGACATCAATTCTTATTACTTAAGCTTGTCAACCTTAATTTACTTTATAATAATAGTAACACATTGAAAACTGGGGGTTATTTGGCTAAAGTTGTGGGGGGGGTGGAAAAATTGGCATATGTTAACTTGAGGTGTAGGCTGGACGTTCAGCAGCTCCAAATGGGGGAATTGGAGAAGTCGGAGGAAGAGGAGGACAAAGCGAGCCATTTTGCTGGCAAGTGGCAACCTATGTGTCATCAGGGGAAGGTGGTACAAAATCCTTTGAAACTCAGACATGGTTCATTTTAATGAAGGTGAGATCACCTTCATTTTGGGTCGACAGCCGGGTCCTTCTTTCTGTTAGGATTGATCCAGCAGCACTGAAGACTCTTTCTGATAGCACACTACCAGCAGGGCAAGCGAGCTCCTGTAAGGCATATTGTGCCAATTCAGACCAGGTGTCCAGCTTACAGGCCCAGTAGTCAAAAGGGAATGAACTGTGAGGGAGAACATCGATAGGGGAGGAGAGGTAATTTTGAACCACAGTTGACAACTGCTGTCTCCTGTTTGTTGCAATCAATTCAGTATTACCAGTCGTGTGAGCGTTACTCGAGAAATCAGTCCACAACATGGTCATGAATCCACTGTCTCTAACGCCACTTCGGCTGTGTGCACCATGAACACCTCTTCCATGTTGCCCAGTATGGATCGTGGTAGAACCTGCACCACTGTTGTGTGCTGGGAATGCCTCTAACCAACGGTTTACCAGAGTTGCTTGTTTGTTCACCAATATTAGCTCTAGGTTCTCCTGTGGCATGATGTTCTGTAATTTGTTTTTATAGCGTGGATCGAGGATGCTGGCCAACTAGTAGTCGTCATCCTTCATAATTTTGGTAATGCGAGGGTCCTTTTTAGGATCCGCAAGAGATAATCACACATGTGGGCCAATGTTCCAGGTGTCAATGATGCACTGCCAGTGGTGGGTGGAGGAGCACCTTCTGTCAAATCCACATCACTCCAGTCACGCACAAACCCTGTACCTGACCTTGGCAAGCCAACATTTTCTCTTGCCCCCTGAGAAGCATCCTCTTCCCCAAAATAATCATCCCCCTCATCCTCCTCCTCTTCCTCCTCCACCTCGTCCAGGACAGTTCCCTGAGCAGACAGTGCCTGACTGTCATCAAGGCTTCCCTCCTCCTCCTCCTCCGCTGCCGACGCTTGATCCTTAATGTGCGTCAAAGTTTGCATGAGTGAGCAGACGCATAAGTGGGATGCTCATGCTTATGATCACAGTATTCGCACCTTATGGAGCAGGGCTTGTAACTCTGGATAATTATTTATGAAGCACTGCACCACCAGGTTCAAGGTGTGAGCCAGGCATGGTAAGTGTCTGAGTTTTGCCAGGGCTATGGCCGCCACAAAATTACGTCCATTATGACTGACTACCTTGCTTGGCTCAAGATGTGGACTGCCCAGCCATGACTCAGTTTCTCACTGCAAGTAGTCGGCCAGTACCTCAGCAGTGTGTCTGTTGTTGCCCAAAGACATCATCTTTAAAACAGCCTGCTGACACTTACCACTAGCTGTTCGACAGTGGGACACCTCGTGTGCAACACTGGCAGCTGCGGATGGAGTGCTCGTGTGACTGCGCTCTGTCGACAAGCTTTCGCTTCTGGAGGAGGAGGAGGCGGAGGGTCGAATGCCTACAGCCAACTGTTGCCTATACCGTGGGCTAGGAAGCACTGTCCCACCGCCGCTGTCCTCTGTGGACCCTGCATCCACCACATTCATTCAGTGCGCAGTGAAGGACACGTAACGGCCCTGGCCATGCCTACTGGCCCATGCATCTGTTGTGAGGTGCACCTTTCCACTCACTGATTGTTTGAGTGCATGGACAATGACTCGGAAAACCGGGACATGTGAACAGTTTTGAGAAGGGACACATGGAAGGCGTCAGGGATGGCTAAGTCGCCAGGAGCAGAAGTTGGCGCCGATGTGTGTCGGCGGGCGTCTTCACTCTCACTTTAGAGCAGGGGTCTCAAACTCGGTAGAGTAAATGGGCTGCACATAAAAAAAATTTGAGCTGGGGGGCCGCATTCCTTTCAAACTTAATACACCCTGTACATGCGCAGCTCCGCACACCTCGTACACACAGGGCTCTGCTCCGTACACCTCGTACACACAGGGCTCCGCTCTGTACACCTCGAACACACAGGGCTCCGCTCTGTACACCTCGAACACACAGGGCTCCGCTCCGTACACCTCGAACACACAGGGCTCCGCTCCGTACACCTCGAACACACAGGGCTCCGTACGCCTCGCACACCCACGGCTCCGCTCCATACACCTCATACACACAAGGCTCAGCTCCGTACACCTCATACACACAGGGCTCCGCTCCGTACACCTCATACACACAGGGCTCCATACATCTCATACACACACAGCTCCGCTCCTTACACCTCGTACACACAAGGCTCAGCTCCGTACACCTCGTACACATAGGGTTCTGCTCCATACACCTCGTAGACACAGGGCTCTGCTCCGTACACCTCGTAGACACAGGGCTCCGATCTGTACACCTCGAACACACAGGGCTCTCCTCTGTACACCTCGTACACACAGGGCTCTGCTCCGTACACCTCATACACACAGGACTCTGTACACCTCGTACACTCGGCTCCGCTCCTTACACCTTGTACACACAGGCTCCGCTCCTTACACCTTGTACACACAGGGCTCTGCTACATACACCTCGTACACACAGGGCTCTGCTCCATCCACCCTGTAAACCCCTCCTGACCCCACGCATAAACTTACCTTCATCCAGTACCATGGCAACCAGCACACATACAGCAGCGTCCGTCCTGCACACACTGAGGCCCCTGATCATGTGACCCCTGACTCCTCCCCCTCCTGTGACCTCATCACAGGTCCTGTGCAGTGTGTGCACACAGAACAGCCAATGCCATTGCTGCGCCTGAATGTGTGCCTTCCCCCTGCCTCAGGGAGTGAGACATGTGGTGCACCGTGGGCCGCAGATGCTAGCCTCAGGGGCCACATGCAGCCCGCAGGCCGCGTGTTTGAGACCCCTGCATTAGAGGATAGAGTGACATGTGGGGTGCCACTCAGGCTGTCATGAACCTCCAATGCCCGGTCTGCCACCGGCAAGGGATACAGTAACCCAGCCGGCCTCAGTTTAGAGGAGCTGCTCCGAGCACAAGAGGCGAATGCCTGAATGTATTTTTTAGTGTCCCGAGCCCTGTGCAGCCACCAATAAGACCTTGCCAGGAGCTTTGTGGTCTGCTTGTAGCCAAAGTGACCATCCACCCTGGACGTGTGTGCCCACGCGAGAACCTTGGACCGCAGGTGAGGCGGGATAAAGGTCTTGCTTGGCGGCACTGACTCGAGGACGACCAGAGCCACAGTCTTCAGATTCCCAATAGGGGGCGCGGAAAGATCCACAGGCACCTCCGCACAGGCTACTTGGACGCCTCCTCCCATGCACCTTCCCACACAGTCCTTGCTCCATCCCTGTATTCTCCCCAAGGACCACTCTATATGAGGGGAATGGGAACGGAGCCAGGGAACCCCGAGGAGCACCTGATCGATGCCCTCTGGCATAATGAGCAGGGAAAGCGTCCCCTGGTGAGACGGTGAAATTGAGAGCCTAAGGGGTGATGTTTGGTGGGTAATCTGGGATGATAAGGTCGCCCCATTGACCACCCTGAAGGGCACTTGGTGAGGAAGTGATACCAACGGGATAGCGTGCTGTTGGGCGAAGGACGAAGACATAAAGTTCCCTTCTGCCCTGGAGTCCACCGTGACCTGTACCTCCCAGCAGGATCCACCGCTATCTATTGTCCCTTGGAGCGCCGGTTTGGGGGAGAAGGTCTCCATAGTGAATAGACCCCCGCCAATTACCAGTGGACGCGATCGTTTTTTCGGCTGCTGCAGACACCTGTTAGCCAGGTGACCAGACTGTCAACACTGGTAACAGCACGTGGAGCTTTGTGCCGGATGCATCTTGAGACCGTCGCGGGACACCTCCATGGGCTCTGGAGGTAAACTCTCCGGCTCGGGTGGTTCTAGAGGTTCAAAGAGGTTGGGAGCCAAGCTAACCTTCCGCCTGGATTGGGCATGCTCCAGCCTGCGCTCCGAAAAACGGAGATCAATGTGGGTGGAAATGGCAATCAGCTCTTCCAGACTTCCACCCCATGTGGCAAACAGTAAGCTTCACATTGGGGAAAAAAATTCCTTCCCGACTACACATACGGCAATCAGACTAGCTCCCTGGATCAACGCAACACTAAGGAAACTAGTGTATATACCCTGTAATATTATACTTTTCAAGAAAGGCATCCAGTCCCTTCTTAAGTTTTAGTAGGGAATCACTCATTACAACATCATATGGCAGAGAGTTCCATAGCCTCACTGCTCTTACAGTAAAGAATCCGCGTCTGTTAGTATGCTTAAACCTTCTTTCCTCCAGACGTAGAGGATGCCCCCTTGTCCCCGTCACAGGTCTAAGAGTAAAAAGATCATTAGATAGGTCCTTGTACTGTCCCCGCATATATTTATACATTGTAATAAGATCACCCCTAAGCCTTCGATTCTCCAAACTAAATAACCCCAAGTGTAATAAACTGTCTTGGTATTGCAGACCCCCCAGTTCCCTAATAACCTTGGTCGCTCTTCTCTGCACCCGCTCCAGTTCAGCTATGTCTTTCTTATACACCGGAGACCAGAACTGTACACAGTATTCTAAGTCTGGTCGCACTAGTGACTTATACAGAGGTAAAATTATGTTCTCCTCATGATCATCTATGCCTCTTTTAATGCATCCCATTATTTTATTTGCCTTTGCAGCAGCTGCCTGACACTGGCCACTAAATGTGAGTTTGTCGTCCACCCATACACCCAGGTCTTTTTCAGCGACAGTTTTGCCCAGTGTTTTACAATTAAGCACATAATTATACATCTTGTTCATTCTACCCAAGTGCATGACCTTACATTTATCCCCATTAAAGCTCATTTGCCATTTATCAGCCCAAGCTTCTAGTTTACATAAATCCTCCTGTAATATAAAATTGTCCTCCTCTGAATTGATTACCCTTCAGAGTTTAGTGTCATCTGCAAATATTGAAATTCTACTCTCTATGCCCCTTACAAGGTCATTAATAAATATGTTAAAAAGAAGCGGGCCCAAAACTGACCCCTGTGGTACCCCACTGCTAACCGTGACCCAGTCCGAGTGTGCTCCATTAATAACCACCCTTTGTTTCCTATCCCTGAGCCAGCTCTTAACCCACCTACACATATTTTCCCCTATCCCCATTGTTCTCATTTTATGTATCAACCTTTTGTATGGCACCGTATCAAAAGCTTTTGAAAAGTCCATATAGACCATGTCCACTGCATTCCCTTGGTCCAGTCCGGAACTTACCTCTTCATAAAAGCTTATCAGATTAGTCTGACAGGAAAGGTCCCTTGTAAACCCATGTTGATATTGGGTCATAAGCTTATTCTTCTCCAGATACTCCAGTATAGTATCTCTTAGAAAACCCTCCAGGATTTTACCCACAGTTGAGGTTAAACTTACTGGCCTATAATTTCCAAGTTCAGTTTTTGTCCCCTTTTTGAATATTGGCACCACATTTGCTATACGCCAGTCCTGTAGTACAGACCCTGTTATTATGGAATCTTTAAAGATTAAAAATAATGGTCTATCTATGACTGTGCTTAATTCCTGCAGTACTCGGGGGTGTATCCCATCCGGGCCCGGGGATTTGTCAATTTTAATGATTTTTAGACGCCGTCGTACTTCCTGTTGGGTTAAGCAGGTGACATTTAATGGAGAATTTTTATCCCTGATCATGTTATCCGTCATGGGATTTTCTTGTGTAAACACTGTTGAAAAAAAGTCATTTAGCATGTTGGCTTTTTCCTCATCCTCATCCACCATTTCACCCAGACTATTTTTAAGGGGGCCAACATTATCATTTTTTTAGCTTCTTACTATTTATGTAGTTAAAGAATATTTTGGAATTATTTTTACTTTCTCTGGCAATGAGTCTCTCTGTTTCAATCTTTGCTGTTTTGATTTGCTTTTTACAGAATTTAATTTTCTGTATTTATTTAATGCCTCATCACTACCTACTTGCTTTAATTCTCTAAATGCTTTATTTTTATCTCTTACTAGATTAAGGCCCGATGCTATCGCATCGAGAGGATAGTGACACACCTCTTGCCGTGTTAACCCTCAATACACACACACCTCCTCAACACACACTCCTCTCACCTTTCACCATCTCCACTCACTCTTTCACTCCACATACGACCCTTTCTCTCTCACTCCATCTCTCATACTCACACCGTCATCGTCGCTGCCCCGACATCTTCCTCCGCTGCCGCGATCCTGGATCCAGACGTTCTCCAGGCCGCCGACATGTTCTTGCGGCGACGCCATCTTGGATTTCGTGAAATCCCGCGATATTCAAGATGGCGTCGCCGCAAGAACATGTCGCTGGCGTGGACGACATCGGGATCCAAAATGGCGTCAGCGTAATCTCGCGAGATTTCGCCGACGCCATCTTTTTGGATCCCGAGGAAGATGTCGGGGCAGCGACGATGACGGTGTGAGTATGAGAAACGGAGTGAGAGAAAGGAACGTATGTGGAGTGAAAGAGTGAGTGAATGTGAGTGGAGGTGAAAGGTGAGAGGAGTGTGTGTTGAGGCGGTGTGGTGTGTTGAGGGTTAACATGTGCGTGTGTGTGGTGACGTCACCGGTTACAACTGGACGGAAGTTGTTACAACCGGAAGCTGCTTAGGGCATTTATTATTATAGATTGCACCCCTTACAGCTCTATTTAGCCATAGTGGTTTCCTCCTATTTCTCGCATGTTTATTCCCATACGGTATATATTGTGCACAGGTCCTATTCAGGATGCTAATAAACGTCTCCCATTTTCTTTGTGTATTTTTATGTCTAAGGATATCGTCCCAGTTAATTGCACCAAGATCATCTCTCATCCTTTGGAAATTTGCTTTCCTGACGTTTAGTGTCCTTGTAACTCCTCTACTACACATCTTATTAAAGGATACATGAAAACTTATTAATTTGTGATCACTATTACCCAAGTGACCCCCAACCCTTACATTTGATATGCGGTCTGGCCTGTTGGTTAATATTAGGTCTAGCAGTGCCCCCCCTCTTGTTGGGTCCTGAACCAGTTGTAAAAGGTAATTGTCTCTCATAGTTGTCAAAAACCTATTACCTTTGCTGGAACTGCAGGTTTCGGTTCCCCAATGTATTTCAGGGTAGTTGAAGTCCCCCATAATAATGACTTCTCATTGAGTCGCTGCTTCATCTATTTGCTTTATGAGGATATTCTCTGTTGCTTCCATTATTTTTGGAGACTTATAACAAACCCCTATCAGTAATTTATTATTTTTCCCCCCTCCCCTTATCTCTACCCACAGGGACTCTACATTTTCATTAGATTCATATATATTATCACGAAGGATGGGTTTTAAGGATGATTTTACATATAAACACATGCCTCCCCCTCGTTTATTAGTACGGTCATTTCTGAACAGACTATAGCCCTGTAAATTAACCACCCAGTCATGGCTCTCGTTCAGCCATGTCTCAGATATCCCCACCATGTCATAATTATGTTCCAACAACATTAACTCCAATTCCGCCATCTTGTTGGCGAGGCTTCTGGCATTAGTATACATGCACTTTATGTATCTCTCTGTACCTCTATTCTTTCTTAAATTATTAACTGTTCTAACCCCACCCCCCATGCCACCCCCACCCCCAATGTCATTATTTGTATCCTGGTCTCTAGCTGCACTGTCTTCCCCTCCTATAAAAGGAATACCCCCCCCCCCCCCGTCCCTAGTTTAAACACTCCTCCAACCTTCTAGCCATTTTCTCCCCCAGCACAGCTGCACCCTCCCCATTGAAGTGCAGCCAGTCCCTAGCGTAGAGCCTGTAGCCAACTGAGAAGTCGGCCCAGTTCTGCAGGAACCCAAACCCCTCCTTCCTACACGAATTCCTGAGCCAGTTATTAACCTCCCTAATCTCCCATTGCCTCTCTGGCGTGGCACGTGGTACAGGAAGTATTTCCGAAAATACCACTTTGGAGGTCCTTGCTTTAAGCTTACAGCCTAATTCCCTGAAATCAGCTTTAAGGACCTTCCACCTACCTCTAACTTTGTGATTTGTGCCAATGTGCACCATGACCACTGGATCCTCACCAGCCCCTCCCAGTAATCTGTCAACCCGATCAGCGATGTGTCGGACTCGAGTGCCAGGTAGGCAGCACACCGTTCGACGATCCCTGTCTTTGTGACAGATTGCCCTATCTGTTCCCCTAATAACTGAGTCTCCCACTACCAGAACCTGTCTATCCTGCCCTGCTCTCCTATTTCCCCCCTTGCTGGAGCAGACACTCCTCCGCCTTTCAGAGGACATGCCTTGCTGCAGCAGTGCTACTCCTGCACTAACACTCCCCTCATCTGCCAACTTAGCAAACTTATTGGGGTGTGCCAGATCAGGAATAGCCGCCCTGGTGCTCTTCCCTCTACCCCGCCTTCTAACTGTCACCCAGCTAGCTGCTTCATTGTCCTGCAGCTCCAACCTAGCATCCCCCCTCATCTATCCCATTGAGCGTCTGCTCAGTGAGCAGAAGACTCCTTTCCATATTGTCTATGGATCTCAGTGTTGCCAGCTGCACATTTAGATCCAGTATCTGGGCTTCCAAATGCACAACGTGCTCACATCTTGCACAGCAGTATGCACCCTCAACCGGCTGTTCAAGGATTTCATACATGCGGCAAGATGTGCACTGGATGGCATTGGCAATAGTGGAGCACATCCTAATGGGGATTGCAAAAGACAATAAGATAAGCAAAAATAAATAAAAAGTATTAATAAAATATAACAGCAATTCAGTAATACCTCCCTTGAAAACTCCCTGAATCCAAAGTCACTGAATCTCAAGTCACACACTTACCACAGTTCGCACTTACACTCAGGTCACACTCAGCTTGTTCACACTCGCTCAGGCAGAAGATTTAAAAGATTTTTTTCCCCTTTTACCAGCATACCACCTTGCTGCTCAATGCACTTCCAAAAGGAGTTGAGCCCCAACCAGCTGCCCCTTATAAACCCTTAATTATGGACTCCCACCCTTAATTAACACCTTGTGAATATAGTTACACCTCAAGATTTAAATGCAATATAGTTAACCCTTAAAAACACAGATAGTAAAATAAGAGATTAAAGATTAGAGAGAAAAAAAAAAAATAGGTTAAACAAGCCCCCAAGCCCCCCAAAAATTGTACAGGTAGAAAGCACTCTGCAACCTACAATTCAGCAACTCACACAGGTATTTGTTATAGGTTTTCCAAACACCTCTTCACTGAATCTCTAGTCACACACTTACCACAGTTCGCACTTACGCTCAGTTCACACTCGCTCAGGCAGAAGATTTAAAAGATTTTTTTTTTTTCCCCCTTTTACCAGCACACCACCTTGCTGCTCAATGCACTTCCAAAAGTGATTCAGGATTTCTGGTTTCTCCCACACCTGTTCATCATTTTGGGTGAGATTGTTCCTTTTTTATTAACTCTCACTAATTGTATGTTCTTCTACATTGTGGTACTATCAATGTGTTAGATGATTTTCATATGTGCTACCTAGGTAATGGTGTTACAATGTGGGTTATCAGTTACAAGTGTACCCAGAACAATGTGCCTTGGAACATATTGATTCTACTCTAGTTACTGTTTGAGTGGTCTCATATCCTAAGAGGGTTTTGTTGTCTCAGGTTTCATATGGCTATTTGACTGAAAATGTAGCCCATTCTCGCTTGTTTTTACTCACTGAGGGTGACACTATTTTATGCTTTTTTTTTTGAGTTTATTAAAAGTTACCTTGGCTGTATATTATTACCCCAAGTGTTTCACTAAAGTTTATAATGCCTGGGCATGAAAATAAAAAATCCTGTTTTTTTCCCACAAAAGGATCTTTTAGTCACCAATTTTTAATTTTCCCAATGGTAACAGGAGAAATTGGACCCCAAAAGTTGTCTAATTTGTCCTGAGTATGCTGGTACCCCATATCTGGGAGAAAACTACTGTTTGGGCACACGTCAGGCCTCGGAAGAGAAGTTGTGACGTTTTGGAATGCAGACTTTGATGGAATGGTCTGCGGGCGTCATGTTCCATTTGCAGAGCCCCTGATGTGCCCAAACAGTAAAAAAAACCCACAACTGACATCATTTTGGAAACGAGACCCCCAAGGAACTTATCTAGATGTGCCCCTTTTTGGAGCTAATCTACTGTTTCCTGTAAATCTAAGTAAATTAGTAGTGCATGGAGGTGTACAATTTGAAGCAATCTTTCATACACAGGCCAAGTTTTTCGGGGCAGGTGTTGCATTGACAAATGGTATTCCCTTTTTTTAACACACTCGGCACCTTTTTTGCGCCTTAACTTTATTTCCAGTTTTTGGGACCACCCCCTGGAAATGCTGACCTGGTGTGATACAAGCACCTTCAGTTCCGGAAGTACTGGGGCCCGCTCATTTCTGAGTGCCAAATATCAGGGACTTAACCACTACCTCCTGGAACTGAAGCTACGACATATCGGTGTGGCGTCCACATCATGACAGTGAACATTACCGTATGTACAATATGCACGGACAGCTTTTTGTACCACACCCTGGCCTTTCCCAAAGCAATGTACGGTTGGAGAAGGTGATGGGAGAGATCAACGACCCCCATGTTTTTGTTGTACCCCAGTACACAGTCCGATTTGCTGATCTGTGTAGAGGTACCTCGTACAGTGCTGAGGGCACGACCATCACCGTGTATAGTTGTCAAGAGAAGGACATCCCTCTTGTCCTTGTATTTGACCACCAGCAGGTGGTCACTACATTGGGTTCTGCTGTCACCCCTTCTGAGCATCTGCCCAAGTTGCATTTTCGGGAGGCCTCTCTGATTTTTGCCGACAGTACCGCAGGCTGTGGTACCTCGCGCAGAGAGGGATTTGAAGAGTGGGATGCTGTATAAAAGTTATCGGTGTAGAGGTGATAACCTTTATCCAGCAGTGGGTGCACCAAATCCCACACAATTTTCCCACTCACTCCCAGGACAGGAGGACATTCAGGGTGTCCTTTCCTTTGGAAACTCTAAATCTGTGTATGTACCCTGAGGTACTCTCACACAGTTTGCATAGTCTAATTCCGTACCTGACTTTCTTGCTGGGCAGGTACTGATGGAATCGGAGTCTTCCCTTAATATGAACTAAGGACTCATCCACGCAGCTGTCCCTTTGGGGCACTTACACTTCAGCAAACTTTTTGTTGAAGTGTTCGATGACTGACCAAACTTTGAACAGGCGGTCAAAGTTGGGGTCATCTTGTGGGGGACACTGTGCATTATCGGTATAATGCAGGACTTTGTGGATGGCCTCAAAACGCTCCAATATTGCTGAGTTTCTGGCTTCTTCAGGATCCCCATGTGAAGGACCAGGCCCCAAAACTGCAACATTTCAACTGGGTCTACAGGAGACCAGTTAGAATATGATGAACTGGGGTTTATGCCAAAAATTGACGAGCATATAAATTAGTTTGGCCCAACATGAGGCTAACAAAATCCTCAGAGAAAAAGACTTTGAAAAAGTCTATTTCTGTGAGGTTGGTGGTGTCAAACTTGATTCCTGATTCTGCCACAAAATCAGGAATCTGCGGCTCATAATTGTCGGGAGGCGAGGTCCATACGGGGTCCGCAATGGGGTGCGCTGGTTCATCTTCCTGTTCTGGAATGGTGGGCGCTGCCTCATCTTCTGTCCTGGAACGTCTGCGTGGAAGAGGAAGAGGATGAGGAACAAGAATAAAGAAATGTGGGATCCTCTCCCTCGCCATGAGTGTCGGAGGCAAGGAAAGCATATGACTCCCCCATTAAATAGCTCTGTTTGCACGAACGTATGTGTGTGTGGGGAGGGGATAGTGCATACTTGTCTGAAAAGAGAAGGCTAAAAGAAAAAGAACCAGGGAGAAAAAAAAAATGTCTGTGAAAAGAAAAGTGTAAAACACCAGGCAAGAGCTCTGATAAGTTAACCGTTTCAGCAGCAGCAGGACTTTCCCTAAACACCATCTTAGAGCATCAATCTTAGGCTGGTCCCGGCAGGGCACAGCACAGTAACACCGCGGCTGTGCCCTGCGATTGGCGCAATCGAAGTGATCGTCGATTATTCCAATCTGAGAAGTTGTTGCCAGGCACTGGCCTAGGATCAAAAACATCAGTACTCAATCCTAGGCTGGGACCTCACTGTTTTAGCCAATTTGATTGGCTGAAACAATGAGAGAGGCTGCGATTGGCTGTTCAGAATTGAACAGCCAATCACAGCGATTGTGAGGGCGGCTTTGCGTGAACACCCCACGAGATGCCGATACCATCTTTCCTAAGGTAAGATGGCGCCAGAATTTTAATGCGATCATCACATGGACGGAATAGTACGTCAGATGGCACAGAGTGGTTAAATGATAGTTACTCTTTAAGCAATGTTAAGCAGAAGAGTGGGCAAACATTCCTCCAGAACGATGTGAGAGGCAAAGTCATTCAGAAAACCAATACTTCCATTTATTGCTGCTGAATTTGGTTCTACAAACTATTGATTTACGGGGTGTACTTAATTTTTAACACGCTGATTTTTTACCTAGCTGTTCTTGAATAGATAATTAATGACATGGTATAATATGCCATGCGTTGTTGTTTATCTGAAGTTATATTTACCTAACTTTAAAGAGGTTGTTCACTACTTTTACATTGATGACCTATCCTAAGGACAGGTCATCAGCGTCTGATCGGCTGAGGTCTGACACCCGACCTCCTCCGCTGATGAGCAGATATTGGTGTCGGCTGGTGGAGGCTACCGGCCCAAGGTACTCATTTGCCACGCTGCTCTGACTACTTGTAGTGGCCAGGGCTTGGTACTGCACATCCGTCAATTAATTGGAGGTGGCTGTGTAGTGTGACAGAGCACCTTGGCAAGTGAGCACTTCCATCCGACAGTGATGCCAGCTGAACGGTGGGGATGCCGAATGTCTGACCCCCGGCCAATTAAGCAGTGATGACCTATTCTAAGGATAGGTCATCAATGTAAAAGCAGTGGACAACCTCTTTAAGACCTTCTAAGGACCAGATTTTTTTTCCCCCATTTTGCTCTGATACATGACACACATTAATAATGTCACCACTGGTCATAAGCTGCCGCGTTCTCACGCCCACATCAGAGTGCTCCGGCTGGCATGGTAAGAGGTCAGATGTGACTGCTCGCCAAACCATCCAAATTGTTGTGGGACATGGCTATTATTGGATTATTGCTGGAAAGATGAGTATAACTTTGTTATTTTATTTTTATTTTTGTGGAACAAATGGATAAAAGAGGATCAGGAATGTTTTATTTTAAATATAGGACTCTGTGTGTTTATTTCAATTAAAGTACTTAATTCTATGTATGTCTTTATTACATTTGACTATGAGGTTAGTAATGGGGGTGTCTTATAGATTCCTCTTACTTACTAACCCCAGGGCCTGATGTCAATGGCCATAAAACAGCTAACATCATATTACCACACTTGCCGCACCAGGGTTAGGGCTAAGATTGGAGGCTGAGCACCAGAATTGGAACACGTAATACATGCACCATTTCTGGGGAGGCTGAGGGCTTATGCTCTTAATCTGGGTGAGGGCCAATATCCATGACCCCTTTTTAGGATATTAATATCAGCCCACAACTGTCTGCATAGCCTTTGCTGGTTAGTAAATATAGGGGGACCCCACATCATTTTCTGGGGGCATCTCCCCTATAATAACCAGTAAACGCTAAGCAAACAGCTGTGAACTGATATTAATAATCTGGGAACCTTTATCGCTATTGGCTTCTTCCCAGAATATTAACATCAGCCCCCTCAGCTGGTTATGAAAATTACGAGGACCCCACACCGGTTTTGTATTTATTTATAAAATAAATAAAAGTACAGAAAAACAAGCACGCAAAACACGGCTTAGAAATCACACAGACATCTATCTATTTATCATGTTCCTCAACACTATCTTTATCTTTGAACATCTTTATTACATAAAACAACTCTAATTTCTAAGCTGCATTTCATTACATACTTGTCACACTGACAGCACACGGACACACACGGCTATCACACAGATGTCACATAAGTACACATGGATGGTACTCGGACACAGACCACAGATTTCACCAATACTGGTTATTCCAGTAAAGTAATCACCAGCGTGTGTAAAGTAGGCTTAAGACAGTGATTTTATCTAAACTAAAACACGTAGCTCAGTAAGGCACACATCGCTGGAATCTGGATCTCTGTCTCTATACTCCTCTTAGATTACTTGGCAAAAAGCTGGTGACAGTTTTCCTTTAAATGAAGGCAAATGTTCAAACTTAACAAAATTCGAAATAGATAAAGAAAAGGCAATTGACCTAAATGACCTTCCATATTTAAATCTACTTTATTTCAAAAGAACCTAATTGAAATAGGCAAGTAAGTGTTTCTGTCTTTAATGAATCCTCTTAAAGTCGCTGATATTTGTCTCCTGCAATCACATTTTTTCACGATTAGTTATTTTCATTGATATGCTTTGACTGTATCTTGCCTTATCAGATTAATGAGGCACATATTTTGTCAATTTAGTTAATCTGATTAGCTAATTATAATTTTCAAGTGAAGCTTGCATTAAGAATACAATAAGAATGCTAACCCCTCTACTGTATATCAATAGTTTCATCGCTCCTCTTCTGTTATGATTCCACCACACGGCGGGGAAGGAAGGTGCCACTGAGCTCCACCCCCCCGCTGACCCTACCTACTTGCCGGTCCCACCCTAGCCGGTGGGCAACAACTGGGCGGCGGTCCCTTCCTCGGCGTAAGTGCAGGGAGCTACAGTGAGGGTAAACCGAGGGTGGAATTAATGCTGGACAACCTAAGGGAGACAAGCAGCAGCAAGGAGGACTACCAGAGTGATACTAAAGAGAGAACGAACCTGAAGGGTTAATCCACGAAACCCAAAACTAACACACCAAACAGTACTAAACTTTCAGCGAAGACAAAGCGGAAAGCTAGAGTCCAGAGGTACTCAGACGAAAGAGAGACCGGGAGGCTGTCAGAGGTTGTACCGGGCAGCGCAGTGGAGAAGGCAGGAATCCGTACCACAAAAGAATCACCGGCAAGGAGTGAAAGCCCTGAGGAGTGCTAAATAGGAAGAAGGCGGGACATACGAACAGGAAACAGTGAAGCAGCCAATCACCAGAACGGGGAAGAATAATGGACGAAAAAGAACTAGTTGATCAGAAACTGAATATTCCGACTGGCTGTGTGGCACAGCCAGTAAGGCAGCGAAACTTGCTGTGGAACCCAGACTAGACCCGGTACGAATCTTGACATTACCCCCTCCTTTATGAGGGGCCTCCGGACCCTCACCCGGGGAAGGCTTCTCAGGAAAATCGACATGGAACCTCCTACACAACCTGGGGGCATGAACCTCGGAATGAGACACCCACGACCTCTCCTCAGGGCCATACCCCTTCCAGTCCACCAGGTACTGCAGGACCCCATGAACTTTCCTGGAGTCCAAGATCAAACTTGGGGTGACCAAGTACAACAACAGGAGCAGGAGGTGTGTCAGCAGGACAAGCTGGAGGTACATAAGGTTTTAGGAGAGAAACATGGAATACCCTATGCACTCTCATCGCCTGGGGGAGGTCCAATTTGACAGAAACAGAGTTGATTATCTGAGATATTTTAAAGGGCCCAATGTACCGGGGAGTCAGTTTACCAGAGGGGATTCTCAGTTTCAGATTTTTAGTAGAAAGCCACACTTTCTGCCCAACTTCAAAGGAAGGACTTCTCCTCCGCTTCCTATTAGCAAAGCGGCACTGTGACTCATGAGCCTTTTTGATGTTGCTTTGGACCTGCTCCCAAACCGACCGCAGATCAGAGGAAACAATCTCTACCTCAGGACTGTCCGAGGGGTCCTCAGAGAAAGAGCTGGATTTAGGGTGAAATCCCATGTTGCAGAAGAAGGGAGACATCCCTGTGGAAGAGTTCACCCTATTATTTATCCCAAACTCTGCCAAGGCAATAAAAGATGCCCAGGTCTCTTGCTTATCAGCCACATAGCAACGTAAGAATTGTTCAAGGGCTTGATTGGGCCGTTCTGTCTGCCCATTGGTCTCCGGGTGAAAGGCCGATGAGAAAGCAAGGGAAACGCCAAATTTACTACAGAAAGCTCTCCAGAATTTGGAGACAAATTGGGTACCCCTATCTGAGACAATATTAGAAGGAATTCCATGCAGCCGCACCACATGATTTAGAAACAAGGGGATCAATTGCTTGGCGGATGGTAATTTGGGTAAAGGAATAAAGTGCGCCATCTTACTAAAGCGATCTACCACAACCCACAAGGTAGTCATTCCCAGGGAGGGAGGTAAATCAGTAACAAAGTCCATGGACAGATGGGTCCATGGCTTGGAGGGAACAGGTAGAGGACATAGTTCTCCCAAAGGCCGTGAGCAGTTAACCTTAGACCGGGCACAAATGTCACACGCCTTGACATAGGCAGTGGCATCCCGGCGTAAAGTCGGCCACCAAAAATTTCTGGAGATTGACTCCATAGTACCCGAAATACCAGGGTGACCTGAAAGAGGAGAGTTGTAATATTCATTCAGCAGTCTCAAACGCAAATGACAGGGAACGAACCATTTATTATCAGGAGAGCCGGACGGAGACAAATGTTGAAATTGTTTAACTTCAGCAAACAAATCAGAGGTATTAGCAGCCAAAAACACTTTCTCAGGTAAAATGGGAACAGGTGGGATGTTTGACGGTTGTTCAGGCAAGAAGCTTCTAGATAGCGAGTCTGCTCTGGCGTTTTTGCAGCCGGGTCTGAAAGAAATCACAAAATTAAAACGTGAAAAGAACAACGCCCACCTTGCCTGTCTTGGATTTAGCTGTTTGGCCGTTTTGAGATATTCAAGATTCTTATGGTCGGTGAGGACAGTAACAGGATGTTTGGCCCCCTCCAGGAAATGCCGCCATTCCTCAAAGGCCAACTTTATAGCGAGCAGTTCCCTGTTCCCAATATCATAGTTTTTTCCGCTGGGGAAAACTTCTTTGAGAAGAATGCACAGGGTTTCAAATGAGTCAAAGACGAAGTCCCCTGTGAAAGTACTGCCCCCACCCCCGCTTCCGAGGCGTCAACCTCAACAACAAAGGGTCTCTCCTGATCGGGCTGGGTAAGAACAGGAGCAGTGGCAAAGCTCTCCTTAAGAAACGTGAAGGCGTCCACTGCATCCTTACTCCAGTTTACCAAGTCGGAACCTTTCACAGTAAGATCTGTGAGAGGTTTCACCACAATAGAGAAGTTTTTTTTATAAACTTGCGGTAAAAGTTGGCAAACCCCAGAAATCTTTGAAGATCTTTCAAAGATGCAGGACGAGCCCAATTAAGAACCGCTTTTACCTTCTCCGGCTCCATTGTGATGGCCTGGGGTGTCAAAATATGACCCAAAAAAGATAGACTTTGGACCCCGAAAATACACTTTTCTTGCTTGGCGAAAAGTTGGTTATTGCGGAGTACATCCCTTACATGATTCAAATGTGAGTCCCAGTCAGGAGAGAACACCAAAATATCATCCAGATAGACAATTACATAGCGGCCGATAGCATGTTGGAAAATATCATTGGTGAAATTTTGAAAAATCGCCGGAGCATTGCACAGCCCAAAGGGCATAACCAGACACTCGAAGTGGCCCTCGGGGGTATTGAAGGCGGTCTTCCACTCGTCGCCAGCCTTTACACGAATGAGATTATACGCCCCTCTCAGGTCCAACTTCGAGAACCATCGAGCCCCCTGAACCTGGTTAAACAGGTCCGGAATCAACAGTAGTGGATATTGGTTACGGACTGTTCTCATTAAGACCTCGGTAATCTACACACGGCCTGAGTCCTCCATCCTTTTTACTGATAAAAAAGAAACCTGTGGCCAGGGGTGAGGTGGACGGACGAATATGCCCCTTTCTTAGAGCCTCTTGTACATACTCACGTAAAGCTTCTCTTTCAGGAGGAGATAAATTGTATAAACGTCCCTTAGGGAATTTACAATTGGGAACCAAATTGATAGTACAGTCATAAGAGCGATGAGGTGGCAACCGCTCAGACTCCTTCATAGAAAAGACATCTGCGAATTGGCCCAAAAGACTCTGAAGAGAAGCTTGTACGGAGACGGTACCACAAACGTGTGTTAACAGGCATTTCTGTGAACAATCTGCACCCCACTTCTCTAATTCACCAGAAACCCAGTTAATGTTGGGATTATGGAGCTGGAGCCATGTGAGCCCCAGTATGACACTAGTTGGGAGGTCATGCATAACCAAAAATGACAGTTGTTCCACATGCAGTACACCAACCTGAAATGATAGCAATGGAGTACAGAGACTAATCTCCCCATTAGCTAGTGGGGTGTTATCAATACCAACTAATTTAGTGGGGTGAGCGAGTGGAATTAAAGAAATACCCAAAGAGACAGCAAACTCATAACACATAAAATTAGCAGTAGCCCCTGAATCAATCATGGCCACTCCTTCTCCCTTAGAGGAGGAGAAAGCAATAGAAATTGGCACTAAGAGTCTCTTAGAACTTAAAGGAATTACCTGTCCACCCACAGGCCTAGGTGGTGTATTCCGAGAAGATTCTTGTGGAGTGCAAGGGCGCCGCGGGCAATCCTTTATCAAGTGCCGAGGATCCCCGCAGTAAAAACAAGTTCCAAGTGCGTGGCGTGGACGGCAAGGACTAGGTTCTGTTGTAGTTTGCATGGCTCCCACTTCCATGGGTTCGGCAGCTGGAAGACTCGGAACAGCCAGAGTGACCCTAGAGAAAACGGAAACCTGCGCTGCTGCCTGCTCCGATCGCCTCGCCCTTAACCTGCGATCAATTCTGACCATTAAGGCCATCAGCTCCTCTAGAGACTGGGGCAGGGTGTAATGTACCAGTTCATCCTTTAGGGCTGGAGAAAGGCCCCGCTGAAATTGATTCCATAGGGCGGGATCATTCCAACGGGTAGCTAAGCTCCATCTATGAAACTGGGTGCAATAAATCTCTACCTCCTGATCACCCTGGAACAGGGAGGTGAGATTTGCCTCGGCCAGAGCTACTTGGTCAGGCTCATCATAAATATTCCCTAAGGCTTGAAAGAAGTCGTCTACTGAAACACGGAGATTTGAATCTGGCGGCAGAGAGAAGGCCCACTCTTGGGGCCCCTCCCGTAAGCGAGAGATTATGATACGGACTCTTTGAGCTGGAGGACCAGAAGAAAGAGGTCGTAATTGAAAATATAATTTACAATTTTCTCTAAAAGAAACAAATTGGCTTCTATCTCCGAAAAATGGCTCGGGTAAGTTAACTCTAGGCTCAGAATTAGTTGTCCCTGCCACGGCAGCTGCTTGAATTTGCTCCGGACGCTGGACCTGCGCAGCAAGATCTTGCACCAGCTGAGTAAGACCCTGCATCTGATTGACTAAGGAGGTCATAGCGTCCATTTGGTTGGCCGGTGATTATGTTATGATTCCACCACACGGCGGGGAAGGAAGGTGCCACTGAGCTCCACCCCCCCACTGACCCTACCTACTTGCCGGTCCCACCCTAGCCGGTGGGCGACAACTGGGCGGCGGTCCCTTCCTTGGCGTAAGTGCAGGGAGCTACAGTGAGGGTAAATCGAGGGTGGAATTAATGCTGGACAACCTAAGGGAGACAAGCAGCAGCAAGGAGGACTACCAGAGTGATACTAAAGAGAACGAACCTGAAGGGTTAATCCACGAAACCCAAAACTAACACACCAAACAGTACTAAACTTTCAGCGAAGACAAAGCAGAAAGCTAGAGTCCAGAGGTACTCAGACGAAAGAGAGACCGGGAGGCTGTCAGAGGTTGTACCGGGCAGCGCAGTGGAGAAGGCAGGAATCCGTACCACAAAAGAATCACCGGCAAGGAGTGAAAGCCCTGAGGAGTGCTAAATAGGAAGAAGGCGGGACATACGAACAGGAAACAGTGAAGCAGCCAATCACCAGAACGGGGAAGAATGATGGACGAAAAAGAACTAGTTGATCAGAAACTAAATATTCCGACTGGCTGTGTGGCACAGCCAGTAAGGCAGCGAAACTTGCTGTGGAACCCAGACTAGACCCCCGGTACGAATCCTGACACTTCTGCTTTAATATATTAAAGAGATAATTTGAGTTTTCTCTTGTTTGAAAACATAAATTTAATTAGTGGTGATATCTGTTATCCAAAGCCAACCTTAATTTTTAACTAGTCATATGTCATCTGGTGTTCTCGAGGACAGCTGTTGTAGATCATAACAAAATTGAGAAGTATGTAGCTTTTTTATTGTGATATGTATTTCTGAAGAAAAAACATAGACTATTGCTAAAAAAAACCAGTAGTGTAAATTACGCTCATTTATTTATTGATGCATTTTTTGACCCTTTTTAATCTTATGGGCTATAATTCATAAGGGTGGACAGTGTTGAGATTATACAGTAGATAATTTCTGTTGCATACTTGAGCATGATGGTTTTTTTTGCTTATTTGTTTTTTTAAATGTGAAATATGATTTCAGAGATATGGGCAGTTTTTTGGTTCTATTTTTATGGTCTTTATCAGGTAGGCATAGTTCACAGAACTCTCTGGGGACATGTCATTAGGCTACTCTGTATTATTAAAAAAAAAAACCTACAAGAGACAAAATGAGAAAAAACCCTGCTGTAACTAAATAAGTAAAATGCAAAACCGCATTTAAATAATACGGAGTTCTTAGTAATACTGTTTTTGATCAAAAAGAGCATAAAGCTATCCCACCATCGGCAAGGTGACTCTGATCAGGGCGGTCCTACACTGTCTAATATTAAAAACCTTACCATGTGTCAAAGTTGACCTCAGTGTGTGAATAAGGGCAGACAAAAGGACTGGGTCCCAACCAGTGGACACCAGTCAGGGGAAGCTTTTAACCCCTTAGTGACGGTGCCAATTTGCAGCTTAATGACCAGGCCAATTTTTACAATTCTGACCACTGTCATTTTATGAGGTTATAACTCTGGAACGCTTTAACAGATCCCGCTGATTCTGAGTTTGTTTTTTCATGACATATTTTAATTCATGCTAGTGGTAAAATTTCTTTGATATGACTTGCGTTTATTTATGAAAAAAATGGAAATATGGCGAAAAATTTTAAAATTTTGCAATTTTCAAAATTTTAATTTTACGCCCTTAAATCAGAGAGATGTCACACAAAATACTTAATAAATAACATTTCACACATGTCTACTTTACATCACCACAATTTTGGAACCAAAATTTTATTTTATTAGGAAGTTATAAGGGTTAAAATTTGACCAGCGATTTCTTATTTTTACAACAAAATTTACAAAACCATTTTTTTAGGGACCACCTCACATTTGAAGTTACTTTGAGGGGTCTATTTGACAGAAAATACCCAAAAGTGACACCATTCTAAAAACTAGACCCCTCAAGGTGCTCAAAACCACATTCAAGAAGTTTATTAGCCCTTTACGTGCTTCACAGGAACTGAAGCTATGTGGAAGGAAAAAAATTAACATTTAACTTTTTTTACAAACATTTTACTTCAGAACCATTTTTTTTATTTTCACAAGTGTAAAAATGAACCACAAAATTTGTTATGCAAGTTCTCCTAAATACGCCGATACCCCATATGTGGGGGTAAACAATTGTTTGGGTGCACAGCAGAGCTCAGAAGGGAAGGAGCGCCGTTTGACTTTTTTCAGTGCAGAATTGGCTGGAATTGAGATCGGACGCCATGTCGCATTTGGAGAGCCCCTGATGTGCCTAAACATTGGACATCCCCACAAGTAACACCATTTTGGAAACTAGACCCCTTAAGAAACTTATCTAGATGTGTGGTGAGCACGTTAACCCCCAAGTGCTTAACAGAAGTTTATAACATAGAGCCGTGAAAATAAAAAAAATCATATTTTTTCCGTAAAAATGATGTTTTCACCCCCAAATTTTTACTTTCACAAGGGTAAAAGGAAAAATTAAACCACAAAAGTTGTTGTGCAATTTGTCCTGAGTACACTGATACCCAATATGTGGGGAGGAACGACTGTTTGGACGCATGGCAGAGCTTGGAAGGGAAGGAGCGCCGTTTTGGAATGCAGACTTTGTTGGAATGGTCTGTGGGTGTCATGTTGCGCTTGCAGAGCCACTGATGTGCCTAAACAGTGGAAACCCCCCACAAGTGATGATATTTTGGAAACTAGTCCCCCCCAAGGAGCTTATCTAGATGTGTGGTGAGAACTTTGAACCCCCAAGTGCTTCACAGAAGTTTATAACGCAGAGCCGTGAAAATAAAAAATCATTTTTTTTCCACAAATGATTTTTTAGCCCGCAATTTTTTATTTTCACGATGGTAACAGGAGAAATTAGACCCAAAAGTTGTTGTCCAATTTGTCCCGAGTACCCTGGTACCCCATATGGTGGGGGGAACCACTGTTTGGGCACACGTTGGGGCTCGAAAGGGAAGTAGTGACGTTTTGGAATGCAGACTTTGATGGAATGGTCTGCGTGCATCATGTTGCGTTTTCAGAGCCCTTGATGTGACTAAACAGTAGAAACCCCCCACATGTGACCCCATTTTGGAAACTAGACCCAAGGAGGTTATCTAGATGTGTGGTGAGCACTTTGAACCCCTAAGTGATTCACAGAAGTTTATAACGCAGAGTCGTGAAAATAAAAAATCTTTTTTTTCCACAAAAATGATTTTTTTAGTCCCTAATTTTTTATTTTTTCCAAGGGAAGAGAAGAAACTAGAGCCCCAAAATTGTTGTGAAATTTGTCCCGAATATGCTGATGCCCCATATGTTGGGGTAAACCTCTTTTGGGCACACTTCGGGGCTCGGTAAGGAGGGTGCACCGTTTGACTTTTACAACGCAAAATTGACTGGTATCAATGGTGGTACCATGTCATGTTTGGAGACCCCCTGATGTGCGTAAACAGTGGAAACTCCTCAATTCTAACTCCAATCCTATCCCCAACTCACTCCTAACCCTAATCCCAACTGTTATGAATGGGTCACCGAGGAGGATAGCAGGCCCAGGCTAAGCCCCAGAAAACCAGAGAGGTTGGTAACTAAGCGGATGCAGACCCCTGATCCTGTCCACACAACTAGCAGTAGCCGTGGAGCGTACCTACGATGATCCTAAATGCCTCGGCACAGCCGGAGAGCTAACTAAGCCTAAAGCAAGAAAGGGGAAATCTAAATTGCCCCGGAGCAGACCCCAAAGGAATAGATAGCCCCCAAACATATGTTGTCGGTGAGACAAGATGAAAACACAAACGCAGGTAGAAAAATAGACTGAGCAAACGATGGGGCCCACACTGACTAGACAGGACAGGAAAGGAAAGACACTGTCTGCAATCACGCAAAATACCCTGCAAAAGTCCAACACGTCTGATGCAAAAAACACTGAAGTAACACGACTTTGCCCCCCCACTATATCAGCACTCTGGTATATTCTGAAAGCAAAGCAAAAAGAGACCAATATAAAAGGGGGCAAAGCAAACTGGCACATTCAGCAACATATGGGCGGTGATTCAGCACAGCCCCAGCTGGAGCTAGCTGACCTGCACCAAGCAGAAATAAACAAAATCAGATCAAATGCAAACAGAATAGCAAATGAACCACTTAGCAGAACATGCAGGGAAAGAGCAGGAGACATCAGACCTCAGGAGGCACAGGAAAAAATCACCAGCAGGGATAAAGGGAGTCAGCTGTCTTAAATCCCATTCAGAAACCCCAGATCTCCAATCGTCTTCCTCATTTATCAGGTGGCAAGCCTCTGTCAATCAGGTCAGCTCCACTACCTCCAGTAACCACCAGAGGGAGCCCAGAAAGAGAACTCTTAATCTGACCAGCTCCACTATCTTCAGTAATCACCAGAGGAAAGCCAGAGAGAGAATTCACAACACCCAACCCTAACCATGACTCTAACCACAAACCTAACACACCCCTAATCCGAACCCTAACCATAATCCCAACCCTAACCACAGCCCTAACCCTAATCCCAACCCTAGTCATAATTCTAACCACAAAGGTTACCCCAACACACCCCTATCCATAATCCCAACCCTAATCCTAACCCTAATCCCAACCCTAACCTTAATCCCAACCATAATCCCAACCCTAACTCTAATTCCAACACTAACCCTAATTCCAACCCTCACCCTAATGGAAAAATGTAAATAAGTATATTTTCTTTATTTCATTATTTTTCCCTAACATTGGGGGTGATAAAAGAGGGGTTTATTTACTATTTTTTTATTTTGATCACTGTGATAGGGTCCATCACAGTGACCAAAATGAACCAATAGGAAAAATCTTCCTAATGTTGCTGTGACGTCTGCCTGCGGTCTGGACTGCAGCCAGACAGCACCCCGAGAAACACTGATACCCTTTACCCCTATACAGGGATCTGGATTTATAGCAGAGCCCAGGAGGCACTGTCTGACTAGGAGCAATGACCAGAGCAGGACGGTCGCCAGAAAGGTGTTCCAATACAGGACACAGAGGCAATGATATCCGAGACTAAACCAGTCAGGCAGCAACGGTACAAAAACAGTAGACAGTAGCAGAGTCAGATTCCAGGCCGAAGCCAGAGTCATAAACCAGGAGAGTCGCAGAGGTACAGAATCGTTAGGCAGAAGCAGTCAGAATCCAGGCCGAAGTCAGAGTCATAAACCAGGAGAGTCGCAGAGGTACAGAATCGTTAGGCAGAAGCAGAGTCAGAATCCAGGCCAAAGTCAGAGTCATAAACCAGGAGAGTCGCAGAGGTACAGAATCGTTAGGCAGAAGCAGAGTCAGAAGTCCAGGCAAAAGTCAGAGTCAGTCAACAGCAATTCACACAGTAACACGCAGGGGAACCAAGAATATATCCGGCGGCTTGCAAGCCCAGTCCAAAGGTATTTGAGGGATCAGGTCATCCCTCACAGGCTCCCGGGCTGATGATGTCATCAGGACCGCCCCCAGGACCAGACCTGATGACGATGCACCAACCCCTTCATGACTGACAGAGGAGCGGAGTCTGTGTCCACTAGACGCCTGCGCAGAAGCCCTTTCACTGTTGCCACCATTACTCGGGCGCGAGCCACGGCGCCTCACAGTGGCTGAGGGCGGAACAGCAGGCCCTGAATTCGACGATGACATGTCAGTCCGGCGCCTCCTGGTAGCCGAGGCCTGGACAGCAGGCCCCGAGCCCGAGGGCGGCGTGACAGTCCGTCGCCTCCTAGTGGCTGAGGGCGGAACAGCAGGCCCCGAGTCTGACGGTGACGTGACAGTACCCCCCTCTCCAGGAGGGGCCTCCGGACCCTCAAAACCCGGTTTGTCAGGGTGAAGAAGATGAAATCTCCTAATTAATGCCTTAGCATGGACGTTCCCCGCAGGAACCCAGGACCTTTCTTCTGGGCCGTAGCCCTTCCAGTGTACCAGATACTGTACTGAGCCCCTCACAAGGCGGGAGTCAAGGATACCCTGGACTTCATACTCCAGAGCTCCCCCGACCGAAAAAGGAGGAGGAGGGGACTGAACAGGGTGAATGGGAGAACGATAAGGTTTGAGGAGAGACCTGTGGAATACGTTAGGCAATTTGAATGACTGTGGAAGTTTAAAGCGGAAGGCTACTGGGTTAACCACCTCGATAATTTCGTATGGGCCGATGAACCTGGGACCTAGTTTGGCGGACGGTACCTTAAGCTTGATATTTTTTGTAGAGAGCCAAACCTTGTCGCCAACTCCCAGGTGCGGCCCCTTAGATCGTCGTCTATTTGCAGCCGAAGCCTGTCTAACCTGAGCCCCTTTCAAATTTGAATTAACCTCAGACCAAATCGTTTTTAGCCGATGTATATTTTGCTCCACCCCAGGGAGCTCCGACATCCTGGCCAAAAACGACCCAAAGCGCGGATGTAGTCCAAGGTTACAAAAGAAAGGGGTAGTTTTAATGGAGTCTTGATATCGATTATTGAGGGCGAACTCAGCCAATGGCAGATGTTCCACCCAATCGGTCTGATGTCCTGACACATAACAGCGGAGGTATTGTTCCAGAGCTTGGTTAGTACGCTCAGTTTGACCATTAGTTTCGGGATGGTATGCCGAAGAAAAGGACAACTCCACACCAATGCGTCTACAGAATGCCCTCCAGAACTTCGAGACAAACTGGGTACCCCTGTCGGACACAATATTTGCCGGAACGCCGTGCAGACGTACAATGTGCAGGATAAACAACTTACTTAAAGTCTCAGAGTTAGGCAACCCAGACAGGGGAATAAAATGGCCCTGCTTGCTGAACCTGTCTACCACCACCCAGATACAAGTTTTCCCATCTGATGGCGGCAGGTCTGTAATGAAATCCATGGAGATGTGGGTCCATGGACTCTCAGGGGTGGGCAAGGACTGAAGCCAGCCGGCAGGGCGACTATGGAGGGACTTGGCGCGGGCACAGACTTCACACGCTGAAACATAGTCCTTACAGTCCTTGACCACCGTCGGCCACCAAAAGTTCCTAGTTACCAACCTGGTGGTATTATTGAGACCCGGATGGCCTGCCAGGACAGAGTCGTGCGATTCTTTTAGAACCTGCAGACGAAGGTTAGCCAGAACGAACAATTTTTTGGGGGGCGTAGTGTCAGGAACTTGCTCTGAAGACCTACGGATCTCCTCCAGAAGGTCCAAAGACACTGCCGACACGACAATTCCATTAGCCAATATTGGGACTGGTTCACAGTCCTCGGTCTGTGTGGGGCAGAAACTGCGAGAGAGGGCATCTGCCCTCACATTTTTAGTCCCGGGGCGGAAGGTGATTATAAAATCAAACCTGGAGAAAAACAAGGCCCACCTAGCCTGCCTGGGATTTAGTCTTTTAGCTGACTCTAGGTAGGTTAGGTTTTTGTGGTCTGTAATAACAGTGACCTTGTGTTTGGCACCTTCGAGGAAGTGGCGCCATTCCTCGAAGGCCCATTTGATCGCCAGTAATTCCCGATTACCGACGTCATAGTTTCCCTCCGTGGCAGAGAATTTGCGGGAGAAAAATGCACATGGGCGAAGCTGAGTGAGGGATGCAGTGCCTTGCGAGAGCACTGCTCCCACTCCGACTTCGGAGGCATCTACTTCAACAATAAAGGGGTGGTCCAAGTTTGGTTGAATCAACACCGGGTTGGCCACGAAGCACTCCTTTAGTGTAGAAAAAGCTCGGGTTGCCTCAGGATTCCAATTAGTCACGTCCGCCCCTTTTCGGGTAAGGTCCGTGAGTGGCTTGGCAATCTCAGAGAAACCCCTGATAAACTTGCGGTAATAATTCGCAAATCCCAAAAACCGCTGCAGCGCTTTCAGCGATTTGGGTTGCACCCAATCCTTAATGGGTTGAATCTTGGCAGGGTCCATGCGAAACCCCTTGCCTGAGACCATGTATCCTAAGAACTGTACCTCTTCAGCAAAAAAAAAAAAACACATTTTTCTAATTTCGCATACAAGGAGTTTTTTCGCAGTCTCTGCAATACCGAACGGACGTGTTGAGCATGTGTCACAGGGTCAGCCGAATAAATCAAAATGTCATCCAGATACACGACGACATACACCCCACAAATGTCCCTGAAAATGTCATTGACAAAGTGTTGAAATACGGCAGGTGCGTTACTGAGTCCGAACGGCATTACAAGGTACTCAAAGTGACCAAGAGGTGTATTAAAGGCCGTTTTCCATTCGTCACCGCTTCTTATGCGGACCAGATTATATGCCCCCCGGAGGTCAAGTTTAGTAAACCAGCGGGCTCCCAGTAGCTGATTAAACAGATCAGGAATGAGTGGGAGCGAGTACTGATTTTTTACAGTAATTGCGTTCAGCTCACGATAATCGATGCATGGTCTGAGTCCACCATCTTTTTTTTCTACAAAGAAAAACCCAGCTCCTACAGGTGAGGTGGAAGGTCTAATAAAGCCTTTACGTAGGCTGTCTGCTATGTAGTCATTCATGGCTACACGCTCCGGACCCGAGAGGTTGAATATTCTCCCCTTAGGGAGACGGGCACCAGGGACCAAGTCTATAGGACAGTCGTACTCTCTATGAGGAGGTAGTTTCTCAGACTCCACTATGGAGAAGACATCTTCATAATCTCCGAATGCATATGGAATGGAGGGGTTTTTAATTTTAACTTGGTTCACTGACAGTGACATACAGTGATTCTGACACCGTGGACTCCAGCGCACGATATCACCTATGCGCCAGTCAATAACTGGATTATGCTGGTGCAACCATGGCATGCCTAACACAACTGGATCTGATAAATTGTGTATAACAAAAAATGACATTTGTTCGTTATGTAATGTCCCCACTGACATAGAAATTTCGTCAGTAATGAATTCCACGCCTCCCTGGTCTATAGATGTACCATTAATTGTAATAGTCTGAATAGGCACTTTAAGCTTTAGCAGAGGTACACCCAGACTCTTAGCAAATAAAAAATCCATAAGGTTGCCGGCAGCACCACAATCCACATAAGCCTTCACACACAGACGTTTCTTAGCAAAAGAAAGGGAAACTGGTAACAACAGTTTGGCCGCTTTTGCGGGCAATACCTGACCCCCAGCGCTGTCCAGGGGGCGATGCTCCAGGAATGTGGATTTCCAACAGCCAGCATTTTCTTTGAAGCTTCCAGGCTGCAGCATGCTTGAGCCTGAGAGTGACCTTCCAGGCTGTGCAATGTAACAGGTGTTTGGGCCAGGAATCAGCTCAGTCAGGAGGAAGAAAAAAAAAAGGTAAGGAAAACTGCTTTTATATGTGTTAAGTATAGACACAAGAGCAGTTTTATTTTTTTGGGCCGGATATAATGTAACGTCTGCCTGCGGTCTGGACTGCAGCCAGACAGCACCCCGAGAAACACTGATACCCTTTACCCCTATACAGGGATCTGGATTTATAGCAGAGCCCAGGAGGCACTGTCTGACTAGGAGCAATGACCAGAGCAGGACGGTCGCCAGAAAGGTGTTCCAATACAGGACACAGAGGCAATGATATCCGAGACTAAACCAGTCAGGCAGCAACGGTACAAAAACAGTAGACAGTAGCAGAGTCAGATTCCAGGCCGAAGCCAGAGTCATAAACCAGGAGAGTCGCAGAGGTACAGAATCATTAGGCAGAAGCAGAGTCAGAATCCAGGCCAAAGTCAGAGTCATAAACCAGGAGAGTCGCAGAGGTACAGAATCGTTAGGCAGAAGCAGAGTCAGAATCCAGGCCAAAGTCAGAGTCATAAACCAGGAGAGTCGCAGAGGTACAGAATCGTTAGGCAGAAGCAGAGTCAGAAGTCCAGGCAAAAGTCAGAGTCAGTCAACAGCAATTCACACAGTAACACGCAGGGGAACCAAGAATATATCCGGCGGCTTGCAAGCCCAGTCCAAAGGTATTTGAGGGATCAGGTCATCCCTCACAGGCTCCCGGGCTGATGATGTCATCAGGACCGCCCCCAGGACCAGACCTGATGACGATGCACCAACCCCTTCATGACTGACAGAGGAGCGGAGTCTGTGTCCACTAGACGCCTGCGCAGAAGCCCTTTCACTGTTGCCGCCATTACTCGGGCGCGAGCCACGGCGCCTCACAGTGGCTGAGGGCGGAACAGCAGGCCCTGAATTCAACGATGACATGTCAGTCCGGCGCCTCCTGGTAGCCGAGGCCTGGACAGCAGGCCCCGAGCCCGAGGGCGGCGTGACAGTCCGTCGCCTCCTAGTGGCTGAGGGCGGAACAGCAGGCCCCGAGTCTGACGGTGACGTGACAGTTGCCAGGTGCCGGCTGGCAGATCTCGGCAGGCGCACTGCGCATATGCGTGCCATTTTTTTTCCCCAGAGGAGAAGCACGCGGGCCGAGGACCACCGGGAGGTACCGGGGGGATCGAGGACCCTATTTCTCTCTCCTCTGATGTGCGATCACATCAGAGGAGAGAGAAATTAATTGGCACATTTGCCTTTTTTTGCGGTCGCTGTTATACGGTTAATAACGGCGATCGTAAAAACTGACCCGAATCATGTTCTCTGGGGTCTTGGCTACCCCCAGCAGCCGAGACCCTGGAGAAAATCCAACTCTGGGGGGCGCTATAGATTTTTTCCACAAAAAAAAGGGAGAAAAGACTAGGCTAATGATGGTATGCACATCTCAATAGACAATAAAAAACCTTTATTTCATATTGGATACAATAAGCTAAAAACATTTAAAATACAGACAAAGAACCAATGACCCAGACAACCCCAAAAAACAGGTAATATGAACCTAAGATGTGGCCCATATTGGACTATTCATAGCCACCCTTTAGCAGGCACATATCATGCAATTCTATATAACAAGACAGCCATGTACATTGCAGGCAAAGATAAGGCAGAAAAACAGACTTGATATCAAGCATATAATAAAACAATGTAAGAAAATTTGTAAATCTAAGGCTGGTTTCACATTTGCGTTTTTTAGCGCTGGAAAAAAACGCATACGTGCGCATGCGATTTTTCCCCTATATTTAACATGGGTGCGCATACATGCGCGCTTGTAAGCGCATGTATGCGATTTTCATGCGCTGCGTTTTTTTGGGGTGTGCGTTGGTATTTTCCAGACGCTGCATGTTGCATTTTTTGGCCCTGGAAAAAAGCGCATGCGCACGTATGCGCACGTTTTGCACTAAAAATGGCCATTATAGCCTATGGATGCGCATACGTGCGCACTGGCATGCGCAGGTATGCGATTTTTTAGCGCTGCGTTTTTTGGGTGGTGTCCACTTTTTATCCTAGTTAGAATCTTCTAAAGTCAAAAAAAAAAAGTCTATATAAAGGAGGTGCCTGCCAAAACTCTGCCACTACTACACTGACAGATTGAAGAGCAGACAGTCAACCAAGAACCCATTATATCAGCGAAGAATGTGAGTATATTACATTATATGCCTGTCCTTTTAAATTATGTATGTACTAATGATTTTTATTATTTTTACATGCAGTATGTCTTCAGAATCCGAGTATTCCCCATCGCGGCAGGAATTGGCGCAAGCAGACCGTGAGGTGATTATTTTCGTGCATCTGGTAAGTATATCTGCTGCTTCTCCAAATCTCTTACGTTTTTTTCAACTTTCTTAAGACATCGTCATCATCATCTGCGGACGGCACTAGTGAGGGCGAAGAGCAGGAGCAGCGAAGCCAAGTCCCGGTGGTGATACGGAATGTAAGTATCAAATGATTTGTAATGTTCTTTATTTTTTATCTTCTATTTTTACTCATTTTTTTGTTTCTTTTTTTGTAACTTTTTATTCAATTTAAATTTGATTATTCTAATGAATGTGTTTTGTCTAGGTTCCACAACGGGATGAAGACGTCTACCTGGATAATGAGCAGCTCATCAGCCTGGTCCAGGAGCGTTCGCCGTTGTGGGACAGCCGTGACCGGCTGTACAAGGACAATGTGGTGACCGGGAGGCTATGGAATGAGGTGGCCGCAGCGTTGATGGATGGCTGGGACAGCGCCACAGCATCCTCCAAAAAGGCGTTTAGTGAGTATTTCCCTGCTCTGTATTGTGCCGCAGTGACTGTTGTCCTTGACGGCACTGTTGGGTTTCGTGCTAGGCGTATTCTAGCAGGAAACCCAACAGTGTCATCGGGGTCTACAGTGACTGCTTTGAGTATTGTATTGCTACATTGTGCCGCAGTGACTGTTGTCCTTGACGGCACTGTTGGGTTTCGTGCTAGGCGTATTCTAGCAGGAAACCCAACAGTTTCATCGGGGTCTACAGTGACTGCTTTGAGTATTGTATTGCTACATTGTGCCGCAGTGACTGTTGTCCTTGACGGCACTGTTGGGTTTCGTGCTAGGCGTATTCTAGCAGGAAACCCAACAGTGTCATCGGGGTCTACAGTGACTGCTTTGAGTATTGTATTGCTAGATTGTGCCGCAGTGACTGTTGTCCTTGACGGCACTGTTGGGTTTCGTGCTAGGCGTATTCTAGCAGGAAACCCAACAGTGTCATCGGGGTCTACAGTGACTGCTTTGAGTATTGTATTGCTAGATTGTGCCGCAGTGACTGTTGTCCTTGACGGCACTGTTGGGTTTAATGCTAGGCGTATTCTAGCAGGAAACCCAACAGTGTCATCGGGGTCTACAGTGACTGCTTTGAGTATTGTATTGCTCTGTATTGTGCCGCAGTGACTGTTGTCCTTGACGGCACTGTTGGGTTTCGTGCTAGGCGTATTCTAGCAGGAAACCCAACAGTTTCATCGGGGTCTACAGTGACTGCTTTGAGTATTGTATTGCTACATTGTGCCGCAGTGACTGTTGTCCTTGACGGCACTGTTGGGTTTCGTGCTAGGCGTATTCTAGCAGGAAACCCAACAGTGTCATCGGGGTCTACAGTGACTGCTTTGAGTATTGTATTGCTACATTGTGCCGCAGTGACTGTTGTCCTTGACGGCACTGTTGGGTTTCGTGCTAGGCGTATTCTAGCAGGAAACCCAACAGTGTCATCGGGGTCTACAGTGACTGCTTTGAGTATTGTATTGCTACATTGTGCCGCAGTGACTGTTGTCCTTGACGGCACTGTTGGGTTTCGTGCTAGGCGTATTCTAGCAGGAAACCCAACAGTGTCATCGGGGTCTACAGTGACTGCTTTGAGTATTGTATTGCTAGATTGTGCCGCAGTGACTGTTGTCCTTGACGGCACTGTTGGGTTTCGTGCTAGGCGTATTCTAGCAGGAAACCCAACAGTGTCATCGGGGTCTACAGTGACTGCTTTGAGTATTGTATTGCTACATTGTGCCGCAGTGACTGTTGTCCTTGACGGCACTGTTTTTTTTTATCAACAGTGGACAAAGTCCGAACACGTTGGCGTTCGATCAAGGACCGCTTCAACAGTGATGTTCGTGCTGAGGGCCAGGTTCGCAGTGGATCTGCGTCAAGGACCAGAACTAGATACCGTCACTATCACGCGTTGCAGTTCCTAAGACCGGTCCTTGCCACAAGATCGTAAGTATTATACATTTTGGGTTTTTATTTTTATTAATCTGTGTTTTTCTAATCCACAGCTGATGCTTCTTGTAAAGGCATGGTAGTAATGATTTTCCTTTCTTCCACAGCACCTGGAGCAGCACCCTGCAACCTGGCCCTGGAGCGGTCCTTCCTCGGACGTCCTCTGACCCGTCCCAGCCATCCGACAGCCAGGAAGCACCTTGCAGGTCAACCACACACACAGCTGGTGACCAGGAAGCTGGGCCATCAGGTGTTCCCCTGTCCCAGGTCTCTGCCACTGGTTATGCGGGCACTACCCGCCAGCGGCAGAGGGCCTTGGACAGGAATGTCTTGCCCGAGTTTATGCATTTGAGCGAGACATTTAATTCCAGCCTCAAGTCACTGTCCGACAGAGTTGAAAGCGGTTTTGCACTCATGGAACGTGGTTTTAACCACTTTGAACACCGCTTCAATTCTGTAGAACAGCGCCTTGACCGTCTGGAGGCCGACCTCAACAGACCAGCACACCATTTTTTTAGTAAGATTGAAAAGGGCATGGCGGAACACCTTAGTCCTGATCAACAGCTGAATGTGCTGCAGGCCTGCAACAATGCTTTCTTGCAGGCTATGCAGCATAATCGGTACGGTCAGCAGTCAGTGGTGTCCTTTCCACCTGTGCCACCATTGACTCGCTTCACCTCACTACCGACTTGTGCTGCATACCACTGCACGGACACCTCTATTCAAAGCCAGGACACCCACCGTTACACCACCACAAGTCTGAGTGCAGCTGGTCACTTCACCGACACCACCATGGCAAGCGCTGCTCCTGTCTGGAGCACCACCGCCAATCCCATGCATGCGTGGAGCTCAGCCACCACTAGGCAAACATGGAACAGCCCTGCCGCTACAACAACATGTAGTAGCCCTGCCACCACCACTCTGCAAACCTGGGCCATCACTGCCGCCACCAGTCCTCCTGCAAGGACGAGCACTGACAACGAAGAGCAGCAGCAGCCACCTCAGCAGCAGCAGCCACCTCAGCAGCAGCAGCCACCTCAGCAGCAGCCGCAACCACCTCAGCAGCAGCAGCCACCTCAGCAGCAGCAGCCACCTCAGCAGCAGCCGCCACCTCAGCAGCAGCCGCCACCTCTGCAGCAGCAGCCGCCACCTCAGCAGCAGCAGCCATACCAGCAGACGGGGGACCTACATTCCATATTTGCCCCTACTTCAAGGCGTAATCAGTCAAGGCGGGCATTGGGCCAAAGTCGGTCCAGGCACACAAGCCTACGGCGACATGCCATTACAACTAATGTAACTGAACAGATTTCCTCTCCTACAAGTGTTCCAAGTTTAATTCCCTTAACTGGACTACCTTCCCCCACAAGTTTTGTTGCCCCTTCCCCTCAAACACCGTCTTCAACTGCAAGTGTTGCATATTCCCTGCACACCCCCAAATTGAAACCATCTGCCCCCAAACGCCGTAAAAAATAATTTTTAGTTTTTTTTTTGTGATAAAAAATAAATTTACATTTGTGGTTCACCATTAATAAGTTTCATTAATGTTGTTTGCGCCGCTCACACACACTGATGGGTAAATACATGTTAAAAAACAACCCAAGGGCTAGTATAGTCATATGTGAAATAACATGGACTAGTATAGTCATTCCAAGGCCTAGTGTAATAACTCTAGTTTTACCAAATAGAATCTGGTTTCATGAAAAACAAACTGTTGAAACTTGTCTAAAAAATAAGTTTCTTTCTAGTTTCACCAGTTTGTTTTTTGTGAAACAAGATGCTAGTTGTTAAAAATCGAGTTATTACAGTAGGCCTTGGTATGACTATACTAGGCCGTGGTATTTCACATATTACTATACTACTAGCCCCAAGGCCTACTATACTCATATTTGAAATACCACGGCCTAGTATAGTCATTACAAGGCCTAGTGTAATAACTCTAGTTTTACCAAATAGAATCTGGTTTCATGAAAAACAAATTGTTGAAACTTGTCTAAAAAATAAGTTTCTTTCTAGTTTCACCACTTTGTTTTTTGTGAAACAAGATGCTAGTTGTTAAAAATCGAGTTATTACAGTAGGCCTTGGTATGACTATACTAGGCCGTGGTATTTCACATATTACTATACTACTAGCCCCAAGGCCTACTGTACTCATATTTGAAATACCACGGCCTAGTATAGTCATTCCAAGGCCTAGTGTAATAACTCTAGTTTTACCAAATAGAATCTGGTTTCATGAAAAACAAATTGTTGAAACTTGTCTAAAAAATAAGTTTCTTTCTAGTTTCACCACTTTGTTTTTTGTGAAACAAGATGCTAGTTGTTAAAAATCGAGTTATTACAGTAGGCCTTGGTATGACTATACTAGGCCGTGGTATTTCACATATTACTATACTACTAGCCCCAAGGCCTACTGTACTCATATTTGAAATACCACGGCCTAGTATAGTCATTCCAAGGCCTAGTGTAATAACTCTAGTTTTACCAAATAGAATCTGGTTTCATGAAAAACAAATTGTTGAAACTTGTCTAAAAAATAAGTTTCTTTCTAGTTTCACCACTTTGTTTTTTGTGAAACAAGATGCTAGTTGTTAAAAATCGAGTTATTACAGTAGGCCTTGGTATGACTATACTAGGCCGTGGTATTTCACATATTACTATACTACTAGCCCCAAGGCCTACTGTACTCATATTTGAAATACCACAGCCTAGTATAGTCATTCCAAGGCCTAGTGTAATAACTCTAGTTTTACCAACTAGAATCTATTTTCAAACTGTTGAAACTTGTCAAGTTTCACCCGTTTGTTTTTTGTGAAACAAGATACTAGTTGGCCAAAATCGAGTAGGCCTTGTTATGACTATACTAGGACGTGGTATTTCACATATTACTATACTACTAGCCCCAAGGCCTACTATACTCATATTTGAAATACCACGGCCTAGTATAGTCATTCCAAGGCCTAGTGTAATAACTTGTAATGGAGCAGATTACATGAGCAGATTACATTCATCCACTCAATGCTGACTTGTATTCCCCATGGACTTTCATTGGGGTTGGGTTTTGAGGGTTGTGTTTTGAGAAAATCACATACTTTGTTTTAAACTAGTTGCACAATTTTCTCTTGAAAAAAAATGGTTTCCTGATTCATGGACTGCAGCTTTGCTCATTCCAATATATTTCACGCAGACTAGCAATGCTGCATTTTAACTCGTATGTGTATTTACCTGCCCAGGTGTGTGAACATAACAAAATTCAGTTATACATGGGAAGTTTTTTAATTAATTGGAGTTTAAAAAATATAGTGCACTCAGTAATGGTATCAAATAAGGATTTTTATTACCATAAACAAAAACATTACACCATTTCATCTTGCCAGTGCACCCGTCCTACATCAGAAATAAAGTAGGCCGCAAATTTGTCCCTCATTTGGCCAACTTCAACGGATGACCTGAGAGTGTGCTGAGTGAATTCAGGCAATGGGTTAGGAGCATCATCGTCCAGTTCAAAGGTCGGGTGCTCTTTAGCCATCACAAAGTTATGTAGAACCACACAGGCCTTCACCACCTCATCGACTGTTTCAAGTTTAAGATTAATGGCCGTGCCCAGAATTCGCCATCTGGAAACAAGAATCCCAAAAGCACACTCGACAGTTCTTCTGGCCCTGGTCAACCTGTAATTAAAAATTTTTTTGGTGTGGTCCAAGTCCCGGCTGGAGTAGGGTTTCAGTAAGTTTCCGCACATTTGAAAAGCCTCATCGCCAACCATTACAAAGGGCAGTGGCGGAGCTTCAGTGTGAGGAAGAGGCCGTGGCATAGGGAAATTAAATTGGTTGCCATACAACCTCCGGCCCATGTCTGAGTTTTTAAAAGCCTGCGAGTCATTACCACGGCCAAATGCTCCAATGTCCACTGCTACAAACATACATCCGGCATCCGCAATTGCAATGAGTACTATTGAAAAGTACTTTTTGTAATTATAGTACTCAGATCCCGTTCTTTGGGGTTTGATGATCCGTATGTGTTTCCCATCAACAGCTCCCAAACAGTTGGGAAAATTGCATACTGTCCAGAATTTGTCAGCAATTTCCATCCACTTTTCAGCGGTGGGCAGGGGCATAAATTCTGGGCAAAGAACATTCCAGAGAGCCCGGCAGGTGTCAGCAACAATTCCAGACAAGGTAGAGATTCCAATACGGTACTGGAAGTGTAGTGAGGATAGGGTTTCTCCAGTCGCCAGGAATCTGTGAACAGACAAAGAAGTAAAATTAATATTTATGTATATTATTTTTAAAAACTATAAAAAAAATATTAGTACATTCACGAAAACTAATTACCCAAGGTTTTGAATACTAAATTTACAAAAAAAAACATCAGACCACACCCCTTTGTTTTTAAAACATACCGTAATGTCACCAGTAGCCGTTCCTCAGGAGGAATCGCACGACGGAGCTGTGTGTCCTGTCTCCGGATGGATTGTTGGACACGAGCAAGCAAATCCATGAAACTTTCGTGGGACATCCGGATATAATCAGTAAATTTCTCCGGGTTTGCACGTAGCTCGCTGTAGAGGGTGTGGTATGCCCCACGGCTCTCCCGGAGTTCAACAATCGGATGTATCCACATACGCCGCCGTCTTCGCTGCCTCTCTCTCTTCCTTTGTTCATGGCAAGCAACTGCATACGCCTGAGCCATCGCGATGTCCAAATCCAAGTTGAAGTGAAAACTCTTCCAGCGCAGATCCATGGTCACGAGAAGAATCAAGCAAATGTGAAGAATACTGTAGACAGGGTCTATATATATTAACATACCACACCCACAATGAAGTCCCATTGGTCTTGTGTGTTGTTGAATGGTTGTTTTTTCTTTTTTGTGGGGTTTTTCCAAAATCTGTAAAAAAACGCAAACGCACAAAAAACGCATACAAACGCGCAAAAACGCTGCGTTTTTTTCCTGCATGCGCATTAAAATGCTGGAAAAAAACGCAGCGTTTGTATGCATTTGTATGCGTTTTTTTAATGCGTTTTTTTGCGGGAAAAACGCGCTGCAAAAAAAAGCAAGTGTGAAACTAGCCTTAACTACCCTAAAGCACGTGGAACTAACCACAGAATGAAATTGCCTAGTGCAAAAGACACCCAAGAATGGTTATACCATGGCTGAAACTGCAAAGTTGCAGCGGATGCATAATGAGCAAATTAGAACCACCAGATACAGGTCAGAGCGGCAAGAGTCGCAAAGGGGTTAAAGAAAGGAGGTGGAAGGCAGGCCCCACGCGTATCGCCGCTGCGACTGGCGGCTTCATCACTGGAGATTGAGATATGACAGTAGTGCACCCCTCCTTTTGCATTTCATACACTTTTTCCACAGCGCCGTTAATTACGCCGTTAAAAGGCGTATCGGCGGTCATTAATGGGTTAAAGATTTCCAGCTCAGGAGAGGGAGGCCACACCTCGGCTTGCACAGAATGTAAAAATACAAAGAAAATGCGCAAAAATAGAGCTTGGTTTGAGTTGTTATACATGCAGCACATAAATGCTTGTTTATATTGGTCATAAAGCATACAAAACCTACAAGAGACAAAATGAGCAAAACCTCTGCTCTAACTAAATAAGTAAAAAGCAAAAGTGCATTTAAATAATATAGAGTTCTTAGTAATATTGATTATGATCAAAAATAGCATAAAAGCCGTCCCACCGTCGACAAGGTGACTCTGATCGAGGCGGTCCTACACTGTCTAATATTAAAAACCTTACCATGTGTCAAAATTGACCTCAGTGTGTGAATAAGGGCAGACAAAAGGACCGGGTCTCAGCCAGCGGACACCAGTCAGGGGAAGCCTTTAAATACAATTTCCAGCTCAGGAGAGGGAGGCCACACCCCGGCTTGCACAGAATGCAAAAATACAAAGAAAAATTGAGTTTTGTTTGAGTTGGTATACATGCAGCACATAAATGCATGTTCACATGGCCATAAAGCACACAAAACCTACAAGAGACAAAATGAGCAAAACACTGCTGTAACTAAATAAGTAAAAAACAAAAGAGCATTTAAATAATAATTATAATAATAGTAATTTTTTGGTGTGCTTTATGGCCAGTGTGAACATGCATTTATGTGTTTTTACACTGTGTTATTACCCTGTTAACAACACGTCCTTGGCAAAGATTACAAAAATATGCAGTAAATAAATAAGCCCACAACTCTGAAACTGTATGACAACTTAAAAAAAGAAAAGGAAAGAAACAGAACAGTCAGGGAGCAGCGGGAATAAAATGAAAGCAAGAACTGGACCCTTTTGACCCAATGACAGGTCCCCTTTTTGAACCAGAAACTATTGTCTGGCTATGCATCACGTTTGTAGAAGGTGTGAGAATCATGTGGGAATAGTGGATGAGGGCAGGTATATCTCGCCCAAATACCTTTCCTATGTTGCCTAGTCTGGTCAGTATCTCACCTGGTTGCTGATGAATAATGGGAGGGCGGATATGAAAGGATGCCATGTGGTTGTGTGAGTGTCTCAGCCTGGGAACACAGAGAGCCTGTCTGTGTGAGAGACACACGTGAGTGAAAGCAGTGCCCACTGCAACTGTGGTTTGGCTGGACGGGAGAAGCCCGCCAGTTGGTAGTTAGGCTGTACCTTGTTTAGTTAGTGCCGGACAGGCAAGGATTTGTTTTATTTCCTTTATGCATTGCTTTCACCGTTAATAAACCTGACCCAGTGTCAGTTATCCCGAATCCCAGCTCTGCGCCTGAGCTTCAGGCTGAATGCACGTGACCTTTGACCCCAGCAAAGGCGATCCCGGAGTGTTTTATCACATTGTGGTGGAGAACGTGGGCATCACGTTGGAAGCATGAGCATGGAGGACGTGGTGAAAGTGCTGGTACAGTCCACCGCCGTCCAGCAAGAAGCTAATCGGGTGATGATGGCCCAGCTGAAGGAGTTGGTGGACATGACAGCTACCGATCGTTCGATTCTCCAGCAGGTGGCGCAGCGCCTGGCAAGCTTACCTGAGGTTAACCTGGAAGCAGAGTTGAGAGTGATTCACGTGAGTCGGTACTGGCAGAAGATGACGACCGAAGATGACGTCGAGGCATACCTGACCACATTTGAATGGACGGCGGTGCGAGAAAAATGGCCGAAGGCATGATGGGCCGGCCTGATTGCCCCGTTTCTTTCTGGTGAGGCCCAAAAGGCTTATTATGACTTAGAGCCTGAAGCTGCGCCGGACTTTGACAAACTGAAAGCCGAGATCTTGGCCCGGCTGGGAGTGACGACCGCTGTCCGTGCACAGAGAGTGCATCAATGGACTTATCAGCCGGATAAACCACCGTGGTCACAGATGTTCGACCTGATCCACGTGACGAAGAAGTGGCTACAACCCGAGGTGTTGACAGCGCCAGAGATAATCCAGAGAGTCGTCATGGACAAGTACCTGAGAGCTCTACCGCCAGCCCTGAGGAAGTGGGTAAGCCATGGAAATCCTACGACGGCAGATCAACTGGTGGATCTGGTTGAACGTTACTCCATGGAGGAAGAACTCCGAGACGACGCTACCCCACCTCGTTCTTCATCATCTCCACGTGGAACCGGTAAGACTTTTCCAGGGAGTAGGGGAGAAGGAAAAATCCCTAAGACAGTGGGGGAGGAAAACGGGACTGCCTGCACTGCGAGGCCGAGAGTAACGAACTATGGTCTAAGCAAGGGGCCCGTTAGGTGTTTCCGCTGCCAAGAGATGGGCCACATTGCTGCGAACTGTCCGGTCACTACTGAACCCATGCAGTGCGACGTCACAGACTCTAAAAACCGCATGTCTATGGTTGCACGGGTAGTGAGTGTGAATGCCGGTCAAAAGGATGTGGAAAAACACTTGTGTGATTTAACAGTTGATTGCAAAAATGTGGTGGCATTGTTAGACTCGGGAAGTGTGGTGACTCTGGTGAAGGCCAGTCTGGTGTCAGCCCCGACTGGACCATCAGACAAATTTTCTGTAACGTGTGTGCATGGAGACACCTGTTCGTACCTCACCACGGTCATATGCATTACTACTTCCTATGGGTCTGTGCAACATAAAATGGGACTCGTCCCTGCGTTATTGCATGATGTTATCTTGGGCTGGGATTTTCCCCACTTCTGGCAATTGTGGGAGAATCAGTTGATGCCTGTAGTGTCGTGATGTCGGCGATAAAGAATTCAGAGACGTACGCTGATGTGCTGGTGCTTGGCTGCCAGGCCGTGCTTTTTTTTTATTCCTTACTTCCTCCTTCCTCTCTACGTCCCTCCCCCGACTCCTCCTCTCCCCTACATCACTGTTACTAGGCAAAGAATGCAAACAAGGGCAACAGCCCACAAACAACAGGCAATGTGACAACATCACACCTCTTCTTTTCTCCCAACAAAAAAAACTGAAACATTTGAAGAATATTGTCGTTCAAACATTAAGTCTCACTGCAGAACATAGTCTGTAAGGTGGGCAGGTGGTCTTCGATAGGTCCTAGTCGGATAGCGGTGAGACAGCCCATCACCAGATGAGCCTTGAGTATCCCCGGAGACATCCCCTGTTAGGCTTATGGCATCTCCAGTCTCTGGCAGGAAGTCGTCGCTCTCCGCTTCCTCAATAGGCGTGGTTTTTGGGACGTGGCCCCGGAGTTTTTTAAAGTGGGACACATTTCGTGTGACCTGACGACTTTGATTCCGGGCAGTAACCATGGTGCCCTTAACGTCTATAACTTGAAAGGGTTCCGGATAGTACGGTGACGCAAACTTGCTAGTCGCTTTTAACCTTTGTGCTAGGACCCAATCGCCCACCTGTATTGCCGGCTGTCTGCCTCGATGGTTGCGCTTATCTGCGTACCGTTTCATCTTTTCCTTTGATATGGAGTCATTAATAGAAATCGGGGTCTGGACGGAGATTGCTGGAATGCTTGGAAGTTTGACCCGTAAGGGCCTGTTGAACAGTGCCGTTGCGGGTGGTATTCCCGTTGTAGAGTGGGGTGTAGCCCTGTACTGTCTGAGGAATGCGTTCAACTCTTGCTGTAAGTCCTTGTGCTCCATGGTAGCAATCCTTAGGGTCTTGTTGAGCGATTGCATGAATCGTTCGACTTCTCCGTTGGCCTGAGGCCAGCAAGGAGTTATTTTCCGGTGTGTGAAACCCAGGTAGGTTGCAAAGGACTGAAAGTCTGTGCTATTAAAAGGCGGTCCATTGTCAGATTTCACGATCTCAGGTATGCCATATGCCGAGAAGATCTTGTCTAATTTTGGTAAAACAGCCTTGGCCGAGGTTGTAGAAACATGTTCGGTGACTGGAAACCTTGAAAAGTCATCCATGATCACCAGCAGATAGGAGCTATCTGGTAGACTGCAGAAATCGATGCTAACAGCTATCCATGGGCCGGCTGGCAGGGGTGTCATTTGTAATGGTGCACGTCTATGGGCAACTGTAGTGGCTTGGCACGGTATGCATGTTTCAACGAGTGCCTCTACCTTTTTGTCAAGTCCGGGAAACCACACTTTCTCCCGAAGTAGCTGCTTCGTTTTCACGACCCCTTGATGAGCTTCATGCGCCAGATCCAGTACCCTGCTCTGAAGTTTCTGCGGTATCACCAGGCGATTATCTCTTAAGAGCATATTTGAGTCTGATACTGATAGTGAATGTCTCGCGTTAAAGAAAACCTCCAGGTACCCAGCCTGATCAGGAGGGTGAAGGCGGGCCTCAGCGAGAAAACTGCTCCAGTTCTTGGACCGAACCGTCTCTATCACAAATTGAAGTTGGTGATCGGCATCCAGCGCTTGCTTAATTTCCTGTATGGTCATAGCTTTCGGTACTGAATGGGCGACGACAAAGTTGACATGCTCCTCCGCCAGAATCGTCGCGGGGATGTCATCTGTGGTGGGCTGTGGTGCTGGGTGTCTCGAGAAATAGTCTGCGGGATTTCCAGCTCCCGCCTCGTATCTCAACTGGAGATGATAGTTCTGTAAGCGGAGCAACCAGCGTTCAAGACGCGGGGGAGGCTTTGACGAGGGCTTATTGAAAATTGGAACGAGTGGCTTGTGGTCAGTTATCACTGTGAATTGATGTCCAAAAAGGTATAAATGGAAATGAAGGCACCCCCACACAACTGCCAGGGCTTCTCTCTCAGTTTGTGAATATCGCTGCTCTGTATCCGTTAGTGTCTTGCTGGCATATGAGATTGTGGATATGTCGCCTGCACTAGACACTTGTGTGAGAATTGCCCCTAGGCCTACTGGACTAGCATCCACCAGTAGCTGTGTGGGTTTTGACGGGTCAAAATAGGCCATTACAGTGTCGCTGGTTAGGTTGGTTTTCAATGCGTCAAAAGCTGCTTGCTGCTCAGTACCCCATGTCCACGGAGAGTCTTTCTTTGTGAGCTTTCGTAGAGGTTCAGAAACAGTGGCTAGGTCAGGTATAAATCGCCCACAGTATGTGACCAGTCCTAGGAAGCTGCGAACATCTGACACATTTTGCGGTGGGCTAGCCGATTTTATGGCAGCCACTTTCTGTGGGTCAGCTGAAACTCCTTGTTCAGAAAAGATGTATCCAAAAAAAGTTAATGATTTTTGGTTAAATTCACATTTTGACGGATTGACAGTGAGATTGCAGGCTTGGAGTCTTTGAAACACTTGTTCTAGGCGATTGTCATGTTCCTCTTGGGTTGTGCCATAAATGAGAATATCATCACTGACGTTGAGGACTCCTGCAATGCCAGACAGAACCTGGCTGACGATATTCTGAAAAATTTCTGCGGCCGATGAGATGCCAAAGTTCAATCTCTTAAATCTGCGCAGGCCCACATGCGTGCTAAAAGTTGTAATGTACCTGGAGTCTGGATGCAATTCAAGTTGATGATAGCCCGAGTTTAGGTCAATTTTTGAAAATACCTTCACACCAATCAGGTCTGTGAGAATGTCATCAATAGTGGGCGTGATGTGCCTTTCTCTTTGGATCGCCCGATTGGCGTGGCGCATATCCACACATAGTCGGATTTTACCTGGCTGCTTCGGTTTAGGTGTAACAACGATTGGTGAAACCGAGGGGGTCGGGCCTTCAACACGTTCGACGACATCGGACGCCTCCAGGTCTTGCAGTTCTTGCTCCACAAGCTTGCGGACATGGAATGGAATGCGCCTGTGGGGCTGAATAGAGGGCTGTACTGACGGATCTATATGCAATTTTATTTGAACATCTTTTAGCTTACCTAGGCCTTTAAAGAGATTTGGGTACTTCTGCATAATGTGGTGGGCCGAAGGACCTGTAATGCTGTTGACAAGGTTCACAAGGCCCAGAGATATTGCACTGGTACAGCTGAGAAGTGTGTCCGCAGAGCATTCTACCACATAAAAGGTGTCAGTGATGGACTTTCCTTCAGCTGCAACTTCTGACTGAAATTTTCCGCACAGGGGCAGTGCAGCTGCTGAGCCATAAGGAAAAATCTTTATATTAGTACTTTGTAGAGTAGGTTTGTTTAGGAGCTGGTTGTAGACAGTATGACTGATGACGTTGACTGATGCCCCCGTGTCTACCAGGGCTTCTATTGGATTGCCATTCACTAGGATTACTCGTTTTGGATTAGTAACTGCGTGCACAGTATTAGATCCCTCTTCCGTCACGGAGAATAAATAGGTGCTGTGGGACTCGTCATTAATCTGCAGTGTTTGGATCTTTGGAGGCCTAGGTTGTGCGGTGGTATGAGGAGATTGTGGCTTGGATCTACACACCTTTGCAAAATGATTTTGCTTTCCGCAATTATGACAAGTTCCTCCCTTTCCTGGGCAGACATTCTGGTGAGGATACGATCCACCGCAGTTGTAACATGTGGCTGCCTGCGTGCGAGGCACATTTGGTTTCTGTGTAAGCTTTGCTATAGAAGATGTCGCGTCTGGCTCATGCTCGATGTTCTCTATCAGTTTAGCTTGTTTGTCTGCAGCATCATTTATACGCGCTGTATCTAGCAACTTCGCTAACGTCATGGTGGGGTCTCTGAGTGCTTGTCTCCTTAACTTGGAGGAAATACATCCTTGTACGATCTGCATTTGGATTTCTTTGTCTACTTCCGCAAATTCACAGTGCGCTGCAAGGTGTCGTAGCCGGACATGATACTCAGCCATGCTTTCTGTTGGCGACTGCTTTGACTGCCTGAACTTAAAAATTTCAAATGCCGGATTTCTGTGAGGGGAGAAGTGCTTGCTTAACGCAGCTTTGCTGAGCTCATAGTCCTTTTCCTCCCCTGTATTCGGCAGAGTAGTGAATATATCATAAACCTGCTCCCCTGCATAGTGTAACAGCATGGCTTTTTTTCGGGTATCATCAGAGACATTCATGGCTTGCAGAAATATCTCGAATCGCTTTAGCCATTTATCCCAAAATACTGCCAGGTTTGCTTGGGACTGATGCACATCAAAAGCAGGAAATGCGGGTAGACAAGCCATAGTGAGTGCTGATAGCCTTGTAGACTGTTCGTGGGACTGAAATACCTGTGGCTGATGAATGAACGCTTAATCGTCGCCAGTTGTAGTGTCGTGATGTCGGCGATAAAGAATTCAGAGACGTACGCTGATGTGCTGGTGCTTGGCTGCCAAGCTGTGCTTTTTTTTATTCCTTACTTCCTCCTTCCTCTCTACGTCCCTCCCCCGACTCCTCCTCTCCCCTACATCACTGTTACTAGGCAAAGAATGCAAACAAGGGCAACAGCCCACAAACAACAGGCGATGTGACAACATCACAATGCCCTCGGGTAATAGTGTACATGATTCTTCTCCCAGGGCGCGTGTGGGTCCCGAACCCCTGGAAGAGGTCTCCCCGGAAGACTCGGGGGAAGAGTCTGCGGGAAATGACCTGCAGTTCCCGTTTTCAGTCATGGCGGGTGATACGGAGGAGACCAGGGAAGAGGAGGAGGCCGACAGCCATCCACCTCCCCGTTTGCCAGATTTAGAAGTTCAGAAAGATGACTTCCAAAGCGAGCAAATAAAGGATCCTACCCTTTCTCAGGCTAGGACAAATGTAAAAGTGATAAATGGGGTACCCGTAGAAACTGGCTCTAGGCTGGAATATCCTTACATGGTTTTGGAAAATGATTTACTCTATCAGATAGAGAAAAAGGGGGAAGACACGGTGCAACTATTAGTCGTGCCAAAACCCTACCGGCGGCAGGTGCTGGACCTGGCCCACGGACATGTGATGGGAGGTCACCTGGGAGTCCAGAAAACCACCAAAAGGATATTACACTGTTTTGTTTGGCCAGGCCATGCATCACGATATTCGTGTATATTGTGAGTCTTGTCCTGACTGCCAAGCCTCTGCACCTAAGCCCCGGTTCTGTAGCCCTTTGGTACCCCTACCTATTATTGAAGTCCCGTTTGAGAGGATTGGGATGGATTTAGTTGGGCCCCTTCCACGGTCTGCACGTGGACATCAACATATCCTGGTCATCTTGGATTATGCCACTCGTTAACCAGAGGCCATCCCTTTGCGTAACACGGCCACCAAGACAATTGCCAAGGAACTGGTGCATGTGTTTAGTCGGGTCGGTATACCAAAACAGATACTCACCGACCAGGGGACCCCCTTTATGTCCAGGGTAATGAAGGAGCTCTGCCGATTGTTACAAATCGAAACATTACGCACATCCGTGTATCACCCTCAAACAGATGGGTTGGTCGAACAGTTCAATAAAACTCTGGAGCAGATGCTGAGAAAGGTGATAGACAAGGATGGGAAGAACTGGGACTATTTACTTCCGTATTTGATTTTTGCCATCAGGGAAGCACCCCAGTCTTCCTCGGGATTCTCGCCTTTCGAGTTATTGTACGCCCAACGTCCTCACGGACTGTTAGACGTTGCAAAAGAAACCTGGGAGGGTCAGGTCACTCCGTTTAAAACGGTGATAGATCACGTCACACAGATGCAGGACCGTATTGCGGCTGTTATGCCTATCGTCAAAGAACTCATGATGCAGGCTCAGGGAGCCCAGAAAAGGATCTATGATAGGGGCGCCAAGATCCGTACGTTTGCACCCGGAGATAGGGTGTTGATCCTGGTCTCCACAGTGGACAGTAAGTTCCTGGCAAAGTGGCAGGGCCCCTTTGAGATTAAGGAAAGAGTTGGTGAAGTAAACTACAAAGTATACCAGGCAGGTAAACGGAAACCTGAACAGATTTATCATGTAAATCTGATAAAACCCTGGAAAGATCGGTCTGCCTTGTCAGCGGAGCTGGCCCGTCCCGTCTGCTCGCATACCGTACCGGAGGTACGGGTTGCAGAGACTCTCTCGGAGCAGCAAAAGACTGAGGTCAGGCAGTTTCTACTTCACAACCAAAAGTTTTTCTCAGAAAAACCTGGGCAGACTACACTAATGAAACATGACATCTTAATGGAACCTGGTGTCACAGTTCACGTAAAACCCTACCGAATCCCAGAAGCGCGCCGTGAAGCTGTTTCCCGAGAAGTGAAGGCAATGTTAGAGTTAGTAGTCATTGAGGAATCGCACAGTCCTTGGTCCAGCCCGATTGTGCTAATTCCTAAACCGGACGGCACCATCCGGTTCTGCAATGACTTCAGGAAACTGAATGCGGTCTCAAAATTTGATGCCTACCCTATGCCCCGGGTCGACGAGTTAATAGATCGGTTAGGAAAAGCCCGGTATATTACGACCGTAGACCTAACAAAGGGGTATTGGCAGATCCCCCTGGCTGAGGCTGCCAGAGAAAAGACGGCATTTGCTACGCCGGAAGGTTTATTTCAGTATGTGTATATGCCATTTGGACTGCACGGGGCACCGGCGACCTTCCAGAGACTGATGGATCGAGTCCTGAGGCCACATAGGCAGTACGCTTTGGCCTATTTGGATGACATTGTCATTTACAGCTTGGACTGGGAGTCTCATCTCCAGAAAGTACAAGCTGTGATTGATGACCTGTGGGAGGCAGGTCTAACTGCGAACCCCAAGAAATGTCACATCGGGCTAGAAGAAGCCCAGTATTTGGGGTATGTAATTGGGAGGGGTATTGTTAAACCCCAGCTCGATAAGATTCAGGCGGTTCAGGACTGGCCGCAACCTGTCAACAAGAAGCAGGTGCAAGCCTTTCTGGGGATCGCCGGCTATTATCGCCGGTTCATACCCAATTTTGCAGCCATCGCTACCCCCTGACGGATCTTACAAAAGGGAAAGACTCCGTCATGATTAAATGGAGTTTAGCGGCTGAAGAAGCCTTCCATAGCCTAAAACGGGCACTTTGCTCTCAACCCGTACTGGTGACTCCGGACTTCTGCAGCAAGTTTGTGGTACAAACGGATGCATCTGATACCGGTATCGGGGCCATACTCTCACAAGTGAGGGACAGAGTGGAACACCCAGTCCTCTATCTCAGCAGGAAGCTGAATAAACACGAGCAAAGGTATGCAGTCATAGAAAAAGAGTGCCTAGCCATTAAGTGGGCACTAGAGGCCCTCAAATATTACCTGGTGGGCAGGAAGTTCAGGCTGATCACTGACCATGCCCCTCTCAAGTGGATGCACTTGCACAAGGAACGGAATAGCCGGGTGACCCGGTGGTTCCTTGCCCTGCAGGCCTACACTTTTACGGTGGAGCACCGCCCAGGGAAACAGATGGGGAATGCAGATGCCCTGTCCCGAGTGCACTGTTTGGCGGGTGTCATTGCTCGACCGGAGTGGTCTAAGCAGAGGGGGGGATATGTGAGAATCATGTGGGAATAGTGGATGAGGGCAGGTATATCTCGCCCAAATACCTTTCCTATGTGGCCTAGTCTGGTCAGTATCTCACCTGGTTGCTGATGAATAATGGAGGGCGGATATAAAAAGATGCCAGGTGGTTGTGTGAGTGTCTCAGCCTGGGAACACAAAGAACCTGTCTGTGTGAGAGACACACGTGAGTGAAAGCAGTGCCCACTGCAACTGTGGTTTGGCTGGACGGGAGAAGCCCGCCAGTTGGTAGTTAGGCTGTACCTTGTTTAGTTAGTGCCGGACAGGCAAGGATTTGTTTTATGTTTTATTTCCTTTATGCATTGCTTTCACCGTTAATAAACCTGACCCAGTGTCAGTTATACCCGAATCTCAGCTCTGCGCCTGAGTTTCAGGCTGAACGCATGTGACCTTTGACCCCAGCAAAGGCGATCCCGGAGTATTTTATCACAAAGGTCATAAGAGCCAAAATTGCTCTACAAAGTAATAAAGATATACTGTACTTGGCAACAAGGGAATTAATAATTATGAAACAATTATTGCCCTCTTGTAGAAATATACCTTTCATAGGCTGCAGTAGCTATAAAAGAAAACAATCTGAGCATTACTGACCCTCCTCAGTCCAGCGCTGGCTCTGCACCACTCCGTTGTTAGACTGCAGGTGTAAGAAGATGAGCCATAACAGAGTCAGCGGTTTTCAGTGCCCTTTAAGGCCGGAACTATCACCACTGTTGCCGGGGGAGGAATCTTCGGGGAGGGAAGGACTTTCACACTGGACAGCAGTGGGCGCAGGGAACATGAGGGCTGGGTGTGGGAACGGGTCAGACTTGGCGGGAAAGCAACAAGAGAAGGTTGACTCCCTCTCCGCTGCTCCAGCTGACAACTTTCTTTGGAATGTGGGAGGAAACCGGAGCACCCGGAGGAAACCCACGCAAACATGGGGCGTACCTACAAACTCCTTGCAGATGCTGTCCTTGGTGGGATTCGAACCCAGGACTCCAGCGCTGCAAGGCTGCGGTGCTATCCACTGAGCCACTGTGCTGCCCAGAAAGAGAAGGCTGACTCCCTCTCCGCTGCTCCGGCTGACAACTCCATGCCACTTATCCCTCGGCGTGCTAACTGTGATATTGACTTTGACGCAATTGAGTTATTGTTTGACCCTGTACGTGTGGACAGCCCTGACCCGTCTGTGGTAACAGATAAGCTACTTAGAGACTACTCCAAAGAGCAGCCCGCTGCCACGGTCCTTGAGTGTGCCCACAGCTTGTGTTTGGCGCCATTCCTGAGTTATCCACATAAAGGACTGTTTCAATGTTCCAGCGCGCTCGAACCAAGCAGGACCGGATCCATCAGCACTGTCGGGAGACAGTGTCTCTCATGCCTCCGTAACAAAGCCAAAGACTTTGTCTATGATTTGCGATGCCGTTGAGAGATTTTCCAGCCTTCCCCCCTGCAAGAACTGCAAGTGATAAGTTACCCTGTTTCTTATTCTTGAACACTGTGTTGCGTGCAGTTCCCTTCGTTGCCATTTTTGTTTTGCCTCCCTGCGTGGAGTATTATTTGATAATTGCCTGTTCAGTAAATCCTGCTAACCTCTTCTCTTCCTCCGGCTCTTCATTGCATCCCACAAACCTTTCTCCTTTTACACAGTGTTGACATCATGTCACCACTGCTGCAGCCAATCAGTGAGCGCAGTGGCTCATGCCATTTACATTGACAGAGATGCTGAGCTCAATGGCTGCAGTGCTGTCGATGTGACATCAACATTGCAGCCTAATCATAGAAGCCTGGGCAGCGGTGAAGAACTGGCTCTGAATCTGGGGAGGGTCAGTAATACTCGGTTTGACTTTTTTTATAGGTCTCTAAAATGGAATAACCCCTCTTAAAGTATCAGTTTGTGTTCAGTTAGAAGAAACCACTTGTCATATTACTGATATGGAGCAAATTTTCTTGTTTCTTATTTTATAGCAAAAAGCAAAAACGTTATAATTTTTGCTAATACACTTATTCTGCAATGTCTGTCCTTTTGGTCATGCACTGCAGTACATGAATCATGCATGGAAAAGGGCTACAGTGAATATATGCATTTTACAAGTTACCTTTCTGCATATGAAAACTGAGTAAGAGAAGAGTTCTTGTGTAGAGCAGTTGTTATATACATATAATATTCCGAGAGAAATCAGACTTTGAAAAGGACCTCTCCCCAGATCAAAAGTGTCCAGTATTTGCTCTTATTTTATTCCCACTGCTCCCCTGCAGTTACTATTTCAATCTGCCAAACGGTTCTAGAGATATGTTTTTTCATTTCTTTTCTCTTTCTTGATCATTTTCATTGTCTTTACCAAGGAGGCGTGCCTCACAGGATTCTCTGGGGTCCTGTCTTTGGGCTGCTTTGCATTATTGACCTGTAAGCACCACCCCTTGGAAAACGCGATCAAAATAAGAAGGCCCACATCTCTGGAACCACATGGCGGAATAATAAAGAAGAAATACAGTTCTACCGGACACAGTGGGAATTAAACATGAGCAGAAATTGGCAACTTTTGACCTGGAGACAGGTCCTCTTTAAGATAAATTGTATGTCAGAATATGATACCTATTTTCTCCTGAATAAGATATTTTACAAAGGACAATAATTGTTTAACATCACTATTCCAAGAAAAGAAATGCTTGAGCAGAGATTTCTCACAAAATGCCAGCGTGCGTCGCTCTTATAACCAGCTAAAATGCACAGTTTGCATGGTAAGTGGCCTTTTGTACTGTTACTACTTTGCATTCCTCTTACATATTTTGGTGCTTATTAAATAGCTTTTTGTTCATTCTTATTACATCTAATACATTGTAAAGTCATATGTTGTCCCCAAATTTTTACATTTCAAAGGTTAACGAAGAATAAAAACCGATCAACTCTTCAGCACTTACACATAGTGCCACCATAAGGGGTAGTTTCTGGGAATTTAAAAATTGATCCCTATGAAAGTTAATTATCTGCCTAATCCCCTGTAGTGAACTCCTTAATAAACAGACAGATACCGCATCAATATGACTGGCCCCAGGCTTGTACAAGATTACATTGCAGCGATCTGGGTGGCATTTGTTCGACTTCTAATTAAATTGTGTTTTGGTTAATAAAAATAGTGAAAAGAGTTTTATTGTAGTTAGGATATTGAGAATGAACAGTTATCTAATATATAAAGCTCAATGTGTGTGTGTGTATGTCCGTGTGTATGTCCGGGATTGGCATCTGCACCGTCGCAGCTACAGCCACAAAATTTTGCACAGTCACACGTCTGGACCCCGAGGGCGTCATAGGCTATGTTGTGGGGTGAAATTTTAACCCCGCGCTTTTCAATTCACCAAACAATTTTGCCCCTAGGTACATAATGGGGAAAAAGTGTATGTGTGGATGTCCGGGATTGACATGTGCACCATCGCAGCTACAGCCACAAAATTTTACACAGTCACATGTCTGGACCTAGAGAGCGTCATAGGCTATGTTGTGAGGCGAAATTTTAACCCTGCGCCTTCCAATTCACCAAACAATTTTGCCTATTATTCTTATCATTTCTATGGTGTTATCATCCTTCTGTAAGGCTGGAAACACAATTTATTACCGTGCCAACACAGACCACCCTCTGACACAGACTGCAGGGGGAGCCCAGTATCACATAGGATAGGATTAGATACACAGCTCAGCAATCAGTATCACACAGGATAGGATTAGATACACAGCTCAGCAGTCAGTATCACACAGGAGAGGATTAGACACATGGCTCAGCAGTCAGTATCACACAGGATAGGATTAGATACACAGCTCAGCAGACAGTATCACACAAGATAGGATTAGATACACAGCTCAGCACACAGTATCACACAGAATAGTATTAGATAGACGGCTCAGCAGACAGTATCATACAGAATACGCCTCCAGTTTTCAGTTCAAACAGAATAGGATTAGATACACGGCTCAGCAGTCAGTATCACACAGGATAGGATTAGGTACATGGCTCAGCAGTCAGTATCACACAGGATAGGGTTAGATACATGGCTCAGCAGACGGTATCACACAGGATAGGATTAGATACACTGCTCAGCAGTCAGTATCACACAGGATAGGATTAGATACATGGCTGAGCAATCAGTAACACACGATAGAATTAGATACACAGCTCAGCAGAAAGTATCACACAGGAGAGGATTAGGTACACAGCTCAGCAGACATTATCACACAGGATAGGGTTAGATACACAGCTCAGAAACAGGATGTGCCAAAGGAGAGGACATTTTCATTCCAAGAATTCCACTCATTCCATCGGATTTGTTTTCTGATTTTAAACGCCTCCAGTTTCCAGTTCAAACAGAATAGGATTAGATACATGGCTCAGCAGTCAGTATCACACAGGATAGGATTAGATACACGGCTCAGCAGTCAGTATCACACAGGATAGGATTAGATACATGGCTGAGCAGTCAGTAACACACATGATAGGATTAGGAACATGGCTCATCAGTCAGTATCACACAGGATAGGGTTAGATACACGGCTCAGCAGGTGGTATCACACAGGATAGGATTAAATACACAGCTGAGCAGTCAGTAACACATGATAGGACTAGATACACAGCTCAGCAGACAGTATCACACAGGAGAGGATTAGGTACACAGCTCAGCAGACATTATCACACAGGATATGGTTAGATACACAGCTCAGAAACAGGATGTGCCTAAGGAGAGGACATTTTCATTCCAAGAATTCCACTCATTCCATCTGATTTGTTTTTTTTATTTTAAACGCCTCCAGTTTCCAGTTCAACTGCTATTTGCAATGTCCATTAAGAATGCTCAGGGACAGTCCTTGAAAGTAGTAGGGATCGATTTTCAATCTCCATGCTTTTCTCATGGTCAGCTTTACGTGGTCTGTTCAAAAGTTGGAACTGCCAAAAATCTGTTCATCTTTGCACCAAAAGGAAAAACCAAGAATGTTGTTTATCAAAAGGCTCTTGAATAAGTTGAAAATAAAATACTATCAATACTTGGGTAATCGTTTAGTTAATTTGTGTTGCAAATCTGTAGTGTTGAATATATGATGTGAAATGTTTTTATGTGCAATATAATCATTATAATTTGTTATAACTAACCATAGTTGGTTACTAGGCCCAGGCAACGCCGGGCTCTTCAGCTAGTTCCAATATATTCTTAGATTTGTGTCTGAATCTAAAGCATCAAGCAGTGTTGCAATATTTGTGAGCATCGAACTCATGTCAGATCAGTGTTCCTCTGATCATTATCCTTTGGCTGCATATTACTTTACTGACGTACCCACCATTACTTTTGCTCAAATTTGATTAAGAACTGTCACAAAACAAATTCAATACTAAATAATGTCATGCTATCAAAACACATCACAACCACTCCTGGACACCCAAAGCATATACAGTACATCTTGTTTGAAAGAGTGTCACAAACAGACCCTGCTGGCAGGAGCAAATGACCTTTAGTCCTCCCTGGTGCATTCAGGCTTCAGTCATAGAGACAGCGCCGGTTCAGTCACCGCTCTGTGTATAGAGAGAGGTGCCTGTAATTGTGCCCTCAGCACTGATTGATAGCAGGCTCTAAAGCTGAGCTGGCTGTCAGTCAGTGTTGGGGGCGTGGTTACAGCCACCACTGTCTATACACGTGCGGTGACTGAATCCGTGCCGACGCCTCGCCACATGACTGAAACCCGAACACTTCCAGGAAGAATAAAGTTAATTTCTTCCCTGCAGCGAAGCTCTAAGTGCTGATACCGGGCAGATTTAGAATGCTAATAACCTGCAGATTAACCATATATGCAGGTTCATAGCATTGTTCACAAGATAGGTTCCCTTTAAGGAGGGCGTGGGCTGATATGAGTAATACTGTAAGTTTAAACATTTTCTGGGGTATAAATTTCTTTATATTATTAATATGGCTTCCAAAATAAAGTTAAAGCTCCAATCCTGTTTTAAAATGCAAATGATGATTGAAAGCTCTAGAAATAGCTCTTCTATTAAACCTAACAGTTTATTATTTATTCATTACAGCTGCTTTTATAGTGCCAACCAACTGTGACTTCCCAAGCTTGCCCAGTGTGTCCCCTACTTATAAAACAGCATATCTGCAGTGGCTTTTTAATAGTTAAACTCAATATGTTGTAAGCTTACAAGGGATGGGTTTTCCATGTTTGTACCTTTCTTACCACACTCTCGACATTTTAAAAATATGAATTATTAATACATGTATAGGACCTACCTAGAAGAATTAGATTGCAAATGATTCTTCAAGTACAGACACATTCTCATAAATAAGTCACCACACTGGTCATTTTTATACTGCTTGAACTCGTTTGACACCGTGCCATGAAAGGTGTTCCCTATTACTGCATATTTTTTTATCATACTAAAAGATATTTATTGTTTTCCTAAAAATACATAACAACATTTTTGTATTATTGCATGTCATTTCATATCATATTTACTATTATAGATGATCTCTATATATAAAAATGAATGTGTGTGAGTGTATCACCAACCAATCACGAAGCATCTTTCATTTCACCAGAGCTGTTCAAAAGAAGCTGAGCTGTGATTGGTTGCTATGACCAACAGTTTTCCCACTTGACAACACCTCAGCAGACACTGACATAGTGGGAGAAATATAGCATCCCTGGGAACATAAGCTCACCAGCCATTGTCTGCCCCCCATGAAAGGAGCAGAGAGCACATGACAGAAATGAATCCCCCCTCCCGTGCCTATATCCCCATCACACATCCTCCATCCCGTAGGCACATCTTCCCTCTTAAAGGGATCATTGGTAAGGAAGTCAGAGCAAATCCATTCAGCGCTTTGGTGCTGAACCCAGGGTCTCTTAAAGGGATCATTGGTATGGAATTTAGGGCAAATCCACTCTGCGCTTTGGTACTGACCCCAGATCTTTCTTAAAGGGATCTCCGGTATGGAAGTCAGGGCAAATCCATCCAGCACTTTAATTCTGACCTCAGGCCTCTCTTAAAGGGATCCCCGGTATGGAAGTCAGGGCAATTGCCTTCAAATGCTCTGGTACTGACCTCAGGCTCTCTTAAAGGGATTCCCGGTATGGATGTTAGGGCAAATCCACTCAGCGCTCTGGTTCTGACCCAAGTCCTCTCTTAAAGGGATCCTTGGTATGGAATTGAGGGAAAATCCACTCTGCGCTTTGGTACTGACCCCAGGCCTCTTTTAAAGGGATCTCCAGTATGGAAGTTAGGGTAAATCCCTCAGCACTCTGATTCTCACCTCAGGCTTCTATTAAAGGGATCATTGGTATGGAAGTCAGGGCAAGTCCACTGAGTGCTCTGGTTCTGACGCCAGGCCTCTCTTAAAAGGATCCCCAGTATGGAAGTTAGGACCATTCCACTCAGTGCTCTGGTTATGACTCTAGGCTGACGGGATGATGTGGGATATTAGTGGTAGTCGTCCGATGGCTCTGGCTGATGTGATGATGTGGGATATTAGGAGTAGTAGTCCAGTGGCTCTGGCTGATGGGATCATGTGGGATATTAGTGGTAGTTGTCCAGTGGCTCTGGCTGATGGGATGATGTGGGATATTAGGGGTAGTAGTCCAGTGGCTCTGGCTGACGGGATGATATGGAATATTATGGGTAGTAGTCCTATAGCTCTGGCTGACAGGATGATGTGGGATATTATAGTGAATGTGGATATGCGGAATGGGCGGGGCTCCACATTCAGCTTTATATATATACACTCACTGGCCACTTTATTAGGTACACCTGTCCAACTGTGTGTTAAGACTTAATTTCTAATCAGCCAATCACATGGCGGCAACTCAGTGCATTTAGGCATGTAGACATGGTCAAGACAATCTCCTGCAGTTCAAACCGAGCATCAGTATGGGGAAGAAAGGTGATTTGAGTGCCTTTGAACGTGGCATGATTGTTGGTGCCAGAAGGGCTGGTCTGAGTATTTCAGAAACTGCTGATCTACTGGGATTTTCACGCACAACCATCTCTAGGGTTTACAGAGAATGGTCCGAAAAAGAAAAAAAATCCAGTGAGCGGCAGTTCTGTGGCCGGAAATGCCTTGTTGATGCCAGAGGTCAGAGGAGAATGGGCAGACTGGTTCGAGCTGATAGAAAGGCAACAGTGACTCAAATTGCCACCCGTTACAACCAAGGTAGGCAGAAGAGCATCTCTGAACGCACAGTGCGTCGAACTTTGAGGCAGATGGGCTACAGCAGCAGAAGACCACACTGGGTACCACTCCTCTCAGCTAAGAACAGGAAACTGAGGCTACAATTTGCACAAGCTCATCGAAATTGGCCAGTAGAAGATTGGAAAAACGTTGCCTGGTCTGATGAGTCTCGATTTCTGCTGCGACATTCGGATGGTAGGGTCAGAATTTGGCGTAAACAACATGAAAGCATGGATCCATCCTGCCTTGTATCAACGGTTCAGGCTGGTGGTGGTGGTGTCATGGTGTGGGGAATTTTTTCTTGGCACTCTTTGGGCCCCTTGGTACCAATTGAGCATCGTTGCAACGCCACAGCCTACCTGAGTATTGTTGCTGACCATGTCCATCCCTTTATGACCACAATGTACCCAACATCTGATGGCTACTTTCAGCAGGATAATGCGCCATGTCATAAAGCTCGAATCATCTCAGATTGGTTTCTTGAACATGACAATGAGTTCACTGTACTCAAATGGCCTCCTCAGTCACCAGATCTCAATCCAATAGAGCATCTTTGGGATGTGGTGGAACGGGAGATTCGCATCAGGGATGTGCAGCCGACAAATCTGCTCCAACTGTGTGATGCCATCATGTCAATATGGTCCAAAATCTCTGAGGAATGCTTCCAGCACCTTGTTGAATCTCTGCCACGAAGAATTGAGGCAGTTCTGAAGGCAAAAGGGGGTCCAACCCGTTACTAGCATGGTGTACCTAATAAAGTGGCCAGTGAGTGTATATACAGTATATAGATATAATCATTATAATTTGTTATAACTAACCGTAGTTAGTTACTATGCCCGGGCAGCGCCGGGCTCTTCAGCTAGTATAAAATAATGATGAAACAATTGCCCCTTGAATCAGTTTAAAGGGATTGTCCATCTTTAATTTTTCTTACCCATAGGTTTCCTGTATGTGAAAATAAAGTCAGATGTACTTTCCTGCTACCACACCACTCTCTCTGCTGCAGTCAATCACTGGGCTTAGCAGTTTGGGGCCATATACAGATGTTGATGTGATGTTACTGTGAGGGAGCGCCAGGTCAGTAGTCGTGACTGAGACTAAAAGCTCTTGCGCACCCTGGTCTCCTGTCACATGAAAAGAACGTCCTTTAGTCAGTGTACTTGTCTCTCTGTACCTTCAGAGTCTCCTCTGAGCTGCTGCAGACCCCCTCCTTATGATTGCGCACAAACAGAGACACAGTCCAGTTGCAACTTAAAATGTAGAAATTTAATTTTTCCTTTTCGCAGCACATCCTTGTCAGATACAACAGCAGCACAGGGTTCCATACAGTTCACATTCTTCATTTTCCCTGCACTCTTTCCTAAGTCCTTCAGTATGTGCCCGGGTTGTACCATCTCCTCTGGTACCACAGCGTCCTCCCTGTTCAGACTCCCTATGCTTAGGAGTTCCCTTGTCCATTTCGCCCCGGACATGAGGGCATCTGCCCATCCAGTGAACTGCCACATTGTAGAGCGAACTGCATCCCTGTACTATTGTGGCCTCTGCTTTAGCTTTTGCTCCAAGTGTCGTCACTACTGCTGCATCAGCTGCACGTCTTGCCCACTGGGCCCTGGATGGCTGGGCTTCACACATGAACATTACGGAGCTGTCCGCCCTATACGGGCTCCACAGCCCTACTACTCTAAAAGGCAATAGCTACATCAAGGAGGGAAGTGTAGTATCACACGATCCTGGTACACCCCTTACATTACCACTGCAGCCTTATAAAAAAGAACAGAGGCAGTTGAATTGTGATGTCACTAGAGCGACACCGAGTAAGTACATCTGATTTTGATATTTTCATATAAAGAAACCAATGGATTCACCCCTTAGGGACCAAACCAGATTTCTGAAATCTGACAAGTGTCAATTCATGTAGTTATGACTTTGGAATATTTCAACAAATCCCAGTGATTCTGAGATTGTTTTTTTCGTGATAGTTTGTACTTTATGCTAGCGGTACATTTTGGCCAATATATTTTGCGTTTATATATTAAAAAAGGATCTGGGAATGTTTAGCTTGCAAAAAAGGGCCAAGAGGAGACTTAATAGCTGTCTGCAAATATCTGAAGGGATGTCATAGTGTAGATGGACCATCATTATTCTCGTTTGCATCTGGAAACACGAGAAGTAATGGAATGAAACTGAAAGGGAGAAGTTGTAGATTAGATATTAGAAAAAACTTTTTGGCAGTGAGGGTGATCAATGAGTGGAACAGGCTGTCACGAGAGGTGGTGAGTTCTCCTTCAATGTAAGTTTTCAGAGGCTGGACAGACATCTGTCTGAGATGGTTTAGTGAATCCTGCTTTGAGCAGGGGGTTGGACACGATGATCATAACTTTCTATGATTCTATGCCCACCATAGCTGGCAGACACTCAGGTAATTACTTAGCCTCTGGTTGCCACACTGGTTACACAATCGTGATTGTGGGGTGTTGAAAGGGTTTAGCGGAAGCCCTCCCTCTGTTAACCATCTACAGTAGATGCTACTGTTGCTAAGGGGTTTAACACCCACCATGTGTTAATAGTGATCGTGGCTGATGCATCAAGATGTTAACTGTAGTGTACAGCTGAAACCCACTGCTTTTTTGCCCATTGAGGCTGCTATTTTCTCATTTCTCAGGTCAGTAAAAATGTGTATTGGTGGTCATAGACAGATGTACTTACCTGCTGCTGCTCCAGATTGACTGCTGCAGCCAGTGACTGCTCAGTGGTCTAGAGTAATCTCCATCAGCACTACTAGTGAGCCTATTAATTGACTGCAGTGGTCATATGATGTAAATATAATGTCACCACTAGGTAGAAGGGCAAAATGAGCAATTGTAAGTGCATAGTGCTATGTATTATGATTACTGCAATATATTAAGAAGATAAAGCTTTAATGGGAGGTGGGCTTCTTTAAAGGAAACCTGTCATCACGATTTAGTATGTTAAAATAAGGGTATGGCCATAAGGAAGCTGTTATACGGATTTATTGTCTTTACCTCCTTGGTAAAGACAAATAAAATTATCAAGAAATGAAAAGGCCCATATCTCTAAAACTGTATAGCAGAATAAAAAAAGCAAAAAAATGTCTGCAGTGGAGCAGTGGAAGTAAAATAAGAGCAAAAACTGGACACTTTTGATCTACTGAGAGGACCTTTTTAAAGTCTAATTTCTCTCTGTATACTGTACGTAAGAATCAGTATGAAGTTCTGGAGTAATATCCTTTTCGTGCATTGGGGCAGGACTGTAAGCAGAATTTTGGGCTCTGTCAGGGCCCCTTGGTGTTTGTACCAGCCTCCTTTTCTAAAGTTCCCCTCTTGCTGCCAGCTGGGTTTGCAGCAAAATGGTGGCACATGCACAGATTGATATTCAATGGTCTTCAGCAAAATGGCACTGGTGGCGGGGCATGCGCAGATTGAGATTTTGTCTCATCATTGAGTCTGGGCATGCGCTAGCACAGCGCCATTTTGCTTAAGACCATCGGATGTCAATCTGCACATGCACTGCCATTTTGCTGTAGATCGCCAGGAGGTGAATGTATGCAAGCGCTGCCTGTGGTGAGGACAGCACTTGCACAAACTTTATAAAAGGAGGCTCGTACAAGAGCTGAAAACCCTACCCACAATCCCACACCAATGCACAAAAGGATATTACACCAAAACCTTTAACGTGAACTAAACAAGAATCCGTATGCAAAATTCTTCCCTACAAGTAGCTATTAAATCAGTATAACAGGGCCATTATGGCCGTATCTTTATTTTAATATACTAAATCGTAATGACAGCTTGCCTTTAATATCAAGTATTGTAAAATACCTTGAGTAAATGTATCCCAAGTTTATGAATAAAATAATATACAGTGGTAGTTTTCTATGTATTAACAGGACTTGCCATCCATTCAATTCATCAGGACTCTGACCAGGTCAGTTCAATACTAACACACATATTCAAATTATTGTCTGGATGCATAATCTGGCTCCAGCTGTCAGCTTCAGTGTAGTGCTTGGTGCTGTCAATAATGGTAAGTCATTAAGGTCATTCAGAGGCGGCATTCTAATCCTGAGGTTTCAGTTCACTATTAAAGTTTTCTGCGACAGTAAATTCCCTGACATCATTGTGATCAAAGTGTCATTTATTTTACACTTCTACCTGACATTCATTAATCGAACATAGAAAATGGATTACAGGAATGTTTGACAGCTAAACTGAATGTTTCTCATGTAATATTTTTTAATGTACTGCTATATTTGCAATTCTTTATTATAATACTTAAAGTGAGTAAAATCTATTTATGTAATTGCCTTGTAATGTTTTCATTTCCTGTTCTGTCCAGATGTCACCGTATCCCAGAATTCGAAGCGGAGGAAGTTCACCAGCCGCCATATTGGGACACCCAAGTGATGGGTGTCTCAATACGGAAATTGCTGCTGGTACCAACCTATTGCGCGGTATCATCAGCGGAACACCGTCGCACCACACACACACTCTATACGCCGTACACACCACACACACACACATACTTACACACTCACACACTCTCACACATTCACACTCTCACAGTCACACTCACACAAACACTCACATTCACACTCACACACTCAGACTCTCACACACTCACAGTCACACTCACACACACACTCACATTCACACACTCACACACATAAACATTCACATTTACACTCACAATCACACACTCAGACTCAAACACTCAGTCTCACACTCACAGTCACACTCACACACACTTACATTCACACTCACGCACTCAGACTCACACACTCACGCTCAAACACTCACACACACAGACTCACACTCACAAACTCAGACTCACACTCAGACTCACACACATACACTCTCACATACACTCACATTCACAATAACACTCACACACTCACACTCACGCAGACTCTTGTGTGGTACCACCACCATCGTACTGTGCCTATGCAAATTCTGCGCAGGCGCAGTGAATTCTTCTGAAGATCCCGGTGGCAGGTGCGCGACGTGTCTACAAGCAGAGGAAGCCGGTCACATTAAAGGGGTTTTCCCATGAGCGAAAGTTCATTTTAAAAATTTTCTGTGTCTGACCATGTATGGAGCATACCACATCTCCTGGGCAGGGGAGGAAGCAAAAGACAATACTAACATTATAGCAGGGGATCACAGAGGATTCATTTTGTGAGGTAAAATATTTCACTGACTGTTTTTAACCCCTTCACCCCCAAGGGTGGTTTGCACGTTCATGACCGGGCCAATTTTTACAATTCTGACCACTGTACCTTTATGAGGTCATAACTCTGGAACGCTTCCATGGATCCCGGTGATTCTAACATTGTTTTCTCGTGACATATTGTACTTCATGTTAGTGGTAAAATTTCATTCAAATAACTTGCGTTTATTTGTGAGAAAAACGGAAATTTGGCGAAAATTTTGAAAATTTTGCAATTTTCCAACTTTGAATTTTTATGCCCTTAAATCACAGAGATACGGCACACAAAAAACTTGATAACTAACATTTCCCACATGTTTACTTTACATCCGCACAATTTTGGAACCAAAATTTTTTTTTGTTAGGAAGTTATAAGGGTTAAAAGTTGACCAGCGATTTCTCATTTTTACAACACCATTTTATTTTTAGGACCACATCACATTTGAAGCCACTTTGAGGGGTCTATATGATAGAAAATACCCAAAAGTGACACCATTCTAAAAACTGCACCCCTTAAGGTGCTCAAAACCACATTCAAGAAGTTTATTAACCCTTTAGGTGCGTCACAGGAATTTTTTTGAATATTTAAAAAAAAATGAACATCTAACTTTTTTTCATAAAAAAAAATAATTCAGGTTCAATTTTTTTTATTTTACCAAGGGTAACAGGAGAAATTGGACTGCAAAAGTTATTGTGCAATTTGTCCTGAGTATGCAGATACCTGATATGTGGGGGGGGAACGACTGTTTCGGCGCATGGCAGAGCTCAGAATGGAAGGAGCGCCGTTTGACTTTTTCAATGCAAAATTGGCTGGAATTCAGATTGGACGCCATGTCACGTTTGGAGAGTCCCTGATGTACCTAAACAGTGGAAACCCCCTACAAGTGACCCCATTTTGGAAACTAGACCCCCCAAGGAACTTATCTAGATATGTGGTCAGAACTTTGAACCCACAAGGGCTTTACAAAAGTTTATAACGTACAGCGGTACAATTAAAAAATCATATTTTTTCCACAAAAATGATCTTTTCACCCCAATTTTTATTTTCCCAAGGGTAACAGGACCCTAAAAGTTATTGTGCAATTTGTCCTGAGTACGCTGATACCCCACATGTGGGAGAAAACTACTGTATGGGCACACGTCGGGGCTCGGAAGGGAAGTAGTGACGTTTTGGATTGCAGACTTTGATGGAATGGTCTGCGGGTGTCATGTGCGTTTGGAGAGACCCTGATGTACCTAAACTATTGAAACTCCCCACAAGTGACCCCATTTTGGACACTAGACCCCCCACGGAACTTATCTAGATGTGTGGTGAGCACTTTGAACCCCCAAGTGCTTCACAGAAGTTTATAACACTCGGACGTGAAAATAAAAAAATCATTTTTTTCCACAAAAATGATATTTTTGCCCCCAATTTTTTATTTTCCTAAGGGTAACAGGAGAAATTGGACCCCAAAAATTGTTTTGCAATTTGTCCTGAGTAGGCTGATACCCTACATGTGGGGGTAAAACACTGTTTGGGCACATGGCAGAGCTTGGAAGGGAAGGAGCACCATTTGACTTTTTCAACTCAGAATTGGCTGGAATTGAGATCAGACGCCATGTTGCATTTGGAGAGCCCCTGATGTGCCCAAACAGTGGAAACCCCCAATTCTAACTCCAACCCGAACCCCAACATGCCCCTAGCCCTAACCCTAACCCTAGCCCTAGCCCTAACCCTAACCCTAACCCTAGCCCTAACCCTAACCCTACCCTAACCCTAGCCCTAACCCTACCCCAACACACCCCTAGCCCTAACCCTAATGGAAAAATGGAAATAAATACATTTTTTTTATTTTATTATTTTTCCCTAACTAAGGGGGTGATAATGGGGGGTTTGATTTACTATTTATGGCGGTTTTTATTTTTGGCAGCTGTCGCACGCTAAAAGACGCTTTTTATTGTAAAAATAGTTTTTGCATCACCACATATTGAGAGCTATAATTTTTCCGTATTTTGACCCACCGGGTCATGTGAGGTCTTATTTTTTGCGGGACGAGTTGACGTTTTTATTGGTACCATTTTCGGGCACGTGAAATTTTTTGATCGCTTTTTATTCCGATTTTTGGGACGCAGAATGAAGAAAAACCAGCGTTTCATGAATTTCTTTTGGGGGGGTGCGTTTACACCGTTCCGCGTGCGGTAAAATTGATAAAGCGGTTTTATTCTTCGGGTCAGTACGGTTACAGCGATACCTCATTTAGGTCTTTTTTTATGTTTTTGTTGGTTTTATGCAATGAAAACTATTTTATATAAAAAATAATTATTTTTGCATCGCTTTATTCTGCGAGCTATAACTTTTTTATTTTTTCGCTGATGATGCTGTTTTGCGGCTCGTTTTTTGCGGGACAAGATGACGTTTTCAGCGGTACCATGGATATTTATATGCGTCTTTTTGATCGCGCGTTATTACACTTTTTGTTTGGCAGTATGATAATAAATCATTATTTTTTGCTTCGTTTTTTATTTTTATTTTTTAAGGGGTTTGCTAAAGGGGTTAACTAATGGGACAGTTTTATAGGGTGGGTCGTTACGGACGTGGCGATACCTAACATGTGTACTTTTATTGTTTTTTTTATTATTATTTCCAAAAAATGGATTTATTGGGGGAATTTTTTTTTTTTTTTTTCTAATTTATTTGGCGATTTTTTTTAAAATTATTTTTACACTTTTTTTTTTTTTTTTTACTTTATTAAATAGTCCCAGGTGGGACATCACTGTCCTGTGACAGATCGCTGATCTGACACAGGCACTGCAGAAGGCTTCCTCATGCCTGCGCTTTGCAGGCACTGAGGAAGCCAGCTTCCTCAGGCCCCCGAAGGCCCCCGTCGCCATCTTGGATTCGGGGGCCTGGAGGAAAGGAGTCCCCCGCAGCAGCGCTGCACATTGTGCTGCCGTGGGGGGCTCAGGGAAGCACGGAGGGAGCCCCCTCCCTGCCGATGCTTCCCTTTAACTCCCGGTACACCGCGATCATGTTTGATCGCGGTGTGCAAGGGGTTAACGTGTCGGGGGTGGTCCGTGACCGCCCCTGACACATTGTGCCGGGTGTCAGCTTTGATAATCAACTGACACCCGGCCGCGATCAGCGGCGCTCACCACGTGGGCGCCGCTGATCGCGCCCGACGTACTATCCCGTCCATGGGCATAGGGGCCCAGGTCCCATGGACGGGATATACCGTCGGATGTCAGGAAGGGGTTAAACAATATTTTACCTCACAAAATGTATCCTCTGTGATCTCCTGCTGTAATATCAGTATTGTCTTTTGCTTCCTTCCCTGCCCAGGAGCTGTGGTATGTTCTGTACACGGTCAGACAGAGGGGTGAGAGAGACAGAGCACAGGGGGAGACAGCTCAAACAGGACAGCACATGAAGGGAGAACACAGCACAGGAAGGAGAGAGACAGCAGGCAAGGGGGAGAGCACATGGGGTAGACAGGTCAAAGAAGCGAGCACAGACGGGAGAAGTCAGCACATGGGGAAAGACAGTGGATAGGTGGGTGAGCACATGGGGGGAGAGATTCTCAATGCTGCAAAGCCTGCCCCCATCATGACATTACCGCCCTCGCCTCCATCTAGTATTTAATATTCATAACTGCTAATTTTATTTTGTTAAAAAGCACAATATATTTAATGAGTGAGATTAAATCTGTAGAATCTGTTCTATTCTGCATACATTTAGGAAATATAGAGAAAATTCGAAGACTGCAATGTACAATCAACTCTTCTTCTGAAGTGCTGAGTGCAGTTATTTTTGGTCAGACACCCTACAAACATAATGGTAGAATGCCATGAGTAAAGTAAGTATGTCATTTAAATATCCAGAAAGCTTTTAAATATATTTTCTTAAATATCTGTAAAATGTATGGGTAATCATTGTTTCTGAATTTTAGTCTGACGTCTAGTGATAAACATAGAGGTAGAAATCATGAAAACGATAGAGGCTAAGGGTACCGTTACACCTAGCGATGGACCAGCGATCCCGACCAGCGATATGACGCGGTCAGGATCGCTGGTGCATCGCTAGGTGGTCGCTAGTGAGCTGCCACTCAGGCAGATCTCACCAGCGACATCGCAGGGGACGGGGATCGCTACTTACCTGTCAGACGCGGCGATCCTGCGTCCTCCCGCCCACATCCACACGTCGCTCGTTGTCACAGCAGGAAGCGCCGCAGGAAGCGCCCGACGAGAAATGGTCCAGCAGCTTCTCGCGCGATCAGCGATAACCAGCGGGGGAGCCGGTCGGAGGTAAGTATCACATGCAGCGATATCGCTAGCAATATCGCTGCAACGTCACAAAATCGGTGACTTTACAGCGATATTGCTAGCAATATCGCAGCGTGTAACGGGGGCTTAAGATTAGTCAACAGTAGGAAGTAAATGTAGAGTTCTTACACACAGTGAGTATTATGATAAAATTGTAGTTTAAAATGCAAAGGAGAACAATACCCTCTGAAATTTAGTGTGAATCTTTAAAAGGAGTCTTTCAGTAGGATCAACCCTCCTAAACCTTCTGTATATGTAAGCATGCAGATCATAGGAAGTTGAATAAAATGATACCTTGGTGCCTGTGATCTGTAAATTAGTTCTTAAGATCTTTGGGCCAGACATAGATCTCCGTGAGAATGTGCCTCCACAGCTTATTTTCAATGAGAGGAGGAGTTACCAGTGTGAAGTACGGTATGTAGATCTGAAGAACAGACTGTCAGTCTTCACATATCCCACTGGTGCCCCAACCCACACCCCCTATCATTTAAAATAAGTTCTGAAGGCAGATTCTTGGGGACATCTGTGTCCTGCCCATAAATTTTAACAACTAATTTAAATATTAAGAATAATATTAATAATAATATAATATATAATAATAATAATATCAAGGAATTATTTTATTAAACTTTCTATGACCTACATGCCCATATAGATGGCTAAGGGAGGTTGATCCTACTTTCAAATTTCCTTTAAAGCAATGTGTTTCTTTCTTACCCCTGGTACTTATTAAACACCAAATATTATATGAGATGTCACTTAGGATATATGTATAAATATAGTTATCAGGGTATTGGGGACTTGAGACATCTGTGGTCTTGTTAACACTACAATTTAAAACAGAGACAAGGTCATCTTTGTGTATATCATTAATTATTGCAATAAAGTGTATATTTACTGTATTTTGTGTATTATAAGATGCACCGGTTTATGAAACACATCCCAAATTTTGGGAAGAAAATGTCATGGTCCAGTCCGGAGTTTATTTTCTGCTGCCTTCACTCTGGACTGGTCATGCGGGGGTTAATCTCCTCAGCCTCATTCTGGAGCTAGTTGGGCTATTTCAGTCTCTCACAGCCTGCTGGCCAGTGTTAGTGATAGCTCAAGCTTCCAGTTTAGAGCCTCTGCCCCTTGTACCTTAGTGATCCTCCTGCCTTTGACTGGTTTCCACATGTATGACCCGGACTGATCTCTGACCCCATCTCTTGGTATTCGTCTCTGCTGCTACGTTCCCTCTCTGGCATTTGACTCCCTGGCTTGTACCCCGACCACGTATATCACCTCACGTTTTTGGACCCAGTGCTCATGTTTTGGCTTTCTGACCCTCGGCTTGGTATTTTGACTACGTGTATTGCTGCTACTTCTGGTACGTCTGCTCCTGATAGTTTCTGACTCAGTTCGTCTGACCATTCTCTCTTGTTACCTATCACACCCGTGCTGTTGCTCAGTGTTGCTACTCTTAGTGTGTAACCTCTCTTCCCTCACCAGCTCCCCCTGGTGGAGGTTTCACTACAGAAATTAGGAAAAAAATGTATTTTTAATAAAATGGTGCATATTACAATCCGCTTTTATGGTAGCTTACCTGGGGGGCAGCGGTGGTGGAGCGGGCTCCCAGGTGGCAGGGTCGCTGGGGACAGAGGCAGAAAATGCTGCGGGCTCCAGTCTGGTAGGATGGGGTGATCGGCAGTGGCAGGAGTTAGGCCATGGCTGTGGGCCCCAGGCTGGTACGGCGATGTATTCGATGGTGCGCAGGCTCTGCCGACACATTTTGTGACAGCCCGAAGCCCCCCCTTCTATACGTTCTAATGTGGTGGACTCTGGGAAAATGGCTGCCAGAGGTGGTGCATGCACAATTGAGATCTTGGGAGCCAAAATCTCAGGAGATGAGATCTTGGTGCTGAGATCTTAATTTGCGCATGCACCGTCTCCAGCAGCCATTTTCCTGGAGTCCACCGCATAGAAGAGAATGGAAAGTGCAAGGCTCCAGGCTTTCACAAAATGTTGGTGGAGCCCGTGCACCACCAAAAAACTTGTCGTACGAGCCTGTAACCTGCAGCAATTGCCCGACTCCTGCCTCTGCCACCGCCAGAAGCTTCCGGCAGCAATGATTATGGGACCCAGCTCCATTGAAGCTACAATTATAAGATGCACCCCCATTTTCCCCCAAAATACCGAAAAATGCATTATATATACATACATACACTATTATTATTATTATTATTATTATTAATTTATATAGCACCATTGGTTCCATGGTGCTGTACATGAGAAGGGGTTACATACAGATTACAGATATCACTTACAGCAAACAAACTAACAATCACAGACTGATATAGAGGGGAGAGAGGACCCTGCCCTTTCGGGCTTACATGCTACAGGATGGTGGGGAAGGAGACAGTAGGTTGGAGGGTTACAGCGGTTCCAGTGATGGTGAGGCGGTAGCTCCAGTAGTGGTGAGGAGGCAGCGGGGATCACTGCAGGCTGTAGGCTTTCCTGAAGAGGTGGGTTTTCAGGTTCCATCTGGAGGTTCTGAGTGTGGCTGATAGCCAGACGTGTTGGGGCAGGGAATTCCAGAGGATGGGGGCTATTCGGGAGAAGTCTTGGAGGCGGTTGGGTGAGGAGCGAATAAGTGTGGAGGAGAGAAGGAGGTCTTGGGAGGACCGGAGATTACGTGAGGGGAGGTATCTGGAGATTAGTTCAGAGATGTAAGGAGGAGACAGGTTGTAGATGGCCTTGTAGGTCACAGTATACATACAGTGGGGGAAATAAGTATTTGATTCCTTGCTGATTTTGTAAATTTACCCACTGACAAAGACATGAACAGTCTATAATTTTAAGGGTAGGTTAATTTAAACATTGAGAGACAGAATATCAAAAATAAAATCCAAAAAATCATATTGTATAAATTATATAAATTTATTTGCATTTTGCAGCAAGAAAAAAGTATTTGATTCCTCTGGCTAACAAGATTTAATACTTGGTGGCAAAACCCTCGCTGGCAAGCACAGCAATAAGATGTTTTTTGTAGTTGATGATGAGGTTTGAGCACATCTGGAGGAATTTTGGTATTTTCCTCTTTGCAGATCACCTCTAAATAATTAAGATTTTGAGGTTGTTGCTTGGCAACTGGGAGCTTTAAATCCCTCCATAAGTTTTCTATGGGATTAAGGTATGGAGACTGGCTAGGCCACTCCATGACCTTAATGTGCTACTTTTTGAGCCATATGTTTTGGGCCATTATCTTGCTGGAAGACCCAGCCATGACCCATTTTTAATGTCCTGGTGGAGGGAAGGAGATTGTTACTCAAGATTTTACGGTACATGACTCCATCCATTCTCCCATTGATGTGGTGAAGTAGTTCTGTGCACTTAGCAGAGAAACACCCCCAAAACATAATGATTCCACCTCCTGGCTTGACAGTGGGGATGGTGTTCTTTGTGTCTTCGGAAGCATTTCTCTTCCTCCAAACACGGCGAGTTGAGTTAATGCCAAAGAGCTCAATTTTTGTCTCATCTGACCATAGCACCTACTCCCAATCACTCCCAGAATCATCCAGATATTCATTGGCAGACTTCAGATGGGCCTGCTCATCCCTTCTTGAGCAGGGGGACCTTGTGGGCACTGCAGGATTTTATACCTTTACGATGTAATGTGTTACCAATAGTTTTCTTGGTGACTGTGGTCTCAGCTGCCTTGAGATCATTAACAAGTTCCCCCATGTAGTTTTTGGCTGATCTCTCACCTTCCTCATGATCAAGAATTCCTCATGAGATGAGATTTTGCATGGTGCCCCAGATCGATGTCAACTGACAGTGATTTTGTGTTCCTTCCATTTTCTTACTATTGCTCCAACAGTTGTCTCCTTCTCACCCAGCGTCTTACTTATGGTTTTGTAGCCTATTCCAGCTTTGTGCAGCTCTATGATTTTGTCCCTGACATCCTTAGAAAGCTTTTTGGCCTTGCCCAAGTTGTAGAGATTAGAATATGACTCATCAATTGAGTTTGTGGAGAGAAGTCTTTTATAAAGGTGATTATGTAAGACAGCTGTCTTTAAAGCAGGTAACAAGTTGATTAGGAGCGTCTAACTGGTCTGTAGAGCCAAAACTCTTAATGGCTGGTAGGGGATCAAATACTTATTTCTCACTGCAAAATGCAAATAAATTTATATAATTTATACAATGTGATTTTCTGGATTTTTTTTATTCTATCTCTCAATGTAAAAATTAACCTACCCTTAACCCCTATGCGACCTGCGCCATACTAGTATTGCTCTGTGGGAGGTGCATTCATGCCCAGAGCAGTACTAGTACAGCGCTGTGATCGAGTGGCCTCACGCTGAGCGCCACGGCAATCACGTGCGGGTGTCAGCTGTATGTGACAGCTGACACCCCGCAGCAATGCCCACAATCGGTGCTTTCACAGATTGTGGGCATTTAACCCCTGTGATGCCACTGTCAGTAGTGACAGCTGCATAGAGAAGCATCACGTTGGGAGGGGGTTCCCTACGAACTTCCATCACAACATCGCAAGGCGATCGCGATATCCTGATGGTCTTGATGGACACCCCCAGCTCTAAGATGGCTGCAGGGTCCTTTTGGGTCGCCCTCCCAGGGCTGTGGGGTACTCGGTACCGGGTCGGTGTCAGCGGGATGTGTCATAGTAGCGGAGACCCGGTCCATGGCCCTGGGTGCCCAAGTAATGGGGGAATGTAATGGTTTGAATGAATAGTTCATGACGCCACCTATGGTGTTCGGCAAGTGAGATGTTAGGCCGACGCTGCATGCAGAGCCTCTGGGGCTGGTGGTGTGTTGCAGCCAAGATGGTGAAGCTCCCCACAGGTGGAGCTGTAGCCCCAGGGCAGTGTAGATGTGGGGGGAAGAGGAGAGGCACAAGCGGTGTAGAAGCTGGTACCCAGATGTAGCGGGGCTGGATGCGTTGGTGCAAGAATGAATGGAGGACACCAGGGCTTGCAGTTCCAAAGCCTTACTCACAGTCTGTAGTACACACAGGTGCCTGCCTCCATGCCGTGTCCTCCGGGTCAGGGACTCAGTCAACCTCCAGGCAAGATGGAATGCTCTCTTCCAATGCTTCGCCAACATGTGCCTTTCTGAACATCTCCTCTATAGCGCCTTTAAGTGTGAAGTACTCCCAGTACTGAGTTACACTGGAGTGCCTCCTAACAGATATTCCCAAGAACTCTACTTGTACGGCAGACAGCTGTAGCCTGCTTCGGGGACTCTACTCCTGAGTCCCGGCTTACTATCCAAGTTGCTGTTGTGCCCCCAAATCTTAGATGGGAGTAGTGCATTTACAGCCCACTACTCCACCGGTGTCTGCAGCAGAACCATTAGTGTCCATACAACCTCGGGGACCGGGTCCCGGCCTTGCACTTAGAACTTCTAGGCAGGGTTCTTCCTCTAACCCACGTCATCTCTGTTCCCTATTACTCCTTCGTTCCGTTCTAATCTCTCTCTCTTATGGAAGATCAGGTTTCAGTTCAAGGTCTTTCTCCTTCTTTCCTTTCCCGTTCCAGCAGACCCAGGTCACATAGGTCTGCTGCAGCACCTCCTTCCTCCATCCCTCTTTCAGGGATCTTCTTTCCTCACTCCTCTCTGAGTGGCTTCCTCTCCCAGACTGACCTGTAATTCTAAACCTTCACGCTCTTTTATGTATTCTCAACTCCACCCGCCTCCCAGCACGTTTCGTGTTCCAAGCAGGGAACCACCAAAGGTGCTCTGCTACTCTCTAAGTTAAGGAGCCGCAATGTGGCTTTACTGAACTACTCTATTGTGTGGGATGCGAGTGTTGGAGCATGTTCAGGAGCCTCTAACTTAGCTGGATGGTGGGGCACCACACCTTAGGAGGAGGTGCAGTACCTCTGTGGCGACTGAGCCTCAGGGGCGCCACACTTTCTATAGGGAAGGTGGCTTATGAGCCCCTGCTGAGGGCAGGCACCTGCATGACTCCTTCCCTGACTGTCAGATCCTGATCTGATACTCTGCTGTGCAGTGTCAGATCAGTAGTCTGATATAATATAGTAATATCCCATACTGGGACAATGTAATAAAGTAAAAAACATATTATAATGTGTAAAAATATATTTTTTAAAAATCTCCAGCTCAAGAAGAAAGAATAAAATAAATATTTTACAAATAAACACATTTATTTATGTAAACAAAAAAAACCCCTACACATATTTGGTATCGCTGCATCCGTAACGACCAGCTCTATGAAACTATCCCACTACTTAACCCCTTTAATGAACACCGCAAAAAATAAATAAAAAATGAGGCAAAAAACAATGTTTTATCATCATACCACCAAGCAAAAAGTGCAATAAAATATGATCAAAAAGACAGATGTAAATAAGCATGGTACCGCTGAAATCGTCATCTTGTCCCGCAAAAAACAAGCCACAATAAAGCTCCATCAGCAGAAAAATAAAAAAGTTATAGCTCTCAGACTAAAGCAATGCAAAAATAATTATTTTTTCTATAAAATAGTTTTTATTGTGTAAAAGCGCCAAAACATAAAAAAAATATAAATGAGGTATCGCTGTAATCGTACTGACCAAAAGATTAAAGCTGCTTTACCAATTTTACCACACATGGAATGGTACAAAAAAAAGCAATTCCTGAATTGCTGTTTTTTGTTCATTCTGTCTCTCAAAAATCAGAATAGAAAGCGATCAAAAAATTTCATGTGCCCGAAAATGGTACGAATAGAAACGTCAGCTCCTCCCGCAGAAAACAAGCCCTCACATGACTCTGTTGGCCAAAATTTGAAAAAATTATATCTCTCAAACTATGGTGACGCAAAAACAAGTTTTCGCAATAAAAAGCGTCTTTTAGCGTGTGACAGCAGCCAAACATAAAAACCTGATATAAATTTGTCTATCGCTGTAATCGCACCGACCCGAAGAAAAAAGTCACCTAATTACTTACACTGCATGAGAAATGGCGTAAAAAAATAAATAAAACCAATTCTTCACATGTTGTTGATTTTTCCATTCTGCCTCCCAAAGATTGCAGTAAGGCTCGCAGCACATTGATCCTGTGCGCTGTGCTGAACGCTTACTTCTGGGTTTCCATGTAAATCTCTGAAATACATAATTCAGATGAGGCAGATGGAGGCACTATGGACGCCGTCTGACCTGTGATCCGGCGGTGTCCGTCTTTTTAGGATCACATAAAAGTGCCATCGGCCACAGTTTTGCACACTTCTGAAAATAAGGACACCTCGGAACAGAGGCCAGAGGGAGTCCAGAGTAACTCTGCTTCCTCACTATAGCGATTGGATCCATCATAGGTTTTATCTGAATCACGTCACTCAGAGATTTAAAAAGAAACAACAAAGTAAGTGATCAGCGTTGAGCGCGGATAACTGTGATCCCAAATGTTATGTAAAATGTTCCCAAGAAAAGCTTCCACTCAATCCACAAAAAATGCAAGTCCCCACTTAGGTCTGTCATCTGTTAATGGAAATATAGGGGGCTTCCATGTTACTTGTAGCAGAAAGGCTCTGGAAAAAACAAAATGGCTCCAAAAGAAATTCAGCAAATTCTCCGCTCCCAAATCCAAATGCCCCCTCCATTCTGAGCCCCAGTGTACCTAAACCACATATTTCGCCGACATGTTTGGCATTTCTGTAGTGATGAGAGCCTGCCTAATTTACAGGTGTGTATCTCCAGAAGCATGAGCTACCCGTAATGTACTGGTGACTGCAATGTACTGGTCACTACAGTGTAGTTTGCAATTTTCACTCAGCAACAGCCACTGCTGCCTGTTTCTAGAAAAAAACCATGGAGTCAACATCAGCACTACATCTGTAGTTAAATTCCCAAAGAGTTATAATTTTAAAACTGGGGTCATTTGAGGGGAGATACTACTTTTATAGCACTTAGAGGCTCTATATATGGAATCCACAAACTAGTCTAGGAAAATCTGCGCTCCAAGAGGCAAATAGCATTCTGTCCCACTTGAGTCATCCCGTATGGCAATGTAATACTGTACAGCCACATATGGGGTATTTCTACAGTCAGCAGAAATTGTGGGACAAATTCTGGCATCATTTTTACCCATTTCCCAGTGTGAAAATGTAAAACTTGGGGCTAACATATAATCTTGGTGGTAAAAATGTAAATTATTTTTTGTTCACTGCCCTATGGTATAAAAGTTTGTGACACACCTGTGGTGTCAATATAATCACTGCACCCCTAGATGAATTCAATGAGAGGATTAATTGGTAAAATGTGGTCACTTATGGGAGGTTCTGCTGTTCTGGCATCTCAGGGGCTCTGTCAATGTAACATGGCACCCTCAAACAAGTGCAGTAAAATCTGCACTGTAATTTGGAGCTACATCCTTTCTGGGCTTTGCACTGTGTCTCAAAAGTAGTTTTCTTTTCCAAACGTTTTTATTGGTTTTGGAATTTAAAAGGGAAAGGGTAAAAGGGAAAGGAAAGGGAGAAGGGGAGGTTGAGAGGGAGATGGAGAGGGAGGGAAAGAGGGGGGAACAAGGGAGTACCAGGAGGGAATAGAGAACAAACGTTTTTAAACATTGTTAATACAAACATGCCATTACGCAGAATGGCTTAAAATGAATAGAGACAATGTTTACATATGTACATTTGAAAGCACAAACACTATTTACGTATTCTATATCAATTCTAATATAGACATATTAGTTGACCAACCGATATGGTATTAGATTAGGTGAATATATCGATCAATGTTAGATCGAATGACCAACTAACATGGTATATATATATATATATATATAAAAAAAATATATATTGTAGTCCATAGGGGTTCAAGGATATAGTTCTATCCAACGAGTCCCTTTTTTTATAAATTTGTCATGGGAGTTGTTTAACATGGCTAGCTTACGTTCAAATTCTTTGTGAAGGCTAACTTTTTCAATAATATTTTGAATCGATGGCGGGTCAGGCTTTTTCCAGTAATAGGCCAAAGCATTTTTAGTAACTAATAAGATGTGGATAACGAGGTTTTAAGGTAGGGTCTATCTGATCTGAGTTCAACGATAGAAGTGCCAATTGAGGAGAGAGGTGAATATTTTTTGAAAGTATTGAGTTTATGAGTTGATTAATGTTTTTCCAAAGCGACTTAATAATAGGACAATGCCAAAAGATGTGAATTAAGCTCCCATATTGCCCACAGTTTCTCCAACATGTTGAAGAATGTTCTCGGCTTATTTTAGAAAGTTTGGCAGGTGTATAATACCATCTAGTAAGAATTTTATGGTGGGATTCTTGTAAGGACATTGAAGCTGTGGCAGAGAAAGAAATGGTACAAGCTTTTTCCCATTCAGAAGGATCAAGACTTAAGTGAAGTTCAGCTTCCCATTTTATTATGTTATGGGTTTTTGTCAATTCATAGCTTCTGTTTAAACATTTATATATGAATTCCATACTCCAGAATATACTGTGATCAATATTATTGACCAAGTTTACTGCTGGTTCAGACATACGAGAATTTTTGAGAAGAAAATTATCAATATGATTTTTCAAAATCAGATACTGACAAAATGAAGAGGAAGGAATGTTAAACTGTTTTTTTAGGAGACTAAATGTGTGACAAGCCAGTCCTTCACTCAAGTCTTTGAGTTTCTTTATCCCTAATTTCTCCCATAGAGGGTCTATGGTGTGTTTCAATGACGAGCAAATGACATGCAGTGAAAGATTTTTTAGAGAATCAAAGTTATTGTGACCCCTTTTAGGTTTAGAGAATTTTTTCCATGCACCCAGTATGGGTTGGAAGATAGGCAGAGAGTTTGTAATGTCTTAGTAGTATTTGGTCTAGAATGAGTAGATTTAGAGATTTGTTATTATCGAAATGGACTTCTAGGTCATACCAGGCAGGGCTCTATATGCGGCCACCAATGAAGACTCTGCTTTATTAAGTTTATGTAATAGTATGCCAAGATATTAGGTAGTCCAGCTCCTCCATATCTTTTACTATTATATAGAATATTTTTTGCAATTCTGGGTTTCTTGTTTCACCAGATGAAGGAGTTGATTTTATTTTGTAAACTAGTTAGAAGAGAAGTCGATATTTTTATTGGGAGTGACCTGAACAAATATAAAATCTTCGGCAATACATATGACTTAAAAGTCATGATTTTCCCCCCATCATGATAGTTCCCTATCTCCATATATGTTGAAGCCATCCGAGATATTTTTAAGCAAGGAGTCAAGATTGTCGGGAATTAAGGAGTCAATATTTTTGCAAAAGTCTATGCCAAGATATGTGAGATTATTATCTGTCCAAGACCAGGGATTGATTTTTTTGATCTCCTCTATCTCAGAATTGTTTAAATTGAAAGGGAGAATTTTTGATTTTGTTTGGTTAATTCTAAAGTAGGACATTTTTGAGAAGGCTTGGAGAAGCTTTTGGATTTTTATCAGGGAATCATGAGGATTAGAGATAGAAAGGATTAGGTCATCAGCAAAAAGGCTGATTTTAAACTCTCTAGTGTCCACCTTTAAACCTCTAAGTTCTGTCATCCCTAATCAATTGGGCCAAAGGCTCTATGGCCAGGACAAAAAGTAGGGGCGAATGGGGACAACCCTGACGGGTGCCAGTAGTTATTTTAAATGACTGAGAGAGGTTATTATTGGCATAAACTCTTGATTTGGGGTTTGAGTAAAGTGCCATTATGGTTGTTAAGAATTGGGAATGAAAACCAAATTTATGTAGAAGTGCTTGAAGGTACTTCCAATTGAGGCGGTCAAATGCCTTTTCGGCATCTAGGGATATTATAGTGGCTTTTGTTTTAGTAGATTTGATTAATTTTATTAGATTGATAAGTCTTCTTGTGCCGTCAACTGTTTGTCTGTTTTTTATAAAACCAGTTTGGTCATTTAGTATAAGCTTGGGTAAAAATTGGCTTAGTCTATTTGCAATTATTTTAGCGTAAAGTTTCAGATCGCTATTGATAAGGGATATAGGCCTGTAATTTTTAATTTGGGTTGTGTCCGAATTAGGCTTGGGGATAACTATGATGGTTGCTTCCAGCATTTCATCAGGAAAGCGACCACTTTTCGAGGCTGCGTTAAAGACTTTTGTTAGGTGAGGGGCTGATAGATTACCAAATGTTCTATAATAATCATTGTTGAACCCGTCTGTGCCTGGCGATTTAAAATATTTAAGATGGTTATTGGTATCCAAGACTTCTTTGCCAGTAAAAGGAGAGGTAAGGTATTCTATGTCGTCGCTGTTTAGTTTAGGGAGATTCACTGATTTTAAAAATGCATCAATTTCGGATTTGTTTGTTTGGAGATTTGGAGATTTGTCTGGTTGATGTTGTATAGGTCTTGATAGTAGTTTGCAAATGACTTTACAATATCTTGGGGATGATTTAGTGACTCACCTTTTGGGGAAGTTATTTTATTTATTCTGCTTCTTATCCTGAGCTTTTGAAGTCTGTTCGTCATATATTTTGAAGGCTTACTGAGATTTTTATATTGTTTTAATTTTGATGATTTTAAGGCAGAATCATAGAATGAGAAGATTATGGCTCTCAGGTCTTGTCTGAGTTTAGAAAGCTCGGATTGAATGATGGGGCAGGGAGATGATCTTTTTGCTTGGTTTGACTCTTTGGTTTTGATTTGATATTGTATATTGACAATTTTCTCTCTGTTTATTTTTTTTTATTCTAGAAGAGATGTAGATTAAGACTCCCCTCAGAACTGCCTTATGGGCATTCCAACAAATGAATGAGTCCACAAGGTTTCACTCATTTTCGTTGAAGCAGTTTTTAATTGCTGTGGAAATTTTAATATTTAAGGTAGGGGAATTGAAAAGTGAGGAATTACATTTCCAAAGAAAATGTTTGCTGATTGCAGCTCCTTCTGAAAATTCACCAATGACTAGGGAATGGCCAGATATCGTTTTGGCGAAATAGAAACACTTGAGAACTTAGGGAGAGAGAAAACATCTGACAAAATTAAGTCTATCCTAGAGGCTGAATGATGTGGGTCAGAGAAATGACTAAATTCAATTGAGGTTGAATTTAGACATTGAAAAACGTCGAACAATTCGTTTGTATGCAACCAATTGCTGAGCGTTTCAGATTTGTTTCTATTTGTTGCTGTGGAGTTCATTTTGCCATCTGGAACGATATTGAAATCGCCAGCAATTAGTAGAGTACCTTTTTTAATTGCATTTATTTTTTTCATAAGCTTATTAAGGAATTTAATTTGGCCTCAGTTGAGGGCGTATACATTCACTATTGTATATGTGACTTGATTTAGATTACAAATCAGGATGTGAAAATGACCTTTTTCGTCTTTGACCTCATCCAAAAGTTCGAAGGAAAGAGAGTTTTTAATTAGTGCTATTACCCCTGCCTTTTTCTTTGGACCCGAAGATTCGAAAATGTTAGGAAAGTTTTTGTCTAGAAAGTTGGGATGAGAATTATGTTTGAATTTTGATCCTTGAAGGCGCACAATGTCAGAATGAGAGCAATTCAACTCATTGCGAAGTATAAATCTCTTTCTTGGGCTGTTAAGCCCTCTGACATTGTACGTCATCAATTTTAGTTTCATTTTGTGTAGATTGGACCTGATGGACTACTTTAGATTTAAACAAACATGAAAATTTAAATCAAACTGTATCTGAAATTGCTCAGATAAAATATATACAGTATGACAAGCAAATATAACTTTAGTAAATAATACTAAAACCGAACAAGGTCCTCCAGAAGGAATCCACTCCTGTGGATTCTACTTTAGTGTGGGGGAAAGTTTGTGGTAACAAGCTCAAAGGAACTTTTATAACAGTAGAAACAAAGAGACTTTAGAACATCATGTGTAACTTTAAGGCTGATAGCCTGAATGACAAGATTAGGCCATGAGGAGAATCAAGATCATCATCATTTGGAGTCGTCAGAGGCTGCAGTTTTGTCGCGATGAGGGATTTTTTTTGCTTTCAAGAATTCCATATCATCTTTTGGAGAAAGTAGGGCTGTCGTTTTTTCATTGAAATGGACAAGGAGCTTAAGGGGGAAACCCCATTTATATGAGATCTCATTGTCTCTTAGATGCACCGTTATGATCTTGAATGCTTTCCTACATTCAATTGTATTTTTGGAGAGATCCGCATAAAATCTCAAGTGGTTATATTGTTCAGGGAACCCACCTTTTTGTCTGACGCAATTTAGTAATTGATCTTTTATGTGGGAGAAGTGATCTCTTATTATTGTGTCTCTTGGTGCCTCTTGGTGCCTCCTTAGGCATGTTAGGCGGCTATGGAAGTCTATGGATCCTGTTAATTATGAGGTCCTGGTCAGTTAAAGATGGGATAATTTTCATGAACACTTTCTTTGTAAAATCAGCTAAATTATTGGGAGAGACAGACTCTGGAATTCCTCTTATTTTTAAATTGTTTCTCCTATTTTTGTCCTCCAAGTCTGCCAATTTTGTTTTTAGGTTGAGTAACTCTTTATTTCTTGGTTTTCTTTTTGGGTGGAGTTTAATTTTTTCTCTACAGCTATCAATCTGGTTTCCTAGTTTTCCAATTTTTTGTGGAATATTTCAAGTGTTTCTTGTAAAATCTTAGTTTGGTTATTCAATGTGATTTTTAGGCTATTATTGATTTTGTCAGCGAGACTAGCCATATATAGCTCAATGGAAATTTTCAACTTCTTATGGAACTAGTTTATGGACTTTAGTGCGCTGCTCGACCAAATAATGAATCCAGGTTAAGTTGAAAGATTAACCATTTATTTTCCAACGCATTTCGAAGTATACATTTACTTCTTCCTCAGGGGATGACATCGGTCGCTGCTCGACCTGGATTCATTATTTGGTCGAGCAGCGCACTAAAGTCCATAAACTAGTTCCATAAGAAGTTGATACTTTGGCGGTCTCTGACCTTTGGACGTGCAGCAAACTGACTTCGGATCTTACACGCTTTATTCTCTCCTGGAAAGGGTGAGTGTATCCTTTTTGATTCTTTCATTGTCAACCCAGATAAGACCCTATTGCGCTTTACTTGTTCCTACAGTATTTAATCAATGGAAATTTTGTCATTTGAATTAGGGTATTCAATTTATGGCTCTCCTTTTTTAAACTTTGATTTTTCAGGGCTGGGGTTTGGTGAAGAGAGAGAAGAGTTATCCGATTCTTTGCTTGTTGAGTTATATTGTAAGAGAGGTTTATTCCCCCATTCTCCTGGGACTTTTCTCTTTGATGAAATGGAGGTGTCCATATCATCTGTTTTTTTGGAGGAAGAAATTGTTGCTTTGGTTGGTTCATTTGGTGTTTTTCCACTGTTATTTGTCTGATTTGGTTTTGAAGTTTTGTTAGAGAGTAGTTTTTCATCTCCTTTTATGGGAGACCTTGATTTGGTAGGGCTTAGATTGTTAATTGCATCCATTGAAAGATTGCTGTAAAGGCCTTTTTGTTTTTGAGCTCTTAAAGGGATGGATGATTTTGAATTTTTCTGGGACATTTTATTGTTTGCGGGTATGAGGGAATCAAGCCCAGAACTAGTCAATATGGTATTAGAAGTTTAAACAGTTCAATGTGGTATCAGATGACCAACTAGTTTGGTATTAGGTTAGGTGAATATATCAACCAACGTGGAAACAAATGACCAACTAATATGGTATTATAATAATAAAATAAAAAAAATAAAAAATAAATGATAACGGGTTGACCAATTAATATGGTATTAGAATTTTTAGGGGGTTAAGGGGCCCATCTAATATGGTATTAGAATTTTTGTGGGATTAAGGGGACCAACTGGTGTGGTATTAGAAATTGATCGCAGTCTCTGCAGAGAAACCTGAAAACAAAGGATTAACCTGGGTATCCAGATGTGTTCTTTCTTGTGGTAGTAGGTAGATGCGGTAGACAGACTGTGTCTTGCTGCTTTCAAACTGTATTCAGTGATGATAGCCTATGGATAAGAAAAGAAAGTGCTCACGTGCTCAAAAATAAATGAGTTGTGGTAGATAATATGACCCCTTTAAATGGATCCAATATGAAAGATGAAATCCAATTCGTGGGTTTTGTCAGGTCTGGTATTCTATACAAGGCAAATTATGTCTTAAATTTTTTAGGATAAATGACCCCTTTGACTCAGAGATAGAGATTTCAAGGTGTCAATCATCTTGTGAATATATAACTATAAAAGGTGCGTCCCCTCTAAATGATTTCACAGCTGTATCTATGGTATTGAGGGGTTAATTATATAGTACACTCATATATGTTGGTAGAGATGTTTGTGGTAGAAATCCCTCTTATTCAGAGCTTATTGAAATTTGATACCGCTGCTGTATGAGAAAGCTGTTTTCCTTATGGTCTCTCAGTTATCAGCCACTTTTTTAACAGCAGGTGCGGCTCTTCTCAGCTGTTTCTATAGATGTGCGCTTATATCTCCAGCAGAATACAGGGGTCAGTACCCCATTTAAACCGGGGAACGCAAGGCCCAGGTGGGGGTTTACTTGCTTCTGAGTGGAGAGCTGAGTCACTGATGACAGCGGTTGGTGTTCACTATGTCAGGAACTTAGATGTAAGCTTCTGGCAGTCTCAGAGGTACAATAAAGGGCTGTTGTAGCATATAAGGTAATTAGGCCTCAGAAATGCGGCCTAGCAGGCCTCCCTCAGGCCGGAGCCGGTATAAGTCCAAACTTCACCAATTTGCACAATATTGGGCTTATTTTGCTCTAGATGGTGAGCTTGTGATGTCTCTTAAGTGGATGGATAATAAAAATCGATTGTTTGCAGGAATGGATGTCGCTTTATTCAAAAGTTCCTCAGAGCTCATAGACTGCACCTCTCACTCCATGACAGTCTTAGGTCACACCCCTCAAAAGTAGTTTTCAACCACATATGGGTATCACTGAACTCAGGAGAAATTGTATAACAAACTTTGGGGTTCACTTTCTTCTTTTTCCCTTGTGAAAATACAAAATTTGTAGCTAAAAAAAATTTTTGTGGGAAAAATGTGATTTTTTTTTTCACGGCTTAATGTTATAAACTTCTGTGAAGCACCTGAGGGTTCAAAGAGCTCAACACACATCTAGATAAAGTCCCAAAGGAGTATAGTTTCCAAAATGGTGTCACTTGTGGGGGATTTCCACTGCTTAGGCTAGTTTCACAGTAGCGTTTTTTAGCACTGCGCTTCGCGCGCAATAGAATCGCATGCAAAAAACGCATCGTGGGCTTTGTATGCGTTTCCTTTTTTTAGGAGCATGCGTTTTAACCAGTTTCTAGCCATGTTAACTCATAAAACGCATGCGATTTTAAACTGCGTTCCCATAGACTGGAATGTGATTTTTTTTGCGCATTCCGTGCGCAAGCGTGCGCATGTGTTTTTTTGAGACAGGTCGGACGGACCAAGAATGCAACAGGTTGCGTCCGGCGCGCCTAGGCGCACACTACAAAAAAACGCATGTGCACGAAAACGCATACGAACGCGTGCATACACTAGACCTTGCACCCCCATGATAAAGATAGGGGCGCAGGACGTATGTACATGGACGCGCATGAAGCGCAGCACTAAAAAACACTAGTGTGAAACCAGCCTTAGGCACATCAGGGGCCCTTCAAACACAACATGGTGTACGCTAATTATTACATCAAATTTTGCATTCAAAAACTCAAATGGCACTCCTTCCCTTCCATGCCCTGCTGTGCGCCCAAACAATAGTATTCCCCCACATGTGGGGTATCAGCGTACTGACGAGAAATTGCACAACAAATTATATGGAGCAATTACTCCTGTTACCCTTATGAAAATGCAAAATATGGAGCCATGCCGTGCGCCCAAACAGCTGTTTTTCTCCACATTCTGGGTATCGGCATACTCAGGAGAAATTGTACAACACATTGTATGTTGCAATTTCTCCTCTTACCCTTTTGTAAATGCAAAATTTGGAGCTAAAAAAATTTATTTGGGGAAATTTAGATTTTTTTTATTTCCACGGCTCTATGTTATAAACTTCTGTGAAGCACTTGTGAGTTGAAGGTGGTCAATACACATCTAGATAAGTTCCCTAAGGGGTCTAATTTCCAAAATGGTGTCACTTGTTGGGGGTTTCCGCTGTTTAGGCACATCAGAGGCTCTCTAAACGCTACATGGCAACCTCTAATTAGTGCAGCATATTTTACATTCAAAAAGTCAAATGGTGCTCCTTTCCTTCTGACCCCTGCCGTGTGCCTAAACAGTAGATTTCCCCCACATATGGGGTATCGGCATGCTCAGGAGAAATTGCTCAACAAAATTCTCCTGTTACCCTTGTAAAAGTAAAAAAAATAGGTCTAAATGTAATTTTTTGTGAAAGAAAAGTAAATGTTTATTTTTTCCTTCCACATTCCAAACATTCCTTTGAAGCACCTGAAGGGTTAATAAACTTCTTGAATGTGGTTTTGAGTACCTTGAGGGGTGAAGTTTTTAGGATGGTGTCATTTTTGGGTATTTTCTGTCATAGAGGCCCCTCAAATTCACTTCAAGTGTGAAGTGGTGTCTAAAAAAAAATGGTTTTGCAAATTTTGTTGTAAAAATGAGAAATCGCTAGTCAGAAAAAAAAAATCAGGTTTCAAAAATTGTGCTGATGTCAAGTAGACATGTGGGAAATGTTATTTATTAACTATTTTGTGGGATGTGACTCTTTGATTTAAGGACTTGAAAATTGCGAAATTTTCAAGTCATATCAAAGAAATTTTACCACTATCACCGGGATCCGTTGAAGTGTTCCAGAGTTATTACCTCATAAAATGACAGTGATCAAATACTTATTTCCCTCACTGTACATGGTGCAATCTTGATTTTAATATGTGTTACTCATCATAGAATCATACAATGGTAAAGTTGGAAGGGACCTCCTGGGTCATCTGATCCAACCCCTTGCTCAAAGCAGGATTCACTAAATCATCCCAGACAGATGTTTGTCTAGCCTCTGTTTGAAGACTTCCATGGATGGAGATCTCACCACCTCTCGTGGCAGCCTGTTCCACTCATTGATCACCCTAACTGTCAAGAAGTTTTTTTAATATCTAATCTGTCTTCTCCCATTCAGTTTCATCCCATTACTTCTAGTCTTTCCTTGTGCAAATGAGAATAAAGATGATCCTTCTACAATATGACAGCCCTTGAGATATTTGTAGACACCTATTAAGTCTCCTCTCAGTCTTCTTTTTTGCAAGCTAAACATTCCCAAATCCTGTAACTGTTCCTCGTAGGACATGGTTTGCAGACGGGTCACCATTCTGGTCGCTCTTCTCTGAACTTGATCCAGTTTGTTGATGTCTTTTTTAAAATGTGGTGCCCAAAACCGGACACAGTATTCCAGATGAGGTTTGACCAAAGAGGAGTAGAGGGCAATAATGACATCACATGATCTCAACTGTATGCTTCTGTTAATACATCCCAGAATTGCATTTGCCTTTTTTGTTGCTGCATCACACTGTTGACTTATGTTCAGTTTATGATCTTTTAGTATACCCAAGTCTTCCTTACATGTGCTGTTGCTTAGCCCTATTCCTCCCATTCTGTATATGCTTTTTTCATTTTTATTGCCCAGATGTAGCACTTTGCATTTTTCCCTGTTAAAAACCATCCTGTTAATTGCTGCCCACTGCTCCAGTTTATTTATATCTTTTTGAATCCTCTCTCTCTCTTCTCTAGTATTAGCTATCCCTCCTAGCTTTGTGTCATCAGCAAATTTAATCAGTGTACCCTCATTTCCTTCATCTAAATCATTTATAAAGATGTTGAACAATACAGGGTCCATGACAGAACCCTGTGATACCCCACTTGAGACATTCTTCCAACTGGATGTGCAGCCATTTATGCCACTCTTTGGGTCCGATCTCTAAGCCAGTTATGAATCAACCTAACAGTTGATTTGTCCTTTCCATACTTAGTCCCTTTTTCAATAAGGTTGGTGTGAGATACTTTGTCAAATGCTTTGCTGAAGTCAAGATATACTATATCTACAGCATTTCCCTGATCCACCCAGTCAGTGATTCTGTCATAGAAGGACATTAAGTTAGTCTGACATGACTCATTAGTTACCAAAACCCATGCTGACTCTGGTTAATCACTTCATTCTTATCCAGGTACTTACATACATGTTGTTTAATAATTTGTTCAAAGATCTTTCCTGGTATAGAAGTCAGAGTCACCGGCCTATAGTTTCCTTGGTCTACTTTCTCCACGTTTTTGAAAATAGGAACAACATTTGCTCTTCTCCAGTCTTCTGGGACTTGTCCTGCCCTCCAAGAATTTTCAAATATTATGTAGAGTGGTTCAAAAATTTCTTCTGCTATCTACTTCTGTACTCTGGGGTGTAATTCATCTGGACCTGGAGACTTGAATTCATTTATGTTAGCTAAGTGTTTCCTCACTATCTTTCTGTTTATAGATATCCTGGATTCTTCTTTTCCTTTAATAGGACCGTGAAGATCAGTTGATCTTACATTTCCTTTCTGAGAGAAAACAGATGCAAATTGGGAATTTAAAAGTTCAGCCTTCTCAATATCCTTTCTTACCATTTCATCATTTTCATCCTGTAAAAATCCTATAGCATCTTTGACTTTTCTTTTACTTTTGACCTATCCCCAAAATCCTTTTTTATTGCTTTTGATGTCTCTTGCAAGCCTTAATTCATTGCCAGCTTTAGTAATCTGATTCATGCCCTGCATGTTCTACAGACAGCATTATATTCTTCATTAGATATGCCCCCCTCTTTTCATTGATAAACATTTCTTTCTTCCTTTTTAGCATGTGTTTAAGTTCTGTGTTCATCCATCCTGGTTTCCTTAAATGCTTCATATTCTTCCATCTTTTTGGAATTGTTAACGACTGTGCTTTAAGAATCTCATTTTTCAAGATTTCTCATCCTTCCTGGAGATTTTTCTCTTTAATGATATCCAGCCATTGGATCCTTCTGATTTTCTTTCTGAATCCCTTAAAATCTACCTTTCTGAAATCTAACCTTGAAGTCTGAGTCTTTACAGGTCTTCCTCCTCTAGTTATCCAAAATTTTAAATCCTTATATGTTTATAAGGATTAGATCCAAGGTAGCACATCCCCTTGTTGTCTCCTCTACCTTTTGGAAAATAAAGTTGTCAGCAAGAGAGGATAAGAAATTTCTTGACCTGTTAGTTTTGCCTGAGTGAGATTCCCAACAAATGTTAGGATAGTTGAAATCTCCCATGACCACTATGTCATATTTTTTGGAGAACTTGGCCATTTGATGCATAAAGAATTCATCCATATCTTCAGCTTGCACAGGCAGCCTGTAGTAAATGCCTACAATGTTGTCCTTTCCGTTGTTCTTTCCTTGTATTCTTACCCAAACAGAACTCCCAGTCTCTGAAGCTTCAATCTCTGTGCAGATATACGCTTTTCTAACATACAATGCGACACCTCCTCGTTTATCAAGTCTGTTTCTTGCAAATAAGTTGCATCCTTCTAGCCTTGTATTTCAATCATAAATTAAAAGCAAATAACCAAGGGCGCCAAGCGCTAGGTTTCCAGGATACCCAGCTGCAAATAATAGGACAATACCATCCTATCTGTCCGATGCTAAAACAATCAATATAAAAATAAGTTTATGAGGACTTCCGGTTCCGGCGCTGCCCTGGAGGACGCAAGGTGAAGGAGCTCCCGCCTGACCCACCACATACCGGTACATATTTCACCACCCGCCGCGATCCCTGGCCATAAATAGGAGCAAGTGGTGTGACAGGAGCAGGAGTGATGGATCGCTACGTCCTTAGAAGTGCGGGGAGAGAGGAGGAGGATGGAGGGCAGAGGAGAGAGCGAGATGAAGAAGCGTCTGGCAAGATGGCGCTGACACATGAGGAGAGTGGAGGAGTGCAGGAGGGGGAGGAGGGAGACGGGAGCAGCAGTGTGCAACGCTGCAAAGACAGAGGTGAGACGGAGACAGGACATAAAAGGGAGAGGAGGAAAACTACACAAGCCAGGGATATACTAATCGACTATAAATTGCCGGCAAGAGAAGTAGTTACCTCACTAAAAGAAGATGTAATGCTAACAATTAAAGAAGTGGTACACAATTCATTACTTGAGCTTCAAAATGCCTCAACACAGCAAGAGGTCAGAATTCAGGAAACTGAACAGAGGGTGTCAGAAGCGGAGGATAAGACAGAGGAGATGAAATCACAGATAAATGACCTGCAAAAACAGTCCACCTATATGGCAGGCAAAATAGATGACGTGGAAAACCGCTCCAGATGGAGCAACTTAAAACTGGTGGGGCTGCCGGAATCACTGGGACCCAGAGCACTTGATGAGATATGTGAAATTGACCTCCCCAAAGCGCTGGGGCTCTCGCACCGTTGAAGAGTAGAAAGAGCTCACAGGGTGGGCCCACCTCGTGAACCAGAGACAGTAAACTCTCGGAATAGCATACCACAGCATCCTAACATCACAAAACCCCGCCAAGTGGTGGTGAAATACCTTGATTATAAGGATAAGGAAGAGGTGCTTAGAGCATTTAAGAGCAGGCAGCAGCCGCTATTAATACGGGGTCATAAGACACTGGTATACAACGATTACTCCATAGATGTCTCCAGAAGACGTAAAGCGTTCAGCGAAGTGTGTACAATTTTCTCCCGCAAAAACATTCGTTTTCACCTGATGTATCCAGCCATACTCCGTTTCAGAGCACAGGACGGTAAAATGAAAATAATATCTGATCCCAATGAGGTGTTAAACATTATACAAAGAAGTTGTGGAACACAAAACGGACATGAGGAGAAAGACGCTATGAGATCAAACAGTCAACTAGATATGAGAAAACAACGCAAAGACACCAACGTAACAACGAGAGAACAGGAGCCACGCCAGGAACTTCACATAAACACTGATATTGAAGAAATGGACTTGGACAAATCGGATCAGGAACTTAACAACCGCTGAAAGATTTCACTCCCCGTTTCATGTCCCAGAAGAGGAGGTGATCAAACAGTAGGGCGATCCAGAAAAGATGGGATGCGACGACCAGCGGAGAGACGAAATTTCGCCATTAATTTGCTAATTGAATTCTGATATTTTCACTCCCCCACGTACTCTCTTGTGCGTGGCTTTCCATTTCCTCTTGCTTCCTTTTCGCTCTCTGTTATGCTTCTAGTCCCCCCTGCGGGCTCTGTGCCCCCCTCTTTTTTCTCTTTCCCTCTCCCTACCCTTTTTTCACATTATGCACATTTTTATTGTTGGTAAGAATGACATGTGATCAAACAACCGGGGGAGGTTTGGGAAGGTAGACAGGGTACAGCTGAAATTTGTTATAGTTACAGAAGATCACATATGTAAGATATATCGCAGAGAGGTTGGTCATTCTTGTTTATAGGCGGGTCAGTTAAAAGGCTCTGTAGGGGAGACGGGAAGGGGGTGTCGACGTTTGAGGGGTAGAAAAAATGGAAGTCGAAAATGGGGAAAATAAGTAGAGGAAAATAGAGGAGAAATGTGAGGGGAAGGGTGGGGAATTTTCTTTAAAAGAGGGTTTTTATATGTGGTTCCAAACTCAAAGAAGGTGGGAGATAATGACAAGAATGGGTCGCGAGCTCAGGTCCTCATATGGAGAAAACTATAAATTGAGATATAAAAACAGCGGAGGAGGAAACCCTCCCAGAGCTCAGATATGCTAAAGATAGTAACATGGAATGTGAAAGGCCTAAGGTCCCCTAACAAGAGAAGCATGGTTCTGAGACATTTAAGAAGACTGAAGGCGGATATAGCCCTGCTTCAGGAAACACATTTGGGGGAGAGCGAAGCATTTAGGATGCATAAGATGTGGGTAGGCGCAGTGTTCAGTTCGGGGACCTCAACTAGAAAGTTGGGAGTAATGATCCTAATAAACAAATCACTTGCTCATAGAATAATACAAAAAGAAGGGGATGAGGAAGGGAGACTCTTACATCTACTCATCGAGGTATGCGAGGAAAAATTCAGCTTATACAATGTTTATGCACCTACTATATCTCAAAAAGATTTTTTTACAGAGTTACAAAACAGAATCCTGAGGGATGCAGAGCCCAATGTGATATTAGGAGGCGACTTCAATCAGGTTATGAGAGAGGGAGAAGATAGAAAGAGATCATCGTGTAGAGAGGGTAATACTGGGGAACGACAGGGAACAGGTAGGAATTATCTGGAAGATATGACTTCGCACCTACACATCAAAGACATTTGGTGAGTGTTACATCTGCAGGAGAGAGAATATACCCATTATTCACACGCTCAAAATTCATGGTCTAGAATAGATTTGATATTGGGGTCCGACAACATGATACAAAGGACACGGCGGGTGACCATAGAAGATATAGTCATTTCAGACCACAGCCCAGTAGCGATAGAATTGTCAGAAAAATTTCAGAGGGGGCAGGATTTTTTATGGCGCTTCCCCTCCTTTTTACTAAAAGATGGAGACTTTGGAAAACAACTCAAGGAATGGTGGACAGAATATGCGTTGTTAAATACCTAACATAAACAGAACACAAAATTATTCTGGGAAGCAGGGAAAGCGGTAATACGGGGAAGGATCACAGCCTACACGTTAAAGCTGAAGAGGAAGATCAGGGAGCAATATGTATTAGCGAGTAATGAGGTAAGGACTAGGTACACAGCTTTTAAAACTTGTCCAAACGATTCTAACAAACAGAAATGGGTAGAGGCCAAAAATAAATATGAGGAATGGGCGGAGAGGAGGGAGCAATTAGTATGGGGGCAAAGAGAAGTGGAATTGAACAGGTATGGTGATAAATCTGGCAAACTCCTGGCTAATCTAGCGAGAGGCATACGCGCACAAACCCTAATAACAGCTTTAAAGGGGAAAAAAGGGGATATTGTAACTAATCCCAAAGACATTAATGGGATTTTGGGTACATACTTTGAAAAGTTATACAAAGACGAATCTGACAATCTCACGGGGGGGGGGGTAGGGAATGGCTAGAGAAAATAACAATGACCCCACTTACAGAGGAAGACAAATGCTTTCTAAATATGGACATCAAAGAGGATGAGGTACAGTCCTCAATAAGATACTTAGGAGCGCATAAAGCCCCCGGCCCGGATGGGATGAATGGGGAATTCTATAAAGAACTTAGATCGCAGGTAACACCCACCCTGACACGAATGTTTAACAACATATTGAAAGGGGAAAGCTTGTCAGAGGACATGAATACGGCTTATATCAAACTGCTCCCAAAAGGGGATAAAGATAAAGATTCACCCTCGGGATACCGGCCAATATCACTGATTAACCAGGATATCAAGATATTATCTAAGATACTTGCTGATCGCTTAGCGATGCTGTTACCAAAAATAATCACCAGACGGGTTTTATCAAAGGTCGATCGGCAGTCATGAACGTGAGAAAAACTCTACTGATCCTAGACGCAATTAGAGCTAGGAAATTAGACCCGCGTGCCGGCCCAGCCATGGTCACATTGGATGCAGAAAAAGCATTTGACAATGTGAGGTGGCCGTGGCTGGGTATGGTACTGGACAAAATGGGAATGGTGGGCCCATTCAGAGACTATTTAACGACCTTGTACAAAAACCCCAAAGCCAAAGTATATACACGGGGATTTTTGTCTGACGCTTTCAAACTGTATAAAGGAACCCGTCAGGGATGCCCTTTATCGCCATTGTTATTTAACCTAGCGATAGAACCTCTCTCTAGGTTCCTCAACTCGCAAGATTCACATGAGGGGATTAGAGTAGGATCAATGATAGTTAAGTCTGCGCTTTTCGCTGACGATATTATCCTATACATGAAAAACCCAAAAAGAGATTTGCCACGCCTATTAGGGGAAATCGAAAAATTCGGGGCTTTCTCTGGATTTAAATTAAACAAGGCAAAATGTGAAATATTGATGTTAAGGGAAGGGAAAGAAAGTCAGGGAAGAGATAACTTGGTAGGGATCCTGATAATGAAATCCTCACTAAAGTATTTGGGCATACAAATGGGAGATCCCCAGGTCAGGTATATGCGCTGAATTATAGACCCCTCATAGACAAAATTGAAAAAGGATTGGAGAGGTGGAAAGGGCTACCGCTGTCGTTCTTGGGGAGATGCCATCTCTTGAAAATGGTGAGTTTTGCCAGACTGTTATATCCCATGCAAACCATACCCCTTCTGATCAAACATGTAGATTGTAACAGAATTAACAGGGCTTTCTCAAAGTTTATTTGGGGGGGCAAAAAGCCGAGACTACGCGCCAGAATATTGATGGGTCATAAAGATAGAGGGGGGGTAGGTCTACCCAATGTGCGTGGTTAGAATTTGGCTTGTCTGACACGCCATATAATTGATTGGATAAAGGGCACATCGAGGTATTCAGATAACGATCTGGAATCCCAACTGTGCAAACCGTGGGATAAAGTTTCGCTACTGCACGCTTCCTTGAGTGGGATGCCGAGCGAAGTTAAACACTCATTGATTTTTAGAGACACTCTCATGACCTGGAAGGCGGTGAGGAAGAAATACAAATTGTCTTGGTCAATTTCCAAACACCTGAATATATGGGCACACACAGATTTCAAGTTAGGACGTGAGAATGCTTTGTTTGAGGAGTGGAAGAGGAAGGGGGTGAGAAACATGGGTGACCTGTTACATACATGAGGCGGAAGGCAGTTGGTTGAAGGGGGCAGAGGTAATAGAGAAATTCAGTCTCAAAGAGTATCAAATCCTCCAATATAACCAAGTAAAATTTCACATTATGGGAAAACTTCGGGAGGTGACCAAAGAAATAGGGACTAACGAATTTGACACAATGACCAAATGGGACATACAAGAAGTGAATATCTCAAAAATATATAGTTATGCAAGGGAAATCCTGTTACCATCAGGGTCAGTCAAAATGTTTAGCTGTTGGACTCGAGAATTACACTCAGAGGACGCGATGGAATGTGTCTTGGAGGGCTGAGGAAGAGTAAGGAAACACATCATCTCCGAAAAATGGAGAGACAGCCACTTTCGAATTATGCACGGCCTAGTGCTTGGTTTTAACATTCCTCCTTCGCAAATTGCCCAAACAGAAGAGAGAAATGCCCTAAATGTCAGAAAGAGAGAACTGACATGATCCATGGGATGTGGCACTGTCAATATACACAGAATTTTTGGGCGATGGTACAGAGGCTCACCGAGGAAATTTGTGGGGTTAAGGTGAAACTTGAACCCATATGTTGGATACTGCACCATACGGGAAATAGAGGGAGGGAAGAGAGTGTTCCTAAATTATTTCATGTTATAGCATTACTGGCCAAACGATTAATCCTGAGGAACTGGCTAACGCAGACACTCCCAGACGGAAAAGATACGATACTGGACCTTAAAAAAGCATTGGACATTGATAAAAGAGAGGCGATGAGAAACAAAGACAGGGAAACAGCTAAATTCATGGGAAAATGGAGGAGGTTTATTGAGAACAAAATGACAAAAGACGAAAGGATAGAGGTAATGAACCCATTTTTACGCTCGAACTGGTATTTACTCGACAGCATAGGGGGAACGTTGGGGAATCTGAAGGTCTGAAACTATGTGAATGGACACATGCCTGAAATAAGGAGGGGGGACCTGGGCTGCGCGCAAACATGATTTTAATTTCTTCATTATTTTGGGGATTTTGTTATTATGGGGATTCGATCACATACTGCCTTTATCTGTGAGATAATATGTAAGCTTACAGAAATGTTCAACTGTATGAAAAACGTGAAAATTTAATAAAAATGATTTTGGAAAAAAAAAAAAGTTTATATTTGCGCTAGAAACCGTATCTGGATGCCAGTATATTAATGAATAGAATCAAACAGGGCATGCAGCGTGAGGCTAATATTCGCATATAGGAGAAAATGATTCAGATAATGAATAATGCACTATATCAGCAGTAACACACCATGTGGCTGCTAGAGGCAAATAGAAAACATGCATATATCATTAAGAAAAAAGAAATATATAAATACAGAGCATAGTACCATGGTGTTAAATTTTAGGTGGTGAGCAGTGGAGTATTTGCCAGGAAGTTCCTGTGTAATGCAGAGTCCTAGTACAGACAGAGATCTAAGTCCCGATATAGATAAAAAATGCAGATATCCGATTGATGCCAGGAAGGAGGATGATGTCTCAGATGTCGGACGCTCTCCCAGCCGGTGACAGACGTCCTGCCTGCAGTGTGCCAGACGCCTCTGATAGACGCTAAAGGCACCGCATGCAGGCTATAGCCGGCAAGGTGCAGAAGGACCTGCAGGACCTTGCGTGACGTCACTTTGTAGAGTGTGAGGGGAATGTAGTGCTCTGGGTCAATGTACCAGCAGAATCATCCAGCAGTGGCTGGGCATCAGTGCACTTGTGGCGCCCCCAGGAGTACGGTCGCCACAGTGGCATTACCTTCCTCCTAGGGAGTGTGATGTCATGCTTGGGAGCAACGAAGGATCTCTCTAGCAGTTAAACCAACACACAACACAGTTCCAACTCCAGGCCAGCAGGGAGAGCTCTGAACCTGACTGCTGAGGAGCTGCTCTCTGTGGTCGGGAGGAGGGAAGTTAGGGCAGTCTGTGAAGGAAAGGGGAAGTGTGTGGATGTGAGAAGGGGAGCTGAAGGATGAGCAGAGTTAAGGCTCACTCCTAGCTGGAGTGCATGGTCCGGATTCCGGTCTCCGAGTTTGTAGGGACACTGACGGTCCTGCAGCAGAAACCGGAGGAAGTAGCAGCTGTAAATGCTCTGTTCCCAACTAAGGCTTGGAGGCCCCAGCAGCGACGTGTGTGAGCCAGAAGGAAAAGGCTGCGGCTGCCTGCCATACGAGAAAGTTCCAAAAGAGAGTCAACAGGGGGAACTTCAGTGAAATTAGTACAGCGAGTACTTCAGATAAGCGCTAGAATGGAGGCCACACTACCTATCTGCAGAGAGAGAATTCCTAATTTGCTTCCAGGCTGACCAACCCCTTCTCCATCTGTACTCTGGGTCCTGGATGGCACTTACCAAGTACAGGTAAAGGAACTGCACGACTGTGTCTGTCATCTTTCTCCTGCGTCTGGCGCACGGCTCTGCTACATCCTGCACTGCACACCATCTACCAACTCTTTCATCTGCCCTGCGACTATGGCCCTACCTGTGCAGGGCTTCTACATCTTAGCTGCACCACAAGATCTGTCCCAGAGAAGCGACATTGCAGCGCTGGTCAATCTGATCAGAAACCACAGGTGGCGTCACATATCATTCACCTCTAAACGTTATTCACCCCTTTGCATGGACGCCTAGGCCCACGGACCGGGTCACCACCACCATGACAAATCCCTCTGAGACACTGGCCCGGTACCGATTAACCCCACTGCCCTGGCTGGCGACCCACACTCCATGTCAGATTCATCTTGGACTGGGGAATTCACGATTTGACTTGATAACCCATGCATAGTATGTGAGAAAGAGCTATATGGACTAATGTGAAGTGTGGCCTGCTGCATCATTCACTTTTGGTGGGGGTGAAGGACACAAGGAAAGGGGTTCTTCCTGACCAGGAGCCAGCACTTGACGACTCAGTGCTTGCATTTTTTGAAACTTCAGAAGAGGAGGGCATATTAGCTGGAGTCTGTTTCGGCAATGTAAGCCAAAACCAGTTCCTGATGCTCCGGCTTTAAAAGCGGTTAACCTACTCCCAGAAAAGGTAGCCTTCCAGGCCTTCTGGAGCCAGACCATGACGCAGGCTCAACACCTCCTGCCTAAGCTGCTATTGTGCTTTTGCCACTACCAGCAGATGCACCACCACCTTCAGTACCAGCTGGCCTCCCCACGCCCACGTCCACGGCCTTTTCCACCATACTTCCAAATTTTGGAGAAAATGGACCCAAAATAACATCAGATATATGGTACTGTATCAGAAGCGTACAGCTGTATACAGTCAAAGGATAATTGTAAATCTCCGTATATATTTCATGAGTCACACAAAAACGCTCACAGGCTCAGTATGGATTAGACAAGAATATAAAAAGTAGAAAAAGGGTACAGTATCATCAGATAGCAGGTATATATAGTATAGTTTAAACATTCTAAGTCTCCGTATATATTTCAGGAGGCAGACACAGGCACTCTCAGGCTCAGTATGGATTACAACACAATATAAAAAGCTGTAAAATGGTAATGGATCTGAAGTGTACATCTGTATACAGTGTAGGGGTCATTGTCAATCTCAGTATTTATTTCCAGAGTCAGAAACAGACTCTCAGTTGGTCAGTTTGGATTACACCAGAATATAAAAAGCAGTAAATGGGTAATGTATCACAAGCGTAGAGCTGTATACAGTGTTGGGGTAATTTTTAAATCTACATATAAATTGCAGGAGTAACCCACAGACTCTCACACGCTCAGGATGGATCACACCACAATATAAAAAGAAGATCCGCAAGAAATAATCACACATGTGGGCCAATGTTCCAGGTGTCAATGATACACTTAGAGTGGTGGGTGGAGGAGGACTTCCTGGCAGAAAGGGTACAGTATCACCAGATACCAGGTATATATAGCATAGTTTAAACATTAAAAATGTATGTCTATATATCAGGAGTAGTGTTGAGCCACCCCGCTAGTGTTCGAGTGCGGCTCGGTTCGTCGAACAGGAGGCAAGTTCGCCGAATGTTCGTCGAACGTTCGATGAACACCGTCGAACCCCATTGAAAACAATGGCAGGCAAACACAAACACATACAAACACATAGAAAACACATACAAAACACCTTAAAAGGTGTCCCAAAGCAGACAAAATGCTCAGAAGACACAAATAACATATGGAAAAGGGCAACTACATATAGAAAAGAGGAGGAAGAGTAAAAGGAGGAGGAGGAGACACAGATATAAGCATGTCATGCCCTTATAAAGTCAAGAAAGGCTGGAATAAAAATCTAAAATAAAAAAAATTCTAAAATTCTAAAATCGAAGACTATCATATACCGTCGGACTTCCCTCCATAAATTATGCCAACTGCCGATCGGGCGGCGTTATTCCCACGACCCTCCGAACAGCGTCCATGAAGGCAAAGTGTTTGGTTTCCGGGAGCAGTATGGTTGCAAAGCTGAACCTTAAAGGAATGTCCAGAAGGGCACCAACAGTGGAGCCTGCGGCTTAATTGGACTCCACACGGGCAACCTCAACCATGGGAAGGATGGACAGATTGCAAGCTTTCTCGATTCTGTGGGTGGTGGTGCATGGCCGTTTTTAGTTGTGCTAGCGATTTCTCAGCTTAATTCCATTAATGAACAAGACTCCAGCATGCCCCCGCGGTCCGCGTCCAGCTTACTAGAGGGACACGCGAGGCTCTGGCACGCGAGATTGAGCAATAACAGGTCTGTCATGCCCTTACATGTGCGGGGCTGCACGCATGCTACACTGAAAGGACCAGCGTGTGTCGCTTACAGGTGCGGATAACCCGCTGAACCCTGTTAGTGATGGGGATCTGGGATTCCAATTCTTCCCCGCGAACGAGGATTTCCCAGTAATTGCTGGTCATCGGAATTCCCGAATTAGGCCTAACCGGCATTCCAGAAAGAATGTGAAAAAATTACGTGTCCAAACCACAAGTGCTGTAGCTTGCTTAACAGCTGGGCTCCTCTGCTGTTAAGCACACAGTTCTTACATAAACAGGCGGCATAGCTTGGTTCACGGGTGGGCAACTCTGCTGAGTAGCAGACAGTGCTTACATAAACAGGCGGAATAGCTAGGTTCACGGGTGGGCTCCTCTGCTGAGCAGAAGACACAGTTACTAGGCCCAAAGTATTCACTGGGCTAAATGGAGTTAAAAAATGGTTATTACATAAACAGGCGGCACAGCTTGGTTCACGGGTGGGTTCCTCTGCTGAGTAGCAGACACAGTTACTAGGCCCAAAGTATTAACTGGGCTAAATGCAGTCAAAAACTGGTTCTTTCATAAACAGGTGGCATAGCTAGGTTCACGGGTGGGCTCCTCTGCTGAGTAGCAGACAGTGCCACAAGGCCCAAAAGGATTTTCTGGACAAGATGCGGTAAAAAATTATTAGAAACACACACGGTGTAGCTCCTTGACAGGTGTACTGCACCGCTGGCTACCAGACACCGCTACTATGCCATGAAACTGTCTATTAACATTGAAAACCATTATTAATGTGAAAATAAAGTTACGCTTTTGGTGAACGAACCATTCTCGAACGGAACCTCGAACAGCTGAATTTTAAGCAAAGTGTTCGAGTTCGACGAACGGCTCGAACACCGCCCAAAACAGCTCGATTTTGAACTTGGCGGACAGGTCGACTCAAACACCACTCATCTCTAATCAGGAGGCAGACTCAGACGGTCTCAGGCCCAGTATGGATTCGACAAGATTGTAGAAATTTGAGAAAGGGTACAGTGTCACCGGATACCAGGTATATATAGCATAGTTTACACATTAAAAATCTATGTCTATATATCAGGAGGCAGACTCAGACGGTCTCAGGCCCAGTATGGATTCGACAAGATTGTAGAAATTTGAGAAAGGCTACAGTATCACCAGATAACAGGTATATATAGCATAGTTTAAACATTAAAAATCTCCGTGTATATTTCCGGAGTCAGACAAAGACACTCACAGCCTCAGTATGGATTAGACAAGAATCTAAAAAGTAGAAAAAGGGCAATGTATTTGAAGCGTACACCAGTATACACTGTTGGGGTATTTTTAAATCTTCATATATATTTCAGTCTCATTAACACATTCCAGTGTTATGAATGAGTCACCGAAGGAGGAAAAAGCAAAAATACAAGCTAAGTCCAGAAAACCGGAGAGGTTGGTAGCTATCGGATTGCAGACCCCTGATCCTATACACCACAACTAGCAGTAGCCGTGGGGGGTTCCTACGGTGCCCTAGACCCCTCGTTCGTAGCCGGATCACCAGCACCCCTGTAGGGCGTCGGCTGCCTTATATCCACTCAGTGATTCCGGGTGTCCAATCAGGCTCCACCTGTTCAGATGACAGGTTCTTCCCAACCCAGTCAATTTCACTACCTCTCTTCACCAGCAGAGGGAGTTCATCAGACATCAACGGTGAAGGGGAAAATGAACTCACAACAGTACCTCCCCCTTGAGGAGGGGTCACCGAACCCTCATCCACGCCACCAGGACGATCAGGATGGGCCCGATGAAAAGCACGAACCAATCTTTCGGCATGAATATCGGATGCAGGGACCCAAGAATTATCCGCCTGGCCATAACCCTTCCATTTAACCAAATACTGGAGTTTCTGTCTAGCCAGGCGAGAATCCAGTATCTTCTCAACCTCATATTCCACATTACCTTCCACCAATACAGGGTCAGGAGGTGCCACCACAGGAACTACTGGCTCAACAAACCTCTTTAACAGAGACTTATGAAACACGTTATGGATCTTTAATGTAACAGGAAGAGCCAATCGAAAAGAGACAGGATTAAGAATCTCCAAAATCTTGTAAGGTCCAATAAATCTAGGTTTAAACTTTGGAGAAGCCACCTTCATAGAGATATTCTTTGATGACAACTAAACCATATCACCCACCTTAAACTGGGGACCAATGGTCCTATGACGGTTGGAAAACCGCTGGGCCTTTTCCTGGGAGAGAGACAATCTATCCACCACTTGGTCCCAGATCTGGTGCATTCTCTCCACCACAGTGTCAACACCTGGGCAGGCAGAAGACTCCACCTGCCCTGAAGAGAATCGAGGATGAAACCAAAAATTACAAAAAAAGGTGAAATCAAAGTGGCAGAACTAGCTCTATTATTTAAAGCAAATTCGGCCAAGGGCAAAAATGAAACCCAATCATCCTGATCAGCAGAAATAAAACATCTCAAATACGACTTCAAAGTCTGGTTTGTTCTCTCCGTCTGCCCATTGGTCTGAGGGTGAAACGCAGAGGAGGACAACTGAATTCCCAGCTTGGAACAGAAAGTCCTCCAAAATCTAGAAATGAACTGAACTCCTCTGTCAGATACAATGTTCTCAGGAATCCGGTGCAAGCGAACCACCTGTTGCAAAAACAAGGGCACCAACTCTGAGGAAGATGGCAACTTAGGGAGTGGTACAAGATGGACCATCTTAGAGAATCTATCACAAATCACCCAAATAGCAGTCATTCTTTGAGCGACAGGCATATCAGAGATAAAATCCATTGAAATATGGGTCCATGGCCTCCTGGGCACCGACAAAGGTATCAGCAACCCACTAGAGCGAGAACAAGGTTTAGACCGGGAGCAAGTCCCACAGGACTGTACAAAACTCCTGACATCACGAGACAAGGCGGGCCACCAAAAAGACCGACTCACCAAATCTCTAGTACCAAAAATACCTGGATGACCAGCCAATGCAGAGCAATGAACTTCAGACATCACTCTCTTCCTCCACTGGTCAGGAACATACAATTTTCCTATGGGACAACGCTCAGGTTTGTCCTCCTGAAACTCTTCCAGAGCACGTCTCAAATCGGGCGAGATGGCAGAAAGAACTACCCCCTCACCTAAGATGGTAGCAGGCTTGGTCACAACAGGAGAATCAGCAAAGAAACTCCTAGAGAGGGCGTCTGCCTTGACATTCTTAGTGCCCGGAAAAATAGAGACCACAAAATCAAAACGTGTGAAAAACAAGGCCCACCTAGCCTGTATAGGATTCAAGCGTTTGGCCAACTCCAGGTAAATCAAATTCTTGTGGTCAGTAAGGACCACGACTTGATTTTTACCTCCCTCCAACCAATGTCTCCACTCCTCAAATGCCCATTTCATGGCTAACAGTTCCCGATTCCCCACATCATAGTTACGTTCAGATGGGGAGAACTTTCGGGAAAAGAAAGCACAGGGATTCATCTTAGATGTTACCGGATCTTTTTGGGACAAAACAGCTCCTGCACCAATCTCTGAAGCATCCACCTCTACCTGAAACGGGAGTGAGACATCAGGTTGCCGCAAAACCGGAGCAGAAGTGAACCTTCGCTTCAGCTCATGAAAGGAAGAAACAGCCTACGGAGACCAATTCAGCACATCAGCACCCTTCAATGGTTTGGCAATACCAGAAAAATTAGCTATAAATTTACGATAAAAATTAGCAAAACCCAAAAACTTCTGGAGGGCCTTCAAAGAAGTGGGCTGAACCCAATCATAAATGGCCTGTACCTTGGCCGGGTCCATTTCAATAGTTGACGGAGACAAAATAAATCCCAAAAATGAAATCCTCTGTACCCCAAAAAGGCATTTCGATCCCTTGACATGCAGGAAATTCTCCCTCAAAATCCGGAACACAGTCCGAACATGTTCCACATGAGAGTCCCAATCCTTGGAAAAGATCAAAATATCATCCAGATAGATGATCAAAAATTTATCCACAAAGTCTCGGAAAATATCATTCTTGAAGCACTGGAAGACAGAAGGGGCATTAGTGAGCCCAAAAGACATCACCAGGTACTCAAAATGTCCCTCCGGAGTATTAAATGCCGTCTTCCATTCATCCCCATGCTTAATGAGAATAAGATTATACGCCCCCCTGAGGTCAAGCTTGGTAAACCAGCAAGCACCTTTAACTCTAGAGAATAGATCAGCAATCAGGGGTAATGGATACTGATATTTAACAGTAATTTTGTTGAGGGAACGATAGTCAATACAAGGCCTTAATGAACCATCCTTCTTGGCCACGAAAAAACCCAGCACCTAAGGGTGACGAGGATGGTCTAATATGACCCTTCTCCAATGACTCCTTAATATAGGATCGCATAGCTTCGTGCTCGGGTACAGATAAATTGAAAAGTCGACCCGTGGGAAATTTACACCAGGGCTCAGCTCAATTGCACAGTCATAACGCAGACTCATTCTCACTAAATACATCATAAAAATCAGCCAAATAGTCAGGAACATCATGCGACTGGGGAGAGGTGGAGAAAACAGGGGCGTCACTAAGGGCACACCGACAACCCCAACTCACCACAGACACAGATTTCCAATCCAAAACTGGATTATGGATTTGTAACCAGGGAAACCCCAGAACAATGGTATCATGCAGATTATGCAACACCAAGAATCTGCAATTTTCTTGATGATCTGGGGCGACTCGCATTACCACCTGGGTCCAAAACTGAGGTTTATTCTTCGCCAAAGGACTAGCATCAATACCCCTCAAAGGGATAGGCATCCGCAGAGGTGTCATAGGAAATCCACAACGTTTAGCAAAATCCAAGTCCATCAGGTTCAGAGCTGCTCCCGAATCCACGAAAGCCTTAGCAGAAAATGTGGACAGGGAGCAGATCAGAGTAATTGCCAGAAGAAACTTAGGTTGAACACCGCCCACAGCAAATGTATGTGCAAAACGTTTCTCTCGTTTAGGACAGACAGAAATAATATGCGAGGCATCTCCACAGAAAAAACACAGCTTATTACGCCTTCTGAACTCCTGACGTTGCGCCCTAGACAAAACTCTATCACATTGCATAGGTTCAGAAATTTGTTCAACAGGTGGCAACACCTCTCGTGCAGTTTTGCGTTCGCGCAAACGCCGATCAACCTGAATGGCTAATGTCATAGTAGCGACAAGACCAGAGGGAACAGGAAATCCCACCATAGTATCTTTTACGGTTTCTGACAAACCCTTCCGAAAGAGAGCTGCCAAGGCACCATCATTCCAAGTAGTAAGGACCGCCCACTTTCGGAATTTTTGACAGTACAACTCTGCAGAATCCTGACCCTGGCTCAATGCCAACAGGGCCTTTTCAGCCTGATCAATAGCATTAGGTTCATCATACAACAGCCCTAATGCTTGAAAAAATGCGTTCACATTAACTAGAATAGGATCATCAGGTTTCAAAGAAAACGCCCAATCCTGAGGATCGCCGCGCAGCAAAGAAATGACAATTTTAACCTGCTGTGTGGAGCTCCCTGATGAGTTAGGCTTCAAGGCAAAAAATAATTTACAATTATTCTTAAAGTTCAAAAATTTAGACCGATCCCCAAAAAACACATCAGGAGTAGGGATCTTTGGTTCAGCAACATGTGAATGAGCAAGATAGGCGGAAATTCCCCCCACTTCAGCAGCGAGCTGCTCCACATAAGACAATTGCTTCATCTCCATTGAGAAGAAAAAAAAAATTCCCCCTACGGCCTCAAAGACATAGAGGAAAAAATATATACAAAAACAAAAAAAAAAAATTCTGACACTTTTTTCTTTTTTTTTTTTTCCTTTTTTTTTTTACAATTCTTTCCTGCTATTGAGTACCCTAGAATCTGCGGTATGGCTGGTGATTCTGGTGTGAATGAGTCACCGAAGGAGGAAAAAACAAAAATACAAGCTAAGTCCAGAAAACCGGAGAGGTTGGTAGCTATCGGATTACAGACCCCTGATCCTATACACCACAACTAACAGTAGCCGTGGGGGGTTCCTACGGTGCCCTAGACCCCTCGTTCATAGCCGGAAAACTAAATAAGCCTAAAGAAAGAAAGGGGAAATCTAAACTGCCCCAGAGCAGACCCCAAAGCAATAGACAGCCCCCAACATGTATTGTCGGTGAAAAGCAGATGAAAACACAAACACGGACAGAAAGACAGGTTGGTTGAGCTAACGATGGGGCCCAACTAACTAAATAGGAAAGGACAGAAAAGATGCTGGCTGCAATCCGCAAAAATTCTGCCAAAATAATGTCCAACACGTCTGATAGAAAAAAGGCCCTGAAGTCACTAGACTTCAAAAACACTATATCAGCACTCAGGTATATTCTGAAGACTGAGCAAAAGATCAACTTGACCAGAGACAAAAATGGAGCTCAGCCTGTACCTACAAGGGCAGGCAGAACACAAACACTAAGTAAACAGACAATATCTCATGGAAAAATAAGAGAGCAAATACTTAACTTTCAGAAGACAGGTACTGAACTGGTTTGCAAGAGCTCAGAGCAGAAAGGATCACCAGCACCCCTGTAGGGCATCGGCTGCCTTATATCCACTCAGTGATTCCGCATGTCCAATCAGGCTCCACCTGTTCAGATGACAGGTTCTTCCCAACCCAGTCAATTTCACTACCTCTCTTCCCCAGCAGAGGGAGTTCATCAGACATCAACGGTGAAGGGGAAAATGAACTCACAACATTCCAGACTCTCCGCAAGAGGAAACGAGATGGATAAAAGTACAGACTGAAAGTTGAGTGATTGCTGAAATTTTGGAATTACTAATCATGGGAAAAACTCCCAGGAGAATTCTCAGAGGCCATGCTGAGCCTCAATTACTTTGTCTGTGGAGACAGCGAAAACAGTTCTTTGTGAAGAAAGGGTTGCTGTATCGCAGTACCGTGGATCCCATCACTGTTACTCATCTCCATCAAATTGTGATCACAGGGAGAGATGTAGACATGGTCCTCACTGCCTATCATGATCTGTCAGGTAACTTTGGAGTGCAAAAGACAGAAGCCAGAGGCCGTAGACAATTCTATTGGATTGGCATGAGAGGACACATTTAAAAATGTGGGCAGTAATGTCACACGTCTGTGAGTAGGAAAACTGTGAAAGCTGATGATAAACCACCACTGCATCTCATTGTGAGTCGACATCCATAACAAATGAAAGCCATTGATCATCTGAAGATAGAGCCAAGGCAGGACAGGGCATAGCTACGTCTTAACCATCATCTATCAGTTCACCAAATTTGTATTGGCAGTCCCAGTGAAGGATTTAACAGCCCAGACTACACAGTGGTGGAGCAGGGAGAGGTAAGTATTGCAAGTGTTGGGGCCCTGATCAAGCAGGGGGGGCCCACTCGTGGGCGGCAGTACTGGCACAGGGCCCCTCATAGTACGCCGGTGTGTCTGAAGGTGGGTGTGCACCCCCACCATCAGAGATACTTGATTGTACTATGAGGGACCCTGTGCCAGTGCCGTCGCACAAGAGTGGGTCCACCCATCTGTCCAGGGCAACAGGACTCGCATGGGTGCTTGCGCCTGGTGGTGACCCCGGCCCTCGGGGAGGCAGCCCAGTTAGGGAGGTTGAAAAAATGGCATATGTTGATGTTGGACATTCAGCAGCTGCAAATGGAGGAATTGGAGAAGTCCGAGGAAGAGGAGGACAAAAGAGAGCAATTTTTCTAGCAAACTATGTGTCATCAGGGGAAGGTGGGACAAAATCGTTTGAAACCCATGCATGGTTCATTTTAATGAAAGTTAGATCATCAACATTTTGGGTCGACAGACGGGTCCTTTTTTCTGTCAGGATTGATCCAGCAGCACTGAAGGCTCTTTCGGATAGCACACTAGCAGCAGGGCAAGCGAGCTCCTGTAAGGCATAGTGTGCCAATTCAGGCCAGGTGTGCAGTTTACAGGCCCAATAGTCAAAGGGGAATGACCTGTGAGGGAGAGCATCGATATGGGAAGAGAAGTAGTTTGTAACCATAGTTGACAACTGCTGTCTCCTGTCACTTTCAATCGATGCAGTATTACCAGTCGTGTGAGCGGTACTTGAAAAATCAGTCCACAACATGGTCATGAAACCCCTGTCTCCAATGCCACTTCAGATGTGTGCACCATGAACACCTCTTCCATGTTGCCCCCTACGGCTTGTGGGAGAACCATCACTGCTGCTGTGTGCTGGGAATGCCTCAAACAAACAGTTTCTCAGAGTTGCTTGTTTGTTAGCCAATATTAGCTCTAGGTTCTCCTGTGGCATGATGTTTTAGAATTTGCCTTTATAGCTTGGATCCAGGATGCTGGCCAACCAGTAGTCAGCATCGTTCATCATTTTGGCAATACAGGGGTCCCTTTTTAGGATCTGCAAGGCATAATCACACATGTGGGCCAATGTTCCAGGTGTCAATGATGCACTGCGAGTGCTGGGTGAAGGAGCACTTTCTGGCAAATCCACATCCTTCCCGTCACGCACAAACCCTGTACCTGACCTTGCCACGCCAACATTTTCTCTTGCCCCCTGAGAAGCATCCTCCTCCCCAAAATAATCATCCCCATCAACCTCCTCCTCCTCTTCCTCTTCTTCCTCCACCTCGTCCAGGAGAGTTCCCTGAGCTGACAATGGCTGACTGTCATCAAGGCTTCCCTCCTCCTCTTCCTCTTCCTCCTCGGCTGCAGACGCCTGCTCCTTAATGTGCATCAATGTTTGCATGAGCAGACGCATAAGTGGGATGCTCATGCTTATGATGGCGTCGTCTGCGCTTACCAGCCATGTGCATTCCTCAAAACACTGAAGGACTTTACAGAGGTCTTTCAGCTTCGACCACGGCACACCCGACAACTCCATGTTTGCCCTCAAACTGCCTGCCCCTGTATCCTCCCACAAATGCATTACAGCCTGCCTCTGTTCGCACAGCCTCTCAACCATGTGCAGGGTGGAGTTCCACCTTGTTGCAACGTTGATAATTAGGTGGTGCTAGGGGAGGTGGAGCAATCACTGCAGCTTCTGCATACGACTGGAGTGTATGGGCAACCAGCGGATGTGTGAGCACAGTTTTCGCACCTTATGGAGCAGGGCTGTTAACTCTGGATAATAATTGAGGAAGCACTGCACCACCAGGTTCAAGGTGTGAGCCAGGCAAGGTATGTGTCTGAGTTTTGAAAGGGCTATGGCAGCCACAAAATTTCAGCTGTTATCACTAACTACCTTGCCTGCCTCAAGATATAGACTGCCCAGCCATGAGTTTGTCGCTGCAAGTAGTCGGCCAGTACCTCCGCGTTGTGTCTGTTGTCGCCCAAACACATCATCTTCAACACAGCCTGCTGACGCTTACCACAAGCTGTTCATTAGTGGGACACCTCGTGTGCAACACTGGCAGCTGTGGATGGAGTGCTCATGCGACTGCACTCTGTGGACGAGCTTTTGCTTCTGGAGGAGGAGGAGGAGGGTCGAATGCCTACAGCCAACTGTTTCCTATACCATGGGCTAGGCAGCACTGTCCCACCGCCGCTGTCCCCTTTGGACCCTGCATCCACCACATTAACCCAGTGCGCAGTGATGGACACATAACGGCCCTGGCCATGCCTACTGGACCATGCATCTGTTGTGAGGTGCACCTTTCCACTCACTGATTGCTTGAGTGCATGGACAATGCGGTCTTTCACATGCAGTTGGAGAGCTGGGATGGCTTTTCGAGAAAAGAAGTGCCGACTGAGTAGGTCATAGCGTGGTACTGCGTAGGCCATGAGCTCGCGGAGAGCTTCGCTTTCAACCAACCGATAGGGCATCATCTCTAACGAGATTAGATTGGCAAATTGGGCATTCAAACACAGTGTACGCGGATGAGAGGATGAGTACTTTCTTGTCCTACTCAGAGTCTCTGGTAGGGTGAGCTGGACTTGAGAGCTACATATGGTGGAACTAGCGATGGACATGGCGGACTGAGAGAGGGTTGGTGATGGTGTTGGTGGTGTTGCTGATGGCCTAGATTCAGTCTTTCGTAGCAATAACATTGTGATTCCCTGACTGCTTTGGCCTTGCGACGACACCTCAACATTTGCTGCTGGTGGTGTGCTAACCGGTGGGCTTACAGTGGGGAAGCGATGTAGCGTTGCTGACTACCTTCATTCGGAGCAGGTGCACATGTGGTACGTGAGGTTTGGTAGTCCGTCCACGCTTGCAAATGCATGGTGGTTAAATGTCTAAGCATGCAACTGGTATTCAAATTTCTCAGATTTTTCCCTCGGCTAAAGGTCTTAGCACACTTCTTACAGATAACCTTTGCCTGATCATTAGGATTTTGTTCAAAAAAGTGCCACACTGCACTCTTCCTACTAAGGAAGACATTTTGAGGCCTTGCACGCTGTGCTAATTTGACCATCTGGCCAAGCTGTCCTGCAACTCTTTTGGCTTTTGTAACCCATTTTTGGACTGCTACGGGTCTGCCAGATAACAGCTGTTGCGATGTCGATGACTGCTGCGGATCCTCCTCCTCCTCTTCTGAACTATTGGCAGTGGCACCCTCTTCCCCCAATGGATGCCAATCTGGGTCAACAACTGGGTCATCCATCACCTCCTCTTCAATTTCATGTGCACCTTCCTCTGTGTCACCGTGTAAGGTAGTATAGAATGCGGGAAGGGGCACCTGAGTTTCATCAGGGTCAGATTCTGGCTCAGTACACTGCGAGGACAATGTAGTAGCTCTGAGTGAATGTACCAGCAGAAAAATCTAGCAGTGGCTGTGCATCAGTGCACTCCATGTCAGATCCATCTTAGACTGGGGAATTCATGATTTGACTTGATAACCCAGGTATGGTATGTGAAAAGAGCTCCAGGGAGTAATCTGTAGTGTGGCCTGCTGCATCCTTCACTTTTGGTATGGGTGAAGGACACAAGGAAAGGTGTTGTTCCTGACCAGGAGCCTCCACTGATGACTCAGTGCTTTTATTTTTTGAAACTTCAGAAGAGGAGGCAATAGAGCTGGAGGCTGTGTCAGCAATGTAAGCCAAAACTTGTTCCTGAAGCTTCGGCTTTAAAAACGGTTTACCTACTCCCAGAAAAGGGAGCCTTCGAGGCCTTGTGGAGCCAGACGATGATGCAGGCTCAACACTTCCTGCCTTAGGTGCTATTGTGCTTTTGCCACTACCAGCAGATGCACCACCACCACCATCAGTACCAGCTGGCAACCCCCGCCCACTTCCACGGCCTCTTCCACCATACTTCCTCATTTTTGGGAAAATGTACCCAAAAATACCACCAGCTATATGGTACTGTAAAACAAGGTACAAGGTGTATATAGTATTGGGGAGAATTTGTATCTCCCTAGAGATTTTAGGAGGCTGAACAATTATCTCAGGTCCACTATAGTTTACACCTCAATTTAACAGGCTGAAATAGGCTGGTGTATGACAAGGTACAAGATGTATATAGTATTGGGGAGAATTTGAATCTCCCTAGAGATTTTAGGAGGCTGAACAATTATCTCAGGTCCACTATAGATTACACCTCAATTTAACAGGCTGAAATAGGCTGGTGTATGACAAAGTACAAGGTGTATATAATATTGGGGAGAATTTGAATCTCCCTTTAGATTTTAGGAGGCTGAACTATTATCTCAGGCCCACTATAGATTACACCTCAATTTAACAGGCTGAAATAGGCTGGTGTATAAGAAGGTACAAGGTGTATATAGTATTGGGGAGAATTTGAATCTCCCTAGAGATTTTAGGAGGCTGAACTATTATCTCAGGCCCACTATAGATTACACCTCAATTTAACTGACTGAAATAGGCTGGTGTATGACAAGGTACAAGGTGTATATGTTATTGGGGAGAATTTGAGTCTCCCTAAAGATTTTAGGAGGCTGAACTATTATCTCAGGCCCACTATAGATTACACCTTATGAATCATAGAATCGTAGAGTTGGAAGGGACCTCCTGGGCCATCTTGTCCAACCCCCTGCTCAAAGCAGGATTCGCTAAATCATCCCAGTCAGATGTCTGTCCAGCCTCTGTTTGAAGACTTCAATTGAAGGAGAACTCACCACTTCTCGTGGCAGCCTGTTCCACTCATTGATCACTCTAACTGTCAAAAAGTTTTTTCTAATATCTAATCTGTGTCTCCTCCCATTCAGTTTCATCCCATTGCTTCTAGTCTTTCCTTGTGCAAATGAGAATAAAGTTGATCCTTCTACAATGTGACAGCCCTTTAGATATTTGTAGACAGCTATTAAGTCTCCTCTCAGTCTTCTCTTTTGCAAACTAAACATTCCCAAATCCTGCAACCTTTCCTCATAAGACAGGGTTTGCAGACCGGTCACCATTCTGGTCGCTCTTTTCTGAACTTGCTCCAGTTTGTTGATGTCTTTTTTAAAATGTGGTGCCCAAAACTGGACACAATATTCCAGATGAGGTGTGACCAAAGAGGAGTAGAGGGAAATAATGACTTCACGTGATCTAGACTGTATGCTTCTGTTAATACATCCTAGAATTGCATTTGCCTTTTTTGCTGCTGCATCACACTGTTGACTCATATTCAGTCTGTGATCTATTAGTATACCCAAGTCTTTTTCACATGTGCTGTCGCTTAGCCCTATTCCTCCCATTCTATATATGCTTTTTTCATTTTTATTGCCCAGATGTAGTACTTTGCATTTCTCCCTGTTAAAAACCATTCTGTTAGTTGCTGCCCACTTCTCCAGTTTATTTAAATCTTTTTGAATCCTCTCTCTCTCTTCTCTAGTATTAGCTATCCCTCCTAGCTTTGTGTCATCAGCAAATTTAATCAGTTTACCCTCAATTCCTTCATCTAAATCGTTGATAAAGATGTTGAACAATACAGGGCCCAGGACAGAGCCCTGTGGTACCCCACTTGAGACATTCTTCCAACTGGATGTGCAGCCATTTACGACCACTCTTTGGGTCCGATCACTAAGCCAGTTATGAATCCACCTAACAGTTGCCTTGTCCATTCCATACTTAGTCATTTTTTCAATAAGGATTGTATGAGAGACTTTGTCAAATGCTTTGCTGAAGTCAAGATATACTATATCTACAGCATTTCCTTGATCCACCCAATCAGTGATACCGTCATAGAAGGAAATTAAGTTAGTCTGACATGACTTATTAGTTACAAACCCATGCTGACTCTGTTTAATCACTTCATTCTTATCCAGGTATTGACATACATGTTGTTTAATAATTTGTTCAAAGATCTTTCCTGGTATAGAAGTCAGACTCACCGGCCTATAGTTCCCTGGGTCCACCTTCTTCCCCTTTTTGAAGATAGGAACAACATTTGCTCTTCTCCAGTCTTCTGGCACTTCTCCTGTTCTCCAAGAATTTTCAAAGATTATGGAGAGGGGTTCAAAAATTTCTTCTGCTATCTCCTTCAGTACTCTGGGGTGTAATTCATCTGGACCTGGAGACTTGAATTCATTTAGGTTAGCTAAGTGTTTCCTCACTATCTTTCTGTTTATAGATATCCTGGATTCTTCTATTCCCTTAATAGGACAGTGAATACCAGTTGATGTTACATTTCCTTTCTGAGAGAAAACAGATGCAAAATAGGAATTTAAAAGTTCAGCCTTCTCAACATCCTGTCTTACCATTTCATCATTTTCATCCTGTAAAAATCCTATAGCATCTTTGACTTTTCTTTTACTTTTGACATATCCCCAAAATCCTTTATTATTGTTTTTGACATCTCTTGCAAGCCTCAATTCATTTTCAGCTTTAGATAATCTGATTTGTGCCCTGCAGGTTCTGCAGACAGCATTATATTCTTCTTTAGATATGCCTCCCTCTTTCCATTTTATAAACATTTTTTTCTTCCTTTTTAGCATGTGCTTAAGTTCTGTGTTCATCCATCCTGGTTTCCTTAAATGCTTCCTATTCTTCCCTCTTTTCGGAATTGTTAACAACTGTGCTTTGAGAATTTCATTTTTCAAGATTTCCCATCCCTCCTGGACATTTTTGTCTTTTAGGATATCCAGCCATTGGATCCCTCCAATTCTCTTTCTGAATCCCTTAAAATCTGCCTTTCTGAAATCTAACCTTGACGTCTGAGTCTTCACAGGTCTTCCGCCTCTAGTTATCCAAAATTCTAAAATAGCATGGTCACTACCTCCTAGGGTCCCAGCCACTTTTACCTCCTCAACCATTTCCTCCCTGTTTATAAGGATTAGATCCAAGGTAGCAGTTCCCCTTGTTTTCTCCCTTACCTTTTGGAAGATAAAGTTGTCAGCAAGAGAGGATAAGAATTTCCTTGACCTGTTAGTTTTGCCTGAGAGAGATTCCCAACAAATGTCTGGATAGTTGAAATCTCCCATGACAACTATGTCATATTTTTTGGAGAACTTGACCATTTGATGCATAAAGAGTTCATCCATATCTTCAGCTTGCACAGGCGGCCTGTAGTAAATGCCTACAATGGTGTCCTTTCCATTGTTCTGTCCTTGTATTCTTACCCAAACAGTTTCCACAGAACTCCCAGTCTCTGAAGCTTCAATCTCTGTGCAGATATACGTGTTTCTAACATACAATGCGACACCCCCTCCTCGTTTATCAAGTCTGTTTCTTGCAAATAAGTTGTATCCTTCTAGTCTTGTATTCCAATCATGTGTATTGTCCCACCAAGTTTCAGTGATTCCAATGACATCATATTTCTTTTCCTGTGTTAGTAGTTCCAATTCTACTTGTTTGTTGCCCATGCTTTGTGCATTAGTATAGAAGCATTTTAGTTTGTGATTGGTTTCTCTTTCTCCAATATTTTTATTAATTAGATTCTTTCGTCTTTGTTCTTCCTTTCCACTTCTAATAGCAGAGTTCTCAATAGCATTTGTCAGGTGTATGGCTTTTTCTGGTCCTTTGCTTCCCTTCCCATGTTGTTCTAGTTTAAATCTCTCCTTAAAAGTGTAGCAAGGCGACTTCCAAATACATGCTTTCCAGTCTTCGTAAGGTGCACCCCATCTCTAGCAAGTAGTCCATCATATAAGTAGTTCACTCCGTGATCCAGAAATCCAAATCGTTGCTGATGGCACCATCGACGTAGCCAGTTGTTCACCTGCAGAATCTTATTCCACCTCCTTGTTCCATGGCCATCCACTGGGAGGATGGAAGAGAAGACCACCTGCGCTCCCAGTTCTTTCACTTTCTTGCCTAAGTCTTCAAAGTCTCTGCAGATGGTTTCCAGGTCGTTTCTTGCGGTGTCATTTGTCCCCACATGTAGTAGCAGGAATGGGTAGTCATCTGTAGGTCTGAAGAGTCCTGATATCCTGTCAGACACATCTTTAATTTTTGCACCTGGAAGACAGCACATTTCTCTTGAAGTTATATCCGGTCTGCAGATAGCGGCCTCTGTTCCTCTCAGCAGGGAATCCCCCATGACCACCACTCTCCGTTTCTTCTTCACAACATTTTTCTTTCTCCATCCAGGAGGACTCTGAAAGCGTACAAGGTTGCTGTTTGTGGGCAAAGTCTTATCCTGATGTATTTCTTCATCGTTTTCCTGCGTGAGAGCCTGGTACTGGTTTCTGAGCAGTATGGGTGCTGACTGCCTCCTCATCCTCCTGCTTCTCTGGGTCACATGTCTCCATTCCTCTGTTTCTTCAGGTGCACTTCGAATTTCTTCTCTTTCTGTAACATGCTGAAATTTTCTGGTGTATGACAAGGTACAAGGTGTATATAGTATTGGAGAGAATTTGAATCTCCCTAGAGATTTTAGGAGGCTGATAATGATTCTCTCTGTCCAAGTATGGCAGCAGGCAGCCTAATAAGCAGGACTGCTGTATACAAAAGTGTGGTAAAATGAACGCTTGGTAACTGTGCAGAAAAGAGGAAGAAAAGTATTTTTGCTTTTAAAAAAGCAGTTTGCACAGCAGTGTGCAAACAGAATTGCAGCTTTCAGGGAGCCTTATAAGGCAGCCTAATAACCAACAGAGCTGATGCACAAAAATATATTCTCCCCTGTCACTGCAAGCAAACTGTTGTGTTGTACAGTGAAAATCACTACCAGCAGAAGCAGTTTTTTTCTTCTTCCCTGCCTAACGCTCTCCCTTATTCAGAATCAGCAGCAGCAAACTCTACCTATGCTAAGATCGGCAGAAGTAAGATGGTGGTCGGCGTGCATGCCATTTTATAGCCCTTGTGATGCCACACAAAGCAAGCCAATCACTTGCATGCCCTTCTCAAAGATGGTGGTGACCGCTGCTCATGTCATTGCATTGCCCACAGTGTGCGTCCTCCATCATTGGCTGAAAAAGGGCCCTGGAAGCATCATTTGAAACGTGACTTTGGCGCTCTGGTCGCCGACCTCATGGCCGACCTCACGCTATGGTCGGGTTTCGTTTCATGAAACCCGACTTTAGCAAAAGTCGGCGACTTATGAATTTGACCAACCCGTTTTGCTCAACTCTAGTAACTACCTGCCAAGTCATCATAGATGTTGTTCGTGATGTCATTTTATGATACAATAGTCCCTTTCGGATAACCAGTCTCTCCCATTGTCGTAACATCAGCGACATGTCCTGAGTCAAAGTCTGTCTTTGGGAGTCAGTGGGCAATTTGCCAGCGGTTACCCATTTCTGGAGAAGCCCAATTTCTTCGTCTTCTTGCTGCTGTTGGATCCACTTATCCCGGGATTGTTCCAGCATGCCCCTTAGGGTCTCCGTGGGAGGTAGTTCCTGGGTGGCAGCTGTAAGCACAGCAGTGGTGAGGGTAAACGGTATCTCTTCCCCTTCTAGTTCGTCGTCTCGACCTTTCCCTGGGGTTGTATGTCGAATCCTGGAGAGAGCATCAGCGTGTACATTCTCGGCCCCTCTTTTATAGATAATTTTATAGTTGAATTTCGCCATCTGGGCCACCCATCTTTGTTCCAGAGCTCCCAGTTTGGCGTTTTCCAAATGGGCCAGCGGGTTATTGTCGGTCCGCACCACTACTTCGGAGCCCGCCAGGTACTCTGCGAACCGCTCCGTCATGGCCCACACTACTGCGAGGAGCTCGAGCTTAAAGGAGCTGTAATTGTCAGGGTTGCGCTCAGAATCATGGAGTGAGCGGCTTCCATACGCGATCACTCTCTCCCGGCTGTCTTGAACTTGTGACAACACAGCCCCCAGCCCGTGAAGACTCCCGTCAGTGTGCAGGATGAACGGTTGAGAGAAATCCGCATAAGCCAACACCGGAGCATCCAAAAGCGCAGCCTTATGGTCTTGGAAGGCCTCTTCTTGTGGTTGTCGCCACTGGATTTTTCGTCCATTTGCCCCAGCGGTAGCCCCCTTCAGCAGGTCGTGCAGGACTCGAGCCCGGCATGCAAAATTCTTTACGAAACGACGGTAGTATCTGGCCAAACCCAGAAAGGCCCGCACTTCTTTTATCGTCTTGGGGTAGGCCATACCTTTTCCCGGGACAGCCTTACGCCGTCCGCAGAGACGACATGACCCAGATGTTCAATCTGGGTGCGAAACAGATGGCATTTTTGGGGTTTTACCTTCAACCCGTGCTTTTGCAGCCGTCCGAGTACCTGCCCCAACCGCTTCAGGTGGTCCTCAAAAGTGGCAGCAAAGATGATGATATCATCCAGGTATATCAACGTTGCCTCAAAATTGAGATCTCCCAGACACCGCTCCATCAACCGCTGAAAGGTCCACGGAGCGTTGGTCAGTCCGAACGGCATTCGATTAAACTCAAATAGCCCCATAGGAAGTATGAACACCGTCTTTGCCCTGTATTCTTCTGACATGGGTACCTGCCAGTACCCACTGGCCAGGTCCAAAGTAGAAAAGTACGTCGCCTTCCCCAAGGCGGACAAGGATTCTTCTATTCGGGGTAGTGTGTACGAGTCTTTGATAGTACAAGCATTCATCTTTCGATAGTCCACACAGAATCGTAAGGTGCCATCCTTTTTGCGGACCAACACAATAGGAGCCGCCCAGGGGCTTTGGCTTTCTCGAATCACTCCCTTTCGTAGCATTTGGGCCAGCAAAGTTTTCACCTCTTGGTAGAGTTGTGGAGGAATCTGTCAATATCGTTCACGGATGGGGACTGCTCCTGCTGTGGGAATTCCATGGGTGATGGTTGTGGTACATCCAAAATCTTCCTCATTACTAGCAAATACCTTGTGGTACTGTCCGAGCAGTGTTTTTATCTGAGAGAGCTGGGCTGCAGTTAGTCCGGAGAGTTCGGCCCGCATTTGTTCCAAAATGATTCGACCCTTTTCCTGAGCTGCAATTTCTGTAGCCTGTAGAGTACGGATAGTTACTGCCTAGGGGTCCTTGGGTTGCACTCTCAATTGAACTGCAGGGGCCAGTAGTACTTCTTCAAAAGGCCTTACTAGCTTGGCCAATTCTGTCCGGGCTTCAGGGTGATGTCTTGGTCTTCAAGGTTAATGCAGCGCACCAGGACAGTCCCCTTCTGCACAGTGGTCAGGGAGCGATCCACCAGTATGCCAGGGGGTAAGCGCTCTGAGTAGCATGGCTCCACCTGCATCTCCACGCCTTTAAATTGTATCGTGGCTCGGATGGGCATGGCCACCACTGTATGTCCAGGGGGCAGTACAAGCAGGGGAGCCGCTGGCGCAATGACTTTGCCCAGGGCCTCGCCCTCCTGGCAGTCCTGGAGGACTCATGCTTCCTGCACCTGTCCTTGGGCCGTGCGGGAACCCCACTGTTTCAAGGTCTCATGCGTGGGATCATTGAGGAGTAGGTTGCCAAACTCCCGCAGTATGTTCATGCCCAGAATGACTGGGTGCTGGTTATCAGTTTCTCCGTGGGTCAGAACCACTCCTCTGCGGCCGAGGAATTTACTGCACAGCGTCACCTGTACCCACACCACCCCAGCAACAGGGACCGGTAGTTGATTGGCGGCTACCAGTCTGATCATGGGCCCCCACTGCGGTCTCGCTGCCTCGGGGAAATTCTGCCGGAAATAAGTTGCAGGCATAGTTGTTACTTGTGACCCCGTATCCACCAGGCACCTGACGGCACGGCTCTCAACTTCTGCCCATACCACCGGACACTTTGCGACCAAATCTTTGGAACTTCCACCACCCCTAATCGTGGTTTCTGGCTCTGAGCGGCATCCCCCCAGCCCAGAGCCCTCTAGTTTAATGGCCGCTGGGGTGGGTATCTCCCACTCCACGGACACTCTCGGGCGAAGTGGCCCGGCTCCCCGCACTCATAGCACCAGGTCTGCGAGGTCTGTCCGTCCCGAGTGGGGTGGGGTCCCCAGGGACCAGGGTTGAAACTAGGCCGTCCAGTCCAAGACTCAGTTCTTCTTTTCAGGAAAATAGGCTGAGCAAATGATGGGGCCCGATTAACTAGAAAGGACAGGAAAGGAAAGCCACTGTCTGCAATCTGCCAAAAAACCCTACCAAAAATAATGTCCAACACGTCTGATAGCAAAATTAACTCTGAAGTCACTAGACTTCTCCCACTATATCAGCACTCTGAAATATTCTGAAACAGAGCAAAAAGAGGCCAATCTAAAACGGGACAAAAAGGCAAATTGGCAAATACAGATAAATAGGAGTGGAAGTTCAGCATAGCCCCAGCAGGGGCAAGCTGACCACACAAGAAACTGAATTGACCAACAAGCGCAAGTGTGAACATTAGCAAAAAAACAAACTTAACTTAAGAAGACTGGAAGAGAGCTGAAGTCCAAGACCTGAGAAGCAGACTGAATCACCAGCAGCAGGATAGGGCGTCGGCTGTCTTATATCCAGTCTGATACTCCAGAGATCCAATCGTTATCCTTCTCATCAGGTGGCAGATCACTACCACTTAAACCAACCTCACTACCTCCTGTCACCACCAGAGGGAGAACGGAAGGAGAGCACTCAACTGGAGGAGCAGAAAATGATCTCATAACAGTACCCCCCTTCAGGAGGGGTCACCGAACCCTCATCCATTTCACCAGGCCAATCAGGATGGGCCCGGTGAAAAGCATGAACCAATTTATTGGCATGAATATCAGAGGCAGAGACCCAAGAATTATCCTCCTGGCCATAACCCTTCCATTTGACCAAATACTGGAGTCTCCGTCTAACCAAACAACAATCCAATATTTTCTCTACCTCATATTCCACATTGCCTTTAACCAATACAGGGTCAGGAGGTGCCGTCACAGGAACTACTGGCTCAACAAACCTCTTCAACAGTGACTTGTGAAATACGTTATGGATCTTGAACGTAACTGGAAGAGCCAATCGAAAAGAAACAGGATTAAGAATCTCCAAAACCTTATAAGGTCCAATAAATCTGGGCTTAAATTTTGGAGAGGCAACCTTCATAGGAATATTCTTAGACGACAACCAAACCATATCACCCACTTTAAACCGGGGACCAATGGTCCTATGCGGTTGGAAAAACGCTTGGCCTTTTCCTGAGAGAGTGACAACTTATCCACCACTTGGTGCCATATCTGCTGCATTCTCACAACCACAGTGTCCACACCTGGGCAGGACGAAGATTCCACTTGCCCTGAAGAGAATCGAGGATGAAACCCAAAATTACAGAAAAAGGGTGACATCAAAGTGGCAGAACTAGCTCTATTGTTCAGCGCAAATTCGGCCAAGGACAAAAATGAGACCCAATCATCTTGATCAGCAGATATAAAACATCTTAAATAAGACTCCAGGGTCTGGTTTGTTCTCTCAGTCTGCCCATTGGTCTGGGGATGAAACGCGGAGGAGAAGGATAACTGAATTCCCAGATTAGAACAAAAGGCTTTCCAGAATCTGGAAACAAACTGGACCCCTCTATCAGACACAATGTTCTCAGGAATCCCGTGTAACCGAACCACCTGTTGTAAAAACAAGGGTACCAACTCAGCGGAAGATGGCAACTTCGGGAGTGGTACAAGATGGACCATCTTCGAAAATCTATCACAAATCACACAAATCACCCAGATAACAGTCATTCTCTGAGAGACAGGAAGATCAGAAATAAAATCCATTGAGATATGGGTCCATGACCTCTTGGGCACCGGCAGGAGCATCAGCAACCCACTAGAACGAGAACAGGGTTTAGACCGAGAACAAGTCCCACAGGACTGTACAGAATTCCTGACATCACGAGATAAGGCAGCCCACCAAAACGACCGACTCACCAAATCTCTGGTACCAAAAATACCCGGATGACCAGCCAATGCGGAGCAATGGACTTCAGACATTGCTCTCTTTCTCCACTGGTCAGGAACATACAATCTTCCCATAGGGCAATGCTCAGGTTTATCCTCCTGAAATTCCTCCAGGGCGCGTCTCAAATCGGGCGAAATGGCAGAAAGAACTACCCCTTCACCTAGGATAGTAGTAGGCTCGGTCACATTAAGAGAATCAGCAAAGAAACTCCTAGAAAGGGCATCTGCCTTAACATTCTTAGTGCCCGGAAGAAAAGAGACCACAAAATTAAAACGCGTGAAAAACAAGGCCCATCTAGCCTGTCTAGGATTCAAGCGTTTGGCGACTCCAGATAAATCAGATTCTTGTGATCGGTGAGGACCACAAATTGATGTCTAGCTCCCTCCAACCAATGTCTCCCCTCCTCAAATGCCCATTTCATAGCCAACAATTCCCGATTCCCCACGTCATAGTTGCGTTCAGATGGGGAAAACTTTCGAGAAAAGAAGGCACAGGGATTCATCTTAGAAGTCACAGGGTCTTTTTGGGACAAAACAGCTCCTGCACCAATCTCAGAAGTGTCTACCTCCACTTGAAATGGAAGTGAGACATCAAGTTGCCGTAAAACTGGAGCTGAAGTAAATCTCCACTTAAGCTCCTGAAATGCTGAGACAGCCTCAGGAGACCAATTCAGCACATCAGCTCCCTTCTTGGTCAGATCAGTCAGTGGTTTGACAATACTAGAAAAATTACCTATAAATTTAAGATAGAAATTAGAAAAACCCAAAAACTTCTGGAGAGCCTTCAAAGAAGTAGGCTGATCCCAATCATAAATGGCCTGTACCTTGGCCGGGTCCATTTCAATAGTCAATGGAGACAAGATAAATCCCAAAAATGAAATCCTCTGTACACCAAAGAGGCACTTCGATCCCTTAACAAACAGGGAATTCTCCCTCAAAATCCGGAACACAGTCCGGACATGTTCCACATGGGAATCCCAATCACTAGAAAAGATCAAAATATCATCCAGATAGATGATCAAAAACTTATCCACAAAGTCTCGGAAAATATCATTCATAAAGGACTGGAAGACAGAAGGGGCATTAGAGAGCCCAAAAGGTATCACCAGGTACTCAAAATGTCCCTCCGGAGTATTAAACGCCGTCTTCCATTCATCCCCGTGCTTGATGCGAATAAGGTTATACGCCCCCTGAGGTCAAGCTTAGTAAACCAGCAGGCACTCTTAACTCTGGAGAATAAATCAGACATCAGAGGTAACGGGTACTGATATTTAACCGTCATCTTGCTAAGGGAACGATAATCAATACACGGTCTTAATGAACCATCTTTCTTGGCCACAAAAAAACCCCCAGCACCTAAAGGTGACGAGTAGAGTTGAGCGACTTTTGGTTTTTTAGGGTCGCGTTTCGTTTCGTGAAACCCGACTTTTCCAAAAGTCGGGTCGAGCAAGATCGTCCAATTATAGGGAAAAGTCGGGGTCGTCCCGAAACACGAAACCCAATGTAAGTCAATGGGGAATAAAAGTCGGCAGTGAGAGGAGGACAGGAAACACACCTACAGTGCCCATTTGAATGCCAAAAGCATCAATTCTTCTAACTTAAGCTTGTCAACCTTAATTAACTTCATAATACAAGTTACGCACTGAAAAATGGGGGTTATTTGGCTAAAGTTGTGGGGGGGGAGGGCTGGCTGCAGGTTTTCATGTGCCCTGGGCGAAAGAGCGCCCCTTTAACACATACCACAACTCATCATGCTCCGATACGGCAGATAAATAGCGGTATAGTACAATGAAAAATACCTCACTTTTTACATCTCATGACGAGGCCCATCTATTTCTCCATACAGAATCATTGGTCCCATATAATGTTTGAAACAGTATATGATGAGCTCCACATAATGCTACAGTATATGTTGGTCCCCATGGATGAAGCTCCACTGTCTTATGGGCCCAAATAATGCTCCAAACATAATGGGCCCCATTTCTAATGCTCTAGTGTATAATGGGCCCTGTAAATGCTGCTCCAGTGTCTGATGTCCACCTTTGGAATGTTCCAGTGCATGGTGGGCCCCATCTATCATTCTCCAGAGTATAGTGCTCCCCAAAAATTTCTGTCCCAACATTGAAAACAATCAAATAAGTCTCCACGCTAGGGAATCCCTGTACTTGTCTGGACAGGTGCTGTAGCTTGCTTAACAGCTCGCCAGCCGTTCTCACGCCCAGTATGGATTGCACGTGATTGCACAAAGGTTAGAAAGGGTACCGTATCCCTGGATAACATGTATGGATAGCGTACACATTCAAAATATATGTCTCAGGAGGCAGGCTCAGACGGTGTCAGGCCCAGTATGGATTGCACGTGATTGCACAAAGGTTAGAAAGGGTACCGTATCCCTGGATAACATGTATGGATAGCGTACACATTCAAAATATATGTCTCAGGAGGCAGGCTCAGACGGTGTCAGGCACAGTATGGATTGCACGTGATTGCACAAAGGTTAGAAACGGTACCGTATCCCCGGATAACATGTTTGGATAGCGTACACATTCAAAATATATGTCTCAGGAGGCAGGCTCAGACGGTGTTAGGCCCAGTATGGATTGCACGTGATTGCACAAAGGTTAGAAAGGGTACCGTATCCCTGGATAACATGTATGGATAGCGTACACATTCAAAATATATGTCTCAGGAGGCAGGCTCAGATGGTGTCAGGCCCAGTATGGATTGCACGTGATTGCACAAAGGTTAGAAAGGGTACCGTATCCCTGGATAACATGTATGGATAGCGTACACATTCAAAATATATGTCTCAGGAGGCAGGCTCAGACGGTGTCAGGCACAGTATGGATTGCACGTGATTGCACAAAGGTTAGAAAGGGTACCGAATCCCCGGATAACATGTATGGATAGCGTACACATTCAAAATATATGTCTCAGGAGGCAGGCTCAGACGGTGTTAGGCCCAGTATGGATTGCACGTGATTGCACAAAGGTTAGAAAGGGTACCGTATCCCTGGATAACATGTATGGATAGCGTACACATTCAAAATATATGTCTCAGGAGGCAGGCTCAGACGGTGTTAGGCCCAGTATGGATTGCACGTGATTGCACAAAGGTTAGAAAGGGTACCGTATCCCCGGATAACATGTATGGATAGCGTACACATTCAAAATATATGTCTCAGGAGGCAGGCTCAGACGGTGTTAGGCCCAGTATGGATTGCACGTGATTGCACAAAGGTTAGAAAGGGTACCGTATCCCCGGATAACATGTATGGATAGCGTACACATTCAAAATATATGTCTCAGGAGGCAGGCTCAGACGGTGTCAGGCACAGTATGGATTGCACGTGATTGCACAAAGGTTAGAAAGGGTACCGTATCCCCGGATAACATGTATGGATAGCGTACACATTCAAAATATATGTCTCAGGAGGCAGGCTCAGACGGTGTCAGGCACAGGATGGATTTGACGGCCCAGATTACACAGCGGAGGAGCAGGGAGAGGTAAAGATTGCAAATGCTGGGGCCCTGCCCAAGCAAGGGGGGCCCACTCGTGGGCGTCGGTACTGGCACTGGGCCCCTCATAGTACAGCGGTGTGTCTGACGGCGGGTGTGCACCACCACCGTCAGAGACACTTGATTGCACTATGAGGGACCCTGTGCCAGTGCCCGCGCCCAAGAGTCGGCCTACCCACCAGTCCAGGGCAACGGCACTCGCACGGTGTCGTGCGGTAGGTGGTGACCCCGGCCATGGGGGGGAGGCAGCACAGTTAGGGAGTTTTAGAAAGTGGCATATGTTGATGTTGGACATTCAGCTGATGCAAAAGGCGAAATAGGTGAAGTACCAGGAAGAGGTGGACCAAAGCAAGCCATTTTTCTGTCACCCTATGTGTCATCAGGGGAAGGTGGGACAAAATCCTTGGAAACCCATGCGTGGTTCATTTTAATGAAGGTTAGATCATCCACATTTTGGGTTGACAGACGGGTCCTTTTTTCTGTCAGGATTGATCCAGCTGCACTGAAGACTCTTTCCGATAGCACACTTGCAGCTGGGCAAGCGAGCTCCTGTAAGGCATATTGGGCCAATTCAGGCCAGGTGTCCAGTTTAGCGGCCCAATAGTCAAAGGGGAATGACCTGTGTGGGAGAACATCGATATGGGAGGAAAAGTAGTTTGTAACCATAGTTGACAACTGCTGTCTCCTGTCACTTTCCATCGATGCAGTATTACCAGTTGTGTGAGCGGTATTTGAAAAATCAGTCCACAACATTGTCATGAAACCCCTGTCTCCAACGCCACTTCTGCTGTGTGCACCACGAACACCTCTGCCAAGCTGCCCCCGGCCCGTACGGCTCGTGTGAGAACCATCACCGCTGCTGTGTGCTGGGAATGCCTCAAGCAACCGATTTACCAGAGTTGCTTGTTTATTAGCCAATATTAGATCAAGGTTCTCCTGTGGCATGATGTTTTGTAATTTGCTTTATAGCGTGGATCCAGGATGCTGGCCAACCAGTAGTCATCATCGTTCATCATTTTGGCAATGCGGGGGTCCCTTTTTAGGATCCGCAAGGCATAATCTGACATGTGGGCCAATGTTCCCGGTGTCAATGATGCACTGCGAGTGCTGGGTGGAGGAGCACTTTCTGGCAAATCCACATCCCTCCAGTCACGCACAAACCCTGTACCAGACCTTGCCACGCCAACATTTTCACTTGCCCCACGAGATGCATCCTCCTCCCCTAAGTAATCATCCCCATCATCCTCCTCCTCCTCCTCTTCTTCCTCCACCTCGTCCAGGAGAGGTCCCTGAGCAGACAATGGCTGAATGTCATCAAGGATTCCCTCCTCCTCTTCCTCCTCATCAACATTGGCTGCAGACGCCTGCTCCTTAAGGTGCGTCAAAGTTTGCATGAGCAGACGCATAAGTGGGATGCTCATGTTTAGGATGGCGTCGTCTGCGCTTACCAGCCGTGTGCATTCCTCAAAACACTGAAGGACTTTACAAAGGTCTTTCAGCTTCGACCACTGCACGCCTGTCAACTCCATGTCTGCTCTCAAAGTGCCTGGCCGTGTATCTTCCCACAAATGCATTATGGCCTGCCTCTGCTCGCACAGCCGCTCCACCATGTGCAGGGTGGAGTTCCACCTTGTTGCAATGTCGTTAATGAGGCGGTGGTTGGGAAGGTGGAGCAATCGCTGCAGCTTCTGCATACGAATGGAGTGTACAGGCGACCGGCGGATGTGCGCGCACAGTCTTCGCACCTTCTGGAGCAGGGCTGTTAACTCCGGATAATTTTTGAGGAAGCACTGCACCACCAGGTTCAAGGTGTGAGCCAAGCAAGGTATGTGGCTGAGTTTTGAAAGGGCTATGGCTGCCACAAAATTACGGCCGTTATCACTAACTACCTTGCCTGCCTCAAGATGTACACTGCCCAGCCATGACTCAGTTTGTCGCTTCAAGTACTCGGCCAGCACCTCGGCGGTGTGTCTGTCGCCCAAACACATCATCTGCAACACAGCCTGCTGACGCTTTCCACTAGCTGCTCGATAGGGGGACACATCGTGTGCAACAGTGGCAGCTGCAGATGGAGTGCTCGTACGACTGCGCTCTGTGGACGAGCTTTCGCTTCTGGAGGAGGAGGAGGAGGAGGAGGGTCGAACGCCTACAGCCAACTGTTTCCTATACCGTGGGCTAGGCAGCACTGTCCCACCACCGCTGTCCCCTGTGGACCCTGCATCCACCACATTAACCCAGTGCGCAGTGATGGACACGTAACGGCCCTGGCCATGCCGACTGGACCATGCATCAGTTGTGAGGTGCACCTTTCCGCTCACTGACTGCTTGAGTGCATGGACAATGCGGTCTTTCACATGATGGTGGAGGGCTGGGATGGCTTTGCGAGAGAAGAAGTGGCGACTGGGTAGGTCATAGCGTGGTACTGCATAGGCCATGAGTTCGCGGAAAGCTGTGCTTTCCACCAACCGAAAGGGCATCATCTCAAACGAGATTAGTTTGGCAACGTGGGCGTTCAAACCCAGTGTACGCGGATGAGAGACTGAGTACTTTCTTGACCTACTCATAGTGTCTGGGAGGGTGAGCTGGACTTGAGAGCTGCATATGGTGGAAGTAGCGGTGGACAGGGCGGACTGAGAGAGGGTTGATGATGGTGATGGAGTTGGTGTTCTTTCTGATGGCCTAAAATCAGTCTTTCGTTGATATAACAGTGGGATTCCCTGACTGCTGTGGTCTTGCAATGACACCTCAACATTTGCTGCTGTGCTAACCGGTGGGCTTACAGTGGGGGAAACAATGTAGCGTTGCTGACTACCTTCGTTGTGATCAGTTGCACATGTGGCACTTGAGGTTTGGTGTTGTGTCCACGCTTGCAAGTGCATGCTGGTTAAATGTCTAAGCATGCAACTGGTATTCAAATTTTTCAGATTTTTCCCTCGGCTAAAGGTCTTTGCGCACTTCTTACAGATAACCTTGGCCTGATCATGAGGATTTTGTTCAAAAAAGTGCCACACTGCACTCTTCCTACTTTGGCAGACATTTTGCGGCCTAGCACGCTGTGATCTTTTGACCCTCTGGACAAGCTGTCCAGCAACTCTTTTGATGTTTGGAACCTGTCTTTGGAGTGCTCCGGGCCTGCCAGATAACAGCTGTTGCGATGTCGATGTCTGCTGTGGATGCTCCTCATCTGAGCTATTGGAAGCAGCACCCTCTTCCCCCAATGGATGCCAATCTGGGTCAACAACTGGGTCATCCATCACCTCCTCTTCTATGTCATGTGCACCTTTCTCTGTGTCACCGTGTATGGTGGTATAGTGTGCGGGAAGGGGCACCTGAGTCTCATCAGGGTCAAAATCTGGCTCTGTACACTGCGAGGACAATGTAGTGCTCTGAGTGAATGTACCAGCAGAATCATCCATCAGCAGCTGTGCATCAGTGCACTCCATGTCAGATTCATCTTGGCCTGGGTAATTCACCATTTCACTTGATAATCCAGGCATGGTATGTGAAAACAGCTCCATGGAGTAATCAGTAGTATGGCCTGCGTCATCCTTTAATCTTGGTTGGGGTGAAGGACACAAGGAAAGGTGTGGTTCATGAACATGAGCCTCCAATGACGACTCAGTGCTTTTACTTTTTACAACTGAAGAAGAGGAGGCGATAGAGCTGGAGGCTGAGTCAGCAATGTAAGACAAAACTTTTTCCTGATGCTCTGCCTTTAAAAGCGGTTTGACAACTCCTAGAAAACTAAGCGTTCGAGGCCTTATGTAGCCAGACGATGACGCAGGGTCAGCACCTCCTGCATTCGGTCCTATTTTGCTCTTGCCACTACCATCAGATCCACCACCAACACCATCATTACCAACTGCCAACCCCCGCCCAATTCCACGGCCTCTTCCACCAGCCTTCCTCATTTTTGGTAGAAATGTAGACAAAATCCAACAAACTATATAGTAATGTAAAACAAGGTACAAGGTGTCTATAGGACAGGGGAGATTTAGAATTTCTGCACACACTTGTGGACAGTGGACACTTTTGGATTGTGTGAGGCCCACTGATATCTGAGCGCTATGTGACAGGCTCGATGGCACAGCTGCCTGTGACCAAAGTGACGAGAGGATAATGGAGATTTTGAATCTCTGCGCACACTTTTGGACACTGGACACTTGTGGATTGTGTGAGGCCCACTGATATCTGAGCGCTATGTGACAGGCTCGATGGCACAGCTGCCTGTGACCAAAGTGACGAGAGGATAATGGAGATTTTGAATCTCTGCGCACACTTTTGGACACTGGACTCTTGTGGATTGTGTGAGGCCCACTGATATCTGAGCGCTATGTGACACGCTCGATGGCACAGCTGCCTGTGACCAAAGTGACAAGAGGATAATGGAGATTTTGAATCTCTGCGCACACTTTTGGACACTGGACACTTGTGGATTGTGTGAGGCCCACTGATATCTGAGCGCTATGTGACAGGCTCGATGGCACAGCTGCCTGTGACCAAAGTGACAAGAGGATAATGGAGATTTTGAATCTCTGCGCACACTTTTGGACACTGGACACTTGTGGATTGTGTGAGGCCCACTGATATCTGAGCGCTATGTGACACGCTCGATGGCACAGCTGCCTGTGACCAAAGTGACGAGAGGATAATGGAGATTTTGAATCTCTGCGCACACTTTTGGACACTGGACACTTGTGGATTGTTTGAGGCCCACTGATATCTGAGCGCTATGTGACACGCTCGATGGCACAGCTGCCTGTGACCAAAGTGACGAGAGGATAATGGAGATTTTGAATCTCTGCGCACACTTTTGGACACTGGACACTTGTGGATTGTGTGAGGCCCACTGATATCTGAGCGCTATGTGACACGCTCGATGGCACAGCTGCCTGTGACCAAAGTGACGAGAGGATAATGGAGATTTTGAATCTCTGCGCACACTTTTGGACACTGGACACTTGTGGATTGTGTGAGGCCCACTGATATCTGAGCGCTATGTGACACGCTCGATGGCACAGCTGCCTGTGACCAAAGTGACGAGAGGATAATGGAGATTTTGAATCTCTGCGCACACTTTTGGACACTGGACACTTGTGGATTGTGTGAGGCCCACTGATATCTGAGCGCTATGTGACACGCTCGATGGCACAGCTGCCTGTGACCAAAGTGACGAGAGGATAATGGAGATTTTGAATCTCTGCGCACACTTTTGGACACTGGACACTTGTGGATTGTGTGAGGCCCACTGATATCTGAGCGCTATGTGACACGCTCGATGGCACAGCTGCCTGTGACCAAAGTGACGAGAGGATAATGGAGATTTTGAATCTCTGCGCACACTTTTGGACACTGGACACTTGTGGATTGTGTGAGGCCCACTGATATCTGAGCGCTATGTGACAGGCTCGATGGCACAGCTGTGACAAAAGTGACTAGAGGATAAGGGAGATTGGATTGCTTTTAAAAAAGCAGTTTGCGGAGCAGTGGGTAAACAGCAATGCCAGCGTGTCAGGAAGCCTTAAAAGGCAGCCCAACAACCAACACCACTGATACACCACAATATAGCCTCCCCTTGAACTGCACACACAGTGACTTGTGTGTTGTGCAGGCCAAATCGCTAGCAGCAGAAGCAGTTTTTTTGTCTTCTTCCCTGCCTAACGCTCTCCCTACAGAATCAGCAGCAACCTCTCCCTATACTAAGATCGGCAGAAGTAAGATGGCGGTCGGCGTGCACGCCCTTTTATACCCCCTGTGACGCCCACCAAAGCAAGCCAATCACTTGCATGCCCTTCTGAAAGATGGTGGTGACCCGTGCCTAGGTCGTCACGTTGCCCACAGTGTCCGTGGATCCTGATTGGCTGAAAAAGAGCGCAAAACAAACTTTTGAAACGCGACTTTGGCGCGTAAGTCGCCGACCTCGTGGCCGACCTCATCCTAGGGTCGGGTTTCGTTTCATGAAACCCGACTTTGCCAAAAGTCGGCGACTTTTGAATTTTTTCGACCCGTTTCGCTCAACTCTAGTGACGAGGATGGTCTAATATGACCCTTCTCCAATGACTCCTTAATATAGGATCGCATAGCATCGTGTTCGGGTACAGATAAGTTGAAAAGCCGACCCTTGGGAAATTTTCACCCAGGCATCAAGTCAATTGCACAGTCATAACTCCTATGAGGAGGCAAAGACGCAGACTTACTCTCACTAAATACAGAGAAATCAGCCAGATAATCAGGAACATCATGAGACTGAGGAGAGGTGGAGAAAACAGGAGCGTCCCTAAGAACACACTGACAACCCCAACTCACCACAGAGACAGATTTCCAATCCAAAACTGGGTTATGAGTTTGCAACCAGGGGAACCCCAGAATAATAGTATCATGTAAATTATGCAGCACCAAAAATTTACAATTTTCTTGGTGGTCTGGGGCAACTCGCATTATCACCTGGGTCCAAAGCTGAGGTTTATTCTCCGCCAAAGGAGTGGCATCAATACCCCTCAGAGGAATAGGCATCTGAAGAGACGTCATGGACAAACCACAACGTTTTGCAAAGTCCAAATCCATCAGATTCAGAGCTGCTCCTGAATCCACAAAAGCCTTAGTGGAAAATGTGGACAAGGAGCAGATCAGAGTAATTGCCATAAGGAACTTAGGTTGTATACTGCCCACAGCAAATGTGTGTGCAAAACCTTTCTCTCGTTTAGGGCAGACAGAAACAGTATGAGAGGCATCTCCACAGAAAAAACACAGCTGATTACGCCTTCTAAACTCCCGACGTTGCGCCCTAGGCAAAACCCCATCACATTGCATAGGTTCAGACATTTGTTCAAAAGGTGGCAGCGCCTCCCGTGTAGTTTTACGTTCACGTAAACGCCGATCAACTTGAATGGCTTATGACATAGAGCCATCCAGACCAGAAGGAACAGGAAATCCCACCATAACATCTTTCACGGTCTCTGACAAACCTTTCCGAAAGAGAGCCGCCAATGCACTATCATTCCATTTAGTAAGGACCGCCCACTTTTGGAATTTTTGACAGTACAACTCTGCAGGATCCAGACCCTGGTCTAATGCCAACAGGGTTCTCTCAGCTTGATCAACAGCATTAGGTTCATCATACAACAACACCAAGGCTTGAAAAAATGCATCCACATTAGTCAAAATAGGATTTTCAGGTGTCAGAGAAAAAGCCCAATCCTGGGGATCGCCGCGCAGCAAGGAGATGACAATTTTAACCTGCTGCTCAGAGCTCCCAGATGAATTAGGCTTCAAGGCAAGAAATAATTTATAATTATTCTTAAATTTCAGAAATTTAGACCGATCCCCAGAAAACACATCAGGAGTAGGGATCTTAGGTTCAGCAGCATGTGACTGAATGAGGTAGGTGGAAATTCCCTGCACTTCAGCAGCAAGTTGCTCCACACGATCAGACAATTGCTTAATCTCCATTAGAAAAAAAATCCTCCTACGGCCCCAGAAAAAAAAAGAGGAAAAAATATACCAAAAAAAAAAGATTCTGACACTTTTTTTTTCTTTACCTTTAAACAATCTTTCCCTGCTTTTGAGTACCCTAGAATCTGCAGTATGGCTGGTGATTCTGTTATGAATGGGTCACCGAGGAGGAACAACAAAAGCTAAGTCCCAGAAAACCAGAGAGGTTGGTCACTATGCAGATTGCAGATCCCTGATCTTAACCACACAACTAATAGTAGCAGTGGAGCGTTCCCACGTTGTTCCTAGATGCCTCGTCACCGCCGGAGGACTACATAAACCTAAAGAAAGAAAAGGGAAAATTGACTGCCCCAGAGCAGACCCCAAAGAAAAAGACAGCCCCCACACATGTATTGACGGTGAAGCAAGATGAAAACACATACACAGGCAGGAAAATAGGCTGATCAAATGATGGGGCCTGACTAACTAGAAAGGACAGGAAAGGAAAGCCACTGTCTGCAATCTGCCAAAAAACCCTACCAAAAATAATGTCCAAAATGTCTGATAGCAAAATTAACCCTGAAGTCACTAGACTTCTCCCACTATGTCAGCACTCTGAAATATTCTGAAACAGAGCAAAAAGAAGCCAATCTAATAAGGGACAAATAGGCAAATTGGCAAATACAGATAAATAGGAGTGGAAGTTCAGCATAGCCCCAGCAGGGGCAAGCTGACCACACAAGAAACTGAATTGACCAACAAGCGCAAGTGTGAACATTAGCAAAAAAACAAACTTAACTTAAGAAGACTGGAAGAGAGCTGAAGTCCAAGACCTGAGAAGCAGACTGAATCACCAGCAGCAGGATAGGGCGTCGGCTGTCTTATATCCAGTCTGATACTCCAGAGATCCAATCGTTATCCTTCTCATCAGGTGGCAGATCACTACCACTTAAACCAACCTCACTACCTCCTGTCACCACCAGAGGGAGAACGGAAGGAGAACTCTCAACTGGAGGAGCAGAAAATGAGCTCATAACAGCCAAGTGTAGGTAACAGCAGGTTCGCAGGATGCAGTGACGAGACGCGAAACTTGTTGAATTGTGAAAAGCAAGCTTTTTATAATTTAAAGCAACTAGGGCTATACTAAGCAACCAAAAAAGGGGTAACAACAGTTGTCCTCGCAGGGACTCAGTACAACCAAACACTATTTGAAAAGAACGCGACTAACCCGGCTGAGGCCGGTTACTATGGGGCCACGGTATTGCAGTCTACGGGTCCTTATACTCTATAATGTCACTTATCCATCCTAACATCCCTCGGCGCCTCTGTGGAAGCTGCGTTGTTGATGAAGCTGCTTTGGCATCTTTGATAAGGCTGTTCTGGCATCTTTGATGAGACTGCTGTGGCGTCTTTGAGGCTGCCTTGGCGTAGCAGCCGCTGGGCCCAGCTGCTGAAGATTTGGAGTAGTCATCCGGCGCCCCAGCACCCAGGAGGTGTTGGGGCACAACAGACCCAGATGGAGTTCTGAGATGGAGTAACTCCCTGTTGTAACAGCGGGGTTGCGCTTTTTAGTGAGTTCAATGGGACTCCTGTCCCAAAGCAGGGTTGTGTCACAGTGCTCATGAGTGGCGGTTTACTGGCCATGTGCACAGCCTGGGGCTGTGTGCAGAGTGTCTCTGTTGACGAGGAACAGGCCCCAACTGCCGACTGCAGCGGGGTAAAGGCGGCTGTGTGCGGTGATAGACAGGCCGCAACCACGGGCTGACGTGAACCGGCAGCATCCGCGGGTGGCAGCGGGCAGGCCGCAACCGTGGGCTAAAGGGGGAATGGCAGCATCCGGGAGAGGGAGCCGACAGGTCGCGGAGGGCTCGAGCTCAGCGGTAACAGCCGAGGATGACCGGGGGCAGATCATCACCCGGAATTGGGGTGAAGAGACAGTCCCGTCGGTAAGCTCAGCGCCTCTTTCCTGAGGTCCACTGCGTATCTACCCTGTGCTGCTGGTTTCTTCTCTGAACTGTCAGTGTCCTTCCCGTTCTCTCCCGCCCCCTCCGTCTCCTGCTCCGTGTCTGACGTATCACCAACTGACTCCTCTGCGCGCTCCCTGCCCCTTTTATACTCGCCCCTCCCCTTGCTGTCCCGTCACTCTCAGCAGTCCACTCTCCTTCTCTGTTCCCCGGGTACTGTTTCCTTAGGAACTCAGATGGCGGTCCCCTTGGTTCTGGCCCGGACACTCTGTGGGGGTCCTCCTCCCTACATCTGCACTGATTCATGCCTGATTAATTTTGACAAATATTAGGTTTTTCACTCTTACTGCAGATAACATGGCCCGCATTGGTATGAAAAATCCACTAGCCGTGCTGAACACCCTCTCTGATATTACACAGGGGCTGGACAAGATAGAATGCCCATAGCAAACTGGGACAGTTCTTGCCACAATTCTAATATGTTGACTCAGAAATCCATAGGATTTGGGCTTAAGGTATCTGCTTGCGAAAGGTCACAGTCTACGTATGACGCTCTGTTTGCTGATGTGCATCAGTTTTTGCACCAACAGATAAACCATCTGATTCATCATGTCACATACATTGTAATTGATGATGCTGCCTTGGAACTGTGAAGTTTGTAAAAGAAAATTGCACTCATGGAATTCAAATAATTTGATTTTGGTAATTTCAAACAATCTGGCACTTTCTGATGACTTTTTCCTCTCTGTCCTGTCCTGCTCAAGGACCGAATATTTGGAGAAGTGTTGACTCTGCAGGAAGCACTGTCACCTGATTATACAGTCATATGTTAAAGTTTGGGCACCCCTATTAATGTTAACCTTTTTTCTTTATAACAATTTTGTTTTTTGTAACAGCTATTTCAGTTTCATATAGCTAATAACTGATGGACTCAGTTATATTTCTGGATTCAAATGAGGTTTATTGTACTAACAGAAAATGTATAATCTGCATTTTAACAAAATTTGACCAGGTGCAAAAGTATGGGCACCTCAATATAAAAGTGACATTAATATTTCATAGATCCTCCTTTTGCAAAAATAACAGCCTCTAGTCGCTTCTTGTAGCTATTAATGAGTTCCTGGATCCTGGATGAAGGTATTTGTGACCATTCCTGTTTACAAAACAATTCCAGTGCAGTTAAGTTTGATGGTCGCCGAGCATGGACAGCCCGCTTCAAATCATCCCACAAATGTTCAATGATATTCAGGTCTGGGGACTGGGATGGCCATTCCAGAACATTGTAATTGTTCCTCTGCATGAATGCCTGAGTAGCTTTGGAGCGGTGTTTTGGATCATTGTCTTGCTGAAATATCCATCCCCTGCGTAACTTCAACTTCGTCACTGATTCTTGCACATTATTGTCAAGAATCTGCTGATACTGAGATGAATCCATGCAACCCTCAACCTCAACAAGATACCCGGTGCTGGCATTGGCCACACAGCCCCAAAGCATGATGGAACCTCCACCAAATTTTACTGTGGGTAGCAAGTGTTTTTCTTGGAATGCTGTGTTTTTTTAGCCTCCATGCATAACGCCTTTTTGTATGACCAAACAACTCAATCTTTGTTTCATCAGTCCACAGGACCTTCTTCCAAAATGTAACTGGCTTGTACAAATGTGCTTTTGCATACCTCAGGCGACTCTGTTTGTGGCATGCTTGCAGAAACGGCTTCTTTCGCATCACTCTCCCATACAGCTTCGCCTTGTGCAAAGTGCGCTGTATTGTTGACCGATGCACAGTGACACCATCTGCAGCAAGATGATGCTGCAGGTCTTTGGAGGTGGTCTGTGGATTGTCCTTGACTGTTCTCACCATTCTTCTTCTCTGCCTTTCTGATATTTTTCTTGGCCTGCCACTTCTGGGCTTAACAAGAACTGTACCTGTGTTCTTCCAATTCCTTACTATGGTCCTCACAGTGGAAACTGACAGGTTAAATCTCTGAGACAACTTTTTGTATCCTTCCCCTGAAAAGCTATGTTGAATAATCTTTGTTTTCAGATCATTTGAGAGTTGTTTTGAGGAGCCCATGATGCCACTCTTCATAGGAGAATCAAATAGGAGAACTACTTGCAAGTGGCCACCTTAAATACCTTTTCTCATGATTTGATACACCTGGCTATGAAGTTCAAAGCTCAATGAGGTTACAAAACCAATTTAGTGCTTCAGGAAGTCAGTAAAAAGTAGTTAGGAGTGTTCAAATCAAGAAAATGATAAGGGTGCCCATACTTTTGCACTGGTCAATTTTTGTTTAAATGCAGATTGCACATTTTCTGTTAGTACAATTAACCTCATTTGAATCCAGAAATATAACTGAGTCCATCAGTTATCAGATATATGAAACTGAAAAAGCTGTTGCAAAAACCAAAAATTGTTATAAAGAAAAAAGGTTAACATTAATAGGGCTGCCCAAACTTTAACATATGACTGTACATGCGCTATCATCCACTGCAAAAGCTTCACCAATTAGGGAAGTCATATTTCCCAATTCCACTTCCTCCAAATTCTCATAATATTTTGGAAAAAAAAAATCTCTTTTGTCAAATTTTCATTTAAAGAATTCAAAGAATTTTGGTCTAATATTAAAAACTCTTTTTCCCTTTCTGCACAAGTGGTGCCTGCACACACAGAGAAGTGCTAACTCTGCAGGGTGGGCACATAGTGGTCCAATAGTCATATATGCAGTTGGCAACGTACACGGTGCAAAATCTTTACCGATTAGGGAACACAGACTTTTCTGCTAATGTGCCAATTCCACCGCACCAAATATTTCGGAACAATTTAGGAAAAAAATTACATATAGAGCAAATTATTGTAAACAACGCGCGCACTTTAGTAGTAGTATTTTTTCTCTAAAAATAAATAAATAAAAATAGCCATAGACAGAGGTAGAAATTTAATTAAAGGATAACAGCAAAAGCATATACTGTAAATGTACATATTGATGCAATATACCTATCTGCTATATGCTGTACATAAAAAGATCAATGCGACATATTTTTATATAAATGTTTAATTTTTCCTTTAGATGAATTATTTATCTGTTTACTCATGAATGAAATGTATAACCATTCCAGTACTTGACTCTTGCATTGGTTGTGCCTGAATAAGATCACAGTGCACTATAAAGCAGAGAACATGTACCAGGTGTGGGCATTACGCATGAGGGATCATGTCAAATGCAGCACAAACTCATCAATATGTAATATTTGGTAATATGAGAATTTTTTTTCATCCTGATTTTGTATGAAAACTCATGATTTACTTGAGACGCATTCTTCTACGTTCACGTATTTTAGGTTAGTATCGCCTATAACACATTTTATAACTGAGCCTTCTACTATTAGTTAAAACATAAAACATATTATTCATTTGTCTATGTATTAATTTTACAAATGTTGTTGGACAATGTCCAAAGAGAAATAGGCAATTGATCAGGTGTATCATGTTGTGGAGATTTTCTTGTTGTTATATACTATTTTAGCACATATGGACTTTTGGAGGAACATTGTAATCACGCTTGTCATGCAGTGATGCTATCTAAACCTTGCATCCTGATGGCGATTGGGCTTCAGTGTAAACTTTCTTTCAAATATCTTCAAGCAGCTGTGCACTGAGTCTCTTAGCAATAATCATAATTTTTCATTTGAATATGTGCAAATACTTAGCAATATAATAATTTAACAGCAAACTTCCTATTCTAAAAAAGTAAATGGTATGTTCCATGTGTATGTACAGTGTGTGCGTATGTATCAAATGTGATGCTAGTCACTACTCACAGACAGGCCGTGAGGCAGAAGAGTCAGATATTCCGGTGTCACTACCAAGAGAGTACATAGATAACCAAGGGAAAAGACGAAGGCGTAAGTCAGGTCACAGTCAAGGGTCAATAACAAGAGATAGCAGATCAAAAGCCGAAGGAGAAGACAAAGGGATAGTCAGAACACGGTCCAAAGGGTCAGGCATCAGAAGATCATAACTCAGAGTAACATATTCAGGCTAACACTCACCAAGAAGCACAAACTACGTCTGGCAGGGATCAGGGGCAGACAGCTCAGTTAAGTAGCTGGGCAATCACCAGAACACTGATCAACTGCAGAAAGTCCCACACGTCCCAGTCACAGATTGGTCAATCAAGGCACTGACAGCCCAGCAAGCCCATCACAGTATTGGACAGCCAAGTTGTCAATCAAGATACAGACAACAAAGACAGTTTCCACAGAATAGCATAGCATGACGTGAGGAATTGTGACATTAACAACATCAAACATTTGTATGGTCCTTATCTCACAATGGACACAAAAGTAACTATATATATATATATATATATATATATACATACAGTGGGGGAAATAAGTATTTCATCCCTTGCAAAATGCAAATAAATTTATTTAATTTATACAATGTGATTTTCTGGATTTTATTTTTGATATTCTTTCTCTCAATGTTAAAATTAACCTATCCTTAAAATTATAGATTGCTCATGTCTTTGTCAGTGGGCAAACTTACAAAATCAGCAAGGGATCAAATACTTATTTCCCCCACTAACGCATCGGGTATTCTAGAATATGTATGCAGTTTCTTTATGAAGATTTAATAATAATGCAATAATGCACTCCCCAATCCTGGTATGCATGGTCCTCTCACCTCCAATCCTGATATGCATGCTACCCCTCACACTCCAATCCTGGTATGCAAGGTCCTCTCACCCCCCCTTTGCTGGTATGCATGGTCCCGTCACCCCCCTTTCCTGGTAGGCATGGTCTCCCTCACCCCCTTTCCTGGAATGCATGGTCCCCTAACCACCCTTATCCTGGTATGCATGGTCCCCCTCACCCCCCCTTCCTGGTATGCATGGTCCTCTCACCCCCCTTTCCTGTTATGCATGGTCCTCCTCACCCCCCTTTCCAGGTATGCATGGTCCCCTCACCCCCCTTTCCTGGTATGCATGGTCTTCTCACCCCCCTTTCCTGGTATGCATGGTCCCCCTCACCTCCCCTATCCTGGTATGCATGGTCCTCTCACCCCATTATCCTGCTATGCATGGTCCCGTCACCCCCCTTTGCTGGTATGCATGGTCCCCTCACCCCCCTTTCATGGTATGCATGGTACCCCTCACCCCCCTTTCCTGGTATGCATGGTCCCATCACTCCCCTTTGCTGGTATGCATGGTCCCCTCACCCCCCTTTCATGGTATGCATGGTCCCCTCACCCCCTTTCGTGGTATGCATGGTCCCCTCACCCCCCTTTCGTGGTATGCATGGTACCCCTCACCCCCCTTTTGTGGTATGCATGGTACCCCTCACTCCCCTTTCGTGGTATGCATGGTACCCCTCAGCCCTAGGAAACTGCACACATACAAAAAAAAACATTTATACTCACCCATCTTTCCTGTGGTCCAGCGCTGTCCCGTTCTGCCAGAGGCTGGGTGAGGAGTGTGGCACTGGCGCCGGAGTACGCACATGCCCACACCGCGCTGTCCGGTGCCATTTTCCTGAAGACACACTGCAAATGTGTCTTCAGGAAAATGGCACCGGATAGCGCTATGCGCATGCACGTACTCCAGCGTCAGTGCCACACTCCTCCCCCAGCCTCCTGCCCCGGTCACCGTAAGAAGAGAAGTGCCGCGGCAATGCTCCTCCCAGTGAGGTAAGTATGTAAGTATGGTGCCGGAGATCGCGATCTCCAGCGCCATACCCATTATCATACAGTACCTGTCTGTCTGTCACGGAAATCCTGTGTCGCTGATTGGTCGTGGCCGGCCGGGATCAACCAATCAGCGACGTGGGATTTCGGTTACACACAGACATGATAAGACGATTATATATATAGATATATATATATGTACTGTATATATAGTATTCAGCATAAAATAGTGCACCCCAACAGATTTGTCATAGAAACTTTAGTTTCCTTTACGAATCAAAATTCTCTAAATGCTCTGTGGATCCTACAAAATACTTCCACAAATGTTTGATTGCAAAGAAGATTTGTTGTTTTGCACACACAAAAAAGTAATTTTCCTAACATTTTCATTGAAGACCATGTTGCAAAACTGAGTACATCCTAATTAAATTCTTAGGAGCTGAAGTTTATACTACAAAATTCTAATTAACAGCAATTCAATCACAGCTAACTCTAATTATTATGTAAATATGTGTTCAGCAGACAGTTGACTATAAAATGATGTTACTTGACAAAGAAAACCTCTTTCTATTTCATGCTGTCAGCATTGGCACCACATGAAAGAGATATGTTACAAGACTTGAGAAAGAAAATAATTTCTTTACACACGAAAGCTGAAGGCTCCGAGAAGATCAGCAAAATTTACTTATCTGTCAGAATACTGTAGCAAAAGTAATACAACAATTTAACAAAGATAACACTGCAGCCATGTCACAGAGACATTCACAGAAGTTAACACCTAAACAGAAATGTCTTCTGATGAAAATAAAATCAACATGAAAGTTCACTGCAGTATGCTAAAAAAATAGAAATCCAAATAGGGGTGTTTCCTGTAACACAATATGGCGCACACTGCAGAGAAATGGCATGCATGGGTGTCATCATTGAAGGAAACCTCTCCTAAAACCCATGCAGAAAAAGCCTACCTACAACTTTTCAGAGCCTATGCTGAAAAGTTTGAAGACTACTGGAATACTATAGAGTGATGAGCCCAAGATAAATGTTTTTGTAACTAATGGTTTCAAAACTGTATGACGTTGCAAAGGTAAGAAGTACAAAGAAGTACAAAAAATGGTTGATGCCTACAGTGAAACATTGTGTTGGTAGTGTACTTATAGGGGACTGGATGAATACTGCTGGTGTTGGGGAGCTACATTTCATTGGTGGTCTCATGAATTCATAGATGACCTGCTCAAAAAATAAAAGAGAAGATGTTACAATCATTACGTTCCTTTAGTAGATTTGCAATTTTCCAACATGACAATGATCCAAAACACACATCTAAGGGCACTGTTACATTTGTGAAGAAGAACAGGGTGAAAGTAATTAAATGGCAAAGTATATGTCCTGATCTGAACCCAATCGAACACCTTATGGGGAATTATGAAAAGAGAATCTCCATCCACCATCCAGGCTCTAGAAAAGGTCGTTCATGAAGAATGGAAAAAGATACATGTTACAATATGTCAAAAAACTTGTTCATTCCATGCCTACAAGATATAGTGCTGTCCTTTAAACATCATGTAAGTCATGCAAAATACTAGATGTAGTAGTTTTTGATGTAGGGTGTATTCATTTTTCCATAAAATACCATATATACCCACATATAAGCTGAGATTTTCAGCACTTTTTTTTGGCTGAAAGTCCCCCCTCTCGAGTAATACGTGAGTCATATACCAGGGATCGGCGGGGGAGGGGGAGCGGGGGTGTCAGATCATACTGACCCCCTGGCGCAGTCTCTGCAGCCCCCACTCTTCTCCCACAGTCTCAGGCACCCTCCCTCTACGGTCATGTGGTACTGCTCATTAAAGTCATGAATATGCGCATATTCATGACTTTAATGAGCGGTACCATGTGACCGCTGAAGGAAGAGATGCCGGCTACTGTGCCAGAAGGGGCTGCAGAGACCGTGCCAGGAGGAGGTAAATACATGTGATAATCACCTGTCCCCGGTCCACCACTGCGGCTGCTCTGTCCTCCGGGTCCTCTGGCTGTGATGTTCAGATCAGAGGGTGCGATGACGTAGTTAGTGCGCTCCACGCCCTCTGCCTGCACAGTCACTGACAGAGGGACCCGGAAGTCAGAGCGGCGCGCAGCAATGGACCGGGGACAGGTGAATATCGCCAGTCCCGGGGTTCTGAGCCGGCGGTGACACTGGCACCTGTCCCCCATAGCATGCCTGTGTCCTCGCCTGCTCAGGACACCGGCACCTGGCTACCAGCGATGAGAGGTGAGAATGTCATTTTTTTGTTTGGAGCATCTTATGGGGCAGCATATAGGGGCATAATGCATGGAGCAACTTATGGGGGCATAATGCATGGAGCAACTTATGGGGGCATAATGTATGGAGCATCTTATGGGGACATAATGTATGGAGCATCTTATGGGGGCATAATGTATGGAGCATCTTATGGGGCATAATCTATGGAGCATTTTATGGAGCAGCATATGGGGAATATTATTCTATGAAGCATCTTATGGGGTCATTATTAACCTTTGTGCAGCATTATATAAGGTGTATTTTGTATGGAGCATCTTATGTGGCCATCATGAACTGTATGGGGCATTATATGGGGCTCCTGATTCAATATGGATATTCAAAAACATTTAACCTACTGATGTCTCAATTAATTTTACTTTTATTGGTATCTATTTTTATTTTTGAAATTTACCAGTAGCTGCTGCGTTTTCCACCCTAGGCTTATACTCAAGTCAATAAGTTTTCCCAGTTTTTTGTGGCAAAATTAGGGGGGTCGACATATACTCAGGTCAGCTTATACAGGAGTATATATGGTAATTTGAGAACTGAATTTGCAATGAAAGTTATATTATTAAAGGCGTGGTAAAGAGCTAAAATGTATTTTACTCCTAAATGCATATCTATGTAATGTGATAAATAGTGATGGGTAGACCCCTTGATGTTCCAGTCCAGTGGTTTCTGCCAAACAGTTAAAAAAAGTTTGGATTCGGGTACCAGAACAGTACCCAGACCCAAAATCGTACTCCATTCACTTAAATGGGGAGCCCAAACATCCAATATTTGCCACGCTGTCATGTGCAGGACAGCACGGCAAACACTGCTTCTGATCAGTGGTAAAATTATTACTGCCGCTCAGACAGCCCGGTTCCCACACTGTCAAATGACAACATGAGCCTGCAGCTGTGATCAGAGATATAAAGTTTAGCTCCGGTCACTGGCATGGGCTGATGCTCCCATCGGCCTATGCCTGCTGCCGGTAATAACAGTGACTAACGATCATCCAAGCATTTTAGTGCTCGCTCATCCCTAATAAAAAACTTATGGTTCTTTGAAGAAGGGAGGGATACATAAAGTGTGGGAAAAACAAACATTGCCATGGCGGGAAGGAATTATCTAGATCTCTTAGACCTGATGAGTTTAGCGTTCTTCCTTTGAAAATTCATGTCAGACTGGCTCTATAATCCTGATATCAAGAGTTTAGATATGGAATAAAATAGCTCATGAGTAGTGTTGAGCATTCCGATACCGCAAGTATCGGGTATCGGCCGATACTTGCTGTATCGGAATTCCGATACCGACTTCCGATATTTTTTCAATATCGGAATTCGGCATCGGAATCGGAAGTTCAGTTGATTGACGGCCTGACGTCATCATGATGCGCGGTGTGTGCGCATCATGATGCGCCGTCATTTCGGGCCTTCCGGGGGTCTCTGCCGGCCTGCCGGGGGGCTGTGCCGGCCTGCCGGGGGGCTGTGTGGACTGCCCGGGGTCTCTGCCGGCCTGCCGGGGGGCTGTGCCGGCCTGCCGGGGGGCTGTGCACCCTGTGGGGGTCTGTACCGGCCTGCCGGGGGGCTGTGCCGGCCTGCCGGGGGGCTGTGCTGATGTCCGGGGGTCTGTGCAAGCATCGTCCGATGGGACTACAAGTCCCATCGGGCGATGCCTGCTACCATGACAGTGATTGACACATTAGCCAATGATGGGACAGTAGTAGTCCCATCATCCGGCTAATGTGTTAAATGTTAAAAAAAAAAAAAAAAAAAAAAAAAAAAATACTACATACATACTACATATATACTACATACATACTACATACATGCTACATACATACTACATGCATGCTACATACATACTACATGCATGCTACATACATACTACATATATACTACATACATACTACATACATACTGCATGCTACATACATACTACATACATACTACATACATACTACATGCATGCTACATATATACTACATGCTACATACATACCACATGCATGCTACATATATACTACATGCATGCTACATACATACTACATATATACTACATGCATGCTACATACATACTACATGCTACATGCATGCTACATACATACTACATACATGCTACATATATACTACATACATACTACATATATACTACATGCATGCTACATATATACTACATGCATGCTACATATATACTACATGCATGCTACATATATACTACATACATACTACATATATACTACATACATGCTACATACATACTACATACATACTACATATATACTACATGCATGCTACATATATACTACATGCTACATACATACCACATACATACTACATACATGCTACATATATACTACATGCATGCTACATACATACTACATATATACTACATGCATGCTACATACATACTACATGCTACATGCATGCTACATACATACTACATACATACTACATGCTACATACATACCACATATATACTACATACATACAATACATTCATACAATACATACATAGACATACAGTACATATAACATAGAGTAACATACTTACCAATACTTGTCACATTGTTCCCCGAAGCCATTGTCTTTCCGGAATAAATATTAACATAACAAACCACAAAAATACTCACCCACGATCCGAAGCAGTCCACGAGTGTGTCCCACGACGATCTTGGGTAGAGAACTGCAGCATCAGATGATGCTGCCGTTCTCTACGGGCTGCAGGAATCCAATGACGGAAGGTAGGTATCCTTCCGCACTGTATTCCTCCGCCACTTAAAAAAAAAAAGTCCCTAGTCTCACTTTATGCCATTGCTGCGTGGGAATTTCCCACACAGCAATGGCATAAAGTGAGACTAGGGACTTTTTTTTTTTAAGTGGCGGAGGAATACAGTGCGGAAGGATACCTACCTTCCGTCATTGGATTCCTGCAGCCCGTAGAGAACGGCAGCATCAGCTGATGCTGCAGTTCTCTACCCAAGATCGTCGTGGGACACACTCGTGGACTGCTTCGGATCGTGGGTGAGTATTTTTGTGGTTTGTTATGTTAATATTTATTCCGTAGACGACAATGGCTTCGGGGAACAATGTGACAAGTATTGGTAAGTATGTTACTCTATGTTATATGTACTGTATGTCTATGTATGTATTGTATGAATGTATTGTATGTATGTAGTATATATGTGGTATGTATGTAGTATGTATGTAGCATGTAGTATGTATGTAGCATGCATGTAGCATGTAGTATGTATGTAGCATGCATGTAGTATATATGTAGTATGTATGTAGCATGCATGTAGTATATATGTAGCATGTATGTAGTATGTATGTGGTATGTATGTAGCATGTAGTATATATGTAGCATGCATGTAGTATATATGTAGCATGTATGTAGTATATATGTAGTATGTATGTAGTATATATGTAGCATGCATGTAGTATATATGTAGTATGTATGTAGTATATATGTAGCATGCATGTAGTATATATGTAGTATGTATGTAGTATATATGTAGCATGTATGTAGTATGTATGTAGCATGCATGTAGCATGTAGTATGTATGTAGCATGCATGTAGTATATATGTAGTATGTATGTAGCATGCATGTAGTATATATGTAGCATGCATGTAGTATATATGTAGTATGTATGTAGTATATATGTAGCATGTATGTAGTATGTATGTAGCATGCATGTAGCATGTAGTATGTATGTAGCATGCATGTAGTATATATGTAGTATGTATGTAGCATGCATGTAGTATATATGTAGCATGCATGTAGTATATATGTAGTATGTATGTAGTATATATGTAGCATGTATGTAGTATGTATGTAGCATGCATGTAGCATGTAGTATGTATGTAGCATGCATGTAGTATATATGTAGTATGTATGTAGCATGCATGTAGTATATATGTAGTATGTATGTAGCATGCATGTAGTATATATGTAGTATGTATGTTGCATGTAGTATGAATGTAGCATGTATGTAGTATGTAGTATGAATGTAGCATGTAATTTTTTTTTTTTTTTTTTTTTTTTTTTTACATTTAACACATTAACCGGATGATGGGACTACTACTGTCCCATCATTGGCTAATGTGTCAATCACTGTCATGGTAGCAGGCATCGCCCGATGGGACTTGTAGTCCCATCGGACGATGCCTGCACAGACCCCCGGAGCCTGCACAGACCACCGGCAGGCCGGCACAGCCCCCCGGCAGGCCGGCACAGCCCCCCGGAGCCTGCACAGACCACCGGCAGGCCGGCACAGACCACCGGAGCCTGCACAGACCCCCTGGCAGGCCGGCACAGCCCCCCGGCAGGCCGGCACAGCCCCCCGGCAGGCCGGCACAGCCCCCCGGAGCCTGCACAGACCACCGGCAGGCCGGCACAGACCACCGGAGCCTGCACAGACCCCCTGGCAGGCCGGCACAGCCCCCCGAAAGGCCCGTACAGACCCCAGAGAGGCTGTACAAGGGCAGGAAAGGGTTTTTCTTATTCCGATACCGGAAGTCCCATAGACTTGAATGGGACTTCCGGTATCGGAATCGGCGATACCGATACTTTTTTTAAAGATCGGCCGATACCATCCGATACGATACTTTGAAGTATCGGATGGTATCGCTCAACTCTACTCATGAGTCCCAGTACATTAATTCTCTGCCGAAACAACCTAACTGACAGCTGCAGCTTTAACTTAGCCATGTAAGTTCTCAGCAGCAGGGAAGCGGGATAGGTGAGGGCAGATAGAGGTGAACCTTCATAAAGTTCAATTCTACCTTGTGTATTCTCAAGGTAATCACAGCATCCCTGTGAGGTCTATAAGATCTTTTCAGTAATATTTGCAGATTATATTGTGAAATTTCGTGACTGTTTCACCTTTTAAAAAACAGATAGTTAAAATTTTAAAGTACATGTTTTGCCACCTACATTGCCATATAATCTAAGGATCACCAGCTTTTATTTGAAAATGACATAGAAACAGACTTATAACCATGGTAGTGTTTAAGAAAATACTAAATTAAACGTTAAAAAATTCAGAGATTCTAAATGCCAGTTCAAGATAATATGAGAAGCAGAATGCCCTTCTCTTTAATACTAATATACATATTAGACTCCATAAAGCTGAAATAAGGGCAGAATTTTCCAGAAGGGATTTACAGCAAAACAATGTAATAGTGTGTTAGCCAGTAAAATATATCTGATGTTAAATAAAGAAAGCTCAACTGTTTGTGTTCCCAAGTTCCTCTCAATTATGTATATAGTGTAGCATAAGTAGATATACTGACCAATAGATACTTTACTACAAAAGCAATGTTTCTAATGATACCTGTGACCTGCTGGGGTAAATGATGGAGTCAGGGACTTTGTGTTCCGTCACAACTGTTAACAGTATGGGTATCTTGAGATCACTGATTCTGTTAACAATGTAGCAGACAAGGCAGCCCACGACCAGACAGGCCCTTCTGGCATTTGCCAGAATTGCCAGATGGCCAGTCTGGCCCTGCCTGAAATATATGAAATATTCCATCAAAATATTGTATGAGATGTACTATATTATTAATACAAGCCAAAACAATAAATTGATGTATCAGTTTTAGACAAAAGGGAAGAATATATGCTGACCATACAAAGAGATTTTCTGCCCACCATCAGAGTCTTTTAGTGCAATGAAAAAGCATAACAGATGGAAAGTGAAGGTAGATTCCATAAAATAAAGTTAACCTGCCATGTTGGATTTTTTTCTATTGTTTAGAGGTGTTGCAATTGAAAAGTCTTTGATTCCAAACAAGAAATCTACATCTCATTAATAAAAGTTCAGACCTTGGCACAGATCGTATCAGACACTGTTTCTTGATTTGTCATTTTGAATTAGAGCTTTATTGTTCTAAAATAAGATAAGAGATAAAATGTAAATGCCAGCGAATATTCAGGAAATGATCAGCTGAAATTCCTAATACATTGCTACATTGTCTTTGTTCTCTCTGCTATGGCAGATTGCAAATATACTATTTAACCTTCTACAGTTCTAGAAAAACAAGTTAATTGACAAACTGATTTACTCTACCAAACAGAAAAGGCATCTACAGTATTAAAATGTAATAAATGTTCACAACGGTACTTATGCTTCTTACATTGAACAAAAATATAAATGCAACACTTTTGTTTTTTCTCTCATTCTTCTTGAGCTGAATTAAAAAATCTCAGACTTTTTCTATGTACACAAAAGGCCTTTTTCTCTCAAATATTGTGTACATATTTATCTATATCTGTGCTAGTAAGCAATTCTCATTTGCTGAGATAATCCGTATACCTCACAGGTGTGGCATATTAGACAACATGATTATTGCACAGGTGTGCCTTAGCCAAGCTATATCCTATATCAAAAGATCTAAAAAGTTGGAGAGGCCACACCACTTGGGGCTGCCCATCTCATATATTCTGGAGCTGTCCAAAAACTATTTCTTTCTATTAAATAGTTAAACATTTAGTAGCTTATCTTTTACACATAAATGTCTCCCTTGATCCAGTAATATTATATAATTTTCCACCATGAGGTATAGGTAAAAGGTCTTGGAAACAGACCTCCAACCAAAGTAGAGCTTTATTATGTATATGTCATAGATAGAACAGCTTACTGCTTCCATGCCTGATGTTTTTTTTACATTATTTCAAATCTCTTTTTTTGGGCCCATTTTTCCTTATCTCCGTCTCATCCTCTTCCCATCTTATCTGTCTTTTTTTGCTTAAATATTATTGATGAAACAATATTACTCTTTATTTCAAGAGTTAGACTTTTCTACCACTTTCTGTTTTGAGTTTTAACAGACTAGAATTAGCTTTGATCTTAAGGGTACCATTACACGTAGCGATGCACCAGCGATCCCGACAACGATATGGATCGCCGGTGCATCGCTAAGTGGTCGCTAGTGAGCTGCCACACAGGCAGATCTCACCAGCGACATAGCAGTGGTCGGGGGTCGCTACATACCTGTCAGACGAGGCGATCCTGACGTCCTCCCGCCCGCGTCCACGCGTCGCTCGTCGGCGCCACAGGAAGCCCAGCAGGAATCGCCCGACGAGAAATGGCCCAGGCCATTCTAGCGCGATCAGCGATCATCGCAGGGGAGCCGGTTGGAGGTAAGTGTCACATTTAGCGATATCGCTAGCAATATCGCTGCTACGTCACAAAATCAGTGACGTTACAGCGATATTGCTAGCGATATCGCTACATGTAACGGGCCCTTAATTGAACTGTTGTGCCAATACAGTGAGTACGGAAAGTATTCAGACACCTTTAAATGTTTCACTCTTTGTTTCATTGCAGCCATTTGGTAAATACAAAAAAGTTCTTTTTTTTTCTCATTAATGTACACTCTGCACCCCATGTTGACTAAAAAAACCAGAAATGTAGAAATGTTTGCAAATTTCTTAATAAAAGAAAAACTGAAATATCACATGGTCATAAGCTTTTAGACCCTTCCCTTTAGATCCTTGAGATGGTTCTACTTCTTCATTGGAGTCCAGCTGTGTTTAATTAAACTTATAGGACTTGATTTGTAATGGCACACACCTGTCTATATAATAACCTCACAGCTCACAGTGCATGTCAGACCAAATGAGAATCATGAGGTCAAAGGAACTATTTCATGAGTTTTATTTTTTTTTTTGAATTCTGTGGAAGCATGGTTGAAAAGCAATGTCTGAATTTCATGTGTTCATTTTCATAGATTTTTTATTCATTATTACTTTTGTCAGATTCAAGTTATTTCTGTGAACTTTGTGGGTTTTTCAGTCATTAAACGAGGGGGTACCAACAATTTTGACCACTTGTGTACTTGTGAGTTCAAAATGCTCACTATAAGGCCAGAGTCACACTAGTGAGAAATACGGAGGAGTGCTATGCACAAAAAACGCATTGCACTTGTCCCAATGGTAATCTATGGGGCAGTTCACATCAGCCGATTTTTGATAATGTTTAATAAAGAATCGAAAGAATAGATATATACACATAGCATACATTATATATATATATATATATATATATATACATACACACACACACACACACACACACACGTCATTGAGACACATATTTATAGTTCATAGAGTTCTACATAGCATAATAGCCGCTAAATCAATTGCAGACTTCAGTAAAATCATTACAGAACCCAACATGATATTACACATGGTTTACATATAGTAAACCATGTCATATCAAAACGATTTATATATGTCAGTGTTTACTAAATTTATTAGTTTGTGTTAGGAAAAATTTGGTTAAATTTAAGGCTATAATCGCGTAAAAAAAAATTGCGTGGGCTCCCGCACAATTTTCTCTGCCAGAGAGGGAAAGCCAGTGACTGAGGGCAGATATTAATAGCCTAGAGAGCCATGGTTATTCCCCCCACTACAAACATCTGCCCCCAGCCACCCCAGAAAAGGCGCATCTATAAGATGCACCTTTTCTGGCACTTAGCCTCTCTATTCCCATTGCCTTTAGCAGTGGCTCATGGGTTAATAAGGTGTTAATGTCACCTTGTTATTGAAAAGTGACATTAAGCTGGGTTAATAATGGAGAGGTGTCAATAAGACACCTGTTCATTATTAATCCTATAGTAGTATAGGATTAAAAAAGACACACACACATTAAGTAAAAATTATTTTAATGAAATAATTGCAAAAAGTTTTTTACCAAATTTATTATGCTGCCAATCCAACAGAATCACTTGTTATCCTTTAAAAAAATAAAAGAACAACAATATCCATACCTCTCCGCCGTACAGTCAGGTCCCCCGCTGCAATCCATCACAACAGGTTAACTAGTGTAGGGTCGTGGGCTGAGCTGGAGGGTGGTCTCTCTGTATACCGCGCAGTGACGTACAGACACAAGATAGAGGCAAGTTTCGGGTGCAACAGGTCCCAGTTTATTTTCCACCGTCCGACTGATGGCCCTCACAGCACACCACAATATCTCTTTCTCACGGCCCTCCATGTCCAGTGCCGCTTTACACACGGTACTTTACACCAGGGACGTATTTATACGTACCGCCCCTTTTTCACTCTGTGACGATCCTGTCAGCTCAGTCACTGTGGCCACCTTAGGCCCGTACACCATCAGCACTTTACTGGTCAGTTTCGTCGTTCCAAATACGGTGTCCTACACCAAGAGCCTCGTCTATACTGCGGTTCTTCCTGTCAGGACCACCCCCTGACGTTCTCATTCCTCAGTCCCCCTGGTTTGGTTTTCCTCACAGTGCACAAACTATCATAGTCCTCCTGTCACTGGAGCTCCCCCTGGGGACTGGAACTTTCTGGAACCCTCCTGTCAAATTTATATCATTCCTGGTTCCCTGTAACTCCGCCCCCCATGACCAACGGTTTCCTAAGCCCTAAGCTGATGTCAAGTCCTTTGCTCACACTCCTCCCTGCCCTCTAATGGTCAACCCAAGGTACTGCACGTCCACTACACTTTCTTAGCTGTTTCCCCACTGTAGTAAATGACACCTGTCTAAACTGTGCAAACCTTCTTTTCTCTCTATTCTGACAAGTCCGTCCGTCCGTCAGGTCACCTTCCCTACCCTAGTGTACAACAGGGATCTGCAGGAGCTGGTAACTAAGGTACACATCGGGTATCCAAGGCGGCGCGCTGCGCCTATAAACCCGATGTGTACCTTATTTACCAGCGCGCTGATGCAGGGAGCTGGTAACCAAGGTACACATCGGGTTTCTAAGTGCTGCGCACTCCTTAGAAACCCGATGTGTACCTTAGTTACCAGCTCCCTGCATCAGCACGCTGGTAACTAAAGTACACAGCGATGCCGCGCGCTCGGCGTCGCTGGTGCTGATCATTGGTGAAGCTGTCTGTTTGACAGCTCACCAGCGATCATGTAGCGACTCACCAGCGATCCTGACAAGGTGATATCGTTGTCGGGATCGCTGGGGTGAGTCGCTATGTGTGATGGGGCCCTAACACTCAGTTCTCCCCTCTCATCTGTGTTAGGTACTACAGTTAAACCTGTTGCAGCTAACTGCAGTCCCATGGGGTATTCGACGGGTACCACATACAAGTACATAAACACATTTAACCCTTGGGGTCTGGAAGCAATCCATAAGCTTCCACCATTGTTACTAGGTGATTACTTGTTTTCACCACCAAACTCCTGTAAGTGTATGTTATTTCAGATATTTAATCATTAATGGAAATAAAGAATCATCTTCTAATAAATATCAGAACAACTGACCGCTATACACAGCACAACCCACTATTCCAAGACCAATATCACCACATGCAAGGGAGAAATAACGCCACTTCATGACGAGACTGCAAATTACCAGCATAAAGCAACCAAATAATTACAAAAACAAGGGCATACTACCGCCACATCATGACCAGACCACATATTATCACCACATACTGACCGAATAATACCACATACTGTCCAGGGGAAAAATACTTCCACACAGTGACCAGACCAGATATTACCAGCATATAGAAACCAAATCCACATAAAAGAGAGAAAGAATGCAACACTGTGACTAGACCACATATTTCCAACATGTAGTGACCTAATAATTCCACATACAAGGGAGAAATACCGCCGTACCATGACCAGACAACATAATGACTGAATAATACCACATAGAGGGCTAAATACCATTTTCAAACAGCAGAAAAAAAGGCAGCAACACTTACCTGCCTTAGTCTAAGAACAAATGCACTGCAGGGTGCAGCCAGCCCATAAAGCAAGATGTTAGCAACACAGGTGCAAAATACTAGATTAACAGCCACTCTCCACATACCCATTCCTGGAGGGGATGACTGCCCAGTATAAAATTGCACAATAAAGGATCGCATAGGGCGCTGTTCACACAAGGGAACTACACAGTGTCTGTCTCACAGCCCATTAGTCATGCCCCTGTTTTCTGCGGTTTGAAAATGAAATTTTGGAGACCTTGAGTCTTCCTAGTGGCTTTGCTATTTAGTTTAGTGTAGGGACCCGTAAGCGTGAGGAACTTTGGCGCAGTTTACGGGCTCAAGTATTTTAGCCAAAATATCAGCTAATACCTCACTAATTGTGTACTTTTTGCACTATATTAATTTTCAGGGTGCAGCCAAGCCCAAACACGTTTGGTTTCGTATGAGGGGTGTTCACACTGGGATACATTGAGGGTGTGCTGGCCAGCCCGCCTAGTCGAATAGTAGGGGCGTGACTAATATCACAAATGTGTTGTGCACTGCTTCTATTGTGCTCCATGCACGAGTAGACCATGCTAAATCTTATTTTTTCACTAGCTAAATATGAAACAATATGCCATATTCCACTTTGCTATTTAGTGCTGTGGTGACATTGCTCTGTGAATTGAGCTTTTATGCATGAAGAAATATTTTTTGGGGGCAGTTGCTACTGTGATTCACCATACCATATCTCACCTTGTTATTTAGTGGTGGTGAAATTCCATCGTGTGCATAGGTTCCGCACATTAAAAAAATTATAATTTTTCCTGTTGCTAAACGTGATACAGCCCATGTATCCCACGTTGTCATTTTTTAGCGGTGATATGAAGCTGTCTGCATACCTAACACACATTTAATTTTTTTTTATTTTTTTCTGTTGGAAAATGTGATACAGCCCTCCATATTCCAAGTTGTAATTTTGTGGCGGTGAAATTGTTGTGTGTGCAGAGCTGTTGCACATAAAAAAAATATTGGGGGGTTTTGCAAATGTAATATGGCAGGGTAATTGTTTGGAGCATATCTTCTAGGTTATACAAGCATCACCCACAGTAATAAAAAAATTGTTCAGTTACTAACGTTCTATAGTAGGGGACATCTCACTTTGAAATTGATTGTAGCATCTAGTCTATGTTATAGAGGCCTCATCCACAGGCCCAAAACAAATTCTTCTGTTACTAACAACATACAGTAGGGGACGTCTCCCTTTCAAATTGTTTGCAGCATCTAGTCTATGTTATAGAGGCCTCATTCAGAGGCCCAAAACAAAATTCTTCTCTTACTAACATTATACAGTAGGGGACATCTCACTTATTAAATTGTTTGTAGCATCTCCTCTATGTTATACAGGCCTCATTCACAGGCCCAATGCAAATTCTTCTGTTACTAACGTCATACAGTAGGGAACATCTAACTTTCAAATTTTTTGTAGCATCTTGTCTATGTTATAGAGGCCTCATCCAAAGACCCAAAAATATTTCTTGAATTACTAAAGTCATACAGTACAGGTTATCTCACTTTCCAATTGTTTGTAGCATCTAGTCTATGTTATAGAGGCCTCATCCACAGGCCCCCCCAAATATTCCTCTGTTACTAACATCATACTTTAGGGGACATCTCAGTAGGAGTTGAAAAGGAAGACGAGGAGGTTCCTTTGCGCCATACTTTGCAGACACGTAGTGATGCAGCCACGACGAGCAATGCATCCTTATCCACAACAGTGGCTGTGAGCAGCAGCATTGGTGGGTTTGCAGCTCGCAGGGGTGGCAAGGGTTGCCTAGCTTGGGCCTTTTTTGACACAACAAAGGATGAGTCAACTCACTTAATCTGCCAACTTTGCAAAAAAACTGAGTAGCGGGAAAAATTGCAATAATTTGACTACTACATGTATGAACTTTCACATGCGCAATCAACATACATTACTGTGGGAATCCCACTGGGTAAAAATGAGTACCAGCAGACCTCAACAACCATCAATCACATCTGCTGCTTCTTCCTCCTCCTTTGTTACTGTGCCAAATATTGTGACGCATGTCTCCTACCACAGAACCTCAGGTTCTTTATCCGCTCCAGTCACGCTGACTGAGAGCCCGACGTCAGCTGTAATCGAAGTGGACATGCCTGCTGTTTTTGACCGATCTCTGAGAACGAGCACACCACAACTTTCTCAATCCACTGTAACATCTCCGCTTGCACCTCCCTCATGGTCCAGCAGTTTGTCCAGTTCACCATACTCCACACTCTCTCAGCACTGCAGCCAGCCCACGATCCCACAGTTTGGTCAAATAAAAGATTGTTCCCTCCTACGCATGATAAAGCAAAGAAGTTGAACTCCACAATCTGCAATTTGTTGGCCACGGAAATGCTGCCTTTCTGCCTGGTAGATACAGACAGTTTCTGAAAGCTGATGTCTGTCTCAGTCCCCAAGTACCAGTTGCCCAGTTGCCATTACTTTTCTAAGAAAGCTGTGCCTATGCTACACCAGCATGTCGCAGACAACATCACACGTTCCTTGACTAAATCTATGTTTGCCAGGGTGCATTTCACCACAGACAATTTGATGAGTTAGCATGGCCAAGTGCTTAATATCTCACTGACTGGGAAATGGGTGGCTCTGGTGGCTGTGGGGGCAGTGCTGCTCCACAAGTCTTGGAATCCCCAAGGCTTGCAGGACAAACCTCTATATTTCACAATTCCTCCACTGCTTCTGCCTCCCCTAGGGCTTCCACCTGTGCCCTCAACCCCTGCCTTAATTAGACATGCATTCCAACAGTGCAGAGCGAATCCCCAAACCCTCCATCCTGCCCAGCCTGGGATCACAGCAATCAGTCAGTGTTAAAATTGATATGCCTTGGAGTTTGCAGTCATACAGCTGAACTGGTGTGGACAGTTCCAGGCTGAGTTTGAGCAATTCTATACACTATCCATAGTGAGTGAACCAGTAATGTAAAAAGGAGTGAGATTCAGAATATTTGAAAATTATATAATTTTATTAATTTATAATAAAATCCAAGAATACAATTTAGAAGGTGCAGAAAAAGAAGGGAGAGACTAAGGAACTCACAATTATAAACTAAGCCGCCTGGTAAATAGTATGACCAAATCCTAATACATAGGGCTCATACTCACTTGTGAGAGACTCGCATGATTCTCATGCGAGTCTCTCACATGAAAACCTGGCACATACATGTAGCCGCACGCTCTGGTCCGAATGCCAGCGGCAGTGCCAGGTTTTCATGTGAAAGACACGCACGAGAATCGTGTGAGTCTCTCGCAAGTGAGTATGAGCCCATAGTGATAAACCTGCATGAATCCTATCACTGGAGGCTATAAATGATGCTGAAATAAAAATAATTCATATACCCTTAAAAATAAATAGTACATGCATTATAAAATATACACAGCATAATTGTAAATCATTGCCCTGCAGAGACCAAAATGCACATATTAAATTATTACTGTCTCAAGTGACATGTATATGGATTCAATAGTGAACACATGTTAGTCAATGCAGGGCAAAATAATCAACAGAACAGAGAGCAGTATAACTCCATTAAAGGGTGGCAGAATCAACTTACAATAAAGTATGAATGCAAAATTAAATGTTTAATCAACAGGCAAGGTAATGACAGCTTTACCTGGAACCTGGCAGCGTGACACAAAAGGTGAAGGAGTCTCGACCCTTTGCCCCGACGCACACGTTTCGCCCTGCTTCACGCCCTAATTGGGTGTCCAGCTGCTGGGTGGGGTGTAGTGGAAGACCTGTCGGCCCCTATTATACTATTTTAACTGTGGTGAAATTGATATCACTTTGGTGGTGTCTACCAATAATTTTTGGAAATGTGGAGAGTCCTGATTGTGTCTCTCTATCTGCAGGGTTGGCAGTAGTGAAAGAGATATCGTTCTCCATTATACTATTAAAACCAGGGGAAGAGTCTTGAGGAGATCATTTGCATATTCCCAGTGCCTTCTGGGATAAGTGAAGAGTCTCCGCGAGCTCAACGATCACTGGGTTTTGGCCGTTGCAGCTGAAAAGAGGAAATCGGAAAACCAGGGGAAGAGTCTTGAGGAGATCATTTGCATATTCCCAGTGCCTTCTGGGATAAGTGAAGAGTCTCCGCGAGCTCAACAATCACTGGGTTTTGGCCGTTGCAGCTGAAAAGAGGAAATCGGAAAACCAGGGGAAGAGTCTTGAGGAGATCATTTGCATATTCCCAGTGCCTTCTGGGATAAGTGAAGAGTCTCCGCGAGCTCAACAATCACTGGGTTTTGGCCGTTGCAGCTGAAAAGAGGAAATCGGAAAACCAGGGGAAGAGTCTTGAGGAGATCATTTGCATATTCCTAGTGCCTTCTGGGATAAGTGAAGAGTCTCCGCGAGCTCAACAATCACTGGGTTTTGGCCGTTGCAGCTGAAAAGAGGAAATCGGAAAACCAGGGGAAGAGTCTTGAGGAGATCATTTGCATATTCCCAGTGCCTTCTGGGATAAGTGAAGAGTCTCCGCGAGCTCAACGATCACTGGGTTTTGGCCGTTGCAGCTGAAAAGAGGAAATCGGAAAACCAGGGGAAGAGTCTTGAGGAGATCATTTGCATATTCCCAGTGCCTTCTGGGATAAGTGAAGAGTCTCCGCGAGCTCAACGATCACTGGGTTTTGGCCGTTGCAGCTGAAAAGAGGAAATCGGAATACCACGGGGAAGAGTCTTGAGGAGATCATTTGCATATTCCCAGTGCCTTCTGGGATAAGTGAAGAGTCTCCGCGAGCTCAACGATCACTGGGTTTTGGCCGTTGCAGCTGAAAAGAGGAAATCGGAAAACCAGGGGAAGAGTCTTGAGGAGATCATTTGCATATTCCCAGTGCCTTCTGGGATAAGTGAAGAGTCTCCGCAAGCTCAACGATCACTGGGTTTTGGCCGTTGCAGCTGAAAAGAGGAAATCGGAAAACCAGGGGAAGAGTCTTGAGGAGATCATTTGCATATTCCCAGTGCCTTCTGGGATAAGTGAAGAGTCTCCGCGAGCTCAACGATCACTGGGTTTTGGCCGTTGCAGCTGAAAAGAGGAAATCGGAATACCACGGGGAAGAGTCTTGAGGAGATCATTTGCATATTCCCAGTGCCTTCTGGGATAAGTGAAGAGTCTCCGCGAGCTCAACGATCACTGGGTTTTGGCCGTTGCAGCTGAAAAGAGGAAATCGGAAAACCAGGGGAAGAGTCTTGAGGAGATCATTTGCATATTCCCAGTGCCTTCTGGGATAAGTGAAGAGTCTCCGCAAGCTCAACGATCACTGGGTTTTGGCCGTTGCAGCTGAAAAGAGGAAATCGGAAAACCAGGGGAAGAGTCTTGAGGAGATCATTTGCATATTCCCAGTGCCTTCTGGGATACGTGAAGAGTCTCCGCGAGCTCAACGATCACTGGGTTTTGGCCTTTGCAGCTGAAAAGAGGAAATCGGAAAAACCGAATTTTGGCTCATCTTTCATCGTTTTTAAGAAATCTCAAGATGGAAGAGGCCAGGAGCCATTTGGTGAGCTGCATTTCTTGCTACATGTTCACAGACTTACCAGTGGAAAAGCCAAACGTCACATGCCACAAATGCAAACTTGTGTCCCTGTTGGAGGAAAAGTTGCAAAATCTCGAAGAGAGGTTGGCTACGTTGAAGATCATTAAGGAAGGTGAAGAGTTCTTGGACAGAGCAGAATTATCTCTTCATGTTACAGAAAGAGAAGAAATTCGAAGTGCACCTGAAGAAACAGAGGAATGGAGACATGTGACCCAGAGAAGCAGGAGGATCAGGAGGCAGTCAGCACCCATACTGCTCAGAAACCAGTACCAGGCTCTCACGCAGGAAAATGATGAAGAAATACATCAGGATAAGACTTTGCCAACAAACAGCAACCTTGTACGCCTTCAGAGTCCTCCTGTATGGAGAAAGAAAAATGTTGTGAAGAAGAAACGGAGAGTGGTGGTCATGGGGGATTCCCTGTTGAGAGGAACAGAGGCCGCTATCTGCAGACCGGATATAACTTCAAGAGAAATGTGCTGTCTTCCAGGTGCAAAAATTAAAGATGTGTCTGACAGGATATCAGGACTCTTCAGACCTACAGATGACTACCCATTCCTGCTACTACATGTGGGGACAAATGACACTGCAAGAAATGACCTGGAAACCATCTGCAGAGACTTTGAAGACTTAGGCAAGAAAGTGAAAGAACTGGGAGCGCAGGTGGTCTTCTCTTCCATCCTCCCAGTGGATGGCCATGGAGCAAGGAGGTGGAATAAGATTCTGCAGGTGAACAACTGGCTACGTCGATGGTGCCGTCAGCAACGATTTGGATTTCTGGATCACGGAGTGAACTACTTATACGATGGACTACTTGCTAGAGATGGGGTGCACCTTACGAAGACTGGAAAGCATGTATTTGGAAGTCGCCTTGCTACACTTGTAAGGAGAGCTTTAAACTAGAACAACATGGGAAGGGAAGCAAAAGACCAGAAAAAGCCATACACCTGACAAATGCTATTGAGAACTCTGCTAATAGAAGTGGAAAGGAAGAACAAAGATGAAAGAATCTAATTAATAAAAATATTGGAGAAAGAGAAACCAATCACAAACTAAAATGTTTCTATACTAATGCACAAAGCATGGGCAACAAACAAGGAGAATTGGAACTACTAACACAGGAAAAGAAATATGATGTCATTGGAATCACTGAAACTTGGTGGGACGATACACATGATTGGAATACAAGACTAGAAGGATACAACTTATTTGCAAGAAACAGACTTGATAAACGAGGAGGGGGTGTTGCATTGTATGTTAGAAACGCATATATCTGCACAGAGATTGAAGCTTCAGAGACTGGGAGTTCTGTGGAAACTGTTTGGGTAAGAATACAAGGACAGAACAATGGAAAGGACACCATTGTAGGCATTTACTACAGGCCGCCTATGCAAGCTGAAGATATGGATGAACTCTTTATGTATCAAATGGCCAAGTTCTCCAAAAAATATGACATAGTTGTCATGGGAGATTTCAACTATCCAGACATTTGTTGGGAATCTCTCTCAGGCAAAACTAACAGGTCAAGGAAATTCTTATCCTCTCTTGCTGACAACTTTATCTTCCAAAAGGTAGGGGAGAAAACAAGGGGAACTGCTACCTTGGATCTAATCCTTATAAACAGGGAGGAAATGGTTGAGGAGGTAAAAGTGGCTGGAACCCTAGGAGGTAGCGACCATGCTATTTTAGAATTTTGGATAACTAGAGGCGGAAGACCTGTGAAGACTCAGACGTCAAGGTTAGATTTCAGAAAGGCAGATTTTAAGGGATTCAGAAAGATAATTGGAGGGATCCAATGGCTGGATATCCTTAAAGACAAAAATGTCCAGGAAGGATGGGAAATCTTGAAAAATGAAATTCTCAAAGCACAGTTGTTAACAATTCCGAAAAGAGGGAAGAATAGGAAGCATTTAAGGAAACCAGGATGGGTGAACACAGAACTTAAGCACATGCTAAAAAGGAAGAAAAAAATGTTTATAAAATGGAAAGAGGGAGGCATATCTAAAGAAGAATATAATGCTGTCTGCAGAATCTGCAGGGCACAAATCAGATTAGCTAAAGCTGAAAATGAATTGAGGCTTGCAAGAGATGTCAAAAGCAACAATAAAGGATTTTGGGGATATGTCAAAAGTAAAAGAAAAGTCAAAGATGCTATAGGATTTTTACAGGATGAAAATGATGAAATGGTAAGACAGGATGTTGAGAAGGCTGAACTTTTAAATTCCTATTTTGCATCTGTTTTCTCTCAGAAAGGAAATGTAACACCAACTGTTATTCACTGTCCTATTAAGGGAATAGAAGAATCCAGGATATCTATAAACAGAAAGATAGTGAGGAAACACTTAGCTAACCTAAATGAATTCAAGTCTCCAGGTCCAGATGAATTACACCCCAGAGTACTGAAGGAGATAGCAGAAGAAATTTCTGAACCACTCTCCATAATCTTTGAAAATTCTTGGAGAACAGGAGAAGTGCCAGAAGACTGGAGAAGAGCAAATGTTGTTCCTATCTTCAAAAAGGGGAAGAAGGTGGACCCAGGCAACTATAGGCCGGTGAGTCTGACTTCTATACCAGGAAAGATCTTTGAACAAATTATTAAACAACATGTAAGTCAATACCTGGATAAGAATGAAGTGATCAAACAGAGTCAGCATGGGTTTGTAACTAATAAGTCATGTCAGACTAACTTAATTTCCTTCTATGACGGTATCACTGATTGGGTGGATCAAGGAAATGCTGTAGATATAGTATATCTTGACTTCAGCAAAGCATTTGACAAAGTTTCTCATACAATCCTTATTGAAAAAATGACTAAGTATGGAATGGACAAGGCAACTGTTAGGTGGATTCATAACTGGCTTAGTGATCGGACCCAAAGAGTGGTCGTAAATGGCTGCACATCCAGTTGGAAGAAGGTCTCAAGTGGGGTACCACAGGGCTCTGTCCTGGGCCCTGTATTGTTCAACATCTTTATCAACAATTTAGATGAAGGAATTGAGGGTAAACTGATTAAATTTGCTGATGACACAAAGCTAGGAGGGATAGCTAATACTAGAGAAGAGAGAGAGAGGATTCAAAAAGATTTAAATAAACTGGAGAAGTGGGCAGTAACTAACAGAATGGTTTTTAACAGGGAGAAATGCAAAGTACTACATCTGGGCAATAAAAATGAAAAAAGCATATATAGAATGGGAGGAATAGGGCTAAGTGACAGCACATGTGAAAAAGACTTGGGTATACTAATAGATCACAGACTGAATATGAGTCAACAGTGTGATGCAGCAGCAAAAAAGGCAAATGCAGTTCTAGGATGTATTAACAGAAGCATACAGTCTAGATCACGTGAAGTCATTATTTCCCTCTACTCCTCTTTGGTCAGACCTCATCTGGAATATTGTGTCCAGTTTTGGGCACCACATTTTAAAAAAGACATCAACAAACTGGAGCAAGTTCAGAAAAGAGCGACCAGAATGGTGACCGATCTGCAAACCCTGTCTTATGAGGAAAGGTTGCAGGATTTGGGAATGTTTAGTTTGCAAAAGAGAAGACTGAGAGGAGACTTAATTGCTGTCTAGAAATATCTAAAGGGCTGTCACATTGTAGAAGGATCAACTTTATTCTCATTTGCACAAGGAAAGACTAGAAGCAATGGGATGAAACTGAATGGGAGGAGACACAGATTAGATATTAGAAAAAACTTTTTGACAGTTAGAGTGATCAATGAGTGGAACAGGCTGCCACGAGAAGTGGTGAGTTCTCTTTCAATGGAAGTCTTCAAACAGAGGCTGGACAGACATCTGACTGGGATGATTTAGCGAATCCTGCTTTGAGCAGGGGGTTGGACCAGATGGCCCAGGAGGTCCCTTCCAACTCTACGATTCTACGATTCTATGATTCTATGATTCTATTTGTACTCTGGGGAAATTAATGGCACTTCAGTGGTGTCAGGCCCTAATTTTCTGAAATGTGAACACTCCTGGTTGGATGTCCATGTAATGGGTTGGCTGTAGTGGAAGAAATGTCGATCCCTATTATACTATTTCTACTCTTGCGAAATTGATGCCACTTTGGTGGTGTCTGCCAATAATTTTTGGAAATGTGGAGAGTCCTGTTTGTGTATCTCCATCTGCTGGGTTGGCTGTAGTGAAAGAGAAAAAAATATTCAGCCTACCGTACATCAGTGTCCATATAGTCCATAAGCGGTCTGATGCCAGGAGATGTCCAGTGCGGTTCAACTGGCGCTATAAATCCAAATCCAAAGGAAAAAAGAGGGGATCTCCAGCACCAAAATTAGTGAAAAAAGATAAAACTCACATTTATTAGGAAGGTTTTAAAATCATATTAATAAGCCACCATGACAGGCAAGGCTACCTTACGCGTTTCAGACAGATATTACATGTCCTTAGTCATATGACTAAGGTAGCCTTGCCTGTCATGGTGGCTTATTAATATGATTTTAAAACCTTCCTAATAAAAGTGAGTTTTATCTTTTTTCACTAATTTTGGTGCTGGAGACCCCCTCTTTTTTCCTTTGGATTTGTAGTGAAAGAGATGTTGGTCTCTATTTTAATATTTCTACTGTGGTGAAATTGATGCCACTTTGGTGGTGTGTGCTACTAATTTTCAGAAATGTGAACACTCTTGGTTCGGTGTCCATCTGCTGGGTAGGGTGTAGTGGAAGACTTGTCGATCCCTATTATACTTGTAAGGAGAAAGACTGGACTGCGGGTACCTGTTCTGTGCTGGGTCTGGAACTGTTGAGGCTGCCTCCCCTGTAGTCCGGGGGAAAGAAAGAAAAAACGGACAGACCTCGTGACCTGGAAGCAGGGGGTGTTAGCAGAAAAGAGTGTGCGCAGCGGCGGTCAGTCTCCTGCTGGCACAGATGGAACAGATGCTTGTAGAATGTGCTCCACTGAGAGTGCAGCAGCAGTGCAGCGTACAGCGGTCGGCTGTACAAAAGCACGCCACTGAGACCAGCAGTCAAGAAAGGGCTGGGGGCTCCGTAAAGTGCAGTGCCGGGCACAGGCATAGGAATGTGAGCCATGTGCAGGACCTGACTTTGTGGCCCTCTCCAGCCTACAGCACGTCACAGCCTTCCCCTGACAACAGGCTGAGCACAGCATCCTTGACTTTGGCTGCACAAGTGTATGGACTATGGGCTCAATGGGCAAAACCGGAGACCGCCCGTTGCTGCCAGAAGACATACAGTGAACTGTGGAATCTCCCCTGAGGACATTGCACCGGCCGTTGCTGGGACTACAAACTCATCTGATCATCTACAGACATGATAAGTTATTTGAGTGGACTTCTATTGCACTGCTATTACATTGCTATTGTTATCTCATGTACAGCACAATGGAATCAATGGCACTATATAAATAAATATTAATAATAATAATAATCTCCCTTTACTCTGCAATTTAACTGTTTATCTTCCTGCAAGGAGTAACTTTCCTGTTCATTAAACTGTTAAGCCTTGCTCTGCCTTTCTTGCATCACTGCATCCCACAACCTGTTTACATACTATTTATACTGTGGTGAAATTGAGGCAATTTTGGTGGTGTCTACCAATAATTTTTGGAAATGTGGAGAGTCCTGATTGTGTCTAGCCATTTGCTAGGTTGGCTGTAGTAAAAGAAATATCTTTCTCCATTATACATTTCATACTCTGGTGAAATTGATGCCACTTCAGTGGTGTCAAGCCCTAATTTTTTGAAGTGTGAACACTCCTGGTTTGGTGTCTATGTAGATTGGTTGGCTGTAGTGGAAGACATGTCAATCCCTATTATACTATTTCTATTCTTGTGAAATTGTTGCCACTTTGGTGGTGTCTGCCAATAATTTTCATAAATGCGTAGACTCCTGGTTGGGTCTCCTTCAGGCGTGTTGCCTGTAGCAGTAGGCCTCCGAGACTGTTAGGCCACAACTACGCGTGTTGCTATCCTTAGATTTTACTGACAGTAGTTGTCTACAAAACTGATATTTGTGCCACCTGAGTGTGCTGAGCATTAAAGCAGGGTGATCTGTTGTAGGGAGGAGGACCCCCGTAGAGTGTCTGGGCCGGAACCAGGGGACCGCCATCTGGGTTCCTAGAGAAATGGTACCTGGGGGACAGCGGAGGAGAGGTAGCTACTGAAAGTGACAGGACAGCAAGGGGCGGGGCAAGTATAAAGGGGGCAGGGAGCGTGCCGGGAAGTCAGTTGGTACTACGCCAGACACAGAGAAAGCGACTGTGGGGGTGTGACAGAGCCAGAGTGACTGACGGCAACCAGTGGAGAGATCAGCAGCAGGGAGGAGATCTATGGCTGCCTTCAGAGAGGAGGTACCGAGCTTACAGGCAAGAGACTGTCGCCCCTCTCCTAATTGGGCCCACGACCCGTCCACAGTTGTCCTCAGCCACTGCCACTGCAATCCAGCCCATTGCGGCCTGCCCGGTGTCTCCCGCGGCCGCTGATATGCCACCTTAGCCTGTGGTTGCAGCCTGCCCACTGCCGCCCTGCCTCCGTCCTTGGTTGCGGCCTGTACATCACCACCTACAGCTTCCATTACCCCGCTGCAGTTGGCAGTAGGGGCCTGCTCCTCGCCTATGGAGAGACTCTTTGCACTGGCCCAGTCCGTGCGCGTGGCCTACCAACCGTGACTCTTCTAGACTGCATCACTACCCCGCTTGGGGGGACTGGAGTTCCCATGGACTCGCTAACGAACGGGACCCTGCTGTGGCTACAGGGGGTTACCGCAACTAAAGACTTCCTTAGGGCCTGTTGTGCCCCAACTTCTCACTCGCTGGTGAACGGGACCCTGCTGTGGCTACAGGGGGTTACCGCAATGAAAGACTTCCTTAGGGCCTGTTGTGCCCCAACTTTTCCTGGGTGCTGAGACGCCTGAAGACTACTGCTGTTTTACGACAGCTAGGCCCAGCAGCTGCGACACCAAAGCAGCCACATCAGCGACACCAAAGCAGCCACATCAGTGATACCAAAGCAGCCACTCCAGCGACACCGAGGACGTCAGGAAGGATAAGTTGACTTTAGGAAGTAAGGACCCGTGGTTGGCCGTTTCGTGGCCCCATAATATCCTGCCTTGCCGGGTTAGGTGCATTCTCGTTAAAAGAAAAGTGTTGTTATTGTTGTTGAGTCCCTGTGAGGACAACCTTTTTGGTTGTTCAGTATAGCCCCAGCGGCTCCAGTTCATAAATGATACTTTCCAAAACAACTCAGTCTCGTGTCTCGTCACTGCATCCTGTGAACCTGCTGATACCTACATTTGTTGCATGTGGTATCAGGGCTCCCAGCACAGCAGGGCTACACCGATCCATCATCCACCTCATCTTACTTTGACGCTCAGTTGAAAGCTGTAAATGCTGGTCCAGACCTCGATACCTCATGCATGGATGATTGTTGTTGTGCCATGCTACAAATTGTACTGTGGATAAATTGAGGCAACTTTTCTGGTGTCTCCCCTTTATTTGATGTGTTTTGGCAGCTTTTGGGGCTGTTTCAAGATGTTGTGCCTGCATTTGTTTTTGCCCCCCTTTGACTTGAATGGCGTTTGGCTGTGATTGGCGAATATTCGACGAATAAATTGGAGACAGCTCTCTCATTATACCCATCATTAGATGTTTCTTGTCTTGAGACAACTTTTCATAGACCATCAGTTGAACCAGTTGATATTACTTTTCACTAAGTGGCAGATTTGTTTTCTAATTACTGATAGATTTCAGCTGGTGTCATGACTGTCCATGGCTTTTTGAACCTTTCTTTCGTTGTGTGTTCAAAACTTTTATCTTGTGTCAATTCTTTTTATTATAGATAACTTAATTTATGGACATCTATGGTTTTATTTATTTCCCTGTGTGGATTGGATGGGTTGTTGTTACCAATATCTGGTGAGAATTTCAGGTCAATGACATCTTTAGAAAAATATTTACTAGAAAATTATTGATTGGTTCAATACTTATTTCGCCCGCTTCCTGAGTGGGCAGTGGGCAGAAATTCATTTTTGTGATGTCAGAGATGTGCTGTGTCCTCTGAGCCAATCATGCATTCTCACTCATATGCTCCCCTTCTCCTCCCACAGTATGCAGGCTTACACAATGGCTTGCAGAGACATCCTGCAGTTTTATCCCCCTCCTCCCTGAGTTACATTTCTTGTTTTACATAAGGTACATATTTTGATGACTAAAAAGACTTTAAAACAATTATAAAGAGAAAAGTAACAATTCTGGCTGTGCTGATTCATGTCAAACTGTATCACTAATCAATATAGTACACAAACTCATATAGACCTTTTGGAAATGTTGGATTTTGTCACCATTAATTAACACATTTAAGATGGCTGTCAGGAAGAAAATAACATACAAATAGGGTAATTGTGTATTTGCGTGGTATTTTTCAACTGATCAAAACTGCTATTAGATGCAAAAAGCCTGTAGTGTGAAAACAAAACAAAAGATCCTGACAAAAACAGATGAATGCCTTATTATTAACTACTTCATGCTGTTTGAAATAAAAATATGTGTGTGTACATTTATACTAGGAACAAAAACAATAATATTCTGAATATTATATTATTTCCTTATGATGTGATCAGGTTAAAGAGGTTTTAAAAAAAATTAGATTAAACGTCACTGGATGTAAATAGTTAATCTGTATCTGCTCTATGACCTGTGGCGAGATGATGGGAGTAACAATCTCATTTGTAAAACAATGTCCAGGGTGGGCCATTTATATGGATACACCTAAATAAAATGGGAATGGTTGGTGATATCAACTTCCTGTTTGTGGAACATTAGTATATGGGAAGGGGGAAACTTTTCAAGATGGGTGGTGACCATGGCGGCCATTTTGAAATTGGCCATTTTGGATCCAACTTTATTTTTTCCAATGGGAAGAGGGTCATGGGACACATTAAACTTATTGAGAATTTCACAAGAAAAACAATGGTGTGCTTGGGTTTAATGCAACTTTATTCTTTCATGAGTTATTTACAACTTTCTCTTTGTTTACAGCCATTGACATGTCACAGAGGTTAACACGTGAGGAGCGGGTAGAAATTGTGTTGCTGTCTGGTGAAAGCAGTACCTGGGTCATTGCAGCAGATTTCAATGCAAGACACCCTACACAAGAATACTGTCACCATTCCCATTTTATTTAGGTGTATCCATATAAATGGCCCGCACAAAAAAGTTTGCCTCATCACTGAAGATAATGTTCTGTGTAAACTGAGGGTCCTGTTTTAATTTTTCTTTTGCCCATTCTGCAAATTCAGCGCACCGATCTGGGTCATCCTCACTGAGATGCTGCAGCAGCTGGATTTTATAAGGATGCCATTTGTGAGTAGCGAATATCCGCCGAAGGGATGTTCGACTGATGCCAGATCGGCGTGCTGAATTTTCAGAATTGAATTCCCATTTTATTTAGGTGTATCCATATACATGGCCCACCCTGTACTTTATTATACATATCACTGTAACTTATTATATATTCTTCATTATTATTTATAGTGCAATCTCTTAACTCTCATTACATATTGTCCTATTTTGTTATTCATAGTGCCTTTCCTTATTACATACAGTGATCTCTTTTTATGTAGTGCCATACATTAATCCATAATGTTCTTTCTTCATATGTATAGTGCCATCTCTTATTACATAAGATCCACTTGTATTATTTATACAGCCATTCCTCATTACATAGTATCCTATTTTATTATGTGTAGCGCCACAGTGTGCTGTCTAATTGTGTATAGTGCTGACATTATTAAAAACTTAGTGTCCTCTGTTAAGTATAGTGCAGTCCCTTATTATATAGTGTTTTCCCTTACTATTTATACTGCTGTCCCTTTTACCATAGTGTTGTCTCTTATTATGAATTGTACCATATAGTATTACATAGTGGTCCTTATACAGTATTTATAGCGCTGTCCCTTTTGACATAGTGTCCTTTCTATTATTTACAGCACCATTGATTCTTACATAGAGTGTCCTCCCTTATTATGCATTGCATGTAGGAATGAAGAGATCGATCCTTGAAGGATCAAATTTAAGTTGAAATTCCTGAAATCTGTGATATCACTTCAATATGAACAATCTGTGACCTTAAATCACAACCATGTTGAAAAAATGCTAGGTGCCATTTCACACATGCTACACACTCAGTGACTGGGTTAATGGCATCAAGCATGGCAGTGCTGACTTCCCATAATGCCCTGAATGATGTAGCACTGCTAGTTGGGGGGGCTATCACATACAGTATAAAACAGGAGCATAACAGTACACAGCATAGGGATGAAAAAAAGGTCTAATACGATTGTGGTGTTTTACCTCAGTAATGACATAACAAATTGAAAATGGGAGTTATAATCTCAGTTTGTGAATAGAAATCCAATAATTAAATTAACTGATGTATCAGTCTCATCATCAACCAATAAATGTGTGAAACACTGCAGCAGCAGCAGCAGCATCTTAATAGCTGCCTTTTTTACATAGTTCTAGCAACAAGAGTAGTATTAAACCACTCATTACTAGAGATGAGCGACTTTGCCTTTTTTAGGGTCGAGACGGGTTTCATGAAACCCAACTTTCTCAAAAGTCGAGTCAAACGAAATCGGCCGACTATAGGGAAAAGTCGGGAAAAGTTGGGAAACACAAAACCCAATGCAAATCAATGGGGAGAAAAGTCGGCAGTGAGTGGAGGACTGTAAACACACCTGGCATGAATTCTAAACCTAGAGGTGACAAAATCTCTCTCTCTTCTCTCTCTCCCTCTCTCTCCCTCCCTCCCATTCCCACTCCAGCTACGCTCCCGCTACGCTACGCTCCGCTTCTCTTATTGGCTGAAAAAAGTCACGTTCAAGCATTCGGCGAAACCCGACTTTGACGCTTGGGTGGCCGACCGCATGGCCAACTTCACACTGTGGTCGGGTTTCATTTCATGAAACCCGACTTTGGCAAAAGTCGGCGACTTTTGAATCTGACCGACCTGTTTCGCTCAACTCTGCTCATTACAGATTTTGTAGCTAAATCCAAATTCTGAATCAAAGACTTGTATCTGTTTATAAATGAAAGTGTGCGTTTAGTGTTACGGAGACTTTTTTTTAGAGAAACCTCCTGAATCCTTAAAATAATACACAAGTGTTTAACTAGCATTGTTTAAAGTCATTTTTTAAATAATTTATTGCTCCAATAGTCCTATATGTGTACACACACCACCTGAATACAGAAGCCAGATGCACATGCTTGCTCTTTGACGTGATTCTACCTACAGTTTCTGGTCAGTTATTGGTAAAGGCTCATGGACGTTTTACATTATTTTACATTTCATTTTATTTTTAATAGAAAACTACACAATCTTGAAATTTAAACACAAGTGTTTATATAGTAAAGTGTGAGCATTGATTTAAATAAAGTTTTGGTTCCTCTTCATTGTTCAAACAGTTTAGTATTAGATGTGTGCGCACACCACTTGAAAAAAGTAGCAAATTGCAATTGTTTGCTTGTGGGAAGTGATTTTATCTAAATTTTCTGGTCACATGTATGTTGTAAAGAAACATTACCTTTTTCTTTCTTCACCTTTAAAATAAATCATCCCTTTTTTATTTTTTTATTCTATATACTAGAAACCAGGGCCACCATCAGGGCATTACTGCCCTGACTGGCACATAGGGCCCGATGAGCAGAGGGGGCCCGCATTGGGCCCTATCTCTCCTGCTCATGGGCCCCATTGGCAGGATTCTGCTGGTGCAGTAACTGAACCTGTTTCTCGGACCCACACGGCAATAGTTAAAAGCTTCCAGCCATCATTGTAATTCACCAGCGAGTCCACGGTAGAAATGCCTGGAGGCAACATCGCTGCTGGAACGAGGCCAGGTAAGGAGAAATTTTTTTTATTTTTTTTAATTGAAAACGGTAAGCCACAATATGTTTCTAATGCAGGATGGAGACACATGAAACATGTGTCTCCATCCTGCATCAAGTGACAGGATGTAAACACATGGTGCAGGATGGAGACATGGGGCAGGATGGAGACATGAGGCAAGATGGAGAAATAGGGCAGGATGTAAACACATGGGACTGGATGGAAACACATGGGGCAGCATGGAGACATGGGGCAGGTTGGAGACATGAGGCAGGATGGAGACATGGGGCAGGATGGAGACATGAGGCAGGATGGAGACATGGGGCAGGATCGAAACACATGGGACTGGATGGAAATACATGGGAGAGCATGGAGACATGCTGCGGGATGGAAACACATGGAGCAGCAAGAAGACATGGGGAAGGATGAGACAGATGGGGCAGGATCATGGGTTAGGATGGAGACACATGATGCATGATCATGGGGCAGATGAGGCAGGATCATGGGATAGATGGGGCAGGATCATGGGACAGATGGGGCAGGATCATGGGACAGATGGGGCAAGATCATGGGACAGATGGGGCAGGATCATGGGACATATGGGCAGGATTATAGAGCAAATGGGGTAGGACATGGGACAGATGAGGCAGGATCATGGAACAAATGGAGCAGAGTAGACACAGATAGGGCAGGATGGGAAGATCATATGGGGCAGGATGGAGACAGATGGGGCAGGATGGGACATCACATGGGGGCATAATGGATACTCATCAAGGCAGGATGGGAGAACATATGGGGATAGAATAGGAGAACATATGGCTGGAGCCAGGAATGAGACACATGGGGTCCAGGATGGGGGAATATTATTACCATAGGGGCTAATTAAGGGATATTATTACTGCCGTGATGTATTTATTTTATTTTTTGAAGATACTGTTTTAAATGGGGTGGGTGGTCCTAACATAGTAACATAACATAGTTTTGAAGGCTGAAGGAAGACCTTATGTCCATCTAGTTCAGCCTATTTTTAGTGCAGCTGTTCTGCATTGTTGATCCTGGGGAAGGCAAAAAACCCACAGAGTAGAAGCCAATTTTTTCCATAGGGAAAAAAATTCCTTCCCCTAAGCTGGGTCAACCTATAATATTCTGTTATTCGTAACCTTCTATACTGTTACTCACAAGAAAAGCGTCCATTCCTTTCTTAAATTCATTCAGTGAGTTGGCCATCAGTGCTTCCTCAGGAAGAGAATTCCAGAGCCTTCTATGCTGGTGCAGAAATTGTCTTTCCTCCAAACGAAGAGAATGCCCCCTTGTTCTTGACACAGTCCTTGGTACAAACAGTTCATTGGAGAGATCTCTGTATTGCCATCTGATATACTTAAGGGCATGTCACACTAAGAGATATCGCTAGCAATATCGCTATAACTAGTGACGTTATAGCGATATTGCTAGCGATATCTCTGTGTCTGATACTTACCTACGACCGGCTCCCCCCGCTGGTTATCGCTGATCGCGCAAGAACGTTCAGGACTGTTTCTCGTCGTCAGCTTCCTGTGGTGCTTCCTGCTGTGAAGACGAGCGACGCGTGGAGCCGGGTGGGAGGACGCAGGATCGCCTAGTGTGACAGGTAAGTAGCGACCCCCGTCCCCTGCGATGTCGCTAGTGAGATCTGCCTGTGTGGCAGCTCACTAGCGACCACTTAGCGATGCACCAGCGATCCTGACCGCGTCATATCGCTGGTCGGGATCGCTGGTACATCGCTAAGTGTGACAGCACCTTTAGGTCTCCCCTAAGTCTTCTCTTTTCTAGAGTAAATAGACCTAATTTTGATAACCTTTCTGGGTATTGTAGTGAACCAACTCAATTTATCATTTTAGTAGCCCGCCTTTGAACCCTTTCAAGTTCAGTAATGTCTTTCTTGAGCACCGGCGTCCAAAATTGCACACAATACTCCAAGTGTGGTCTGACGAGTGATTTGTACAGAGGGAGAATTATGTTTTCATCTCGTGTCCCCAGACCTCTTCTAATGCATCCCATAACCCTATTTGCTTTGGTGGCAGCTGCCTGACACTGGGCACTCCAATTTAGCTTCTTATTGACTAAGATGCCTAAGTCTTTTTCCATGTCTGATTTCCCCAGCAGTTTCCCATTTAGTAAGTAATTATAGCATCTGTTTCTCCTTCCCATGTGCATAACCTTACACTTATCTGTGTTAAACCTCATTTACCATTTCTCAGCCCAATTCTCCAATTTACTCAAATCTGTCTGTAGTTGCAAACTGTCCTCCTTTGTGTTAACTACCTTACATAGTTTTGTATCATCTGCAAATACTGATATTTTACTGTGTAAGCCATCCACTAGATCATTAATAAATATATTAAATAGTAGGGGGCCCAATACAGAACCCTGTGGTACCCCACTAGTAACCCTGGCCCAATCTGAGTATGCACCATTAATAACCACTCTTTGTTTTCTATCACTAATCCAGCTACCTACCCATCTACACACATTTTCCCCTAGCCCAAGCTTTCTCATCTTACTTACCAATCTTTTATGTGGGACAGTGTCAAATGCTTTAGAGAAGTCGAGATAAATGACATCCAATGATTCTCCTTGGTCCATTTGAGAGTTTGCATCCTCATAGAAGCTGATCAGGTTAGTTTGACAGGAGCGATCCTTCATAAATCCATGTTGATATGGAGTTTAACATTTATTAACATTGAGATATTCCATAATGGTATCCCTTAGAAACCCTTCAAAAATTTTACCTACAACAGATCTTAAGCTTATCGGCCTATAGTTTCCAGGTTCCCTTTTACACCCCTTTTTGAATATTGGTACCACATTTGCTTGCCGCCAATCAAAAGGAACAGACCCTGTTTCTATAGAGTCTTTAAATATAAGGAATAGAGGCTTGTCTATCACATTACTTAACTCCCTTAATACCGAAGGGTGAATGCCATCAGGGCCTGGTGATTTGTCAATTTTAATCTTACTAAGGCAGTTCTGCACTTCTTCCTGGGTTAGGCAGGTAATACTTAATGGGGAGATTACATTATTACTCTGCATTTCCCCTGGCAAATCCTTTTCCTGTGTGAACACTGTTGAGAAAAAAGTATTTAAAACATTTGCTTTTCCCACATCGCTCTCTATGATTTCACCCTCATTGTTCTTTAAAGGGCCGACACCATCAATTTTAATCTTTTTACTGTTTATATAATTAAAGAATAGTTTGGGGTTTGTTTTACTTTCCTTAGCAATGAGTCTCTCAGTTTCCACTTTTGCTAAATGTATTTGTTTTTTACACATTTCATTTTTTTCTCTATAACTTTTAAATGCTTCTTCATTGCCTTCTTGTTTTAGCTTCCTAAATGCCTTGTTCTTGTTATTTATTGCCCTTTTTACATCCTTATTTAGCCACATTGGTGTTCTCCTGTTCCTAGCCCTTTTATTTCTGTACGGTATGGCTAGCTCGCAGTGGGTATGTAAAACTGATTTAAATCTTTCCCATTTATTTTCTGTGCTCCTATTTTTGAGGACATTGTCCCAATCAATTCGGCGAAGGTCCTCTCTAAGCTGACCAAACTTTGCTTTCCTGAAATTCAGCGTTTTCGTAACCCCCTTCCAGGGCACCTTACTGAAGGTCAAGTGGAATTGTATTATATTGTGGTCACTGTTCCCTAGGTGCCCATTGACTCGTACTTCTGTTATTCTATCTGGCCTGTTGCTTAAAATTAAGTCCAGAAGGGCTGTCCCTCTAGTTGGGCCCTGCACAAGTTGTGACAGATAATTATCCTTGGTTACTGACAGAAATTGGTTTCCTTTCTGAGATACGCAGGTTTCAGTTTCCCAGTCTATGTCGGGGTAGTTGAAGTCCCCCATAATAATCACCTCATTGTGATTTGCTGCTTTGTCTATTTGTTTCAATAATACATTTTCAGTGGTTTCTGTTATATTTGGTGGCTCATAACAAACCCCTATGAGGATTTTATTACTTTTCTCTCCTTGTATCTCCACCCATAGAGACTCCACCTCTTCATTTCCCTCTTGTATATCTTCTCTTAGTGTGGGCATTAAAGTGGACTTTATATATAGACAGACTCCACCCCCTTTCCTTTTTTTACGATCCCTCCTAAACAAATCATATCCTTGCAAGTTAGCCGCCCAGTCATAGCTGTCGTCTAACCATGTCTCAGTTATTCCTACTATGTCGTATTTTTCCTCATACATTACCAACTCCAGATCTTCAATCTTATTGGTCAGGCTTCTTGCATTGGTCAGCATGCAGGAAAGAAGTTTTGCTTCCTTTTTCTTAGATTCCTTCTGAGTACCCTGCCTTGGGTCCTCTTTACCACATCTAGTATTCTTGATTAGTTAGTCCTTCTGCTGCATGTTCTTGTCTGCTGTTTTTCCTCCCATCCCCTCTTCTTCTAGTTTAAAGCCCTCCTGATGAGTGTGGCAAGTCTTCTGGTGAATGTGTGTTTCCCAGGTTTTGTGAGGTGTATCCCATCTCTTGCGAGAAGTCCATTGTAGAGGTAATTCACGCCATGGTCGAAAAATCCAAATCCTTGCTGCCTGCACCACCGTCGTAGCCAGTTGTTCACCTCTAGTATCCTATTCCATCTTCTGATGACATGGCCATCGACTGGGAGGATTGATGAGAAAACAACCTGTACGTTTCATTCCTTTATTTTCTTCCCCAGAATTTCAAAGTCTTCGCAGATAGTTGGTAGGTCATTTCTTGCCGTGTCGTTTGTGCCTACATGTATCAGTAGGAAAGGGTAGTCGTCCTTGGATTTGAGGATAGTTGGTATCCTGTTGGCCACATCCTTGATTTTTTCTCCTGGGAGGCAGCATACTTCTCATGCGGTTATGTCCGGCCTGCAGATAGTTGCCTCCGTGCCTCTTAGTAGTGAGTCGCCCACAACTACCACTCTTCTTTTCTTTCCAGACGCACTGCTTGTTGCTCGTGAGTGTTTTTGAGTGTCATTTGTTTCCACTTTTGTTGACAGAGTAACTTTTGTTGATAGTGTGTCTTCTCTTGTAGATACGGTATCATCCTGAGCTGTGCCATTTTCGTTCTCCAGCATGAGGGCTTCATATTGGTTGCTAAGCTGTGTGGGTGGTGATGACCACTTGATCCGTTTGCTTCTTTTCATCACATGGCTCCACTTTTCAGCCTCTGTATGTGCTCTGAAGCTTTTCTCACTTTCCAAATCCTGAATGGTTGCTTCTGCTTCATCCAAGAAGTCCTCATGTTAATTACCTTCAATGTTGCTATTCTTTCTTCCAGTCCCTGCACCTTTTCCTCTAAGAGGGCAACCAGTTTGCACTTCTGACAGGTAAAGTTGAGTTTTTGGGCTGGAAGATCTGTAAACATTTTCTTCTCTTCCATATTGCTGATGCAGGCTATGATGGGTGGAAACTCACGCACCGTACGAGACCCGGCAAGTCCCAGCGATCGATCTGCTTAAGGCGACTCTTCTCCTCTTCCCAGAATGCACCGTAAATATGCAGATGAGCTTCCTACTTCTCCAATCCATGGTTTTGCGATGTCCTCAAACAGCGAGACCCGGCAAGTTCCAGCGATCGATCAGCTTAAGGCGACTCTTCTCCTCTTCCCAGAATGCACCGGAAATATGCAGATGAGCTTCCTGCTTCTCCAATCCCTGGTTATGCGATGTCCTCAAACAGCGAGACCCGGCAAGTCCCAGCGATCGATCAGCTTAAGGTGACTCTTCTCCTGTTCCCAGAATGCACCGGAAATATACAGATGAGCTTCCTGCTTCTCCAGTCCCTGGTTTTGCGATGTCCTCTAACAGCGAGACCCGGCAAGTCCCAGCGATCGATCAGCTTAAGGCGACTCTTCTCCTCTTCCCAGAATGCACTGGAAATATGCAGATGAGCTTCCTGCTTCTCCAATCCCTGGTTTTGCGATGTCCTCAAACAGCGAGACCCGGCAAGTCCCAGCGATCGATCAGGTTAAGGCGACTCTTCTCCTCTTCCCAGAATGTACCAGAAATATGCAGATGAGCTTCCTGCTTCTCCAAGTCCTGTTACTGTGCTGGGTGACACTATGTTGCCTTTTTTCTTCATCTGGTGTAATGTAGACGTTGGGAAAAAATTAAGCAATGTACTCAGCAAGCGGAGCTCTAGATAACTTTTATTTCCTACAGAGATGAGCACTGAATAAAAAAATAAAAAACAGTTCAGATTTGTTTTTTATTCATTTCATTGTGCATTCAGTGCATATATGGGTGTGACCGCCCTCTTTCTGAGCTGGGAAAGCCATCCAGTCTGGCCTAAGCTGTTACTAGTGGTTCAGCCGCTCGACCCTTATTCACATTCACGCCACTTGGCAAGTGAAAAGGTTTTAAATACTAGAGTAGGGACTGTCCCACAAGGGTTGCCGTGACGTGGCGGGATGGCTTGTACATTATTTTGATCAAAATTATGTTTACTAAATACCCTTATTATTATTATTACCTTTATGCATTATTTGCAGTATATTTTTTACTTTTAGTTCAGGATATTTGTGTTTTTTGCTTTTGGTTTTCAGAGATGAGCACTGGCTGGAAGAAATGATGACAGTCTGTGTTGAATAAAGGTGAAAAGTGAAGATGAAGGATTTCATGTAGAGACATCACTGGTGAGTCAGTGTGTTACCTGTACACTAACACTATACACTGTATACTATACACAGAGGTCAGATGTATAATGTCAATAGTGATCACTAGTGTTGAGCATTCCGATACCGCAAGTATCGGGTATCGGCCGATATTAGCGGTATCGGAATTCCGATACTGACTTCCGATACTTTTGTCATATCGGATACCGGAATCGGAAGTTCCCATCATGCTATGAGCCTGCTTGCTTTGATTAAGCCAATGAGAATCCTCCGAAGTGTGGGCACATCCTGTTAGGCATGTAGGCATGTTAACTATTGGCATGGCTGTGATTGGCTGCCGAAATGATGTCATGATGCACTATAAAAGCCACCGCAGCCGCCATTTCTGGTTCACTCTGCTGTGAATTCAGTTAGGGACAGGCTGCTGTAGAAGACTGTGAGGGACAGTTAGAAATAGCGATTCCACCAAACATCTAGTGCTTTACCCAGGCTACATAAACCACCACTGTAGCCTTCTTTGCCCTAGCAGCAGTGTTCACAGCTGTCTGCAAGGGCTGTGTGAGTGCAGCTCACGCTGTGGAGTGGGTCCTGCAGCCACGTCAGGTTGTAGGCTGCCCAGCGTGCCTCACTGCTGCCTCATACATCTTTTAATTTTTGAGCTGCATTTTTTACATAATTTCAATCTAGTGTGCTTCCATCCGTATCTATATACGTTGGTTGCAAACACTAGTAGTAGACAGCGGAGCCTTTCTGCAGCCTTTCAGTGCTAGTGTCCACTTTGCTGCACTGTTCACGGCTGTCTGAGAGGTCTATGACTGTGTGTGAGTGCAGCTCACGCTGAGTAGTGTGTCCTGCAGCTACGTTTGGTTGTAGGACGCTCAGCGTGCGTCAGTGCCTCACACATATTTTTATTTGAGTGCAGCTCATTTTTTCTTCTATTAGTGTGCATCCATCCGTCTCCATCTACGGTGGTTGCAAACACTATATAGGAGTACACAGCGGAGCCTTTCTGCAGCCTGTCAGTGCCAGTGCCCACTTAGCTGCACTGTTCACGGCTGTCTGAGAGGTCTCTGACTGTGTGTGAGTGCAGCTCACGCTGAGTAGAGTGTCCTGCAGCTACGTCTGGTTGTAGGACGCTCAACGTGCGTCACTGCCTCACACATATTTGTCTTTGAGTGCAGCTCATTTTTTCTTCTCCTATTAGTGTGCATCCATCCATATCCATCAACATTGGTTGGTTGCAAACACTATATAGGAGTAGATAGAGGAGCCTTTTTTTCTGGCTTGTGCCCTGCCGGCGCAGCCAGATTAGTATTACCCAATTTTTTTGGAGCCTCATCTTTTGCATTGTAGGTTACCTGCCTGCATTGTAATAGCTCCAAAAAGTTGGTGATACTATCAGTTTCAATTCTTTGTTCACATACTTTGAGTTTGTTTCCAACAAAGAAACCACAAAAAAAGTTCACCAAACACTACATTTGGAACTTGTGTAGGCCACATCAGCTCCTATTAAAGTGTAGTCCACACACACACACTTCATAAAATTAGTGTTTCTTGTACCTGTAACCAGCTGTTCAGGAATAAGCACACTAAGGCCCCCCTTTGTACTTTTCTGCCTATCTTAAGCAGTCTGGCAAGATGAAGAAGGCAGGGAGTAAGGCGCGTGGGCGTGGGCGTGGGCGTGGAGTTTCAGCAGGGAGAGGACGTGGGGATTCTGCAGGTAGAGGACGTGGGGATTCTGGGCCTGCTGCGGGCACCAGTGGATCAGCATCCCCCAGTTTTAGCAGGCAACAGTCCTTTATGCGCAGCTTTGTAGGACCTCAACGTACCCCACTGCTGCGGGAGGAACAAATTGAAGCCGTTGTTGGATGGATGGCAGCTAACGCATCGACTTCAATTACTTCCACAGTCTCTCAGGACCAGAGCACCGAAGAGCAACCATCTGTCTCTTCACCACCTGCCAAAGTGCCCAGGCAGTCAGAGAGACATGGACAGGAGCCATCACAGTCTCTACTTCTGTTCTCGGAATCTGTTGGCTTGGAAAGAGGGGGCCAGCCAAGCAGCATTCCTGAATGTGAAGAAGAGGGAGTATGCAGTGATGCGCAACTTCTTTGTCCCTCTGAATCTGAAGAGGCGAGTGGGCCAGTGCCTATGGTCAGCACACCTCAGTACGCATCAGATGATGACGAGACTCAGTTGCCACTTTCTGGTGCATAAGGTGCTGGCGAGACAACCCCGGAGAAGCAGCTGTTTGAAGAGGGGAGGGAAGATGATGAGGTCCTTGACCCATCATGGCGTGAGGAACAGGAAGGTGGTGGGAGCAGCTCGGAGGAAGAGATTCCCCTACCGGCCAAAACAGGAGGCAGAGGGAGGGGGAAGACTTGGTTGCCTGTACCCTCCACTTCGGCACCCGTTAGGAGCATTCCTCATTCCAAAGGCAAAACGGGCGCTCCCAAGACTTGCAGTGCGTGGTCCTTTTTTGACACAGTTGCAGATGACATTTGCTTTGTCAAATGCAAGCTGTGTCATCAGAAAGTCAAAAGAGGGAGAAATGTCAGTAACCTCAATACCACAAATATGTGGAAACATGTTCGCACCAAGCACGAGTTGGAGTTGCAGAGACACCCTGAAGACGTAGGCCAACGTACAGCACCACCTACCACCTCTTCAGTTCGTGTTGGGGCATTTTCCTCCAGCTCACACACTGCTGGTTCGGCTTCCTCACAGGATCGCCAAGGAAGAACCTCTGCCACTGTTGTCCGGAGACCCTGTCAGATTCCACCCATAGCAGCACGTTCCCATCCATCACAGCCATCGGTAGCACAGGCATGGGATAAAAGGCGCGCTTACTCGGCAAACCATCCCCGAGCACAGTCTCTGAATGCTGGCATTGCCAAACTTCTGGCAGTTGAAATGCTGTCATTCAGGCTGGTGGACACTGACACCTTCCGGGACTTAATGGCATTGGCAGTCCCCAATACAACGTGCCCAGCCACTTTTATTTCAGCAGGCGAGCCGTCCCTGCCCTGCAGAAACATGTTGAGGACAAAATAAAACATGCGCTACTAAACGCCGTTAGTAGCAAGGTCCACCTGACCACCGTTGCGTGGACCAGTAACCATGGACAGGGACGATACCTTTCCCTCACTGCCCACTGGGTCAATGTTGTGGAGCCGGGTACAGATCTGGAGAGTGGCGCTGTACGTGTTCTTCCAACGCCACGGATTGCAGGACTCCAGTCTGTACACATAGACTCCTCCTCCTACTCAAGTTCCTCAGAAACAGCAGAGCAGGAGCCTGTTACGACCGATATGAGCACAGCCGTGGCCAAACGTCAACAGGCTGTACTCAAATTAATTTCTTTGGGGAATCGAAGCCACACAGCGCAGGAGCTCTGGAATGCTATCAAGCAGGAGAGCGATGTGTGGTTTGGGCCAGCGAATCTCCAGCCGGGCTTGGTAGTGTGTGACAATGGCCAAAATCTGGTGGCAGCTCTTGGCCTAGGCAACCTCACACACATCCCATGTCTGGCACATGTGCTTAACTTGGTCGTGCAGAGCTTTCTGAGGGACTATCCGGATCTTGATGCACTGTTGCACAAGGTCCGCATAGAGTGCGCTCACTTGCGGCGTTCCAGCACGGCAAGATCGCGCCTCGCTGCTCTGCAGTGACGATTTGGCCTTCCGGAACATCGCATCATATGTGACCTACCCACCCGGTGGAATTCAACGTTACATATGTTGGAGCGGTTGTGTGAGCAGCAGGCAGCAGTCATGGAGTACCAGCTGCATCAGGCGCAAACAAGTCGCACTGTGCGCCGTTCACACTTCAGCACCATTGAGTGGGCCTCTATGAAGGACATCTGCCTCGTTTTGCGTGCCTTCGATGAATCCACGCGGATGGCAAGTGCAGATGATGCACTAGTCAGCATGACTGTCCCCCTTATCTGCCTGCTTCAACAAACACTGCAAGCATTAAGGGATGAGGTTTCAGAAGAGGTGGAGGATGAGGAGTCCCAAATGCCATCTGCTTCTGGACAGTCTGCGCTACGTGTTTCCTCACAAAGGCCTAGGCAGGGGACACTTTGTGAGGAGGATGAGGAGGAGTCAATGGAGGAGGAAGACATCTCTCCAGAGGAGGGAGGTACACAAACCTCTACTCAGTATGTACAGCGAGGGTGGGGTGATGCAGAGCAGGCCGAGGTCACGCCTCAAACAGGGGACAGCGGTTCTTTGTCAGTTGGGAGTCTGCAGCACATGGTTGATTTCATGCTGCAGTGCCTGAGAAACGACCGCCGCATCGCCCACATTCTCGTCTCGGCTGATTATTGGGTGTACACCCTCCTAGATCCTCGCTACCGGGACAGTGTACAAAGGCTCATACCAACGTTGAACCGGGAGCGTAAACTGCGGGAGTACGAAGAGTCACTGGTGCAGTCCATAATGTTTTCCATTCCACCCGACAGCATTGTTGCTAGTGCTTTACAAAGCAGCTCTGTGCGTCGAGGCAGTGGAGGAAACTCTGCACAAAGAGGGAGCAGAGGCAGCGCCGCAGCACAAGGCAAGACCACTATGGCCCAAATGTGGCAAAGTTTTGTGTGTCCACCACAATTGTCTACACCATCAGCGACGCCTCGAGTCAGCAGGAGGCAACGCTTCCGTCAGATGGTGTCAGACTACATGTCTTGCCCTGTCGCTGTACTCCCAGATGGCTCTTCCCCCTTCAAGCTTTGGGTCTCTAAGCTGGATACATGGCCAGAGCTTAGCCAGTATGCATTGGAGGTGCTGGCTTGCCCTGCTGCCAGTGTATTATCGGAACGCGTCTTTAGTGCCGCAGGTGGTGTACTAACAGACCGTCGCACACGACTATCTTCCGATAATGTTGACCGGCTGACTTTTCTGAAAATGAACAAGGCCTGGATCTCCAAAGACTTTGCCATTCCTCTTACAGACTAAATTAGTGGTTGGCAACTGTATCCAGGTCTGCTGGTGTGTTCATTTTTCTACCACCTGAACTATAATCCCTGTGCTTCAACACAGCCAGTTGTCGCTCAGATGTGTCGTCTGCACAGAGAAACACACTAGCTCCTGTGTTAGTGGGGTTCAGTAACGCCAGCTGATCCCCTGCTGTGTGGACGGCAAAGTCACCAGCTCCATCAACATTCAAACCACTACTGATTTTTAACCATGCCCAACTTAGGTCTCTGGCTCCACTGTCTCTACTATTTCCCCTGGCCTCCAACCCCGCCATCTACATCTCTGAAGTGGCGTCAGCACAATCTACACTTGTTCCTGTGTTCCTGTGGCTCAGTCCCATCAGTTTATCCCCTGATGTGTGTCCGGCAAGGTCTCCTGCTCTGTCCACATTCCCATAACCAGTAGTGGGAATGAGGACAGAGCTGGCGAACTTTCCGGACAAACATCAGGGGATCAACTGACGGGACTGACCACCAGTAACACAGGAACAAGTGTAGATTGTGCTGACGCCACTTCAGAGATGTAGCTGGCGGGGTTGGAGGCCAGGGTAAATAGTAGAGACAGTGGAGCCAGAGGCCTAAGTGGAGCATGGTTAGAATCAGTAGTAGTCAACAACCTCCATAAAAACTGCTGCCCATTGGCCTCTGCATGTGGCATGCGTAATCCTGGGCTCCAACAGCGTCAGTTGGTGTTCAGAAGTGTCGTTTCCACAGAGCCAAACACATTCGTTCAAGTGTTAGTGGGGTTCAGCACTGCCAGCTGTTCCCCTGCTGTGGAGATGGCAAGTCTCCTGCTGCCTACACCTGCCAAAATCCAGTAGGCCCCAGCCTGCTCCACGCCTGATCCTGGGCTCCAACAGCGTCAGTTGGTGTTCAGAAGTGTCGTCTCCACAGAGCCAAACACATTCGTTCAAGTGTTAGTGGGGTTCAGCACTGCCAGCTGTTCCACTGCTGTGGAGATGGCAAGTCTCCTGCTGCCTTCACCTGCCAAAAGCAACAGGCCCCAGCCTGCTCCTCGCCTAATCCTGGGCTCCAACAGCGTCAGTTGGTGTTCAGAAGTGTCGTCTCCACAGAGCCAAACACATTCGTTCAAGTGTTAGTGGGGTTCAGCACTGCCAGCTGTTCCCCTGCTGTGGAGATGGCAGTCTCTCCTGCTGTCTCCGCATTCCAAAGACAGTAGACCTCTGCCTACACCCTCCTATTTCCTGGGCTTCAACACAGCCAGTTGTAGCTCGGAAGTGCCGTCCACACGGAAAGAGACACTTGCTCCCGTGTCTCAGTGGGGTTCAGTAACGCTAGCTGATCCCCTGCTGTGTGGATGGCAAAGTCTCCTGCTGCCTACACAGTCCTACTACTACTAATTTTTAACCGTGCTCCACTTAGGCCTGTGGCTTCACTGATTTTCGTATTTCCCCTGTCCTCCAACCCCGCCAGTTACAGCTCCGAAGTGGCGTCTGCACAATCCACACTTGTTCCTGTGTTACAGGTGTTCAGTCCGGTCAGTTAATCCCCTGATGTGTGTCCGGCAATGTCGCCTGCTCTGTCCACATTCCCATAAGTAGTTATGGCAACGATCACTGGGTTTTGGCCTTTGCAGCTGAAAAGAGGAAATCGGAAAACCAGGGGAAGAGTCTTGAGGAGATCATTTGCATATTACCAGTGCCTTCTGGGATAAGTGAAGAGTCTCTGCGAGCTCAACGATCACTGGGTTTTGGCCTTTGCAGCTGAAAAGAGGAAATCGGAAAACCAGGGGAAGAGTCTTGAGGAGATCATTTGCATATTACCAGTGCCTTCTGGGATAAGTGAAGAGTCTCCGCGAGCTCAACGATCACTGGGTTTTGGCCTTTGCAGCTGAAAAGAGGAAATCGGAAAAACCGCGCGCCTGTCGGCGCGTGAATTTTGGCTCATCTTTCATCGTTTTTAAGAAATCTCAAGATGGAAGAGGCCAGGAGCCATTTGGTGAGCTGCATTTCTTGCTACATGTTCACAGATTTACCAGAGGAAAAGCCAAACTTCACATGCCACAAATGAAAGCTTGTGTCCCTGTTGGAGGAAAAGTTGCAAAATCTCGAAGAGAGGTTAGCTACGTTGAAGATCATTAAGGAAGGTGAATAGTTCTTAGACAGAGCAGAATTATCTCTTCATGTTACAGAAAGAGAAGAAATTCGAAGTGCACCTGAAGAAACAGAGGAATGGAGACATGTGACCCAGAGAAGCAGGAGGATCAGGAGGCAGTCAGCACCCATACTGCTCAGGAACCAGTACCAGGCTCTCACGCAGGAAAACGATGAAGAAATACATCAGGATAAGACTTTGCCAACAAACAACAACCTTGTACGCCTTCAGAGTCCTCCCGGATGGAGAAAGAAAGATGTTGTGAAGAAGAAACGGAGAGTGGTGGTCATGGGGGATTCCCTGTTGAGAGGAACAGCGGCCGCTATCTGCAGACCGGATATAACTTCAAGAGAAATGTGCTGTCTTCCAGGTGCAAAAATTAAAGATGTGTCTGACAGGATATCAGGACTCTTCAGACCTACAGATGACTACCCATTCCTGCTACTACATGTGGGGACAAATGACACCGCAAGAAACGACCTGGAAACCATCTGCAGAGACTTTGAAGACTTAGGCAAGAAAGTGAAAGAGCTGGGAGCGCAGGTGGTCTTCTCTTCCATCCTCCCAGTGGATGGCCATGGAACAAGGAGGTGGAATAAGATTCTGCAGGTGAACAACTGGCTACGTCGATGGTGCCGTCAGCAACGATTTGGATTTCTGGATCACGGAGTGAACTACTTATACGATGGACTACTTGCTAGAGATGGGGTGCACCTTACGAAGACTGGAAAGCATGTATTTGGAAGTCGCCTTGCTACACTTGTAAGGAGAGCTTTAAACTAGAACAACATGGGAAGGGAAGCAAAAGACCAGAAAAAGCCATACACCTGACAAATGCTATTGAGAACTCTGCTATTAGAAAGAAAGAAAGGAAGAACAAAGACGAAAGAATCTAATTAATAAAAATATTGGAGAAAGAGAAACCAATCACAAACTAAAATGTTTCTATACTAATGCACAAAGCATGGGCAACAAACAAGGAGAATTGGAACTACTAACACAGGAAAAGAAATATGATGTCATTGGAATCACTGAAACTTGGTGGGACAATACACATGATTGGAATACAAGACTAGAAGGATACAAATTATTTGCAAGAAACAGACTTGATAAACGAGGAGGGGGTGTCGCATTGTATGTTAGAAACAAGTATATCTGCACAGAGATTGAAGCTTCAGAGACTGGGAGTTCTGTGGAAACTGTTTGGGTAAGAATACAAGGACAGAACAATGGAAAGGACACCATTGCAGGCATTTACTACAGGCCGCCTGTGCAAGCTGAAGATATGGATGAACTCTTTATGCATCAAATGGCCAAGTTCTCCAAAAAATATGACATAGTTGTCATGGGAGATTTCAACTATCCAGACATTTGTTGGGAATCTCTCTCAGGCAAAACTAACAGGTCAAGGAAATTCTTATCCTCTCTTGCTGACAACTTTATCTTCCAAAAGGTAAGGGAGAAAACAAGGGGAACTGCTACCTTGGATCTAATCCTTATAAACAGGGAGGAAATGGTTGAAGAGGTAAAAGTGGCTGGGACCCTAGGAGGTAGCGACCATGCTATTTTAGAATTTTGGATAACTAGAGGCGGAAGACCTGTGAAGACTCAGACGTCAAGGTTAGATTTCAGAAAGGCAGATTTTAAGGGATTCAGAAAGAGAATTGGAGGGATCCAATGGCTGGATATCCTAAAAGACAAAAATGTCCAGGAGGGATGGGAAATCTTGAAAAATGAAATTCTCAAAGCACAGTTGTTAACAATTCCGAAAAGAGGGAAGAATAGGAAGCATTTAAGGAAACCAGGATGGATGAACACATAACTTAAGCACATGCTAAGAAGGAAGAAAAAAATGTTTATAAAATGGAAAGAGGGAGGCATATCTAAAGAAGAATATAATGCTGTCTGCAGAACCTGCAGGGCACAAATCAGATTACTAAAGCTGACAATGAATTGAGGCTTGCAAGAGATGTCAAAAGCAATAATAAAGGATTTTGGGGATATGTCAAAAGTAAAAGAAAAGTCAAAGATGCTATAGGATTTTTACAGGATGAAAATGATGAAATGGTAAGACAGGATGTTGAGAAGGCTGAACTTTTAAATTCCTATTTTGCATCTGTTTTCTCTCAGAAAAGAAATGTAACATCAACTGTTATTCACTGTCCTATTAAGGGAATAGAAGAATCCAGGATATCTATAAACAGAAAGATAGTGAGGAAACACTTAGCTAACCTAAATGAATTCAAGTCTCCAGGTCCAGATGAATTACACCCCAGAGTACTGAAGGAGATAGCAGAAGAAATTTTTGAACCCCTCTCCATAATCTTTGAAAATTCTTGGAGAACAGGAGAAGTGCCAGAAGACTGAAGAAGAGCAAATGTTGTTCCTATCTTCAAAAAGGGGAAGAAGGTGGACCCAGGCAACTATAGGCCGGTGAGTCTGACTTCTATACCAGGAAAGATCTTTGAACAAATTATTAAACAACATGTATGTCAATACCTGGATAAGAATGAAGTGATTAAACAGAGTCAGCATGGGTTTGTAACTAATAAGTCATGTCAGACTAACTTAATTTCCTTCTATGACGGTATCACTGATTGGGTGGATCAAGGAAATGCTGTAGATATAGTATATCTTGACTTCAGCAAAGCATTTGACAAAGTCTCTCATACAATCCTTATTGAAAAAATGACTAAGTATGGAATGGACAAGGCAACTGTTAGGCGGATTCATAACTGGCTTAGTGATCGGACCCAAAGAGTGGTCGTAAATGGCTGCACATCCAGTTGGAAGAATGTCTCAAGTGGGTAATATAGGTTTTGTAAAATCTAGGCAAACTTCAGACAGTTCTAGAAGTGTCCTGCATCACTTATATTCATGCTACAAAAATAGGATTTCCAGTTTGTTTGTAGCTCTTGACGCTGAAAAGGCCTTTGACCGGATCAATTGGGCCTATGCCTTTACAGTATTGGAGAAAATGGGTTTTGGTGGGGAGATGATGAGAAGTATTCGAGCTTTATATTCTCGGCCATCTGCCTCTGTGCTGGTCAACAACACGATGTCAGATACATTTTTTATAACTAATGGGACAAGACAGGGATGTCCTCTATCCCCAATAATTTTTATCCTGAGCCTGGAACCTTTGGCTCAAATGATAAGGGATTCTGGTGAAGTACACGGTGTACAATTGAAAGATTCAGAGCATAAGATTAACCTCTATGCAGATGACATTATACTCACACTGACAAATCCAACTGATTCCCTGGAAAAGATATGGGATATCATAAATTTATTTGGCTCAGTTTCATACTATAAATTAAATGTAAAAAAGACTAATGTTCTATCACTTTTCCTTTCAGCCTCTACGAAACAGCAACTAAGAGACAAGTATCCCTTTAATTGGGACTGTACCAGGATACCGTACTTAGGAATTTGGCTCACCGGTAATCCCATGCATATGAGTGAGGTAAACATGGACCATCTTCTACAGTCTCTCGACCTTAAGTTGAAGGAACTGTCGAAGACCCCAGCCGCATGGATGGGCAGAATAGTGCTATACAAGATGTTCTGCCTACCCAAAGTCCTGTTTTTATACAGGAACGTCCCTCTGCCTATATCTGTACAGTATATACAAAAACTAACACACCAGATGAACAAATTTATTTGGAACAATGGGAAACCTAGAGTGAAAAAGCGCACTTTACTTAAATCCAAGGAGAAAGGGGGGGTGGCCATACCAGATCTTGAGGCATATTATTATGCCACTATGACTGAACTGACAAAAGGCTGGTTTGTGGAACAGACAGACCTGGGGTGGCCAAATATTGAAAGGGATATGATGCCCAATAGGGAACCAGTTTTATTCATAGCCTACTTCCTTCTACATAGAAGGGAAATTATGAAAATAGATAATCCCATACTTAAGGCCTCTATGTTGTGCTGGTCGTGTGTATGCAAAAGAAAGACTAACTCTTCCTCTTTTTCACTCGAGAGGTTGAGACTCCCTTATCTGTCTCCTGTCAGGACTTCTTTAAGATCTATGTTCGACAGCTGGACCAAATTTCCGATCACTTTTGTAGATGACTTGATGGACAATAACAGAGTCATACCCTTTGAGTCATTAAAGAATAGATTTGGGGTTCCCAATTCGGAGTATATGACATATCTCCTACTCAAGGAAGAATACAACAAATATAAGAAATACCTTTTTAGAGTGGTTCCAATTGACCATACTATTAACAATTTTTTATTTAATATGTCATCTAGACATAAGAGTTATCTTAGACCCTTATACAATAGCCTGACCAACAAAGACACCTTCACTAATGAAGGATGCTTTGAAAAATGGGAAACCACATTACAGAGACAGATATATGGTCCTCAGTGGATCTCCTCTCTTAAAATTGCAATCAAATCCACAAGATGTATAAATATACTAGAAACGCATTACAAATTAATTCATAGATATTACCTTACCCCAAATAGATTGAAACATTTTGGAGGGGGGGGATCTGGAATGTGTTGGCGTAACTGTGGATCTCAGGCAGATTTATTACATGTTTTTTGGGGATGCCCTATGCTGAAGTTGTACTGGTCCAGGGTGTTCGATTTGCTTTCACTCATATGCAATTGGTGTATTCAACCACAACCTGCTCTAGCCTTGTTACTAATAGATATACATAGACTTAAAAGAAATAAATTCCTGGCGGCTCATATCCTTATGTCTGCAGCCTTCCTTATAGCGAAGGGTTGGAACAGGAAGCAACCTCCAGACATTGTCACCCTTATTTTATTGGTGGACAAACACTGTGTCTACGAGAAAATTCATTATATTAATAAAGGCTTAATTAAAATATTTGATGACAGATGGTATAAATGGATGGAACTAAAGTCTAAAATAGAAAAAGATTTCATATCCTGAACTCATATTTTACTTCTTATGGTTTATGATGTGCCAATATCTCACATATTCAAGTGCCTAAATTTACTTTTCTTTTTATTATTTCTTTCTGGTACTATTTGTTTAGTGTTTACTATATTTACTCTCAATGTTGATATACTATTGAAATGTCATCATATTGTGATGTATTCATATTTTTTTACATCAATACAATAACTTACTTAGATGGATCTGTACAAGTGTAAATTTTACATTTTGCCTACTATTCTGAAAATTCTAATAAAAATTATTGTTAAAGAATGTCTCAAGTGGGTTACCACAGGGCTCTGTCCTGGGCCCTGTATTGTTCAACATCTTTATCAACGATTTAGATGAAGGAATTGAGGGTAAACTGATTAAATTTGCTGATGACACAAAGCTAGGAGGGATAGCTAATACTAGAGAAGAGAGAGAGAGGATTCAAAAAGATTTAAATAAACTGGAGAAGTGGGCAGCAACTAACAGAATGGTTTTTAACAGGGAGAAATGCAAAGTACTACATCTGGGCAATAAAAATGAAAAAAGCATATATAGAATGGGAGGAATAGGGCTAAGTGACAGCACATGTGAAAAAGACTTGGGTATACTAATAGATCACAGACTGAATATGAGTCAACAGTGTGATGCAGCAGCAAAAAAGGCAAATGCAATTCTAGGATGTATTAACAGAAGCATACAGTCTAGATCACGTGAAGTCATTATTTCCCTCTACTCCTCTTTGGTCACACCTCATCTGGAATATTGTGTCCAGTTTTGGGCACCACATTTTAAAAAAGACATCAACAAACTGGAGCAAGTTCAGAAAAGAGCGACCAGAATGGTGACCGGTCTGCAAACCCTGTCTTATGAGGAAAGGTTGCAGGATTTGGGAATGTTTAGTTTGCAAAAGAGAAGACTGAGAGGAGACTTAATAGCTGTCTACAAATATCTAAAGGGCTGTCACATTTTAGAAGGATCAACTTTATTCTCATTTGCACAAGGAAAGACTAGAAGCAATGGGATGAAACTGAATGGGAGGAGACACAGATTAGATATTAGAAAAAACTTTTTGACAGTTAGAGTGATCAATGAGTGGAACAGGCTGCCACGAGAAGTGGTGAGTTCTCCTTCAATGGAAGTCTTCAAACAGAGGCTGGACAGACATCTGACTGGGATGATTTAGCGAATCCTGCTTTGAGCAGGGGGTTGGACCAGATGGCCCAGGAGGTCCCTTCCAACTCTAAGATTCTATGATTCTATGATTCTATTTCCATTTGCTCTTGCAGCTTATGCTATCCATCCGGGTTCCAGCACCGTCAGCTGGTTCTCGGCAGAGCCTTTGGCCTAGGTGCCTCCATCTCGGTATCCGAGTTCCGGCAACGTCTGCTGGTCCTTGGTAGTGCTTTGTAGCACAGGTACCTCCTGCTTAGTAACCGTGTTCCAGCACCGTCAGCTGGTCCTCGGTTGTGCCATTGGCTTATTCCTTCTGCTGCCCCTCCGGGTGCCAGCACTGTCAGCTGGTCCTCGCTATTTCCATTTGCTCTTGCAGCTTATGCTACCCATCCGGGTTCCAGCACCGTCAGCTGGTTCTCGGCAAAGCCTTTGGCCTAGGTGCCTCCATCTCGGTATCCGAGTTCCGGCAACGTCTGCTGGTCCTTGGTAGTGCTTTGTAGCACAGGTACCTCCTGCTTAGTAACCGGGTTCCAGCACCGTCAGCTGGTCCTCGGTAGTGCCATTGGCTCTTGTTCCTTCTGCTGCCCCTCCGGGTGCCAGTACCGTCAGCTGGTTCAAGAGGACAAAGAACAGGAAGACAACCACCAAGATGCAGAACAACAAGAGAGAGAAGACAAAGAAGCAAAAAAAACAAAGCAGAAGAACATTAAGCATAAGACTAATACACTGAGCAAATGATATTATCTTATTTATAAGCAGAAGAAGACTAAGCAGTGTATGGGGGTGAGTCCGTTCCTCCTCGTGGTGCCCCTGGAAAAGGCCTGCTGCTGCAGGCCAAACTGAATGCGGACAAATCCTGTTGTAAATCTTTTGTGACAGGCAGAACGGAAGGTGTAAACTTCTAACTTTTCTAGATAACAACTACAGGAATGCCTGACACAAATAAGAATATGATGAAGAAGAATAGGAAGAAGATGAAGAAGTTGAATATGTAGAATAATAATTGTTGAATAAGAAGAATATGAAGAATGTAAGAAAAGGAAGAAGAAGAAGAATGTAAAAAAAGGAAGTAGAAGAATTTAAAAAAAGGAAGAAGAAGAAGAATGTAAAAAAAGGAATAAGAAGAAGAATGTAAAAAAGGAAGTAGAAGAATGTAAAAAAAGGAAGAAGAAGAAGAAGAAGAATGTAAAAAAAGGAATAAGAAGAAGAAGGTAAAAAAAGGAAGAAGAATAAGAAAGAAGAAGAAAGAAGAAGAAGACATACATGTCTGGCAAAATATAAATGAGGCTAACATAGTCAATATCTTTGTAACTCCTAACATCTTTAAAAAAAAAGTTTAATTCCTGCTATTCCATTTGATTGGGCTAAACCTCTATGGCTTTAATGTCTCCTCCACCTCCCACAATACATTCTACATTATTCTTAGTTGTTTTTCTTCATGTAGAATTAACCTACAAGGAAAGAAAGGGTTTTTTTTAATTCCGATATTTTGGCCCCATTGACTTGCATTGGTTCCCGGTATCGGAATCGGCGATACCGATACTTTTTTTTTAAGATCGGCCGATCCATTCCGATCCGATATTTTCAAGTATCGGCTGGTATCGCTCAACTCTAGTGATCACTGTATTACCTGTACACTGACACTATATACGGAGCTCCAGTGTACAATGTCATCAGTGACCACTGTATAACCTGTACACTGACATTATATACAGAGCTCCTGTGTATAGTTTCACCAGTGACCGCTGTATTACCTGGCACTTATGGTGATATTAGTGTTGTGTTTTTTTATTAATAATCAGTATTGTAGTATTCAGTCACTATGTGGTGGTAATATGTGGTCCGGCCATGATTTGGCTGTATTTTTCCTTGTATGTGGTATCATAGGTCACTATTTGGTGGTAATATGGTGTCTGGTCATGGTGCGGTGGTATTTGTCCCTTGTATGTGATATTATTGGTAATTTTAAAAATTGAAAAATAAATAAAAATATACAGAAATTGAATATTTTAACAAATGTTTAATAGGTTAGAGTAGAGTAGGGCCCAACCAGAGAAGTCTACCTTGTTGTAGTGGCAGATTAAAAAATCTTTTGGCCAAAGCAAAAGCTGCTGGTTGTTTGTGATCTGGTGATGGGAACTGTTAATGTGTGATTGGTGAGGTGTAGTTTTTCCAAGAGAGAGGTGGGACTGTGGACAGTTTGAGGGGAGGATGTTGGGCTGGGGTGGAGCCTGGGTGGAGTCTCAAAGGGGCCCCCTGAAAATGTTGCCAGTATGGGGTCCCAAAATTCCTCATAGCAACCCTGCTAGAAACCATACACCTCACAACTGTACTGCCATCGCTGACACATGTTTGTTATCAGTTATGAACCTACTTGAAGAAAATTCACAACCTAGCTAGAGTTGAGCGAAACGGGTCGAAAAAATTCAAACGTCGCCAACTTTTGGCAAAGTCGGGTTTCATGAAACGAAACCCGACCCTAGGATGAGGTCGGCCACGAGGTCGGCGACTTACGCGCCAAAGTCGCGTTTCAAAAGTTTGTTTTGCGCTCTTTTTCAGCCAATCAGGATCCACGGACACTGTGGGCAACGTGATGACATAGGCACGGGTCACCACCATCTTTTAGAAGGGCATGCAAGTGATTGGCTTGCTTTGGTGGGAGTCACAGGGGGTATAAAAGGGCGTGCATGCCGACCGCCATCTTACTTCTGCCGATCTTAGCATAGGGAGAGGTTGCTGCTGATTCTGTAGGGAGAGCGTTAGTCAGGGAAGAAGACCAAAAAACTGCTTCTGCTGCTAGCGATTTGGCCTGCACAACACACCAGTCACTGTGTGTGCAGTGCAAGGGGAGGCTATATAGTGGTGTATCAGTGGTGTTGGTTGTTGGGCTGCCTTCTAAGGCTTCCTGACAGGCTGGCATTGCTGTTTACCCACTGCTCCGCAAACTGCTTTTTTAAAAGCAATCCAATCTCACTTATCCTCTAGTCACTTAGGTCACAGCTGTGCCATCGAGCTTGTCACATAGCGCTCAGATATTCATTGGGCCTCACACAATCCAAAAGTGTCCAGTGTCCAAAAGTGTGTGCAGAGATTCAAACTCTCACTTATCCTCTAGTCACTTAGGTCACAGCTGTGCCATCGAGCTTGTCACATAGCGCTCAGATATTCATTGGGCCTCACACAATCCAAAAGTGTCCAGTGTCCAAAAGTGTGTGCAGAGATTCAAACTCTCACTTATCCTCTAGTCACTTAGGTCACAGCTGTGCCATCGAGCCTGTCACATAGCGCTCAGATATTCATTGGGCCTCACACAATCCAAAAGTGTCCAGTATCCAAAAGTGTCCAGTGTCCAGGTGTGCAGTGGTCGAAGCTGAAAGACCTCTGTAAAGTCCTTCAGTGTTTTGAGGAATGCACACGGCTGGTAAGCGCAGACGACGCCATCCTAAGCATGAGCATCCCACTTATGCGTCTGCTCATGCAAACTTTGATGCACCTTAAGGAGCAGGCGTCTGCAGCCAATGTTGATGAGGTGGAAGAGGAGGAGGGAATCCTTGATGACATTCAGCCATTGTCTGCTCAGGGACCTCTCCTGGACGAGGTGGAGGAAGAAGAGGAGGAGGAGGATGATGATGGGGATGATTACTTAGGGGAGGAGGATGCATCTCGTGGGGCAAGTGAAAATGTTGGCGTGGCAAGGTCTGGTACAGGGTTTGTGCGTGACTGGAGGGATGTGGATTTGCCAGAAAGTGCTCCTCCAACCAGCACTCGCAGTGCATCATTGACACCGGGAACATTGGCCCACATGTCAGATTATGCCTTGCGGATCCTAAAAAGGGACCCCCGCATTGCCAAAATGATGAACGATGACGACTACTGGTTGGCCAGCATCCTGGATCCACGCTATAAAGGCAATTTACAAAACATCATGCCACAGGAGAACCTTGACCTAATATTGGCTAATAAACAAGCAACTCTGGTAAATCGGTTGCTTGAGGCATTCCCAGCACACAGCAGCGGTGATGGTTCTCACACGAGCCGTACGGGCCGGGGGCAGCTTGGCAGAGGTGTTCGTGGTACACACAGCAGAAGTGGCGTTGGAGACAGGGGTTTCATGACAATGTTGTGGACTGATTTTTCAAATACCGCTCACACAACTGGTAATACTGCATCGATGGAAAGTGACAGGAGACAGCAGTTGTCAACCATGGTTACAAACTACTTTTCCTCCCATATCGATGTTCTCCCACACAGGTCATTCCCCTTTGACTATTGGGCCGCTAAACTGGACACCTGGCCTGAATTGGCACAATATGCCTTACAGGAGCTCGCTTGCCCAGCTGCAAGTGTGCTATCGGAAAGAGTCTTCAGTGCAGCTGGATCAATCCTGACAGAAAAAAGGACCCGTCTGTCAACCCAAAATGTGGATGATCTAACCTTCATTAAAATGAACCATGCATGAGTTTCCAAGGATTTTGTCCCACCTTCCCCTGATGACACATAGGGTGACAGAAAAATGGCTTGCTTTGGTCCACCTCTTCCTGGGACTTCACCTATTTCGCCTTTTGCATCAGCTGAATGTCCAACATCAACATATGCCACTTTCTAAAACTCCCTAACTGTGCTGCCTCCCCCCCCATGGCCGGGGTCACCACCTAGCGCACGACACCGTGCGAGTGCCGTTGCCCTGGACAGGTGGGTAGGCCGACTCTTGGGCGTGGGCACTGGCACAGGGTCCCTCATAGTGCAATCAAGTGTCTCTGACGGTGGTGGTGCACACCCGCCGTCAGACACACCGCTGTACTATGAGGGGCACAGTGCCAGTACCGACGCCCACGAGTGGGCCCCCCTTGCTTGGGCAGGGCCCCAGCATTTGCAATCTTTACTTCTCCCTGCTCCTCCGCTGTGTAATCTGGGCCGTCAAATCCATACTGTGCCTGACACCGTCTGAGCCTGCCTCCTGAGACATATATTTTGAATGTGTACGCTATCCATACATGTTATCCGGGGATACGGTACCCTTTCTAACCTTTGTGCAATCACGTGCAATCCATACTGTGCCTGACACCATCTGAGCCTGCCTCCTGAGACATATATTTTGAATGTGTACGCTATCCATACATGTTATCCGGGGATACGGTACCCTTTCTAACCTTTGTGCAATCACGTGCAATCCATACTGGGCCTGACACCGTCTGAGCCTGCCTCCTGAGACATATATTTTGAATGTGTACGCTATCCATACATGTTATCCGGGGATACGGTACCCTTTCTAACCTTTGTGCAATCACGTGCAATCCATACTGGGCCTGACACCGTCTGAGCCTGCCTCCTGAGACATATATTTTGAATGTGTACGCTATCCATACATGTTATCCGGGGATACGGTACCCTTTCTAACCTTTGTGCAATCCATACTGGGCCTGACACCGTCTGAGCCTGCCTCCTGAGACATATATTTTGAATGTGTACGCTATCCATACATGTTATCCGGGGATACGGTACCCTTTCTAACCTTTGTGCAATCACGTGCAATCCATACTGGGCCTGACACCGTCTGAGCCTGCCTCCTGAGACATATATTTTGAATGTGTACGCTATCCATACATGTTATTCGGGGATACGGTACCCTTTCTAACCTTTGTGCAATCACGTGCAATCCATACTGGGCCTGACACCGTCTGAGCCTGCCTCCTGAGACATATATTTTGAATATGTACGCTATCCATACATGTTATCCGGGGATACGGTACCCTTTCTAACCTTTGTGCAATCACGTGCAATCCATACTGGGCCTAACACCGTCTGAGCATGCCTCCTGAGACATATATTTTGAATGTGTACGCTATCCATACATGTTATCTGGGGATACGGTACCCTTTCTAACCTTTGTGCAATCACGTGTAATCCATACTGGGCGTGAGAACGGCTGGCAAGCTACAGCACCAGTGGTTTGCACACGTAAGTTTTTCATTTTTTCAGGAATGACGGTTAGGCCTAATTCCGGAACTGCAGTTGACCTGCACTTACTGGGAAATCATTGTTCGCGGGTAATAATTGTAATCACTCAGTGATCCCCATCACTAATGTTGTTCAGCGGGTTATCTGCACCTGTAAGCGACAAACGCTGGCCTTTTCAGTGTAGCGCACATGCAGCCACGGACATGTAAGGGCATGACACACCAGTTATTGGCCAATCTCATGTTCCAGAGCCTCACGTGTCCCTCTAGTAAGCCGGACTCGGACCGCGGGGCATGACGGAGTCTCGTTCGTTAACGGAATTAAGCTTGCAATGTGTGCATCTGTTCTGTAGCTGGCATGGTTGAGGTTTCCCAGGTGGAGTCGAATTTAACCGTAGGCTCCACTCCTGGTGGTGCCCTTCTGGACATTCCTTTAAGGTTCAGCTTTGCAACCATACTGCCCACGTAAAACAAACACTTTGCCTTCATGAACGCTGTTTGGAGGGTCATGACTCGTGGGAATAACGCCGCCCAATCAGTTAACCTGCTAGAGAGATCCTTCGTTGCTCCCAAGCGTGACATCACACTCCCTAGGAGGAAGGTAATGCCACTGTGGCGACCGTACTCCTTGGGGCGACACAAGTGCACTGATGCCCAGCGACTGCTCGATGAATCTGCTGGTACATTGACCCAGACCACTACATTCCCCTCTCACGCTACACGGCCTGAATCTGACCCTGATGAAACTCAGGTTACCCTTCCCATATACAGTTCCATCTTACACGGTGACAAAGAGGAAGCTGCAGATGAAAGTGCAGGTTCGGCCCACCCGCCATCAGACACACCACCGTACTATCAGGGGCCCTGTGCCAGTGCCGTCGCCAACGAGTGGACCCCCCCTGCTTGCTCAGGATCACAGCACTTGCAAGGTTGAAATACTGTCCAGACTAGTCCAGGGATTCCCTAGCGAGGAGACTTATTTGATTGTTTTCAATGTTGGGACAGCAATTTTTGGGGAGCACTATACTCTGGAGAATGATAGATGGGGCCCACCATACACTGGAACATTCCAAAGGTGGACATCAGACACTGGAGCAGCATTTACAGGGCCCATTATACACTAGAGCATTAGAAATGGGGCCCATTATGTTTGGAGCATTATTTGGGCCCATAAGACAGTGGAGCTTCATCCATGGGGACCAACATATACTGTAGCATTATGTGGAGCTCATCATATACTGTTTCAAACATTATATGGGACCAATGATTCTGTATGGAGAAATAGATGGGCCTCGTCATGAGATGTAAAAAGTGAGGTATTTTTCATTGTACTATACCGCTATTTCTCTGCCGTATCGGAGCATGATGAGTTGTGGTATGTGTTAAAGGTAGTGTTGAGCATTCCGATACCGCAAGTATCGGGTATCAGCCGATACTTGCTGTATCGGAATTCCGATACCGACTTCCGATATTTTTTCAATATCGGAAGTCGGCATCGGAATCGGAAGTTCAAAGTTGATTGACAGCCTGACGTCATCATGATGCGCGGTGTGTGCGCATCATGATGCGCCGTCATTTCGGGCCTTCCGGGGGTCTCTGCCGGCCTGCCGGGGGGCTGTGCCGGCCTGCCGGGGGGCTGTGTGGACTGCCCGGGGTCTGTACCGGCCTGCCGGGGGGCTGTGCCGGCCTGCCGGTGGTCTGTGCACCCTGTGGGGGTCTGTACCGGCCTGCCGGGGGGCTGTGCCGGCCTGCCGGTGGTCTGTGCACCCTGTGGGGGTCTGTACCGGCCTGCCGGGGGGCTGTGCCGGCCTTCCCACACAGCAATGGCATAAAGTGAGACTAGGGACTTTTTTTTTTTTAAGTGGCGGAGGAATACAGTGCGGAAGGATACCTACCTTCCGTCATTGGATTCCTGCAGCCCGTAGAGAACGGCAGCAACAGCTGATGCTGCAGTTCTCTACCCAAGATCGTCGTGGGACACACTCGTGGACTGCTTCGGATCGTGGGTGAGTATTTTTGTGGTTTGTTATGTTAATATTTATTCCGTAAAAGACAATGGCTTCGGGGAACAATGTGACAAGTATTGGTAAGTATGTTACTCTATGTTATATGTACTGTATGTCTATGTATGTATTGTATGAATGTATTGTATGTAGTATGTATGTAGTATATATGTGGTATGTATGTAGCATGTAGTATGTATGTAGTATGTATGTAGCATGCATGTAGCATGCAGTATGTATGTAGCATGCATGTAGTATATATGTAGTATGTATGTAGCATGTAGTATGTATGTAGTATATATGTGGTATGTATGTAGCATGTAGTATGTATGTAGCATGCATGTAGTATATATGTAGTATGTATGTAGCATGCATGTAGTATATATGTGTTATGTATGTAGCATGCATGTAGTATGTATGTAGCATGCAGTATGTATATATGTAGCATGCATGTAGTATGTATGTAGTATGTATGTAGTATGTATGTAGTATGTATGTAGCATGCAGTATGTATGTAGTATGAATGTAGTATATATGTAGTATGTATGTAGCATGCATGTAGCATGTATGTGGTATGTATGTAGCATGTAGTATGTATGTAGCATGTAGTATGTATGTAGCATGCATGTAGTATATATGTAGTATGTATGTAGCATGTAGCATGTATGTAGCATGTATGTATGTAGTATGTATGTAGTATGTATGTAGTATGTATGTAGCATATATGTAGTATATATGTAGTATGTATGTAGCATGTAGTATGTATGTAGCATGCATGTATCATGCATGTAGTATGTATGTAGCATGTAGTATGTATGTAGCATGCATGTAGTATGTATGTAGTATGTATGTAGTATATATGTGTTATGTAGTATGTATGTAGCATGTAGTATGTATGTAGCATGCATGTAGTATGTATGTAGTATGTATGTAGTATTTTTTTTTTTTTTTTTTTAACATTTAACACATTAGCCGGATGATGGGACTACTACTGTCCCATCATTGGCTAATGTGTCAATCACTGTCATGGTAGCAGGCATCGCCAGATGGGACTTGTAGTCCCATCGGACGATGCTTGCACAGACCCCCGGACATCAGCACAGCCCCCCGGCAGGCCGGCACAGCCCCCCGGCAGGCCGGCACAGACCACCGGAGCCTGCACAGCCCCCCGGCAGGCCGGCACAGCCCCCCGGCAGGCCGGCACAGCCCACCGGAGCCTGCACAGCCCCCCGGCAGGCCTGCACAGACCACCGGAGCCTGCACAGCCCCCCGGCAGGCCGGCACAGCCCCCCGGCAGGCCGGCACAGCCCACCGGAGCCTGCACAGCCCCCCGGCAGGCCTGCACAGACCACCGGAGCCTGCACAGACCCCCTGGCAGGCCGGCACAGCCCCCCGAAAGGCCCGTACAGACCCCAGAGAGGCTGTACAAGGGAAAAACAGGATTTTTCTTATTCCGATACCGGAAGTCCCATAGACTTGAATGGGACTTCCGGTATCGGAATCGGCGATACCGATACTTTTTTTTAAGATCGGCCGATCCATTCCGATCCGATACTTTGAAGTATCGGACGGTATCGCTCAACTCTAGTTAAAGGGGCGCTCTTTCGCCCAGGGCACATGAAAACCTGCAGCCAGCCCTCCCCCCCCACAACTTTAGCCAAATAACCCCCATTTTTCAGTGCGTAACTTGTATTATGAAGTTAATTAAGGTTGACAAGCTTAAGTAAGAAGAATTGATGCTTTTGGCATTCAAATGGGCACTGTAGGTGTGTTTCCTGTCCTCCTCTCACTGCCGACTTTTATTCCCCATTGACTTACATTGGGTTTCGTGTTTCAGGATGACCCCGACTTTTCCCTATAATCGGACGATCTTGCTCCACCCGACTTTTGGAAAAGTCGGGTTTCACAAAACGAAACGCGACCCTAAAAAAACAAAAGTCGCTCAACTCTAAACCTAGCATTTTAGGTTTCATTCATTTACTTTTCATTTTTGTTTAATGGCATTATAATAATAATTTTAATTTCTATAGCATCCACATATTCTGCAGCACTTTACATTTTAGAGGGCATTTCTAGATCTGATTATCGCCTGTGTGTAGCAGTGGAGATCAAAGTACTGCAACTTCTAGTCTCCCATGGAAACTATTGAAGCATGCAAAAAGGAAAAAAATACATACAGAATCGCCTGATTTATCAATGTAAAAAAGAATTAACCAGATCGCTAAACAGTGTAATGAGAAAAAAATTAAAAACATCAGAATTATGTTTTTTATATTTATGTTTTTATGTTTTTTATGTTTTTTTTTCTCTTGACTTTGTTAACGGACCTTTCAACGTAAAAGAAGTGATTGATACCGTAAATAAACTCAAAACTCAGAAAGCTCCAGGACCAGATGGTTTTTCTAACGAATATTTTAGGTCATTTTCAGGTCTTCTTGCTCCCCATCTGGTGTCGGTCTTTGAAGCTGCATCCTCTCGGGGCTCCTTTCCAAAAGAAATGTTGGAAGCAACAATTATCATGATTCCTAAAGGGGAGGGAGACCCTGAGAGGATTCGGGATTAAAGGCCAATATCATTGATCAATAGCGACGCCAAAATATACTCCAAATTGAGTCATCTGGCTGTCAAGCGGTCTTTTTGACATTGTACGCCGAAAAAGCTTTTGACAGACTGAACTGGTCATACCTCAAAGCCACCCTTGAAAATTTTGGTTTTGACCAGAGATTTCTGTCTTCGATCTTCGCACTTTACTTGGTGGCCAGTGGAAGAATATACGCCAATAATTTTTTGTCTGAAAAATTTGTTATTTCCAATGGCACGAGGTAGGGTTGCCAGTTGTCACCTCTATTGTTTGTCCTTGCCATTGAACCCCTTGCTGAAAGAATTAGATCCAATACTGATATCCAAGGTTTTAAAACCTGTCAACATGAGTATAAAATTGGTCTGTTTGCGGACAACTTGTTTTTGACTCTACTTGACCCTAGAAAATCCATTGCCGCATTGAATCCAGATTCAGCTGGTGAGTCGCTACATGATCGCTGGTGAGCTGTGAAACAGACAGCTTCACCAGCGATCAACACAGCAACGCCGAGCGCACGGCGTCGCTGTGTACTTTAGCTACCAGCGCGCTGATGCAGTGAGCTGGTAACTAAGGTACACATTGGGTTTCTAAGGGGCGTGCGTCACTAAGTTACACATCGGGTTTCTAGGCACAGCGCACCCTCTTAGAAACCCGATGTGTACCTTAGTTACCAGCTCCTGCTCGCTGGTCTCCCGCCTGTCACACGCAGCGATGTGTGCTGACCAGTGGGAGACCAGCGACCCCAAAAATGTCCAGGGCTTTCCATCAACGATCAGCGATACCGGCAGGGGGGCCGGTCACTGATCGCTGTCGCACACAGCGATCTCGCTGGTGAGATTGCTGTTGCGTCACAAAACTAGTGACTCAGCAGCGATCTCGCTAACGAGATCGCTATGTGTGATGGGGCCCTAAGGCCTCCTTTTTTAAGATCAACAAGAATAAATCTAACTATTTGACCTTTAATATGGATAATCGGGAGATTGAAGAGCTTGGCAAGGAGAATGAGTTCACATGGGAGGAAAGAGGGATAAAATACTAGGGGATAATTATAACTAATAATTTGCTAAATATTATTAAAACAAACTTGAATGAGATCCTCAGGACTATTTCTCTTGATACATCTTTTCATTCAGGTCTAGATCTCTCTTTATTTGGGAAAATACTGACTGCTAAAACTATTATTCTGCTGAAAATTCTCTACCTCTTTAGGGCTTTGCTTTTGACCATCCCTCATAATTTTATTAACAAGATTCAAAATTTGATTAATTTTTTTATTTGGGGAGGGAAAAAGGCCAGAATCTCGTGAGATCTACTGTACAAAAGCAAACGTAATGGATGTTCAGGCTTGCCAAACATATATGAATACTATCAGGCGCTGTTGATTAAACAAAGTTGGTATTGGTTTTGTGACAAGCCTTGTCCTGCTTGGATTAATTTGGAAAATGATTTGGGTAGTCATGTTTTAGCCAAAGAACATTTCTTCAACTTTATATTTCACCATCCGAGGTTGATTTCATTTCATCCAATTTTTAAGCCCATCATACTGGCCTGGAGATCACTTTTAAAGCTTCCAAAATCACACTTCAATCGGGCTCAGTTTGAGAGATTCCCTATACAATTAATAGCCTCTGTTTATAACATCCCTCTGTCGGAAATTTGGCTCAACTCGGACATTAAAACAGTTGGAAGCCTCCTCAAGGAAGACTAATTTTTCACCTTTAGCGACGTTAAGTCTAAATATAATATGCCGTCATCCGAGTTGGTGCACTTCTTGATTTTAAAGTAACATATTCAGAAACTTAAACAAATCAAAAATATGAATTTGGTGATATTTGTATCACTGCTGTGCAATACTAACAACACAAACACCTGTAGTTTAAAAAACTTATATAATCATTTCAATTGTGATCTGGCTAGCTCAAGTAATGCATACATAAGAAGGTGGGAGTCTGATTTAAATTTGGCAATTGGGTTTGAACATTGGGACAGCACCATTAGATCCACCTACCAGTCTACTATTTCAATGACTCTTCATGAATCGTTTTTCAAGATTCTGCCTAGGTGTTATTTGATCCCTATTAGACTATCGCACATAAATCAAGAACATTCTCCTCTTTGTTAGAGGAATTGTGGCCAACAAGGAAATCTCTTTCATCTGTTTTGGGGTTGCCCAAAGATTAAAGATCTTTGGAACAGTGTGTCGCTGCATATTACTTCCTTTTACCAAAATTTCAAAATTACACCTCAAAGAGCTCTTTTATTATCACGCTTACCCATATCTGCAGGAGGGTAGCGTGACCGGCCAGCGGTCCCGGCGTCAGCGTAGCAACTCAGACCGTGGGGCTGTCAGAGGGGCCTGTGTAGGAACACAGTTTGGGAGGTCGCAGGACCTGTGGAAGGGGCGAAGCGCTGGTAGAAGCGCTCGGAGGCTGCAGGACCTAGCACCACGTGACCTGTGACGTCAGAGGGGCGGAGCTTATCGCAGGGATGCTGAGGTGACAGGCAGGGGGCTCAGAGAGCCAGGGGTTTATACAGTAGTGATGGTCAGACAGTCCAGAAGTCACACACAGGAGGAGCAATGCAGTACAGAATCAGGCAGAGCAAGAATGGTCAGGCAAGCAGGAGGTCAGGCATGGGTCGGGCTGCACGGTACAAAATCAAAAAAGCGAGAGGGTAGTCGAGGTTAGCCAAAGGTCAGAACACGGGTCGAACAGGACAGTACCAAATCAGAAAGCCAAGAGAAAAAAACAGAAACCAGACCAGATCATACACACCATAGACACGGGAACAGGTGAGAGGCACTTAGCAAAGACAGGGTCGGACACACTCAAGTATGAAGTATAAACGACAGGGAAGTTGCTCGCCTGTGGCCATAAATACCCTCCCTGAGGTCAAAGAGAGTCTCTAACCATTAACCCTTCGCTTGTCAGACCAAAATTCCAGATACCATGACAGTACCCCTCCCTCAACGGGGGGCCTCCGGACCCCCAGGTCTTCCTGGGTATCGAGCATGATATGCCCTGACCAGGCGATCTGCGTGTACTGACCTGGCCGGCACCCAGGATCGATCCTCCAAGCCATACCCTTTCCAATGGACGAGGTACAGCAAAGAACCATGAAACCATCGAGATTGCACAATTTTTTGCACCTCGAACTCCATGTGACCGTCCACTGATATAGGCGGTGGTAGAGGAGTACGTTCCTCTCCTACAGAACCTACCGGCTTAAGCAAGGATCTATGAAAAACATTGTGCACCTTCAAGGAGGATGGGAGACGTAGCTGATAAGCCACCGGATTAATCACCTCCGTTATTACATAGGGACCAATAAATTTGGGACCCAACTTTGCTGATGGCAGTTTTAACGTTATATTCCGTGTTGAGAGCCAAACCTTGTCCCCACAATGCAAGTCCTGACCTGGACCCCTCTTCCTATCAGCAAAACGTTTGTACCTTCCCTGAGCCTTTTCAATACTTGCGCGAACCCTTGACCATAAACCACTGATCTGCCTAACCGAATCTTCTACCTCTGGACAATTTGAATCCAACCGCGAAAACTCACCAAAATGAGGATTTAATCCAAGGTTAATAAAAAAAGGTGACCTACCGGTGGACTGGTTAATTCGGTTATTAAAGGCGAACTCTGCCAGTGGTAATGCATCACACCAGTCGTCTTGCAGTGTAGCAGTCAAGCATCGAAGGATTTGTTCCAAAGACTGGTTGGTGCGCTTCGTTTGCCCATTACTCTCCGGGTGATAGGCTGAGGAAAAAGACAAATATATCCCCAACTTCCTACAAAAAGCCTGCCAAAACTTTGCAATAAATTGTGTCCCCCTATCAGAAACGATATTGGTCGGTACCCCATGGAGACGAATGATTTGTGAAAGGAAGTGTTTAGAAAGGACCTCGGCAGACGGTAGTTTAGACATGGGTACAAAATGTGCCCTTTTCGAAAACCTATCCACCACTACCCAAATGACGGTATTACCCTTGGAGGGGGGGAGGTTGGTAATGAAATCCATGTACAAATGAGTCCATGGTCTTTCTGGAATTGGCAGTGGTACCAATTCCCCGGCCGGCAATGAGAGCTCTTAGAACGGGCGCACACCCCACAGGCCATGACATACCCCTTAATTTCTGTACACATTGATGGCCACCAAAACATTCTCTTTACCGCCTCATAAGTGGCCGCAATACCTGGGTGGGCCCCCAACTTAGAATCGTGAAACTCCCGTAAGAGCTTGGACCGTAAGACCTGTGGTACAAACAATTTATTAGGCGGTTTGGCCCTTGGAGCTAAAGATTGAGCCCCCACAATCTCTCGCTCCAACTTTGACGAAAGCTCGGCTATCACCACCCCGGGTTGAAGAAAAGCTGCGTGGGAACTTTCTCACACAGCAATGCCAAAATTGAGACTAGGGACTATTTTTTTTACAGTGGAGGAGGAATACAGTGCGGAAGGATACCTACCTCCCGTCATTGGATTCCTGCAGCCCCTAGAGAACGGTCGCATCAGCTGATGCTGCTGTTCTCCACGGGAGATCATCGTGGGACACTCACTCGTGGATTTCTGCGGATCAGGGAGTATATTGCTTGTTTGTTTTTTTCATATTTTTCATACAAGACACTGGCTTCGGGGAACAATGTGACAAGTAATGGTGAGTATGTACTCTATGTTATATGTACTGTATGTCTATATGTATGTATTGTATGAATGTATGAATGTATTGTATGTAGTATGTAGTATGTATGTAGTATATCTGTAGCATGCTTTATGTATGTTGTATGTATGTATGTAGTATGTATGCATGTTGTATGAATGTAGTATATATGTAGTATGTATATATTAAGTATGTATGTAGTATGTATGTTGTATGAATGTTGTATATATGTAGTATGTATGTAGTATGTATGTATGTTGTGTGAATGTAGTATATATGTAGTATGAATGTAGTATATATGTAGTATGTATGTATGTTGTATGAATGTTGTATGTATGTAGTATGTATGTATGCTGTATAAATGTAGTATATATGTAGTATGTATGTTGTATGAATGTTGTATATATGCAGTATGTATGTAGTATGTATGTATGTAGTATGTATGTAGTATGAATGTAGTATATATGTAGTATGTATGTAGTATGTATGAATGTTGTATGTATGCAGCGGCGGACTGGAACACCTTGGGCCCACCAGAGAAAATCATTCTTGGGGCCCGCTATGTAGCTGCATAGAAAGAAATACAAGACCACCTATTATGCTGTAAAACACGCTAATATTCGGGTATAATATAAGGTAGAACATATCTTAATTATGTAGCAGGAGTTGGGGTAGCCTCCCTAATAGAATATAAATATAAAGCAGCTCCCTCAAATAGTATAATGCAGCCTCCTCATAGAATATAATGCAGCCATCTCATAGAATATAATGCTGCCCCCCTCATAGAATATAATGCTGCCCCCCTCATAGGGTATAATGCTTCCCCCCCTCATAGGGTATAATGCTGCCCCCCCCATAGAATATAATGCTGCCCCCCTCATAGGGTATAATGCTGCCCCCCTCATAGGGTATAATGCTGCCCCCCTCATAGGGTATAATGCTGCCCCCCTCATAGGGTATAATGCTGCTCCCTCATAGGGTATAATGCTGCCCCCCTCATATAATATAATGCTGCCCCCCATAGGGGTATAATGCACTCCCTCATAGGGTATAATGCACCTCCTCATAGAATATAATGCTGCCCCCCTCGCGGGGTATAATACACCCCCTCATAGGGTATAATGCTGCCCCCCCCTCATAGGGTATAATGCTGCCCCCCTCTTAGCGTATAATGCACCCCCTCATAGAATATAATGCTGCCCTCCTCACAGGGTATAATGCACCCCCTCATAGGATATAATGCTTCCCCCACTCATAGGATATAGTGCACCCCCTCATAGGGTATAATACACCCCCTCATAGGGTATAATGCTGCCCCCCCTCATAGGGTATAATGCTTTTATATAGATAAGTAGATATAGATAGACATAGATAGATAGATAGATAGATAGATAGATAGATAATGGATAAATACATAGATATAGAGAGAGGTAGCTATAGATAGAAAGATAGATATAGAGATATATAGATAGATACTGTAGATACAGATATATATAGATAACAGATATAGAGATAGATAGATATAGAGATAGACAGATATGGGATAAATAGATAGATCTATGGATAGATGGATAGATAGATATATCGATAATAGATATAGATAGATATAGATAGCTACAGATAGATAGAGATAGATAGAAATAGTCTATCTATATCTCTCTAGATCTGTCTATCTCTATATCTATTTATCTCTATATCTATCTCTCTCTCTATATATATCTAAAATAGAGATAGATAATATAGAGATAGATAGATATAGAGATAGATATGGAGATAGGATAGATAGAGATATAGGGATAGATAGATAGATAGATATAGAGATAGATAGAGATATAGATAGATAGATAGATAGATAGAGATAGATATATAGAGATAGATAGATAGAATAGATAGATAGATAGATAGATATAGAGATAGAGATAGATAGATATAGAGATAGATAGATAGATAGATAGATAGATACATAGATAGATAGATAGATAGATAGATATAGAAAGAAATATAGAGAGATAGATAGAGAGATAGATATAGAAATAGATAGATAGATAGATAGATAGATATAGAGATATAGATAGATAGATAGATTGATAGAGATAGATATATAGAGATAGAATAGATAGATATAGATAGATAGGATAGAGAGATAGATAGATAGACAGAGAGATATAGAGATAGACAGATAGATTATAGATATAGAGATAGATATAGAGATTGATAGATAGATAGATAGATAGATAGATAGAGATAGATAGATATATAGATAGATAGATATAGAGAGAAATATAGAGAGATAGATAGAGGGATAGATATAGAGATAGATAGATAGATAGATAGATAGATACAGTAGATATAGAGATAGATAGATAGATAGATAGATAGATATAGAGATAGATAGATAGATATAGAAAGAATAGATATAGATAGATAGATAGATAGATAGATAGATAGATAGATAGATATAGAGACAGATAGATAGAGATAGAGATAGAGAGACAGATAGATAGATATAGAGATAGATAGATACAGAGATAGATAGATATAGACATATATAAAAAAACAAAACATAATACTCACCTCTCCTCCTCGGTCCCACACTGATCCCGGCTTCAGTGTCAGGAGCTGCCCCGTCTGCCAGACACACAGCGGGTGCGCGATGTAGTGACGTCATCGCGCACCGGCTGTGAGTCAGCAGAGGGGACTGATGGGAGAGAGAACGTCAGATGACGCTCTCTCCCATTACAATTGAGGGTGGTGCCAGCCCTCACTGCCGCATAGCGGCTTACTTTGCTGTGGGGCGGGGCCCCTGGGGGAGTGGAGATGATGAAATGATATTCACTGCTTTCCACGCCCATGTGGGCGTGGGAAGCAGTGAATATTCATTTCTCTTTAGCAGCGGGGACAGGGGCTCCTGGCTGCTGCTCTGCTGGCACAGGGCCCCTAGCAGCTGCGTGGTGTGCCGCTATTAGCAACACACCACTGGCTGGGGGCCCCTGGAGCAGCGGGGGCCCTAGGCAACTGCAGGCCCTGTATGCCAGCAGGTGCCAGGGCCCACCGGAGAATCCTCTGATTCTCCGGTGGGCCGGTCCGACGCTGTATGTATGTAGTATGTATGTAGTATGTATGTTGTATGAATGTTGTATGTATGTAGTATGTATGTAGTATGCAGTATGTATGCTGTATGAATGTAGTATATCTGTAGTATGTACAGTTGTGGCCAAAAGTATTGACACCCCTGCAATTCTGTCAGATAAGGCCGGTTTCACATTAGCGCTTTTTAAGCGCACGCACGGCCGGGGGTAGCTCCGCCCCCGAGCCGGCTCTCTGCCCGGCGTGCCCGCCCCTTGCTTATAGCGCCGCCTCCTAGCGGACAGCGGCGCCTGCGATCGGCGCACCCTATCTTTAGCGAACTTTTCGGATTTTGGCGCGCACGGCGCACCGTCAGAAGTGCGCAGCGCAGGTCAAAGCGCAACTAGCGCACGGCCTGCGCACGATCTGCACACCCTATGCTAAAGATAGGGTGCGCCGATCGCAGGCGCCGCTGTCCGCTAGGAGGCGGCGCTATAAGCAAGGGGCGGGCACGCCGGGCAGAGAGCCGGCTCGGGGGCGGAGCTACCCCCGGCCGTGCGTGCGCTTAAAAAGCGCTAATGTGAAACCGGCCTAATACTCAGTTTCTTCCTGAAAATCATTGCAAACACAAATTCTTTGGTATTATTATCTTCGTTTAATTTATCTTAAATGAAAAAACACAAAAAGAATTGTCCTAAAGCCAAATTGGATATAATTCCACACCAAACATAAAAAAGAGGGTGGACAAAAGTATTGGCACTGTTCGAAAAATCATGTGATGCTTCTCTAATTTTTGTAATTAACAGCACCTGTAACTTACTTGTGGCACCTAACAGGTGTTGGCAATAACTAAATCACACTTGCAGCCAGTTGACATGGATTAAAGTTGACTCAACCTCTGTCCTGTGTCCTTGTGTGTACCACATTGAGCATGGAGAAAAGAAAGAAGACCAAAGAACTGTCTGAGGACTTGAGAAACCAAATTGTGAGGAAGCATGAGCAATCTCAAGGCTACAAGTCCATCTCCAAAGACCTGAATGTTCCTGTGTCTACCGTGCGCAGTGTCATCAAGAAGTTTAAAGCTAATCTCCCTAGATGTGGACGGAAAAGAAAAATTGACAAGAGATTTCAACGCAAGATTGTGCGGATGTTGGATAAAGAACCTCGACTAACATCCAAACAAGTTCAAGCTGCCCTGCAGTCCGAGGGTACAACAGTGTCAACCCCTACTATCCGTCGGCGTCTGAATGAAAAGGGACCGTATGGTAGGAGACCCAGGAAGACCCCACTTCTTACCTCGAGACATTAAAAAAGCCAGGCTGGAGTTTGCCAAAACTTACCTGAAAAAGCCTAAAACGTTTTGGAAGAATGTTCTCTGGTCAGATGAGACAAAAGTAGAGCTTTTTGGGCAAAGGCATAAACATAGAGTTTACAGGTGAAAAAAAGAGGCATTCAAAGAAAAGAACACGGTCCCTACAGTCAAGCATGGCGGAGGTTCCCTGATATTTTGGGGTTGCTTTGCTGCCTCTGGCACTGGACTGCTTGACCGTGTGCATGGCATTATGAAGTCTGAAGACTACCAACAAATTTTGCAGCATAATGTAGGGCCCAGTGTGAGAAAGCTGGGTCTCCCTCAGAGGTCATGGCATGGGTCTTCCAGCAGGACAATGGCCCAAAACACACACTTCAAAAAGCACTAGAAAATGGTTTGAGAGAAAGCACTGGAGACTTCTAAGATGGCCAGCAATGAGTCCAGACCTGAATCCCATAGAACACCTGTGGAGAGATCTAAAAATGGCAGTTTGGAGAAGGCACCCTTCAAATATTAGGGACCTGGAGCAGTTTGCCAAAGAAGAATGGTCTAAAATTCCAGCAGAGCATTGTAAGAAACTTATTGATGGTTACCGGAAGCGGTTGGTCGCAGTTATTTTGGCTAAAGGTCGTGCAACCAAGTATTAGGCTGAGGGTGCCAATACTTTTGTCTGGCCCATTTTTGGAGTTTTGTGTGAAATGATCAATGTTTTGCTTTTTGCTTCATTCTCTTTCGTGTTTTTTCATTTAAGACAAATTAAATGAAGATAATAATACCAAAGAATTTGTGTTTGCAATCATTTTCAGGAAGAAACTGAGTATTACCTGACAGAATTGCAGGGGTGTCAATACTTTTGGCCACAACTGTATGTAGTATGTATGTATGTTATATGAATGTAGTATATATGAAGTATGTATGTAGTATGTATGTTGTATGAATGTTGTGCGTATGTAGTATGTATGTTTTTTTTTTTTTTTTTTACATTCAACACATTAGCCGGATGATAGGACTACTACTGTCCCATCATTGGCTCATGTGTCAATCACTGTCATTGTAGCAGGCATCGTTCGATGGGACTTGTAGTCCCATCGGACGATGCCTGCACACATACATAGACCCCCCGGCAGCCGACACAGACCCCCAGCAGGCCCATACAGACTGCCGGCAGCCGGCACAGACCCCCCCGGCAGCCGGCACAGACCCCCCCGGCAGCCGGCACAGACCCCCGGCAGGCCCGTACAGACCGCCGGCAGCCGGCACAGACCCCCCAGCAGCTGACACAGACCCCCGGCAGGCCCATACAGACCCCCGGCAGGCCCATACAGACCGCCGGCAGCTGGTACAGACCCTCGGCAGGCCCGTACAGACCTCCGGCAGCCGGCACAGACCCCCGGCAGGCCCGTACAGACCGCCAGCAGCCGGCACAGACCCCCGTTAGGCCCGTACAGACCCCCGAGAGGCCCGCACAGAGCCCGCCCGCTCACACAGACACGCACAGTGTCCGCCCACGCACCGCCCACACTCTTCCCCCCTCCCGAACTGGATGTACAAGGAAAGAAAGAGTTTTTTTTAAATCCGATATTTCTGTCCCATTGACTTGAATGGGACCTCCGGTATCAGAATCGGCGATACCCGATACTTTTTGTGTATCGGGCCGATCCAATCCCATCCGATATTTCTGGATATCAGATGGTATCGCTCAACACTAGTTAAAAACAAAAAAAAACTTTGTTGTGTATAGTCCAGTCGTCAATAAAATAAATACAGTATTCACATAATGCCTCCTGAACCGCTCACCAGCTAGTATGTGTACAAGTAAAGACACAGAGGGCTACTAAGTGCAAGGAGGGTGTGTGAACAGATGCTACGAAGGTCCTGATTTTGAAGAACATTTTGTATGGTCAAAATGGGGATATTTAGATAAGTGAGGTTTGGTGATTGGCCAGTCTAAAGAAATATCTTTTTAGGCCACAATTAAAACTGTGGATATTCAAATTGTCCTGGATAGTGCATTCCATTATTGAATAATGTACCAAAAGGCAGAGGATGCAACCACTATTGGGGCCATGCCAACACCGACGCCTAATTCAGCTGTATTTGTGTAAGGGGTTGAAGGTTTTATCCCTTTAAGCTCCCTTTGCTACTATGTATATATAATGCGTGTATATATATATGTATATATCGTTGCTATGAAATTTCATTATTATGCTGTGTCTAGTATGTGTATACCAAGTTATTTGATGTAATATTGTTAATGGGCCACTAGATGGGGCACTGAGGTGTCTATAGGACAATAGAGGGTATAGTGAGAATGTAGATAGTTAATATAGTAGAGGTCACTTAGTTTAAGGGAAGGGAGCTTCCTGGCTAGGGACAGTGAGGGCGAGGACACCCATAGAGCTTAGGTGGCCTCGGGTCCGGGTAAGTTAGATACCCCGCAATGTTATTCAGAAATGAGAGCCTAGTCATCCAGAACATGGGGAGCAGCATCACCACAGCCAGAGCAAGGAGCAGTAAAGTTACAGCTGAAGAGCAAATAGCATATCTAAAGCTACAGACATTTCTAGAGAAGAAACTACATTGGAGTACACGGCAGGACAGATGGGCGGTTTACTTATCATGTGGTAGTTTTTAGTATGGACAGATGCCCTTATGGCCAGGGCAAAATGGCCGGGGAACTCAAAAAGGAAGCCAGGCTGCACGGGGAGAATACCGAGGAAATGTACAGAGCGGTACAACCCAATCTTGAGCCATGTAACAGAGCAAGTAAGGAAGGGAAGGAAGAAGTGTTGTGTGATGTGAATACTGCTGTAAATGCTGTACTGGATCTGGATGTACTGTGAAGTTTCGAGAGTAAAGTTTTGTATTTTGAATTATACTTCGGCTGTGTCTCTGATCATTCATCCACGGCCAAAGGCGACCCAACGAAAAGGAGGGTGGACCTCATTAGCGCTAGAAATGTAGAGGCAAGTGAACTACAAGAGAAATGTAGTGTGTCTGTGAAGGGAGGCCAGGGCTCAGGTGCCCCGGTGTCCTTGGCCATGACTACGACCCTGGCTGACCTTTACAATTGGCATAATCGGCAGGATGCCGACACCTTGCACTGGGGAGGAACCGCACCTTTATATTTGCATCTGAGTATGTACATTGAGCTGAAATGTATTGGGGTGCAATGTACAGTATATATTTCACTGCAATACATGCCTCTGGCCAATTAGAAGCCAACAACTGATGTCATCATGCTTCTTATGAGTGGCGCATGGTCAATAGGAGACATTATACCATGAAGAGGCCTGGGATGGGAACAATATTATGGGAAGGGGCTTACTTCCAAGATAAGCTCTTTTATCTGCTCTGCGAAGCTTTAGCCAAAGAAATTCCTGCTGCCTGCATGACTGTCCAGCAGACCCCTCTGCAATCCATGCAGATACAACATTCCCTTGCCTTTGTTAGCATTATAGTTACAACAAATAGCTTAGGCAGCAGCAACACCTACAGTATATTTTACATGATGGACTAGATGTTTTTTCTGTCATTACAAAAATGTTGTGCACTTCAGTATACACAGACGCACAATCTGAACAGCCAGGTTCTGCTAAACCTAGACTGTTTTGAAGCCAACATATATAGAGAGATGAATGGCACTGGCACCTGAGAAAGCTCACAGTCTAGGTTTATGCAATTAACCAAAGAACAAAGGAATACCGACACAAACTCTTCGTGCTAAAGCAGCAGCCAGTCTCTACACCTGAATCCTTCGGGTGCTCATCCAGAAAAAGACAATTTTGAAGCCAACATATGTAGAGAGATGAATGGCACTCACCAGTCAGGATATGAAACTTTATTTTAAAATCTTCAGTGGGAGAAACAGAACAGGGGTACAGGAGGGACGACAGCCGTTTCGCACAAATGCGCTTCTACGGGTCACATGAGTGAGGGGAAATGACGGAGGATCAAATACTTGTGGTAGGGCAAACTCCTCCCTTCAATAACCCCTCATCCCAACAAAGTTAAAACTTATACAATACAAATGTACAATATCAAGAAATAAAACATGTGCAAATTAAAAACAATTTAACCTGAAATGGAAATAGCACGAGCATGTCTAGTTGGCATGTGACCGCATGAATGCAAATCGCATACTTGCGGTCACGCACACACCTGCTTCTGGAGAATCCTCACAAGTTGTGAGAATTCACAAGTCTGCAGTCACCTAAAGTTGCATTTCGGCATAACGCACTAATGTATATTGCATTAATATACTGTATTAACCCTGAAACAACTAATGGAATGCTACAGCAAATGAAAAAGGATGAATGAAAGCAGCAGATTAGACAATCCTGATCCTTTAACATGCTTCATTACTATTAGCAGCCTGGACTGGAAATGTAAGCACAGAGCATACACAGCTGAATGATCCAGACAGGCGCAGATGTGTGCTCTACTTTGGGACATAACAAGCACCAATCACCTTACAGAGACAGCAGATGATGCTGCCAGTTATGGCTTGAAATATAGCAGAGGGAAGTCCAGCAGCCTGCACACACTTTCCCCCAGATTAGAGCACAGACAATACATAGGTGACTGCAGCTTCAAATTCAGCAGAATTTATCCAGATGGTTGACATCTAAAGATTATTATTAGGAAGTGTCTACAAGTTTGCTTCCTCACTGCAATACAATTCCTGGAATACAACCTGTTCTTTGCCTTCCCATTTCTGCCTGGATAGACCTGTTTTATAGGAGTCGGGGAACTTGATTTCTTCCATATTTTCTCTCTCCATAATACCTGTCTTGTCTGTAAGTACCTGCTACCATCTACAATGTAATATTTCATTATCATTTATTTTAATTCATTGATGGTATTCATTGATAAACCTTGAATTTTAATTTTCCAACTTGAATTGTGTTCTATATTCCATGTACAGGATGTGAAGAATGCTATATATTTCATCAAGAGTATCAAATGTTGTACTTTCTCCTTCACATATATTAGTGTTAGAGGAATCATATCTATATTTTTAGCTGTGTTATGAATTAGGTAGCTTTGTTCAGGGGTCTCCACCTAAGAAATGCCTTCACCTGTTAATCTCACGGGATGCATATTGTCCAGATATTTCTGTATATGGGACAAAATAATGCTTACTACTCTATACGCAATCATAAAAGCAGCACCAAATACAAAATCTGAAACATGCAAAAAAAAAAGCTTATAGAGAGAGCACGTTCTGTTATATGCAGATATTGTGTGTAATTGTTTCTGTAGGTTTATACAAGCTGAGTGGTTAGATAGAGGGTTATTTCTGTACTTTCTATTAATAATCTCATATATTTGATCTTTCAGCATGAAATGAATGTTTAACCCCTTAATGACAGCCAATACGTCCTTTTCCTGACCTGAGATATAAGAGAATAGCATCTCGATACAGGTGACAATCCCGCAGCTGATGGCTGCCCACTATAGCTGACAACTTGCTGTATCACAAATGATTAGTGTTGGCACCATCCAGATCTGTTTAACCCCTTAGTTGATGCTGTTAAAAGTGACTACCTCTAATAAATGGTTAATAGATTGTGGGGGCTTCTGCTTTAATCTAATTTACTCACCGAGATCATAATTGTGTGGTCCTGATGGCCTTAGAGTCTACCGGCTCTAGCGGTCAGTTAGCGACATTTAGGTGGTAAACAAACACTTTTTCAATCCGGCTATACCACTTTGCATTAATTCCTGAAAATCACCTGAAGGGTTAATAAACTACTGACAGCAGTTTTCAATATGTCGAGGGGTGCTGTTTTTAAAATGGTATCACGTTTGGGGTCTTCCAATATATAGCACCCCCAAAGTCACTTCAAACTTGGATCGGTCCCTCAAAAAAATAAATTTAGCAAATTTCCTTGAAAAAATGAAAAATTGCTGCTACATTATTAAACCTCCTAAAAGGCTAATAAAATAAATTAGCTTTTCAAAAATGGTGCTGATGTAAGGCCGACATGTGGGAAATGTTATTTATTAATGTTTTTGTGTGATATGACTATCTGGATTAAAGGGATAATCATTCAACTTTTGAAAATTGCAGTTTTTTTTCATTTTTGTCAAATTTCTGAAACTTTTTATAAATAAACAAAACTTATCGACCTAAATTTACCATTATCATAAATTATAATGTGCCACGAAAAAACAAACTCAAAATCAATGGGATTTGTTGAAGCGTTCCAGAGTTATCACCACATAAAGTGACATTGGTCATAATTTAAAAAATTGGCTCCGTCACTAAGGGGTTAAAGACAGCAAAACAATATTATGCACAAACTAGAATATCCATTGCTTATGTATAATCTTTATACAGCGGCACACACCGCCCCTGCAGCTTTGCAGCGTGCCACAAAGCACCGAAGGCACATTGTGCTATTACATGGTGTTCTGTGCAGCATGGTAGGTTGGAAATATCCATCGCCTGATAATAATTATGTCATGAGATGTCTGATGTGGTTATAAAACTCTGTATGCCTCAATATGAAATTGGAGATAGAATATGCTCCTATAGAAATCTCTAAGTGCTCTGTTTAAATTCCCATGATGACTTTTTGACACAAATGCATATTTTTCGCAGAGCAAAAGTTGCTGGTCTTACATTTTCAGCAAAGTGGGTGGGATTTATAGAAATCTTAAGCTTTTTTTTAAGCTGCAACCATTGAGCTGCGGTGCTTTTTTGAAATTCGCAACGTTTGTTAATCTTGTGAGTATGCTAAGTTTTATGTAGATACTCCCTATAAATTGGTATTAGATGCAAAAAATCCACAGCTAAAAAAAAGCATATGCATTTTCTGTGAATTTGCGCTGCACTGAAAATACTTGGAATACACACGACTGTTTTAATACAGTTTTGTCAAAGGCAAAAACCAGGAAGTATCAAATACAAAGCAATGTTAATTAAAACATGATACGCTAAAAAGAGACAAAAAATGCAGCATCAAAAGTGCGATAAAAACTCGTAAAAAAAAGAAACTCAAAAGCACAGTGGCAAAAACACAAGTAACCAAATGCTAATTCTGTGTTTGCAGGAGTGCAGAAATCTGGGGTAAACCCCTTAAACAGCAATATTTCTGCACAACTCAGCAGTTGCGTAAAAACATTACAACTTTTGGTGTTGACATGACAGTCCTGGGTAGCTACGCCAATATGGGTGTGATGTGGCCAAGGACCCATACAACAACTTCTAGATACAGATGTGCACAAAAACAACCTTTAATCAAGCCTAAATAGTAGACAAAACAACCACATAAACAACAAGCAACCGTGTCACTTATTACACCCTACTATGGGGTACTGATATGAAAGCTGCCTAACAACAGAGGTTGGCACCCTAAACACAATAGAGATTGGTGCCCCCCGTTCCACGATGACTGAACCCTAAAACTCCTAATAGCCCTGAATACGTGCCACATTTGGTCAACCAATTATTCAGAAAAGGAGTGTATAGGGGTTGCCAGATAGGAAGCTCAATAGGCAACAAAGAGAAAAAGTGCAAAAATAGTGCAAAAAAGACAAGACATAAAGTGACAAGTGCATTGGAGTATCTCACTATCTGTCCCCTATAACTGTATGCCGTCCTGTCAGCGGAGGTTGGCACCCTACTGGTCAGCGGAATGGCGCCCCCGCTCCACGACTGCTCACCCTGGAAATACCCTGATATGGCTATCATTCACCACTGGGTGGCACAAATAAGCATATGGAAGGGAAAAAAAAGGCAAATGATCCATTAAAACATTAATATCAATATAACGAACATTATTGATAACAAATAGAGGGATACTCAGATTTTTTGATGTAAGATAGGCAAAAACCTCAACGCATTTCTCCCAACAGGATCATCAGGAGGTGGATAGATAGATATTATGTGGACATATGCGCATATATTGCCCCCCAAATTAGCAAACTTTTTGGGGTTTTTGTTAAACATATAAACTTGTATTATAATTAAAGTTTATTATGGTATGCATTTTTTGGAGTCTAACCAACCCTCAGGGTGACTCCTAATCATAAATGGTTAATCCTGTAGCACGGCGCAAGGATACTAGACGCTGCAATATAATGACTTTAGCATGGAGTTTTTTTCTTTTTACTCCAGGAATTACTATGGTAACAGGAGCGCTCCATTGCTTGCCATGCTGTGATGTCAGCTAGAGCGCCGGCCCATTGTGAGCGCGTCATACGCCGGGGGCGTGGCTAATAACTGACGTGTCTTCCAGTAAAGTTCATATGAACCACAAGAGTGGGGGGATGACGGTAAGGCAGCTACTTTCTTTGCTATAGCTCCCCTGATGAGTGCTATCTAACGAAACACGTCGGGAGACGCAACCTATAAGGCAGGCACACCTGGTATCGTCCACCATGACTCTGTGGCAACGATAGAGGGTACAGGAATGTATGAATTCCACAAGACTGGGTGAGATCTAATAAGTCATAAGCCGCACTAGCATGTGTTTTACGCGGCACTTTGTTATTTGTGCTGGTTATGGCCACTTGGAATGCTCACTGATACAGTGGAGCAGCTTGGTTCCTTTAATGTGATTTGTCATAACGCAATGTTTTCATCTCTGCCTTATTAGCTGCTATTTTATCTAATTATATTGGCCTCCTGATATTTATAATTGTTTCCCTTCACTAATAACAGTGGCCACGGAGGAACTCGTTAGTATGTCAAATACAGGTTCCATTGGTTTTATATCACTGTTTAGTTTTATGGTACAATTATTTTTCATGGGCATAAAAATGAATATGTTTCTCTGGTTAAGCTATATTAGGTTGTACGGCAAAATTTAAATTGAAGAAACTGTATATTAAATTGCTGTGACCCTTCGATATACCACAGATAAACTATTCAATATTGCCAAGAGGCCTATACTCCATACAGGCAGATAGTACCTGTGAGTATTTTTACCTGTGTGTCTTCATGTTTTTTGTGGTTTGTGATTTTTTTTGGTATTTTTCACTGGGTGATTATTGTTATTTTACTAGACTTTGATTAAAAGTTATATTTTATCCATTGCTATCTACTAGCTTTCTCTGCTGCAATGCACCGCACAGCAGAGTAAGGCATCAGATTACAGCATTCAGCTGAAGCACCACTGCACCAGAAAACTCTTGGCTCCAGCTCGATTGGTCTCCACATGAACCTGTATAACTAACAGTCAGTTGATGCATCAGGTGATCTTTTAAGGATGGTGAGAGTGGTCACTACCCACATCAGCAGAACTAGCAGTAATACAATTACATCAGCAGGCTAACGGGGGGGAAACCTGACATTACCCCCGATGGCCTGAAAGGAAAAAAGTTTTAATCCACCACAGATCCAAAAATGGATTGTGACACTCATTTTTTGCAGGCTGATCGCTTCTATAGCATGCAGATCTACATGCTATAGAAGCTGTCAGAGATGCACTCAGTGCACACTAACCTGAGAGACTTCCTGGTCATCACTGCACATGACAGGAAGTCTCTCAGCTCTGGAGACCCAGATGTCGTCATCACGACATCGGTTCTCCATTGCTGCGATTGGACTCCGTGTCATGCCGCAGCATCTCCGATCAAAAGGCAAAGGGGCTGTCAGCACCTCTGCCAGCTCCAGAACGCTGCGATCTTGTTTGATCACAGTGTTCTGGGGGGTTAAAGTGCCGGGAACGGCCGACTGCTAATGACGTACTATTCCGTCCATGGGAATTAAGTCCTAGGTCACATGGACGGAATAGTACGTCTAATGGCAGAGAGGGGTTAAAAATTACATTTCACAAGTTTGAGCGTGTTAAATTTGGTTACATCAGAATAGTGGCTAAAGAACTGAATAAAACAGCAGCTTTTATTCTTTAATTTTTCTCTTCCCTGAAGAAGGAAAAGGATACATGCATGCTGACAGCGCTGTGAGAGGAGAGCTGCAACTATATACATTTTCCTTGAGACAAAGCTCTGCCAGTGCATTAAACAATTTTTTCCCATTCTTCTACCTACCCACCAGTGCATTAAATTGCTTTGCCACACCAAGGTTGTACCGAGCACCTGTGATTGGGATTAAACAGTTGTTTTTTAAATAATGTAAATCATATACACTGTATCTTATAAAACTGTTTGCTTCCTTTAGGGAATCTGCTATTCTCTTCTTCACAAAAGCAATGACTATTTTTTAGAAAGATGAACTTTCTAGCAAGAAAAAGTGTTGGTTGCTTAAAAGTGTGTGAGTCTTACAGTCTATAGTCAGCTTCCTCTGATGCAGGATAATGGTTACACAGTATCCTTTGTAATCACTGACAGAACTGCTCTCTCTTCCTGCCCCACACTGATCTATGTGATTGGTGCAGGGCAGGAGAGAAAGTTACGCAGAAAGTTACATAGATGTGCACAGATGTTGAACGTCCTGAGTAGCTGGAAGACATTTCACCAAGGTAGATGAAGGTGATCAGACACATGCCTGGAAGAAAGTGTAGAAGAAAGTTCAAACTGTGGTAATGTATACATAGCGTTTGTGTGAGTGCGTGCTTGTTGATGTAGTTGAGCTGAGTTTGTTGCAGTTGAGGTGAGTGTGCTGTAGTTGAGCTGTTTATCTGTGTGTGGTGTTGTGATGAATAAACATACCTGTGTGTATTGTAGTTGAGCTGAGTGTGCTGCAGCTGTGTTGTAGCTTTGCAGAGTATGTGTTTTAATAATATAGTTGAGCTGAGTGTGTAGTAGCAGAGCTGTGTGTTTATGTGTAGCTGAGTTTGTGTGTGTGTATATGTGTAGCAGAGCTGTGTGTGTACTATGCCTGAAGTAGTGTTGAGTATTTGTGAGCTGAACAGACCATACATAATGTACATCCTGTAAAGCAATAGGTGTATTATCCACATGCTGTAGGGCAGGGGTGGGGAACCTTCGGCCCGCGGTCTATAGACATGACCTGAGCAGATTCCCAGGGTGCACAGTGCATGTGACAGCAGCTGCATTTTGATGGCTGCTGGCCCCTTAATTTCTTCTTACTCTGCAAGCACGTGCACACAGCGGTCACTACTGTACATGGTGGCACATGCAGTGAAAGATTGCGTTCTGCCAATACAGGACATACTCTGTGGATGGAGTTGCCTGGGGTGCTCTCCTGTCCCACAAAAAGAAGATAACAGTGGCAAAGTCTCCCGTGATGTCGATACCGCAGCCCCAGAGTCTGCTGTGATGTCTATACTGCAGCCCCAGCATCTCCTGTGATATGTATACTGCAGCCCCATGTTTCCTATAATGTTTATGCCAGAGCACCAGCATCTATTGTGATGTCTATACTACAGCGCCATGCCTCTTGTGATGTCTATACGACTGCAGTCCCATATCTCCTGTGATGTCTATGCTGCAGTCACATGTCTCATGTGTTTCTGTATCGCAGTCCCAGCATCTGATGTCTATAGAGCAGACTTGTGTCTACTGTGAGGTCTATACTCTAGCCCCATGTCTCCTGTGATGTCTATATCGCAGCACCATGTCTCCTTAGATGTATATACCACAGCCCCATGTCTCCTGTGATGTCTATATTGCAGCTCCATGTCTCCTTAGATCTATATACCACATCCCCACGTCTCCTGTGATGTCTATATTGCAGCTCCATGTCTCCTTAGATCTATATACCACATCCCCACGTCTCCTGTGATGTGTATACCACAGCCCCATGTTTCCTTTGATTTAAATATCGCAGCCCCATGTCTCCTGTGTTATATATACCTCAGCTCCATGTTTCTTTTGATGTCCTGTCATGTATATAAAGCGGTCTCCCAAGTGATGTATATGGTAGTCTTGGTGTCTCTTATGTGATGTGTATACAGCAGTCTCAGTGTATCCTATGTGATGTACATGGCATTATCGGTGTCTCCTATGTGATGTATACTGCAGCCCCATGACTCCTGTGTTATATGCCTCAGCTACATGTTCCCTTTGATGTATATACAACAGCCCCATGTCTCCTGTAGTTGGTATCCTGCAGCCCCGTATCTATTGTGATGTCTATACCACAATCCCATGTCTCCTGTGATGTATATACTGCAGCCCCATGTCTCCTATGATGTATATACTGCAGCCCCCATGTCTCCTGTGATGTATATAAAGCAGTCTCGTATATGACAGTCTCGGTGTCTCTTATGTGATGTGTACACAGCAGTCTCAGTGTATCTTATGTGATGTACACGGCATTGTCGGTGTCTCCTATGTGATGTGTATTGCAGTCTCGGTGTCTCCTATGAGATGAATATAGAGTAGTCTCAGTGCCTCCTATGTGATTTATACTGCAAATCTACTGATTGAGTTCTATAAGTATAACATGAGCAGTGATGAATTTCCCCCTGTAATGAGACCTGCGGATGTGGCACCGAACAGCTGATCATCAGGAGCAATCCAAGTATCCAGGTTCCCGCTGCAGCTTCTTCGGTAAGCACTATAGCTTGCCGAATAAGTAGGGAGCCGAAGATATTTGCTCATCTCTATTCTTTACAAAACTCATCACAAAGAGACACCTGTGTTCTGGACCGAAACAAATCTGGAAAAGCAGATAGGATAAGCAATATTATCCATACCACCTACCATCACAGTGGCACAAAAGAGGCAACACTCCAGCTGTTACAATAGGGGTGAGTTAATTAAATGTTTGACCAAATATAGGAGGGTAATTTTCAATTTTATCATTTTGTTCGGCCCCTGATGGATGGTATTCAAATGTCTCTTAGCAGAAAAAAAGGTTCCCTACCCCTGCTGTAGAGAAGCACTGACAATGGATATATTAGTTTTTCCACCCTACTGCATTATAACTATTGATATTCACTTCTCTACACTGCCAGGAATGTTTTTTCGTAATTCAAAATATGTTTATCCTCTTTTCTGCTGTCTAAACCTGGGGATCATCTTATAATAAGGTGTGTACTATAGTTCGAAAAAATACAGTATTTGCCTGCACGTAAATTTTCACATGCCTGCCTGCATGATGAGCTCAAAGCATTCTTCTGAAGTATTTTTATATTTATTGGTCCATTCTTTTAAAGATTTATTAGGAGTAAAGAGGAGCTGCAGATACCTCAATGAGGGCGCCAATGAGACTGGACCATCCTCATTTACATACAGTGCTGGAGCAATTAAAATGGTATTATTTGGGTTTTCAGGGGGAGTCAGGAGATAATAGACACATTGCCGACAGGTTCCCTTTAAGTGAAATGAACTGTTAAACATATTATAGCATTACAGAGCAATCAATCGGAGAAACGTAATCCACATTGAAGATAACCTGAATTCTATTTATTTATAATCTATGAATCACTAAGAAAAGATGTCACACGTAATAGCTTTCTTCCGGAAAAGATTACCCATAACAGCCCAAGAATTCTGTATATCTAAAAGCTTCATCAGTGTATTCGGTATAAAAGATATAAAGCATTTACAATTTAAAGTAAATTTATTTTTAGAGCAGTTAAAGTGAGTACTACAATAATACATTACAATGATATTTATAGATCCAACACTGTGAGCTGAATAATATCTCAGACTGGCATTCTAGCAGTAGAAGCTTCATTTGTCTGAGACAGAGCTCCAAATCCCCTGCCAGATGTAAAGTGAAATGATTAAAATCTCCCATCGCTAAGGTGAGCTTGGATGCTTACTATAGAATGTGCAATTATCGTGTTCTATGTACAAGAATAGTACATTAGTACCAGTGGCGGATTAAGTGGACTATGGGCCCGGGGCTGTTCATAAAACCTGGTCCCCTGTACCCCCCTTCCCACCTGAGCGCTGCGGTCCTCGTGCGGGAATTGACAGCCGTACGGACCGCAGCACTTGGTTTGCTGCGGGTCCATACGGAAAACCCGCCACCATTCCACCACGTGTGGACATGGCCTAAAAAGACGTTGCACATAAGCTGTAGGCCTACGGCCAATACACACAAAATCGCCCAACGTGATCCTGGCCATAGGGGATCCACTTTAATGTCCCCACTTTAATTTGAAGTCCCCTTACTTCATCCATTGCAGTCCCCTATCACCCACTCACTTCATCTGCAGTGCCCCTTCATCATATGCAGCCCCACTCACCCCCCCTTCATCATGTGCAGCCCCACTCACCCCCCTTCATCATGTGAAGCCCCCACTCATCCTCCTTCATCCTGTGAAGCCCCCATTCACCCCCTTCATCCTGTACAACCCCAGTCACCCCCCTTCATCATATACAGCCCCGTCATCATATACAGCCCCCAGTCACCCCCCCGTCATCATATACAGCCCCCAGTCACCCCCCCGTCATCATATACAGCCCCCAGTCACCCCCCCGTCATCATATACAGCCCCCAGTCACCCCCCTTCATCACATACAGCCCCCAGTCACCCCCCTTCATCATATACAGCCCCCAGTCACCCCCCTTCATCATATACAGCCCCCAGTCACCCCCCTTCATCATATACAGGCCCCAGTCACCCCCCCGTCATCATATACAGCCCCCAGTCACCCCCCCGTCATCATATACAGCCCCCAGTCACCCCCCCTTCATCATATACAGCCCCCAGTCACCCCCCTTCATCATATACAGGCCCCAGTCACCCCCCCTTCATCATATACAGCCCCCAGTCACCCCCCTTCATCATATACAGCCCCAGTCACCCCCCTTCATCATATACAGCCCCCAGTCACCCCCCTTCATCATATACAGCCCCCAGTCACCCCCCCTTCATCATATACAGCCCCCAGTCACCCCCCTTCATCATATACAGCCCCCAGTCACCCCCCCTTCATCATATACAGCCCCCAGTCACCCCCCCTTCATCATATACAGGCCCCAGTCACCCCCCCTTCATCATATACAGGCCCCAGTCACCCCCCCTTCATTGTGTACAGCCCCCACTCACCCCCCCTTCATTGTGTACAGCCCCCACTCACCCATTCCCCCATTTAATTCATTTTATAAATAAAAAAAAATAAAAAAAGTTCCCCATACTTACCTCACAGCCGGCTCGCTCCCCAGCAGCGCCTCTGCTTCCAGCATCCTCCGGGACATGTCGGCGCGTGCACGATGACGTCATCACGCACGCCCGACATCTGACCCGGAAGTAAAGCCGGAGCTGAGCAGCCGTCAAGGTGACGGCCGTGCACAGCTCCCGGCCCCTCATAGAATGTGACGCGGGCGGCTGTCTGCTGCCGGCGGCGTCACAGCACAGGGCACGGCCGGCCCTGTACAGGTGCTGGGGGAGCGGTCCGGGGGGCATTTGCCTCTCTGCCACCCGGCCCAGCCCGCCCCTGCCCCTGGGCCCCCAAAAAACCTTGGGCCCGGGGCGACCGCCCCATCCGCCCCTATTAAGATCCGCCATTGATTAGTACAGTAATTGGCAGCCATTGTCCACTATAATTTGACTATTTCTATGTAGGGGATCTAGAGCTTTATAACAGAAAAATAGTTTTACCGGCTAGAATGATATTTACAGCGGCTGAAATAAGTATTGAACCCATCACCAATTTTCTAAGTACCATATATATCTGTGCATAAGCCAACCCGAGTATAAGTCGACCCCCCTAATTTTGCCACAAAAATCAGGGAAAACTTATTGACTCGCATATAAGCCTAGGGTGGAAAATGAAGCAGCTACAGGTAAATTTCAAAAATAAAAATAGATACCAATAAAAGTAAAATTAATTGAGACATCAGTAGTTAAATGTTTTTGAATATCCATATTGAATCAGGAGCCCCATATAATGCTCCATACAGTTCATGATGGGCCCCTTAAGATGCTTCATACAAAATACACCCCATATAATGCTGCACAAAGGTTAATAATGGCCCCCATAAGATGCTCCATAGAATAATATGCCCCATATGCTGCTCCATAAAGGTTATGGCCCCATAAGATGTTCCATAGATTATGCCCCATAAAATGCTCCATATATTATGCTCCATAAGATGCTCCATAGATTATGCCCCATATGCTACCCCATAAGATGTTCCATAGATTATGCCTCATATGCTGCGCCATAAGATGCTCCATAGGTTATGCCTCCAAATCACACCTGAGCAATGCATGTGATTAGTTTCTCCATACAGGAGGCATCTTGAAGCTGTTGTCACCAACATAGGCTTTTGTATGAAGTATTAAATACATTTCAGTAAACGTGTTCAATACGTTTTCCCAGTATAATTTCTCCTTATTACACATAACTTAATTTATGGACATCTTTGGTTTGATTTCTTTATCTGAGTGGAGTGAATGGGTTGTTATTGACATCTGGTGAGAATTTCATGTCAATAGCACCTTTAGTAATTTATTTGCTTAGACAATTGGTGACGTGTCCAATACTTATTTCAGCCACTGTAGATTAAATTGCACCTATTCACTTACCCTAAATGTGTAGAAAATCGTGCAAACTTCATCCCCACAAGTTCAAACTGCTTATGGTGCCCATTTCTAATGTGTTCAGTTCTTACTCTCCTGATCTGCAACTTGTCATCTACTTCTTTTCAGTGGACGAGTTTCTCTTCATCAGCTTTCTGCCAGCACTATAGATGCTTGACCTTTCCACAGCCAATCACTAGGTGATGCTGAAGCAGTAGGCATGAGATCACTAATTGCTTGCAGCTGTCACGTGCGCTAACGTCATTACATTACTAACGTATTCTAGGAGCAAAAATTATGAAAGGTGGAAAAGTGATGATGAAACAAGGGAGGGTGCGCAACTGATGAGTTTATTATTTTTTTCTGAGAGGCAGCTCATAGGCATAAAATCTTGTACACTGAAAATGCCTTTAAGTTGAGCTACACTGTGTGACCCTAGAAATGAGTTGTAATCATGATATTTAATACTATATTTACTTTGTACCACATACCAGAAGTCGAGTTTTGTATATTAGAATACCCTTTAACTATTTCACAGGAATAGTACTGTGTAGAAAAAATGCTGAATGTATCGTCATTAGTGTTGAGCGATACCATCCGATACCGTGAAGTATCAGATTGGATTGGATCGGACCGATACCCAAAAAGTATCGGGTATCGCCGATTCCGATACCGGAAACCCCATTCAAGTCAATGGGACAGAAATATCGGAATTAAAAAAACCCTTTCTTTACTTGTACATCCAGTTCGGGAGGGGGGAAGAGTGTGGGCGGTGCGTGGGTGGACACTGTGCGTTTCTGAGTGTGCGGGGTCTGTACGGGCTTCTCGGGGGTCTGTGCGGGCCTCTCGGGGGTCTGTGCGGGCTGCCGGGGGTCTGTGCGGGCCTGCCGGGGTCTGTGCGGGCCAGCCAGGGGTCTGTGCGGGCTGCCGGGGGGTCTGTGCGGGCCTGCCGGGGGACTGTACGGGGTGCCGGGGGTCTGTATGGGCCTGCCGGGGGTCTGTGCGGGCTGTTGGGGGTCTGTACGGGCCTGCCGGGGGTCTGTGCGGGCTGTCGGGGGTCTACATGCTACATACTACATACATACTTCATATATACTACATTCATACAACATACATGCATACTACATACATACTACATACATACATACATACATACTACATGCTACATACATACTACATATATACTACATTCATACAACATACATACAACATACATACTACATATATACTACATTCATTCAACATACATACATGGTACATACTACATACATACTGCATACATACAACATACATAAAACATGCTACAGACATACAACATACATACTACACACAATACATTCATACATTCATACAATACATACATATAGACATACAGTACATATAACATAGAGTACATACTCACCATCACTTGCTTGTCACTTTGATCCCCGAAGCCAGTGTCATCTTTAAAAAATATTAAAATAACAAACAAGCGATATACTCCCTGATCCGCAGAAATCCACGAGTGTCCCACGACGATCTCCCGTGGAGAACAGCAGCATCAGCTGATGCGACCGCTCTCTAGGGGCCCCAGGAATACAATGACGGGAGCTAGGTATCCTTCCGCACTGTATTCCTCCGCCACTGTAAAAAAATAGTCCCTAGTCTCACTTTTGGCATTGCTGTGTGAGAAAGTTCCCACACAGCTTTTGCCATAAAGTGAGACCAGTGAACCATAGTAACCTCTCAGTGATGCACTGCAGGAGATTGTCGTGGGACACTAATCCCACTGCTTTTACACTAAAGAATTGTGGTCTTGGATTATGATTACTATGCCATAACATTAAATGAAGGAATGCCCCTTTGAAGAGATCAGGTCAAAAAAAGCCACTTTTTGCTGTTATATAATTTCTGCTTTTTTCTGTTTTAATACAAATCTGTTTAAAACTCCTCTGCTTAATAACCCAGGGAGCAATATGGGTCACCCTCCCAGGGCTGTGGGGTACTTGGTACCGGGCCGGTGTCAGGGGGATGTGTCACAGCAGCGGTGACCCGGTCCATGGCCCTGGGCGCCCAAGCAATGGGGGGATGTAGTTAATGGTAGAATAGTTTGTGACGCCTCCCGTGGTGTTTGGCAAACATGGTGTTAGGCCAACGCTGCATACAGATCCGCTGGGACTGATGGCATGTGCAGCTTAGATGGTAAAGCTCCTCACAGGTAAAGCTGTAGTCCCAGGGCAGTGTAGATGTAGCTGGCACGGGGATGTAGCAGTGCCGAAAGCGTAGGGATCAGACAAGACACAGCGGTTGTAGTTTCTGTACCTTTACTGAGTATATGCAGTCCAGGGTCCTGATTACAGATGGTATGGAGCAGGTTAGCCTGGAAGCAATTCAGGATTCTCTCTCACAGATGGGCTGTGCAGTCTCCTTTCCTAGTGCTTTGTAATGTGAAGCACCCCAGTCCTTAGTTACTCTGAAATGCCTCTTCTCCGATGTTCCTAGAACGTTACTTGTTTGACAGACAGCTGTAGCCTCTCTCGGGGACTCCTCTCCTGAGTCCTGGCTCTCTATATAATTACTGTTGTGTCCCAAGTCTTTTGGTGGGAGCAGGGCATTTACAGCCTCCTACTCCTCTGGTATCTGTGGCAGGACCGTCAGTGTCCGTGCCACCGTGGAGACCAGACTCCAGTTTGTGCGCTCTCAAGCTGAGGGAGCTCGCCTCCTGCAGCTCAACCTTTTAGCTTCGTTCTCCACGTTGCTCACTTCACCCTTCGCAGACTATCACTCCACTCCTAACTCTCGGCCCCCAGAGGACGCCCTTCCCCTACATCCTGGTTCAGAGTTCCCCCTGCTGGCCTGGAGTGGAACTGTGTTGCATGTATGACTGTGAGAGAGACCCATCATTGCCTCCAAGCCCGGCATTACCCTCCCCTGGAGGAAGGCAAAGCCAGTGTGGCGACCATACTCCTGGGGGCACCACATTCCCCCCTAGTGCAAGTCAGCACTCCTGGGCTGAACAAAAACATGAATAACATATAAACAATTGAACAATAATAATTTGTACAAGATTTGAAAAAGGGAAAAATGTACAAAAACCAAGAGCTCAAAAATGGTTCTATGATGATAAGTCCAGCATCAATGTCCATGGTCCATTCCTGGCAAATGGTAAACTATTTATAAATAAAGTTTTTGACCACACACAAGTCCTGTGGTTCAGTGTTCATGAACAAAACTTAGCAATTTCCAAGGAAACTCTTACAGGTTACCTGTAGGCACAAAACTTAGAAAACAGTTACATATTTACATTCAATTTCAATATTCACATGTTACTATAGATGCGGAACCTAATTGGCAGTACACCCTGTGTGGTACAAGTGGATCTGCGTAACACTGGGACTGTAGTGGGTCTTACTGTTTGTCTGGTTCTAACTACTGGTGTTGTGTGCACTGCTCTGGAAACACTCCTAGTAATTCTACATGGCACAGGGATACGTGATGGTCTGGGAACTCTTGGACTCACCATAGGTACTACAGGTTCACCACTGGCAGGGCGAGGGTTCTCTGGCTCCACTGCTGGTGTGGCATCTGCTACCAGATTCTCCTGATTTTCAGGGTCCTCTTGAGCCCCATCTTCCTGTGCTACTACTTGGGGAAACAACAACACCGGTACCACTACCGCATCATTAACTCTAGTCCAATTCGCGGGAAACTCTCCAAGCACTGTGTTGACCTTCTTTTCTTCCTCCACAGGTGGGACGTTAGCTGGTTCTTCCGCTCTTTCCTTCAACTGGTCAGGGCACAGCTTCAGGTGGTCTCTGGAAATGGCTGCCGAGGTCTCTCCTCCATCTTTGCTATCAAGGCAGACTTTAGTATTATCAAAGTTCGAAGGCAGGATGGTATAGGGTTCAGCCTCCCATTGGTCATCCAGCTTATGCAATCTTCTCTTCCTCTTCAAGACTTGTTCTCCCGGTGAAAAGGGAATGGCAGGTGCATTTTGATTGTAAAGCCTTTCCTGCTTCTGTCTTGCCTGGGCCAGACTCTTCTCCACACACTCCTGTACTCTTCTATACTGCTGCTGCCTCTCCTTGTCCCAGTCAGCTTCTGGCGACGTTACTTCAGGCGTCAGGACTCCCATGTCCAAATCCACAGGCAGCCTACCTGGTCTCGCTCTCATCAGGTGTGCTGGAGTACAGTTTGTAGAGTTCACTGGGATATGGTTGTAGAGGTCCACCAGATCGGGCAACTTTTCTGGCCACAGATTTCTCTCCTCCAAGGGCAATGTCTTCAGTAAATCGATCACTACCTGGCTCATCTTCTCGCACATGCCATTGGTCTGTGGGTGATACGGTGTCGTCCGGATATTCTTACAACCATACTGGTTACAGAATTCATGAAACACTTCTGCCACGAAAGCTGGACCTTGATCAGTAAGCTCTCAGGGTACCCATGTGGTCTACAGAAGTGCAGTTGGAACGCTCTGGCTGCCGTTCTGGCAGTTTGATCTTTGACAAGCACAACCACCAGGAATCTTGAATAGTGGTCCACAATGGTAAGGGCATAGAGGCAGCCTGACCGGCTTGGAACCAGCTTCACATGGTCCAAGGCCACCAGCTCAAGTGGTTGTTTGGTAATTATTGGCTGCAGGGGAGCTCTCTGGCTGTTCCGATCCTTTCTGCGCAGGTTACACTGTCCACACTCCCAGCACTTCTCAACGGCCTTCCTCATGCCAGTCCAGTAGAACCTCTCTCGGAGCAATACTTCCAACTTCTTCCATCCAAAGTGTCCAGCTCCATTGTGGTATGCCTCCAGTACCATTGATGCATCTCTCTTTGGGACTACTACCTGCCAGACTAGCTCATGAGTGCGGGCATTGATACTTCTCCGACACAGCTTCCCTTCATATAAGAACAGCCGACCTTTCTCCTTCCACAACTGATGAGTTTCTTCAGGAGCATTCAACTCTGGGCATGAGTCACCTTGTGTCAGCAGCTCTTTCACCAGGCGGACTGCGGGGTCATTATCTTGCGCTTCTGCCCAATCAGGGTTTCAGGGAATTCAGGGTGACTTTTCTCAAGCCAGACCGCCAGTCTCTCACTCCCTGAACACGTTGGGCCGCCAATGGCCGGTGGAAGGGAGGCAACTCTACCTCTTCCAGAGCCTCAGGGTCTTCTCCTGCATCTGGCAGACTAGGTATCCTGGATAGTGCATCAGCATTGGCATTCTTGTGCCCTGCCCGGTACTTGATGGTAAACTCATAATTGGATAACCGAGCCATCCATCGCTGCTCCAGTGCTCCTAGCTTGGCAGTGTCCAAGTGGGTCAACGGGTTGTTGTCCGTGAAGATTGTAAATTTGGCCGAAGCTAGGTAATGCTTGAACCTTTCGGTGACAGCCCAGACTATGACAAGGATCTCCAGCTTGAAAGAACTGTAATTATCAGGGTTCCTCTCAGTGGAACGCAGCTTCCTGCTGGCGTAGGAGATCACTCTCTCTTTTCCATTCTGTACCTGCGACAGTACTGCTCCTAATCCCACGTTGCTGGCATCCGTGTACAGCACAAAGGGTTTGTCATAATCTGGGTAGGCCAGAACTTTGTCACCTGTGAGGGCCATCTTCAGTCTGGTGAAGGACTTCTCCAATTCTTCAGTCCATTCAAACGTGGAATTCTTTTGCTTGCCTTTCTTGGACTGCCCCACCAGAAGGTTTTGCATCGGGGTGGCTATTTCAGTAAAGCCTTTGATAAATCTCCGGTAGTAGCCTACCAGTCCCAGGAATTGGCGTACCTCATGGAGTTTGCTGGACTGCTTCCAGTCCCGGATGACCGTGACCTTGTCAGGATCTGGTGCCACACCTTCTGCACTGACCACGTGACCAAGGTACTGGACCTTAGGCTTCAGGAGGTGACATTTGGAAGGCTTCACCTTCAGGCCAAAATTGGACAAAGCTTCACATACTTCAGCCAGGTGTTCCAGATGCTCTTCATAGGTCTTGGAGAAAACAATGACATCATCCAGGTACAACAGGACTGTCTCAAAGTTCATGTGTCCCAGGCAGCACTCCATCAGCCGTTGAAATGTTTCTGGAGCAGTAAAGAGCCCAAACGGCATATAATTGAACTCACAGAGACCCATTGGAGTATTAAATGCAGTTTTCTCCTTGTCTGCCTCTGCCACAGGAACCTGCCAATACCCACTGGTGAGATCCAAGGTGGAGAAGTAATTAGCAGTTTTAAGTGCAGCTAAGGATTCTTCAATCCTAGGTAATGGGTAGGCATCTTTATGTGTAATGCTGTTAATTTTCCTGTAATCAACACACATTCTCATGGTACCATCCTTTTTCTTTACAAAAACAATTAGAGCTGCCCATGGGCTACAACTGTCCCTAATGACCCCAGCTTCATTCATCTCTTTCAACATACTCTTAGCACATTGGTACTGTGTTGGGGCTATAGGTCTGTACCTCTCTTTTATAGGTGGATGGTCTCCTGTGGGGATATGATGTTGGACCCCTTTTGCCTGCCCAAAATCTAGTGGGTGTTTGCTGAATACCCGCTCATACACTCGTGTCACCCTATAAACCCCATTTCTCTGGTATGAAGGTGTAGAGTCAGTTCCCACCTGCAGTTGCTGGCACCACTCTTCTAGCGGCTTTCCAGAGCCATTGTCCTCCACCTGGCCGGATGAGACCAAGGGCTCTGCTGCCTGCAATGAGTTGTTATTAACAGTGAGCAGCTTGGCAACTGTGGCGTACCGAGGTATTGTGGCTTCCTCCTCCCAACAATTCAAAAGGCGTACAGGTACTCTCCCTTTTTGTACATCAACCACCCCTCTGGCTGTCAGGACAGTGGGCCTACTTTCGGAGTATACAGGTTCCACCAATGCCTGGTAATCCTTCCCTCTAAGGCCTATAGCTGCCCGACACCATATCAACATTTCACTCCTGGGGGGTATTACAATGGGGAAAGCATCACTCACTCTGACGCTGCCAATCTCTCCGCCAGAGAGTTCTACCTGTTGTCTTTGCATCAGGGCCCGGATCTCCTTCTGCAGGACTCGTTGCTCTCCGGAACCAGCAGTCTCAGCCACCTGTTGCAACAAGACAATAACCTCGGACAGACAGTTTTCAATTACATTAGTAACAAGAGTCATCATGGGATTACATTCACGTCGATCAATATCAACAATTATCAGTCCTTGTGATTTTAACTCCACCCGCCCCACTTTTACAGTAATTTCCTTGCATCCGATCTGCGGCAAGGTATGACCATTACTAGCAACTAGTGTCAGTTCGTCAGTTGGGCCACGGGTGAGTTTAGAATCAGCCCAGTACCTCTTGTACAAAATATACGGCATAGTGGTCACCTGGGAGCCAGTGTCCAGCAAAGCGCTCATGGGGATGCCGTCATTTACCACAGGAAGGATTAGCCTCCCTCCCACATACTTGGCTCTCCAGTTCCCTGGGCCTGCTGAACCTACTCCTGGGGGTTGGCCCGTTGCCCCAGGGGTTTCTCGTTTAAAGGACAGAACCTGGCCAGATGACCTGCCTTGTAGCAGCGGTGACAGATGGGACGTCCGTCCTGGTCATAGCGATCGTTGTTCCTTCCTCAAAGTGGCGAGGTTCTCCTCCTCCGGAGCCACGGGACATCCTCTGGACTGGAAGCAAGCTGGACCATTTCTTTGGAGGAATCCTGTAGGGACTGCACGGTCCGGGTAAGTGCGGCCATTCCCTTGGTCAGCTCCTGGACCTGAAGACGCAGCTCCTCTGTTGGATCCTTATCCAGAGTCTGGGCATCAGCCTCCACCGGGATGGAAGGACAAGGCGTTGTTTCCTGATGGTAGGTGATCGCTAGGCGCCTCTGGGGTGCTGGACGGCTGTCAGTGGGTTCCTGCAGTACCCGTATAGCTTTATCCTTAAAATCAGCAAAGTTCAGGTCAGGGGTTTGCATGGTTAGGATGCGTAGCTGCCCCCTGTGGGTACTAGACAGGCGTCCCTCAATGAACTGCTCCTTCAACAGTTTATCTTCTTCTTTTACACTGTCAGGATCAACTTGCTTAACTGCTCGCAGTGCCTCCTGCAGGTTGAGGGCATAGTCCCTGATACTGTCTTGTGCCCTCTGTTTACAGCCAAAGAATCGCATCTTGATCTCAGCTGCAGTACAGGAGTCAAAGGTGCTCCTCAGTGTCAGAGACACCGCACTGAACTTGCTCACTGAGCCAGTGCGCGTGCCCTGAGTAAAGCGAAAGCGTGCTCAAAGCTAACTGTGGAGCGGGCAGCAACCGAATAGATGCGTACTTCAGAGCCGCAGGACCTGAAGCACGTGACTGCTAGAGACGTGGCCTAAATTCCACAGAGCTAGGAGCTGCAAGACAATTCCTAGCAGAGTAACTGCGAAACAAAGTTACCCAGGGGCATAGACAGTGAGAATAGTCAGGACGTAGCCAATGAGTCACACACAGAGATAGCTGCAAGGTACCAGAGGGGCGAGCAGAGAGTAGTCAGGTCACAGGCAATGAGTCATACACAGATAGCTGCAAGGTACAAGAGGGGCGAGCAGAGAGTAGTCAGGTCACAGGCAATGAGTCATACACAGATAATAACGCAGTACAAAAACAACAGGCAAACTCACAACGGGAAACAGAGCCGGGTCAGAACCATATAAACAAGCTATAGCAACAAACAGGCACACGGGGGTCAGCACACTAGGCCAAAGGCAAAAGTATAACTGGCAGGGATTGAAGCTACCCAGAGGTTTATGAAGCTCTCCCAGAACCAGAAAGAGGCCACAATCATTAACCCCAAGTGTGCGGGTCAAAACCTGCACAGAGCTCCAGACATTAACCCCCGGTGTGCAGCTCAAAAACCTGCACTGGGATCATGACACTCAGCTTGGCCAGTACCTTTGCAACAGTCTCTTTATCGGCAGTCTGCCAGGCTTTCACCTCCCTTAGCGCTGCACCTGTTAGCTGTCCAATCAGGATATTCACTTTCTGGTCTTCAGACAGAGGGTACACTTTAAACAAGCTGCACAGTCTTTCTTTAAATTCGTTCAAGGTGTATGACTCACCCGAGTATTGCGGTAGCCAGGCCGCTCCCGGTATGTAGGGCATGGATAGCGGCATTATGGAGACCGCTGCGGCGGGTTCTCCTCCTGGCGGTACCGCGGGGTTGGTGGCGGCGCCTGCCGCTGCATCGCCGTTTGGCGCGGACATCTTCTCCCCCCCTAGTTAATGTTAGTCAGGGCCGGTGGTTGTGTGAGCTCACCGGCGGCCGCATCACAGGCCTGACGCTCCGGGCTGTAGGCCTCAGCTCCTCCTTCTCTCGCGCGCTGTCCTCTCTTCCCGTTCGGCGGCAGGCTCCACCCATGAAGCGCACCCCTCTTTCTTCCCGCACGCGCCAAGCCAATGGCGATTTCTGGTGCCAAATTCACTCAGTTCACAATCACAGTCTATGGCACACAGGACCCGGGGATACCGGGCTCCGTAATCCTGTTCGTGACGCCAAGTTGGGTCGCCCTCCCAGGGCTGTGGGGTACTCGGTACCGGGCCGGTGTCAGGGGGATGTGTCACAGCAGCGGTGACCCGGTCCATGGCCCTGGGCACCCAAGCAATGGGGGGATGTAGTTAATGGTAGAATAGTTCGTGACGCCACCCGTGGTGTTTGGCAAATATGGTGTTAGGCCAACGCTGCATACAGATCCGCTGGGACTGATGGTATGTGCAGCTTAGATGGTAAAGCTCCCAACAGGTGAAGCTGTAGTCCCAGGGCAGTGTAGATGTAGCTGGCACGGGGATGTAGCAGTGCCGAAAGCGTAGGGATCAGACAAGACACAGCGGTTGTAGTTTCTGTACCTTTACTGAGTATATGCAGTCCAGGGTCCTGATTACAGATGGTATGGAGCAGGTTAGCCTGGAAGCAATTCAGGATTCTCTCTCACAGATGGGCTGTGCAGTCTCCTCTCCTAGCGCTTTGTAATGTGAAGCACCCCAGTCCTTAGTTACTCTGAAATGCCTCTTCTCCGATGTTCCTAGAACGTTACTTGTATGACAGACAGCTGTAGCCTCTCTCTGGGACTCCTCTCCTGAGTCCTGGCTCTCTATATAATTACTGTTGTGTCCCAAGTCTTTTGGTGGAAGCAGGGCATTTACAGCCTCCTACTCCTCTGGTATCTGTGGCAGGACCGTCAGTGTCCGTGCCACCGTGGAGACCAGACTCCAGTTCGTGCGCTCTCAAGCTGAGGGAGCTCGCCTCCTGCAGCTCAACCTCTCAGCTTCGTTCTCCACGTTGCTCACTTCACCCTTTGCAGACTATCTCCCCACTCCTAACTCTCGGCCCCCAGAGGACACCCTTCCCCTACATCCTGGTTCAGAGTTCCCCCTGCTGGCCTGGAGTGGAACTGTGTTGCATGTATGGATTGACTGTGAGAGAGACCCATCATTGCCTCCAAGCCCGGCATTACCCTCCCCTGGAGGAAGGCAAAGCCAGTGTGGTGACCATACTCCTGGGGGCGCCACAAATACCCCCTTGATAAAGATGATAAAGACCATAAAAATCAACATATTGTGTGGACTAAATTAAAATTTCCCATATCTCAGGTATCATTTGGTGGCCCTTTTGACCTGATGAGAGATCCTGGGAATAATAAAACTTAGCATTTAATAGATCATTAAAAATACATAGACACAACAAAACATATAATCAGAAACTCTAAAAGACCTGCCCTACAAACTCAGGTCAAATAAAGCACCAATGTATATTGGCTACTTATGCTATTACAACTGACATATAGTGGACGGACCTGATAGGGTGTTATAAATCAGTGATAGATCAACAAGAAATAAATTAGAGTGATCTCACCCAGATCAGGTAGAAAATACAATCTCTGGCATTGGTTTCCAGATAATCATGTGGATCTGTGAGCATCCAAGTGCTATATAGCTGTCCACATCATAAGTAGAAAATATGAGTGACAGAAATAAAAGGTAACCACCTCCCTACACGTTTCATCCCGCCTGAAACTCATCAGGAGATATGGCAGCCAGGGTGAAGGATTTTTCCGTATTAGGAAGTGTAAAAAGCCTTCTGTTGGGTATATATCCTAGAATAGATCCAATAAGAATTCAAACTCCGCCTTCTCACGAATGTGATGATGGGAGCACTGACTCGCATATGTCATATCCGGTGTGTCGGCAACATGAAGACTCATTGGTGATTCTGGTGGACTGCAGACAGGGCGAGCTGTACACACTACTTCTCGTGTGTGAGAGCACTGGGTGCCCGCTGACAACCATTGGCCACTTCACCACATCCCTTCCGGCGCATGGTATTTATAGAAGACAAACTGTATTGTGACCGGTGTAGATAGAAAAATCAAAAACCAACAATTATTGTGTCTTTTGGTAATACAGACCTACTGTTTGCGAATTCATAATATACAGCACACTGAGGGTGGAATAATAAACTGAGTAATAACATAGAACAGTATGAGAAAAAGAGTTTGGGCTATACCTCAAAGAGAGTACCTGGGCACCAGCCCCAACAAAAAAGACTACACATAAGGATCCAGTGAGAAAAACAATTATGGTCAGACTGCAATTGCTGTACACTTACATGTTACTATTCAGTTGACTCTACCTACCAGCAGAGGAAACCTAAAACCTGCACATTGGTGCCCCTTCTCGATGACGGCTTACCCTGAATAAAAGACCATAGGGAAGCCCTCATACAGATAACCAACAGTAAACAGACAAAAGTTAGCTACTCATTTAGACCCCCAGGGAAAATGGATCCAAGGCGATGGATCCACCTTGCCTCATGTTGCAAAATCGATCTATCCCAGTCACCACTGTGCGCCCGTTTACCCACCTTTTTTATTCTCATGAATTTTATGGAGGAAACTGTAGCAATTATGTAGATACTAAGGAATCTGATAGCAGGATAAAACCAGTCTGAGAACAAAGCTGCAGCAAAAAGATGTATTTAAACAAAAACAGAAATGCAAACAGAACTAACACAGATATTCCTGCAATTGAAATGAGGTGCTCAGCGCAATATAGTAAATCACAGTAAACTGAATAGCGGGACGTGACAGCTAATACGAACCAGTCCAGCAAGGATATGACGCAGGAGTGTGCGAGTCCATTAAAGATATCGTTGGGTATGCATACAGTACTCAAACGTGGCTATCCAGCAAGGGGGTAGTGGAAATGCACACAGTACTTAACCGAGGGAGTCCAGCAATAACTTGATCACACTTGCGTACAGCACTTGTTTGTGGAAGTCCAATAATACGTAGAAGAAGCGTAGACAGGGGAAGGTCTCTAAAGGTACTTTTAAGGGCTGACAAGCCTGTTCCACAACCCAAAAGATGTAGTCCAGAAGATAAAAAGAAGTTACCCGTCTTACTGACTGCAGCAGCTTCTGAGGCGATAGACAGCACCCAAGTATTCTGGTCAATAGGCAACCCTGGTCAGAATACAGGAGCATATAGAAAATGGAAGGCAGCTAAACGAGGTGAGGCAGACCACTGATTAATGAGCAGAAGTAGCAGGGAGTTCATCAGTACAACAGGCAGGAGCTCAGGAGCCAACAGCACAAAATACTCAGGCAAGGAGGAACACACGACACAGACTTAAATAACAGGACAGACAGGAAGTTCCATGACAGGGCGAGATACAAGACTCCATCTTGGATAAGGGGAAACAGGCTCAAAAGGGAAATTTGGAATCCTTACAGATACATTCCCCCATGTAGAGAATTCACATGTCTCGCTAGTGGTGTGTCCCTCTTTTTGATTATGTCTTTCAGGTGTTCCCCTATCCTTTTCCTAAACTCCCTGATGGTCTTTCTGACATAAATAAAACCACAGATACAGGATGCCCTGTAGATGATCCCTTCACTTCGGCAGTTAATGAAAGAACTGGTGTCATACCGTTTGCCCGTGATTGTGTCACAGAAGGATTTTCCAACTTCAATGGATTTACAGGCCACACATCTACTACATTCATACCAGACAGTTACTTTTAATGGTAGCCATGTAGTTTGATGGGGTGAGACAAAATGGCTGTGCACTAGGTGGTCTTTGAGTGATCTAAAATCCGAGTAGGTGATCTGGGGATACGATGGTAATAGATCCCCAATGTCATAATCCATCTTTAATGTTAGACAATGTTTGTTAAGAATTTCTCTCATTTCAGCCATGCCATTATTGAAGGTAGTTATAAACTGCAGCCTTGTATGCGCATTATGCCTCTTATGGGTAGGGGACAATAAATCAGTTATGTTCTTATCCAGGGCTTCTTGATATGCCTCTCCCAGAATTTTGTCGGGGTACCCTCTTTCCAGGAACCTATTGTGTAGGTTCCTCACTTGTTTAAAATTATTTGTATCAGAGAAATTTCTGTGTAGTCTTATAAAATGTCCTTTGGGGATTCCTCTCTTTTGTGCAGCCGGGTGACTGCTCTCCCATCTCAATATGGAGTTGGTGTCGGTGGGCTTTCTGTAGGTACTGGAGCCCAGGCAACCATCAGGTGTCCTTTCAGCCATCACATTAAGGAAAGAAAGTTTGAGTAAGTCCAAGGACATTGGAATTTAAGGCAGTAACAAAATTGGCAAAGGTATCATTCATGCCCCTCGAGATGACAAAAACATCATCAATAAATCTAAAAATCTAAGCCATAATAGTGTTTTCATTACCATTCATACCAGTTTCACCAAAGACTACAACTTCCTCCCACCAGCCCACGAACAGATTAACATACGATGGGGCACATGGATGCCCCATCGCAGTTCCCCTGGGTTGTTGGAAGTATTTTCACTCAAACATGAAGACATTTCTCGTCAGGAGAAAGTCCAAACATTCAAGTACGAAGTTATGTTTCTTCACTAACCCCTACTTTTGAGGTAATATCTAACTGCTTCAAGGTCTTTTGAATGATAAAAGGAAGAATACAAGGCCTTCCCATCAAAGCTTGCAAGAATGGTGTCTGGTTCTAAAGTGACTCCTTCAATTTTGTTCAGAAGATCAGTGGTGTCTCGGGTGTACAAACTCAGTGCTTTACCAAAATAGTTAAGAATCCTTATCAAGGTAGACTCATAGGTCTTGTGAGAGGACATTCACCCCTGACATAATTGGTCTGACCTTAAGTGGAGTAAAGCCCTTGTGCACCTTGGGGAGGCAGTAAAAATGGGTCATCACTGGGTATCTAGGTTGAAAGAACACAACCTCTCTCTTGTCAATGATCCCCATTGAAAGTCCTCGTATCAAGATGTTTTTAAATTCATCAAGAAAGACATCCCTAGGATCAGATGGAAGTATGCATTAACAGTCTTTGTCGTGTAGGATCCGCATACATAATTGTTTGCAGTCCAAGGAGTCCATGACTACAACATTACCACCATTGTCTGATGGTTTTATCGCAATGTTGTGGTCATTCTCATGGTCACATAGAGAAGACATCTTCTGCCGAGACAGATTGTGTTTGGTTCTATTGTCCAGTTGTCCCATATTCTCTATATCCCTAGTGACTAGGTTATGAAAGATGTCGTTCAATGAGATTTCATTCTGTGGCGGAGACATCTTTTTACTTTTAACTATTAAATCGGTGAAGGGACCTTCATCTCTAATATTAGGATCTAATTCAGACAGATTGTATAAAGTCCTAATGTCTTCAAGCAATGAGTTAGGAACCCACAATTCCACACTTGTTTTTTTATCCTTTACACCCTTAAACGTGTCAAAATCACTGGAGGGTACGTACAAACAATAATCCCTTACTTAATATTGCCATTTCCTGTTGTGTTAACGCTCTTTAGGTTCTTTATAAGGATGTAGATCTGGGGATTTATTCTGATGGAATATAGGCTGAACTGGATGGACAAATGCCTTTTTTCGGCCTTGCTAACTATGTTACTCTTGATGATAGGTTTAAGATCTAGGGATTTCTGATTGATTTTGTGTATCCGCTGAATTCAGCCTGTTTCTTAAGGGGTAGCTCTGGTCTAAAAAATGCGCTGAGGAGTTAGGACATCTATCTCATACCTCTTTTTCATTCACCACCCCATCCTCTTTGTCTACCCCCTTGCGATTTATGATAGTTATCCACTTGTGATACCTCAGTATCTGTGGATGAGTAGTCAGTCTACAAATTTGAAACTCTATTCGGGTAGAGGTAGGTCTTGTTCTCCTTGAAGTCCTGAAAATCTCAGATAAACAGTTTATGTTTTTTTCTCTTCGAAATGGAACTGAAATCTCTCCAAGTTGTTTTGTAAGTTGAGTTCTTTGGAAGCAAACTCCGACTCCGATGAGAATTTTTTGCTATTCTCAATTTGTTCCTTCAAGCTGTCATTCAACTTAGAGAGAGTCAGACGTTCGTCATCCAAGAGAATTTGTGTAAATAAAATGTCCCATATATCTGGTATCATTTGGCGGATTATTAAAAAGCAAAAAACTGAACACGGGAGTAGCAGAAATAAAATATAATTAAAATCTGGCCACTGTTGACCTGATGAAAGATCCTCTTTAACCCCTTCCCAACTTTTGATGCCACGTAGGTGTCATGAAAGTCGGTGCCAATCCAATCTATGACGCCTATGTGGCGTCATGGGGAGATCGCGCTCCTGCGGGTCGGGTGACCGTGGTCACTGATATGTCACCCGATGTACAGGTACAGGAGGACCTGAGCTTCACCCCAAGGGGGGTGGCTTTGCCCCCCCCGTGGCTATGATCGCTCTCATTGGCTGTTGAAAGTGAAACAGCCTATCAGAGCGATTGTAATATTTCACCAATGAAACTTGGTAAAATATTACAATCCAGCCATGGTCAATGCTGCAATAACATCGGCCATGGCTGGAGACCGCGATCTGCCCCCCCCATGATTGACGGGGCAACCTGTCCCCAACACCGACTGACGGCGGCGATCTGCCCCCTACTTTCCAATCACCCCCTCCCCCTGTACCTCCCGAATCCCAGTACCTCCCGGTGTCCCTCCAATTTTCATCCAAGGGTGCCGCCATCTTCCAAAATTGCCGGCGCATGCGCAGTGCACACGCCGAATCTGCCAGCCGGCAGATTCATTCATTCATTGCAGGTACATTTTGATCACTGTGATAAACTCTATCACAGTGATCAAAGCAAAAAAAGTAAATAAACCCTCAGTTTATCACCCCCATAGCTAGGGAGAAATAATAAAATTAAAAAAATATTTATTTTTATTTTTCCATTAGGGTTAGGGTTAGAGTTAGGGTTAGAATTAGGGTTAGGGTTGGAATTAGGGTTAGGGTTGGAATTAAGGTTACAATTAGGGTTAGGGGTGAGTTGGGTTAGGGTTGGGATTAGAGTTAGGCTTGTGGTTAGGGTTGGGATTAGGGTTAGGTGTATGTTGGAGTTAGGGTTGTGGCTAGGGGTGTGCTGGGGTTAAGGTTGAGTTAGAATTGAGGGGTTTCCACTATTTAGGCACATCAGGGGTCTCCAAACACGCCATGGCGCCACCATAGATTCCAGCCAATTTTGCGTTCAAAAAGTCACAGTGCTCTCTCTCTTCCGAGTCCCAATGTGTGCCCAAACAGTGGTTTACCCCAACATATGGGGTATCAGTGTACTCAGGAAAAATTGCACAACAATTGTAGGGGTCTAATTTCTCCTGGTACCCTTGGGAAAATAAAAAAATGGGGGCTGAATATTATTTTTGTGGAAAATAAATGATTTTTCATTTTCACAGCTCTGCATTATAAACTTCTGTGAAGCACTTTGGGGTTCAAAGTGCTCACCAAACATCTAGATAAGTTCCTTGAGGTGTCTAGTTTCCAAAATGGGCTCACTTGTGTGGGGTTTCTACTGTTTAGGCACATCAGGGGTTCTGCAAATGCTACATAACGCCCCGAGACCATTCCATCAAAGTCGGCATTTCAAAGCATCACTACTTCCCTTCTGAGCCCCGACGTGTGCCTAAACTGCGGTTCCCCCCCACATATGGCATACCAGCATATTCAGGACAAACTGGAAAACAACTTTTGGTGTCCAATTTCTCCTGTTACCCTTGTGAAAATAAAAAATTGTGGGCTAAAAAATAATTTTTTGAGGAAAAAAAAGATTTTTTATTTTCACGGCTCTGCGTTATAAACTTCTGTGAAGCACTTGGGGGTCCAGAGTGCTCACCACACATCTAGATAAGTTCCCTGGGGGGTCTAGTTTCCAAAATGGGGTCACTTCTGGGGGCGCTCCAATGTTTAGGCACACAGGGGCTCTACAAACGCAACATGGCAACCGCTAAATATTCCAGCATATTTTCTATTCAAAAAGTCAAATGGCGCTCCTTCCCTTTTGAGCCCTGCCATGCACCCAAACAGTGGTTTATGACCACTTATGAGGTATCGGTGTACTCAGGAGAAATTGCCCAACAAATTTTAGGATCAATTTTATCCTGTTACCCATGTGAAAATGAAAAAATTGATGCTAAAAGAAAATTTTTGTTGAAAAAATTAAAATGTCCATTTTTTTCCTTCCACGTTGCTTTAGTTCCTGTGAAGCACCTGAAGGGTTAATAATCTTATTGAATGTAGTTTTGAGTAGCTTGATGGGTGCAGTTTTTAGAATGGCATCACTTTTGGGTATTTTCTGCCATATAGACCCCTCAAAGTGACTTCAAATGTGAGTTGGTCCCTAAAAAAATGGTTTTGGAAATTTTGTTGTAAAAATGAGAAATCACTGATCAAATTTTAACCCTTATAACTTCCTAACAAAAAAAATTTTGTTTCCAAAATTGTGCTGATGTAAAGTAGACATATGGGAAATGTTATTTATTAACTATTTTGTGTCACATACCTCTGGTTTAACAGAATACAAATTCAAAATGTAAAAATTGCGAAATTTTGAAAATGTTCGCCAAATTTCCGTTTTTTTCACGAATAAATGCTAAAATTATTGACCTAAGTTTACCACTAACATGAAGCCCAGTATGTCTTGAAAAAACAGTCTCAGAATAGTTAGGATCCGTTGAAGCGTTCCTGAGTTATTACCTCATAAAGGGACACTGGTCAGAATTGCAAAAAATGGCCAGGTCGTTAAAGTCAAAATATGCAAATATATAAGCCGCGGAGACACCATCACATGTTTCTCAACGCAGGCAGTGACTAGCCAGGTCTTTCACCGGGAAGGAACAACCACGGGAAGGGCAGTCTCCAATGAAGGAAACCACCTATGCCAATACATGGTATCCATCCACAGACAGCTGTTTCGGGGTATTGCCCCTCATCAGTGTGGAGTAGGAAACTGGCTAGTGGGAGCAATGCCTAGTAACAGACTATGAAAAAAGGAGGATGATTGATCTCATGGAGATCAACATCCGACACTGCGGAGACACCATCACGTGTTTCTCAACGCAGTGATTCTAGAGCACTGCTCCCATCCCTTATGGGAAATATGTAAAACATGCAAATATATAAGCCGCGGAGACACCATCACATGTTTCTCAACGCAGGCAGTGACTAGCCAGGTCTTTCACTGGGAAGGAACAACCACGGGAAGGGCAGTCTCCAATGAAGGAAACCACCTATGCCAAAACATGGTATCCATCCATGCCCCTCAACATGTTTTGCATGTTTTACATATTTCCCATAAGGGATGGGAGCAGTGCTCTAGAATCACTGCGTTGAGAAACACGTGATGGTGTCTCCGCAGTGTCGGATGTTGATCTCCATGAGGTCAATCATCCTCCTTTTTTCATTAAAGTCAAAATAGGCTCGGTCATGAAGGGGTTCAACTGATTTGTCCCTTAAAATGTACTTTAGCATGGTCTACTCTGGACAATCTGCCTATATTTGCAGATTCTTTTGGTGAATTTTTATTTTGCAATTTTCTGCTGTTTTTGATTTCGGAGCACCTACAGTACTTGTAGTTATCATCATTTCAAGTTCTGCTCAAGGTACTGTACCTGTTGGTAGAACATTAAAGACCCATGCACTGATCATTATATAGAAATTTGGGATCTTTTAGTTTGCAGAGATACATTATTGTATAGTGATTGCTTTCTTCAGTCTCATGATCTATAATTTTGGATTTTAGCAGAGGCATTTTCTCTGGTTCAGAATATCAATCAGTGCAAATGAGATATAGGACTGGAAGTCAAAGTTTTGTAAGATTTCATCTTTCGTATAAAAATAACTATCAAACTATTCAGTAAATAATGTATAGAGAGGTGTGGGACTTGTTTGTTTTGCCTGACTGTATGCATTCATTATAAAGGGGGAATTCAAGGTACTTTCTGGGCCAAACTGATGCTCTGCCTTTTGCCTATTGTGTGGAATGTAGGGTCGATTCACAACGCAGAAACTCAAAGAGAAATTACTTGTCATGAACCAGAACTTTAGGTATTACAGCGCTATAAATAAGGTTAAACTACAAAAACTCACACGAGGAGCTTTAAACATCAGTATTTTCATTTGCATTGCATCGACTAGTAGAGTTAAGTAAAAAGATTCACAGGATAAGAACACTGAAAACCTCCTACTACCTGAGGCATCCCGGTTCTGATTAGTATGACCTGCCTGTCGTTATGTTGCAGCATGATGTACATATGATGACACAAATTCACTGGGTATATCACAGGTAATAGAACGTTCAAAGTTCTCTAGTTTGGTGACCACATACTATTGATATAGCAAGGGCTGCCATCAGGAATTTCAGTGTTAGGATTGGCAAAACGTACCAAATGTAAATCATGAGAAGGTGCGATCGCAACCTGGGGTCCACTGTGCGCTGATGGAAAAACCGCAACTAGAGGACAATGGCGGAGCATAGCTTTAAGCAAGCACCGTAAACACACCGAGTTAAATGTCAGTCAGTATGAACAGAGTGCAACGTGCCTGTACTTCTCTGTAGAGTAACTGAGAGCCCTCTTAGCTATACCCTGTTAGACGTCACAGGAGCATAGACAAAGAAAAAAACTCTCCCCCCACTATGCTGGTGATTGAACCTGCTCTGACACATGGTGGCTTTTGAGCTCATGCCTGCGGAAGCCCAGTGCAGATGCTAAGTTCAAGCAGGAGCTCCCACCCTACACTGCCTGTCTAGAAACACACTTGTGGTGCTATTAGTGGCACACGTGCTTACAGGGTGGTAACTGTGCCACCTACACACACAGCAAATACGCATGGTACTACCACACAGGCATTCGCCATTGAGAGCCTTTTATACCTTTAACTCAAGTCCAGACAGACAGAACCTTGCCTGTGGACCAATCAGAAGCTGCCAACTCACCAGAGCAGCAGACGTACGAGCACCAATGAGAAGGCGCCACATCATGGACATGCTCAGTAGGATGAAATCCAGACTTAGTCTCCAGAGCACAATGCTGCATGTGTATACCAGTAGTCACCATAGGCTTAGCTGGGGAGCCAGCAACAACTACACATGCAGCATGAGCTTGGGCAAGGCGCTGGGTCCAGAGTCTGTGCTGAGCAGTCATCCCAGCAGCTGAGCCTGAATGGGAGACCGCTGCGCCAGACAAGGCTGGGATCTATTCCATGCAGTGGGAGGATCCTGGTGCCTAACATTCAGGGCCACATACTGTGAAAGTTTTTGGGCCCGCTTCAGACTCTGCCTGGGCTTAACCCCAGCTCCGACTCCACCCCTCAAACCTTCCACAGTCCCACTGCCCACTCTTGGAAAAACTCCAGTTCTGCACCACATCCTCACCAATCACACATTGACAGTTCCCATCAAACACCATATCACATACATGGTCATCAGCTTTTGTTTTGGCCAAAAGATTTTTTAAGTAGCCACCATGGTAAGTTAGACTCTTTTGGCAGAGTCCTACTCTACTCTAACCTATTAAATATTTCTTAAAATACCTAATATTCTTTTTATGTATATTTTTAATTATTTTTCTTTAAGGGAATGAGTCACATACATTTTTTATAATGACCAGCAATACCATTGACAAGTGACAAATACCGTCACACCATGGCTGGACCACATATTACCACCACATAGTGACCGAATAATGCCACATACAAGGGACCAATACTGCCACACCATGACCAGATCACATATTACCACCACATAATGATCGAATAATACCACATATAAGGAATGAATACTGTCATACCATCACCAGATCACATATTACCACCACATAATGATCGAATAATACCACATATAAGGAGTGAATACTGCCACACCATCACCAGATCACATATTACCACCAAATAGTGGCCAAATAATACTACATACTAGGTAAAAAATACCACCACATCATGACCTGACCAGATCACATCTTACCACCACAAAGTGACCAAATACAACAACACTGATCAATAATAAGAAAACACAATACTAATATTACCACAAGTGAAATTATACACAGGAGCTCTGTATATAGTATACAGTGTATAAAGTACATGTACAGGTAAGACTCTGACTCACCAGACAATTATAGACAGGAGCTACGTATATACTAATTCATGTACAGGTAATGTAGTGATCACCAGTGACTTTATACATAAGAGCTTTGTATATAGTATATAATATATAGTGCAAGTGTACAGGTAACATACTCACTAGTGACATCTATAGTTGAAGTCCTTCATCTTCGCTTTTCTTCCTCATCCAGCGCAGACCGCCATCACTTCTTCTATCTAGGTCCTGTCTCTGAAGAAAAATAACACACAATTATCTAGAGCACGGCTTTCAGAGCACATTCCACAATTTTCCCCAATTTATACACTGCACCAGATGAAGAAAAAAGCAACATAGTGCCGTTTGCACATTAACAGGCCCCTACCATTGAGAAAAGTATTCTCAAATTAATATACGGTACATCACAGCAGTAGAAATATCCCATAATTAGCCCCTACAGTAATAACGCCACCCATCCTGACCTCCATGAGTCTCATTCCTGGCCCCATATGTTTTTCTCAACGTTATTCGCAACATACCATAGATCCATGCAGTGATACCGGCATGTTAATTTTTTATTCAAAAGATGTGTCATCACCATAGATTCTGCATATAAAGTATAGAGCAATTAATAGGGGAAAGAAGACCAATTACTCGGATTGGTTAGGATTGGCCAAAGTATAAACAGTGTAACTGGGCAGCATGGATCCATGGGACAGGGCTTAGACCAGCGTTTCTAGCTTAAACATTGATCAGTAACAGATGGATGAGTGACAACTATAGGCCTGGTGCTCCGAGAGCATTGCCAAATTCAGGTAGCACACATGAAGGAAGCCCAGCTTGGAGTCCAAACATTTCCAAAAATTAGGGGCAGACACCAGGAAAAGTGGCATCAACTGACCCACAGTAAAAATTTGATAATGGCAAAGCACCTGGGCCTGCATTTAGAGCTTTGAATTTAAGTTTAAATTAAAACGAGGTGGGTGAAGGACCGCTGTAGCCCTGCTGTGCTGGGAACCCTAATACCTCATGCAACAGCTTAAACTGCATTTCTGCTCAGGTTCCACAAGTATCAGTTTTTTCTGCACAGGTGCCACAAATATCAGTTTCGTAGGCTACTATTGGTAGAAAAATGTAAGGATAGTAGCACAGGTAGTTGATTGATCAATTGACCCATATTAGAAATTTGATAATGGCCCAGCAGCAGTCAGCCATGGGCCATGCACAAGGTATCAAGGTCTGGGCAAGCATATAGAGCTTTGAATTTAAGTTTAAATTAAGATGAGATGGATGAGGGACTGGTGTAAGCCTGTTGTGCTGGGATACCTCATGCAACAGCTCAAAATGCTTTTCTGCTCAGCCACACTCAGGTGGACAAATATCAGCTTTGTAGATTACCATTGTTGAAAACATTAAGGGTAGTAACACAGGTAGTTGACTGAAAGGAAGTGCAGGGCTGCCAGTCTGGGAACCGTACTGCTACAGATAACACACCTGATGGAGACCCAACTTGGAGTCTCTACATTTCAAAAAATTATTGTCACACATCACTAAAGTGGCATCAATTTCCCTTGAGTAGAAACCGTATAATGGGGCTCTGACACCCCTTCCACTAGAGGCAACCCAGCAGATGAAAACCCAACTTGAAGTCTCAACATTTCCAAAAATAATTGTTACACACCGCTAAAGTGGCATAAATTTCCCCAGAGTAGAAATAGTGTAATGGGTTGGGATATTTCAAAAGATAATTTGGAACATCAGCAGCAGAAGCCACAGCAGGCACAGAAGCCACCAATATAATTTGGCTCTGACACCCCATCCACTACAGGCAACCCACCAGATGAAGACCCAACTTAAAGTCTAAACATTTCCAAAAATTATTGCCATACACCACTAAAAAATAGTTTGTAACATCAGCAGAAGAAACCACAGAAGGCACAGAAGCAATGACAAAGGTGTCACTGACGGCAATAACGCGAGATCAATGCAGCACACTAAAATCTACACCATCGCCTAGTCTGCCCAGTCTGCGACTGGGGTGAAAAAATCATTTAAGATCCATGTCTTGTTCTTCTAAATTAAAGTTAAGGGGGAGATAGGGCTCTTCCAATGCGTAGGTCTGTATGGAAAGTAGATGAGTGCACAGCAAGTGTTAGGCTCACCTGATAGGGTTGTGAGAGTCACAACACCTATAATCGCATAAAACAGCTGCAGCAGTCTGCACGAGGTTCAAGGACTTGGTACAAAGAGAAGGCTGGTAGTGCAATAAGAGACTGCGCTGCTGTGGTAGAATTCAAGGTATCTTTATTTCCAAATTAAAGTTAGGGAGTCTACACTTTCAGGGGACAGTCGGGAGCGATTATCTGTCAGGACACCATCAACGCTAAAAACAAGTTCTGAAAGAACGCTGGCTGGCATGACATAAACATTCAAGGCGTGACAGGCGCACTCAGGCCACTCTTCCAGTCTTGAAGACGAAGATGCAAAAGAGTCAAAACCTCCCATGATGGCACTGACATTGAGCTTGAGATACTCCTGCACCATTCTCTACAGTCGTTCACAACATGTCAGACTTGTACTCTGTTCTGCTGGTGCATGGGTGGGTCTAAAAAATGTGTGAAATGACTCACAGAAATTGCTTCTGCCACTTACATTGCTGCTGCTGCTAATGTTATAGTGTTGACAACTCGTCATTCCCGGGGTTGGAAGCATATAACTGAAATGCACACTGTGTGCCTCACTGCTGTCTTGGGTTAAACCCCTCTTAAGATTGTCTAGAAGCATGTTTCGATACTCCAGTGCAGCTAGAAGGTGCTCATGTGTCGGGTGCTTCCATGAGGTCCAAGTCCATGGCACATTGGTGGCGAGGTAATACTCAGGCTTGCTTCCTCCATCCTCTATTGCCAACCATAGACAACAGAGAGGGGATCATTATCTTCTTCATCTCCTGACTGTTGAGTGCCCATCACTTCTTCCTGCTCGTCATCCTCCATTTGTTTCTCAGCTCCTGCACCTTCACTAACAGTTTGTTTCGTGCCACGAGCCCCTTTTGATCGCTATAATCCAACCTTTCATGACGCCCAACTATGTAACAACAGTCCAGGACTTAGAGATATTGTTATCCCTTCCGCATCCTCCTCTGCTTTCACCTCTTCCTCGGGGCCACCACCTCTTTACGAAGACTATTCAAAGTGTGCTCCAGCATGTAGATAACCAGAATAGTGATGGATAACCATCTTAGTAGCCATTTCAAAATTGTGCACAGGTCCTTCATCTGTGCCTACTCCGCAAGCGTGATTTGCACCAAGACTGTACTGCATTGGCCCAGGCTATGCAAAAGGACATATTGCACCAGGGCTCATCATTGTTGTCACAGTTGCTGCATCATGTGCAGATTGGAATTCCACTGTGTTGTAGCATCACAAATCAAACTGTTAACCATTAGGCCAAAAGACCTCTGTATGGATGCAAGTCGATAACCTGTAGGGTGCGATCGTCAGAAGTGAACACACAGCGACTGTGCTCTGCAGGAATGCATCCAGACCGGGATAGTGGCAGAAAAATTGCTGTACCAAGAGGTTGAGGATGTGAGTTATGCAAGGCATGTGTGTGAGGTTGCCCCGGCATAGGGCCACCACCAGGATCGCACTATTATCACACACGACCTTCCCTGGCTTCAGGTTGAGTAGAGACAGCCATTGTTCTAACTCTACCTGGATTACTGTCCACAGCTCTTGATATAATACTTATGTATGGTATAAGGACTTCAATGGCGTAGGGCAATGACGGCAGAGACACGCTTAGTGAAGCAAGTGATTTATATATAATTGTGCACAATAAACGTGGAAATACGTAACGGGTTCAGAGCACAGACATACCGCAGCACATAGCAAAAGGTTCAGCAAGGATGGTAAGTTATTAAGAGTCACTGAGTACGGAATATAACTGGGTATTGCAGGCAAAGTCCAGAGTATAACAAATGTCCAGCAGGATAATGTTCAGCGGGCACCGGGTAACAGCTACTAACCAGTATAGCAAACAGAAGTCCAGTTGTAGCGAGCCTCTGGTATGATGAGTCCGGTGGAGATCCAGTAAGGGGACCTTCAGTGGGCACAAACACTAACCGGGTACGGTAGCCAGAAGTCCAGCGGTATCCAGAGGTCCAGAGAGGTGAAGTTTCAAGCAGGAAGCAAGGTTGTTCCAGAGTCACAAGATCTGGGAGAGTGGCAGGGCAGGAGCACACCAGGAATCAATATACTCAAGCGATTTGCTTGTGCTTAGGGGCGGGTTCTTATGCAGCTGGGGAGGAAGTGATGTAAACAAAAACTCCATCTTAACTAAGGGCAGCTAAGAGGAAGTGATGCGACAGGACCGAAAACTCCATCTTAACCAAGGGCAAAAGTTCATTCAAAACAGACCGGAAAGTCCTAGGATCCTGACAGTACATCCCTCCCAAAAAACGGCCTCAGGACGGAACAGGACCGGGCTTGTCCGGGTACCTCCGATGGAACTGAGCAATCTTCCTAGATGCGTTGATGTTGTCAACGGGTTCCCAGGAGTCGTCCTCGGGTGAATAGCCTTGCCAGCGAACCAGGTATTGCAGCCGTCGCCGATGGAGACGGGAGTCGAGAATGGCCTCAACGACAAATTCTTCTTGGCCATCTACCATCACCGGGGGAGGAGGTGGTACAACACGTCCCTGAAAGGTATTAGGAGTTACCGGTTTGAGCAGAGAAACATGAAAGACCGGGTGTACCTTCATAGTCCGTGGTAACTTCAGCCGACAGGCCACGGAGTTCACAATCCCGGAGATCCTGAATGGGCCGATGTATTTTTGCCCCAGCTTCTGTGAAGGGACACCAAGCTTCAGGTTTTTGGTGGACAACCAAACAGAGTCCCCTACCTGGTACGAGGGTGCCGGTCGCCTGTGAGCGTCTGCCGAGTCCTTGTAACGTCGCTGAGCAGTTGTCAAGGTGTCTTTCAGAACCTCCTGAACTCGTTGCAACTCCGTCACCCTGTCTCCAACTGCGGGTACAGGGACTGCGACCGGTGACCTAGGCAGAATACTTGGATGGTAACCCAGGTTTGCAAAAAAGGGTGTTACCTTCGTGGAACTACTCTGGGTGTTGTTGTAGGAGAATTCTGCCAGAGGAAGGAGTTTCACCCAATCGTCCTGTAGATGGCTCACGTAACATCTCAGGTATTGTTCCAGGGTCTGGTTGGTCCGTTCCGTCTGTCCATTCGTCTGAGGATGGTAGGCAGAAGATAGACACACATTAATTTGGAGTGCAGAACAAAACCCCTTCCAGAACCTAGAGGTGAATTGAACACCTCGGTCAGAGATGATCTGATCCGGGACCCCGTGTAAACGAAATACGTTCCGTACTACCAGGTCAACAGTCTCTGCGTCCGAGGGGAGGCCAGTACAGGGGATGAAATGGGCGGCTTTGGTCAACCGGTCTACCACTACAAGGATAGTAGTGCTGCCACTTGATGGAGTCAGATCCACAATAAAATCCATGGAGATGGACCCCCAGGGGCGAGACGGCACGGGTAAAGGCTGGAGGAGGCCTGTAGGAGCCATACGAGGGACCTTGCACCGGGCACAGATCACACATGATGTGACGTAGTCTTTCACGTCTTTCATACAGGTAGGCCACCAGAAGAACCGGGTCAAGAAATCCTGAGTTTTTTGTACCCCCCTATGTCCTGCCACCGTGGAGTCATGAACCAATTTAAGGACTCGAAGTCTTACAGCCTCCGGGACATACAGGCGACGTTCTCGTAACCACACACCATTCCGAAGAACAAGTGCCACGTCGCTCGGGGGGGCAGCAAGGAATACATCACCATCATAGGCCTGCTTGATGTCCTTCCATAAGTCCTGGTCCTGCATCACTCCGATGAAGTTGGAATCAGACAACACGGTTTGAGATGATGATGAAGGCACAGGGTCCGAGGTGTGGAGACGGGATAAGGCATCAGCCTTTCCGTTACGGGAACCTGGTCGATATGTGACAACAAAATTAAATTGATTAAGAAAAAGGCTCCACCTGGCTTGCCGTGGGGACAGACATCTGGAAGATTTAAGAAATTCCAGGTTGCGGTGATCTGTGAGTACCACCACTTGTTGTGCCACTCCCTGTAAGTGGTGCCGCCATTCTTTGAAAGCAGACACGATCGCCAGCAACTCCTTGTCTGCAACATCATAATTCCTCTCCGCAGGGGACAACCGTCGAGAAAAGAAAGCACATGGGTGCAGTAAAGCTTTGTCCCCAGTTCTCTGGGACAGAACTGCTCCCAGAGCATAATCAGAGGCATCGACTTCTACAAGGAACAGAAGTGAGGGGTCTGGGTGAATCAGAATTGGTGCTGATGTAAAACAAACCTTGAGATGGTCAAAAGCCTCCTGAGCCTGGACGGACCACACAAACCTCTGACCCTTCTTGGTTAATGCGGTAATAGGGCGGACAATTTCTGAGAAATTACGGATGAAACGCCTGTAGAAGTTGGCAAATCCGACGAATCGTTGCACCTCTTTGATGGTACCCGGTACCGGCCATTCCAGTATTGCTTTTATCTTGCTGGTTTCCATATTTAGACCCTGTGGAGAAATGACATACCCTAGAAATTGAATATTAGTACAATGAAATTCACATTTCTCAAGCTTGATGTACAGGCGGTTATCACGTAGGCGAGCAAGGACCGTCTTGACATGCTTTTGATGTTCCTGTAAAGAATTAGAATAAATCAAAATATCGTCCAGGTAGATGACCATGAACTGGTCCATAATGTCCCTGAATATATCGTTCACCAAGTGTTGGAATGTTGCGGGGGCGTTGCAAAGGCCGAAGGGCATGACTAAATACTTAAAATGTCCGTATCTACACCTGAATGCTGTCTTCCATTCGTCCCCTGGACGGATACGGAGCAGGTTATACGCCCCTCGGAGATCTAACTTGGTGAAAATTGTAGCCTGTTGGACCCTTTCTAATAATTCGGGGATCAGGGGCAATGGGTACCGGTTCCGGATGGTGATCTTGTTGAGCTCCCGGTAATCTATGCAAGGGCGCAGAGTTCCTTCCTTCTTCTTTACAAAGAAGATGGGTGCCCCTGCGGGTGAGGTAGAGGGACGAATGAAACCCTTGGCAAGATTTTCATCAATATATTCTTTTAGGGCGTGTAGTTCAGGGGCCGCCAACGGGTACACATGTCCAAACGGTATCTCCGCTCCGGGTAATAAGTCTATAGGACAATCGTAAGGTCTATGTGGGGGGAGCTGATCAGCATTCTGTTTATTGCAGATGTCAAGAAAGTCATGATAGACCGGGGGCAGAACGGGTACCTGTACATTGTCCTCCATAGCATGCGTTGTTGGAGCCGGTTCAGTTGGTTTTACGGCAGGAGCAGTCTGGGATGGGAAGGAAATCTCTTTTGTCTCCCAGTTGATGACTGGATTGGTAGCCCGAAGCCAGGGGATTCCTAAAATGACTGGAAAATGTGGAGATGAAATTAACATAAAGACAAGGGTCTGCTGCTGACCTGGTTTGATCATACATTCGAGGGGTACAGTCTCTTTATCCACGGGTCCGGAAGTCAATGGGGACCCGTCCACGGTTTCCATGGTAACTGGTGATGCTCTCTGTTGAGACGGGATACCGTGTTTCCTAGCAAAAGAGAGATCCATGAAATTCCCCCCAGCCCCAGAGTCAATCATTGCAGCCGTAGGAATTAGCTGTTTCTTCCATTTTATTTGTATATGGAGTGAGCAGTGGGCGGATCTCCCTTCAGAGTCCTTAGCTGCAGTGGATAGTACTGTGGAGGGAAATACCGCATCCAGGTGGGAACTAGCTTCGGAGGCTTCGGATTCTATGTCGGTATTATCATATTCGGCTACAGCCGCCAAGATCTTATTGGAACGATTAGGACGCCTTGGACAGTCAATAAGGAAATGGTCTGATTTGCCGCAATAAAAACATAGCCGTTCACGGAGCCGATGTTCGCGGCGTTCCTGGTTCTCTCGGTTTTGTACAGAGTCCACTTGCATGGGAACCTCCGCAGGCTCTCATGGTGTCTTAGGAACAGGTTCCCTGGTAGGTGACGGAAAGTCAGGTACCCGGTTAAGTGCTTCCCATCTTTCCTGTCTGCGCTCTGTTAAACGGGTATCAATGCGCACACAGTGTTGAAGGAACAGGTCAAGATCATCGGGTGATTCGGCACGGGCTAACTCGTCCTTGATGGCACCGGACAGTCCCTTTTTAAATACTGACAACAACGCATTGTTACCCCAGTCAGTGTCCACCACCAGTCTTTTGAAGTCGGTGACATATTCAATCACAGGCCGCTTGCCTTGCCGTAAAGAAAGGAGAACCGTTTCAGCAGTATTACGGCGGTTCGGATCGTCGAACATCAGTGCCATAGCTGTTAGAAAATCCTCTAAGCAGTTCAACCGCACGTCCCTGGTCTCAATCATCGGGTTAGCCCAGGCCAGGGCACGTGAAGTCAGCATCATGATTATGCATAATACTTTAGATCGATCCGATCGGTAATAGTCAGTATTCACATCAAAGAATAGCATGCACTGATTAATGAAGCCACGGAACTGACTGCGCTCACCATTAAAGCGGAAGAGAGGTAATTTAGGCATACTGGGAGCAAATCCAGGCGAGGTACGGTCGGCCACCTGAGCCTCCACCTTGCCTTGTAGCTCCTGCATAGCTGTACCCAGGAACTGGTGGTTATGATTCAGCCGTCCCTCGATATCTCCAAGCCTGGCGTGCACAGCATCCATGTCCTGCTGTGAGGAGTGGATCATGGAGTATAGCTGATCTAATCGTGCCTCTGACATTGCCCCAGCAAAGTCCTCTAAAAAGGGCTTGAGTATAATATAATACTTATGTATGGTATAAGGACTTCAATGGCGTAGGGCAATGACGGCAGAGACACGCTTAGTGAAGCAAGTGATTTATATATAATTGTGCACAATAAACGTGGAAATACGTAACGGGTTCAGAGCACAGACATACCGCAGCACGTAGCAAAAGGTTCAGCAAGGATGGTAAGTTATTAAGAGTCACTGAGGTCGGAATATAACTGGGTATTGCAGGCAAAGTCCAGAGTATAACAAATGTCCAGCAGGATAATGTTCAGCGGGCACCGGGTAACAGCTACTAACCAGTATAGCAAACAGAAGTCCAGTTGTAGTGAGCCTCTGGTATGATGAGTCCGGTGGAGATCCAGTAAGGGGACCTTCAGTGGGCACAAACACTAACCGGGTACGGTAGCCAGAAGTCCAGCGGTATCCAGAGGTCCAGAGAGGTGAAGTTTCAAGCAGGAAGCAGGGTTGTTCCAGAGTCACAAGATCTGGGAGAGTGGCAGGGCAGGAGCACACCAGGAATCAATATACTCAAGCGATTTGCTTGTGCTTAGGGGCGGGTTCTTATGCAGCTGGGGAGGAAGTGATGTAAACGAAAACTCCATCTTAACTAAGGGCAGCTAAGAGGAAGTGATGCGACAGGACCGAAAACTCCATCTTAACCAAGGGCAAAAGTTCATTCAAAACAGACCGGAAAGTCCTAGGATCCTGACACTTGAGCTGTGTGACTGCGATCTCCAAAGCATATAAATTTAAACACTGCCTGAGTCTGGTGAGCCCTGGCTGCACAGTATGGAGGTGGGGGCATTCTCTCTGCACTGTTAGAATGTGTGTTTCATTAAGGGAGAGGTTGAGGATCCAAGGGGAAGTCCGAGAGAAGGTGGAGGTGCCAGAAACAGCAGAGAAAGAGTTAGATACAGAGGTTTGTTCCACAAACCTTGGAGATTTCAAGACTTGTGTCACAGACCCTTCCCTGGCCTGCTCCCACAGCCACAAAGGTCACCCAGGGCCCAGTCAGTGAGATATAATGCCCCTGGCCATGTTATCTAGTCCAGGTCTCGGTGGTAAAAAAGATTTTTTCAAGGAACGAGTGATGTCTGTGACATGCTGGTGTAGCACAGTCACAGCTGTCATAGAGAAGTAATGGAGACTGGGCAACTGGTTCTGGGGGGCTGCGATGGCCATCAGCTTTTAGAAAGCTTTGGAAGCTTTTGGAAACCGTCTGTATCCACCAGATGGAAAGGCAGCATTCCTTGGCCAATAGATTGGAGATGGTGGAGCTCGAGCTCAAGCTCTTAGCTTTGGCGTGAGTAGGTTGAAACATTCTTTTATGTTACCACAACTGTAGACTGGCTGCTGTACTGAGAGAGTGGAGTAGGGTGAACATGACAAACTGCTGGACTGTGAATGAGGTGCAGTCGGAGATGTTATGGTGGATTGAGAAAGATGTGTTGTGCTTGGCGAAACAAAAACAGTAGGCATGTCCACTTCCAAAAGAGCTGACAGGCTCTCACTCACCCAAACTATAGGGGGTAAAGCAAGTAGAGTTTCTGTGGCCAGAGACATGTATGAGAACACTTCACGTGGTGATGGAGGAGGAAGAAGCAGCAGATGTGGTTGATGAGACAGCTGGTGATTGGCGAGGCCCCCTAGTCCATATTTTAGGCCAGTGAGAGTCCCAGATTAAGGCATGCTGATCGAGCATGTGCCGGTTCATGCATGTAGTATTCAAATTATTGCCTCTACTGAGTCTTTTTTTGCAATTTTACGAGATAACATGAGTAGGGTCATCCGCTGTGGTCTCAAAATGGCCGAGGCTAGGCAACCCTTGATGTACCTGCAAAATTCAGACTTGTGACCGGTGATGACCTTGTGTGCAGTGCTTGTTGTGGTTGAATCACTCCGTGTCTATGGAGAAAGCTGCAAAGTAACCTCCTTGTCTTCATCCTCCTCCACATCTGCTGAGCTACTCAGCTGTTTGTCTCTGGGTTAACACCAAGTGGATCTATAACCTCATCATCATTTTCTCTGTTCTCCCACTCCTCAACTTGAGAGTCACCCTTCCTTCCTATCACCTCTGATATATGAGTCTCAGCAGGATCACCTCCACCCCCGGGTGTTAAAGTCTGGTGACAAGGGTCTGGTTTCTGCTTGGACCCTACTTCGTTCAGCCCCAAATCCAACATGAAAAAATTTGGGGCATCAGTGCAGATGCTTTCCTCCTCTGGGTTCTGTGATTCTTGGGGCAGGCCTCTGATGCCCAAGAATAGAATGTGTGAACAGCTTTGCAGACTGGCCCATCTGTGGTTACCCACAGTCAGTTGGCTGGTTGGAAATTTGTGATGTGGGGGGAACAATGGTGATTGGGGTGCCACCTCTGAGGATTGTACTGTGTGTGGTGTTAAGGTGGAGGAAGAGGAGGAGAGGCCACTTGATGCAGCGCTTGCCATCCGCTGGAGCACATGCTCTTGCTGAGCCTCATCTACAAGGTGTACAACTATGTGGCTTCCAAAGAAAGGGAGTCGAGTAGCTTGTCCAGTTACCGATGTCAGTTGTCTTTGGATAGGATGAGATGGAGTTTGTTCAGTTGAGGTTTCATTAACATTAACACCTAACCCACATACACATCGAACACCAAGCTTATTCCCGTTTTGCCACGACCTCGCTTTTTCCTACTTATGTTACATAAAACCTTCCCCTTTAACCAACTGTTTCAAAACCTTAGGCCAAAATCTGTCACTAAATGAACAATCAGTTCTCATTTTCTTAGATAGTGTGCTTGAACAACATTCTTAGACCAAATGATTTAAATTAGCAAATGGGGCCTCCTGATTCCTGACTGTAACACAGTTTTAGCCTTACTGATTTGGATTAGCAAATAGGGCCTCCTGTCTGAACCTAATAATATTAATTAGCAAATGGTGCCTTCTGATTCCTCACTGCAACACAGTTTTAGCCCAAATGATTTGGATTACCAAATGGGTCTCTTGACTTCAACACAGTTTTAGCACAAATGATTTGAATTAGCAAATAGGGCCTCCTCGTTGAATCCCAATATTAGGCCTAACGATTTTGATTAGCAAATGGAACTTCCTGATTCCTCACTGCAACACAGTTTTATCCCAAACAATTTGTTTTTCCAAACTTTTATTGGTTTTTCAATAAATGGGGAAAATAAGGGGGAGGAAAGAAGAGGGGAAGGGGGGGAAGGTGAGAGGTAAAGAGAAGGAAGGAAAAAAGGAAGGACAACAAAGTCGACATGTAAAGATAACATGAAAATGAAACATGTTAATGCAGAAACACATTGTAAAATGAACTTTAGCAAAGGTAGGTATATAAGCATATAACCTATTAAATCTATAGCAACCAAAAGACCCAGACCCAAGGGATCTTAGGCAGGAGCACTCTGGTTGCAGCCTTAAGTAAACAACTCCAGCCATCTGGACCATTTCCTGGCATATTTGGCAAATTGATCATGCATATTTGCAAATTTTAGTTCAAAGGACTGATGAAGACTAATTTTGTCTATAATGTCATTAATTTGCTGGGGTTTTGGGTTTTTCCAAAGGAAAGTGATATTGTTTTTAGAGACTAATAAAATATGCATAATCAATAGTCTGTTAGTAGGATCAATTGTATCAGCGTCCAGGGAGAGAAGGGACAGACGAGGAGACAAAATAAGTCATGTTCCTAGGATAAGATCAATAAGGTTTGAAACCTTTCTCCAAAAAGGAACAATTTTGGGACATTGCCAAAAGATGAGCAGGATATTTCCAGGCCTACCACAACCCCTCCAATAGAGTGGAGAATTGTCAGGATTGAGTTTATGAAGTCTTACTGGGGTGTAATACCATCTTGTTAAGAGTTTGAAGTGGGTCTCTTGTAGTGATAAGGAAATGGTAGAGGCGTACGAGAGGGAATATGCCTGTTCAAGGTCAGGAGGGTCAATTATTGTATGCAATTCTTTTTCCCATTTGAAAATATTTTGAGTCTTGACCACTGCAAAGCTATTATTACACCATTTGTATGTATACTCAAAACTCCAGAAAATATTATGATCTATATTACAAATAAGATTAACTGCTGGTTCAGAAATTCTTGGTGAGATAGCAAGGAACTCATGGAGTATGTCCTTGAGGATGACATATTGTAAGAAAGCAGGAGTAGAAGATTGAAATCTTTTCTTGAGTTTGTTGTAAGGCGCCATCATATAAATCTTTGAGTTTTCTGAGCCCAAGTTCAGACCATATGGGGTCAATAGTCTGACTGGATGCTTGAAAAATAACTGATAAGGCCAGATTTTTTAATGTGACGTCTTTGCTAGTGCCTCTTTTTGGAACAGAAAATTTTTTCCAGGCCTCAGAAATAGCTTGAAAAATCGGGTGAGAATTTTTGATTACTTTTTTATGAAGGAGTTGGTTCAGAATTAGTAGATGAAGAGGTTTATAATTGTTGAAAAACAATTCTAGTTCATGCCAAGCTGGAGTCGATTCATGTGGCCACCAGTATGCGCTTTGTTTAACCAAATTTGCAGTGTAATATGCCGCAATATTTGGAGAACCAGCTCCACCATAAGAATTGTGGTTGTATAGAATGTGTTTTGCTATTCTGGGTCTTTTGTTATCCCATATAAAGGAGTTCAATGAGGCTTGAAGATTTGTAAGAGAAGAAGTGGGAATTTTTAAAGGAAGTGAACGGAGTAGATATAGGATTTTTGGAAAAATGAACGATTTGATCATCATGATTCTTCCCCACCAAGAGAGTCCACCATCTTTAGAAATACGGAATTTGTTAAAAATCTTTTTAGTAAGGAGCTCCCAGTTTATTTTTATTAGATAGGCCTAAAATTTGTCAAAAATATAGACTAAGTATGTCAGCCCATTAGTAGCCCAACCCCAAGGCGAGAGGCCCTCAATTTCCTCTTGATCTACTCCCAGATTAAAGCCAAGTATTTTTGATTTTGAGTCGTTTATTTTAAAATAAGAGATCCGTGAAAAAATCTTGAATAGGTTTCGTAAGGCAGTGATAGAGTCGCTTGGATTAGTGAGGGTAAGAATGATATCGTCTGCATACAAGGCGATTTTAAAATCTCTATGCAAGGTCTTAATTCCCGAGATCTATCCCAAACAATTTGGATTAGCAAATTGGACCTCCTGACTGCAACAGTTTTAGCACAATCTAGTTAGATGCTGGAAGATCGATTTCATACAGGACAGGATCCTATTTAACTAAATGACAAGTTCAGTTGCAGTAGAATGAGAGGCCTCACTGCGCTGTTATACTGAGAAAATGGTGTCATCAAAACAAGATGTCTGCTTTTTATATGGAGAGGGACACGTAACTTCTGCAGCCAAACAGATGCCCTTGTGTTATGACATTGTGGATGTTTTCTGCATCCTGGTTCACTGATGGAATGTACGCACATTAAGTTATTAAAGAAAAAAATTTAAAATTTACACTCTGCCACTCCTTTGACCTTGACACACCCCTTCCCCTCATAAAACTCCTCCCCCAATCATCACCATTATCCTAGAGAAGGTCAAAACAAAAGCTTTAGTGGAAACGCGATCATTTACCGATCTTTGACCAAATTTTGCTGACTTTCAGGAAAAATGCTCTGGAAACCAAACAAGAATCCGAATGTGCAACATTTGTGTCAAATTTGAGATTGGCGAACATTTTCCGAACAAATTTGCTCATCTCTTGTCTGGACCACACTATTACCAGAAAGGATTTAGATTCTGAAATGTAGCCTGGTGTCTGGCCCACACTATTAGCACAAACAATTTAGATTCGGAATTATGGCCTGGCGTATCACCCACACTATTAGCAGAAACATAGCATCATAGTTGGAAGGGACCTCAAGGGTTCAACCCCCTGCTCAATGCAGGATTCACTAAACCATCTCAGACAGATTTCTGCCCAGCCTATGTTTGAAGACTTCCATTGAAGGAGAACTTACCACCTCTCGTGGCAGCCTGTTCCACTCATTGATCACCCTCACTGTCAAAAGTTTTTTTCTAATATCTAATCTGTGTCTCCTCCCTTTCAGTTTCATTCCATTGCTTCTCGTGTTTCCATATGTAAATGAGAATAATGATGATCCCTCTACACTGTGATATCCCTTCAGATATTTGTAGGGAGCTATTAAGTCTCCTCTTAACCTTCTTTTTTGTAAACTCAATGCCGACTTTTATTCCCCATTGACTTGCATTGGGGTCAGGTTTCGGATGAAACTCCGACTTTTTTTTGCCCTAGTCGAACCAGTTTCATCCGACTCAAATTTTGTTTCATGAAACCCGATCCAACCAAAGTCGCTCAACTCTAGTCCATAGACACAGTATGACTTTTGTGAATGAGCGCTCTTGTTTGTCCGGGTGAAATGATTTTTAGTTTGCCCTAAAGATCATCATTCTATGTGCACAGAACAATCTGTTACTGATCATTCTTTGCACATCTGAAATGCTGTCTGTCTGCCTAAACAGGCTGATAGCAACATGCTGCTGGTTGGCAGGCGGAATACCATAGTGGTATGCTCCTTATATTAAATTAATAATGTGATGTTTTTACTCAGAATGTTCAGAAAAACCCATGGGTGACAAGTGGAGCATCAATGACTGAGCAGAGGGGGATTTAAAAGGTCAGTATACCCTGGGGTTTTTACATTTATTCTTGGGCAGTCTCTTTTTATTAATTATGCACAACATGTACTTCAGGTTAACTCTATTCCATTTATGGAATGAAGATTAAATAATACTTCATAAAACAGAACTAGTGCTCTTCGGGAGGTGAGTTTGCTTACTAATTTAGGTCCAGTTGGCTGTGCCAACAGGCTAAGTCCTCATTGAAACATTCATGTTGCATATACATATTCCATTCATTTTTTTCATGGAGAGAACATGTACCCACTAAAATCTATGGGGCTATTCACATGTCCATGTTTTTTTCACGGACCATGCGTCTGCACAAATCTCACAGATATATGTTCATTTTTATCTGGTATCATGAATGAAAAGGGACAATACAAGTTTGTGGTGAAAAATGTTGCTAAAAGTCTAAAAGAATTGACATACTACAAATATGAAAAAACGTAGTGTGTAAACTAGCCATTACACTCTGGAAAACATTGACATGAACTTGCTTTCACATCTATCATATCTCCAAAATCAGGTGAAGGAAAATCTTATTGACTCATTCATTCAGTATTCCGAGATATTGGTATTGAAAACTTTAAAGGCATTTTTAAAAACTGTTCATAAAATTTGACTAAAACTTTCCTTTATGTGACAGAACTTTACAAAGTCTCTGATGACTTCAACTCAGACTAGGAGTAACTGTAGTACTGTACAGCACTTAGGTTGTGAGAATTTTTAGACCCGTTCCATAATTACCTTAGTTTAAGGACAGCAAATAACAGGGGATATGTTTTAAGAGGTACATTTTCTTCCTGCTATTTTTTAAGTAAAGAGTTTCCCAGCTGGAAGAAAAGGTCTGTCAAGGAAAACTGTCACCAAGATTTTTGTAATGGAACCATTACTATGGATGTATAGGTCATTGTACAAAGATTTAAAATATAACTCGTATGTATAGCTCAGATGTACCATTGCAGAGAAAACGTTCTTTAATTCCAATTAGACTGTAAGTGCATTGAGGGCGTTTGGATACACCTGTAGAGTTTTGTCACTCTTCAGTGCTCCCTGACTGCCATTAGCCCTTCTCTCCCTGATCGACATCTTTCTTCTCCTGTGTGTTATTCCTTTGGCCATCTAAAATCTGATGCATCCTCTATCACTGCTTGGGCCTGCACATGTGCAGTATGTTCTCATGTTTGGGCAAATGCCTTGTTGCATGTGCTGGCCCAATCAGTGATGGAGGATGTGTGAAATTTCACACAGCCTTAGAGATCAAAGAATGGTGAAAGGACATGTCAATCAGAGAGAACAGCAGTATCTTTGGGGAGTACTGAGGAGATACAAAACTCTGCAAGGGAGCACACACACATTCCCAATGTGCTTGCAGTCTACTCAGGCCATGGAGTTGAACAGTGATTTATGTGCAATGGTGCATCAAATTACTACAAAAGAGGTATATTTTTAATCATTGTACAAAGGCATGTAAGGCCAGAGCACTTTTTCCTTTACTTTTTTGGCTTTCAATGCTCATGCACAAGAGAATATCTTATTATTATTATTATTATTATTATTATTATTATTATTATTTATTGTTATAGCGCCATTTATTCCATGGCGCTTTACATGTGAGGAGGGGTATACATAAAAACAAGTACAATAATCTTAAACAATACAAGTCATAACTGGTACAGGAGGAGAGAGGACCCTGCCCGCGAGGGCTCACAATCTTCAAGGGATGGGTGATAATACAGTAGGCGAGGGTAGAGCTGGTCGTGCAGCGGTTTGGTCGATCGGTGGTTACTGCAGGTTATAGGCTTGTCGGAAGAGGTGGGTCTTCAGGCTCTTTTTGAAGGTTTCGATGGTAGGTGAGAGTCTGATATGTTGTGGTAGAGAGTTCCAGAGTAGGGGTGATGCGTGAGAGAAATTTTGTATGCGATTGTGGGAAGAGGAGATAAGAGGGGAGTAGAGAAGGAGATCTTGTGAGGATCGGAGGTTGCGTGCAGGAAAGTACCGGGAGACGAGGTCACAGATGTATGGAGGAGACAAGTTGTGGATGGCTTTGTATGTCATGGTTAGGGTTTTGTAATGGAGTCTCTGGGCAATTGGGAGCCAGTGAAGGGATTGACAGAGGGGAGAAGCTGGGGAATAGCGGGGGGACAGGTGGATTAGTCGGGCAGCAGAGTTTAGAATAGATTGGAGGGGTGCGAGAGTGTTTGAGGGGAGGCCGCAGAGCATGAGGTTGCAGTAGTCAAGGCGAGAGATGATGAGGGCATGGACTAGGGTTTTTGCAGATTCTTGGGTGAGGAATGAACGGATGTGTGAAATATTTTTGAGTTGAAGTCGGCAGGAAGTGGATCTTATGATGCTTTACAATAACTGTCCCCATTGGGGTTCAAAATCCAAATTCCCTATCAGTATTTCTTGGGAGTGTGTGAAGAAAGTCACGTAAACACAGATGATCCCAGCACTGCAAATCAACAGTGCATTTTTTTTGTCTTGAAATTGTCAGGAAAATGAAAGCAATCTGGGCTTACTGGGAGGATAACATCCACAATCTGATATAGTACGATGGTTTATTGTCAATGCAGTTCAGAGTAACACCAACTCCTTCCTCAGGACAACCATAAGACTTATGTGCCATATGTGGGGGAAACTACTGTCCGTGCACACAGTAGAGCTTCAAAAGAAAGGAGTGCCATTTTGGAAAGCAGACATTGCTTGTTTTTGTTTGCGGGCACCATACTAAATTTGTAGAGCATTTGTACTCCCAAAAGACCATTAACCTCCCACAAATTATCCCATTTTGAAAACCATACCTGTCAATGAATTTATCTGGGGCTTTGGTGAGCATATTGAAGCCACATGTGCTTCACGGAATTTTATAACATTGGGACGTGAAAATGAAAAATTACATTTTGCAAATGAAAATGTTGTTTATCCCCGAATATTTCATTTCACAAGTAATTATAGGAGGAAGTGGACCTCAACATTTATAAAGTAACTTCTTTTGAATGCAGCGTACATAATATGTGGTCGGAAACTACTATTCATACACACAGCAATTCCCAGAAGGAAATAATCGCTATTTGTGTTTTGGAACACAAATTTGGCATTAATAGTTTGTGGGTGTCACTTCCAAAGCGTCTGAGTTGCCAGAACAGGAGTAGCCCCTCACAACTGACTCCATTTTGGAAACTACAGCCATAAGGGAGTTTATCTGGGGGTGTAATAAATAGGATCATGGATGGAGCCCTCTCCCTCTCCCTGCCTCCTGAAAGCTGCAATCGATATCTGAAAAACACTGGAGGTACACTGATCCAAAATGTTGATGACACCGGTACTGTTTGTTCTGATATCGGTTTTAGACAGCCGTGAGTAAGAGGTCTAAAATGCATCATGGTTGAAGTAATAAACAGTGCATCTCCTATCCATGATCTTAGTCTATATCCAAAGAGGAAAGGAAAGGGTGGCACTCACCGTCCCATTAAAAATCCCTTTTATTAAGTTGCATAAAAAGCAGCGGCAGGAGAGTCCTGTGTGGAGTAAGCTGGACGATGGCCGTATCGCGCAATGTGCGTTTCTATAGGTCTTGAGGGAGAGAGAAAATAACGAGGTCCATATACCGGTATCGGCAACAAGCCTCTCCTTTAATGACGTCACCTCTATGTAGGAGAGATGTAGACCCTCGTGTTTATCAATTAGGCAGACAACAATCAGGTAAAGTAACAGTAATCTCTGCAAAAGCAAATAAAGAAATTAAAATGTGATTTAGCATGAAAATTAAAGGAATACAGACATATCGATCTTATCCTATAAAGGTCCCCTCCCTGGGCAGGTAGCATTGCTCTTTCCAATCCTGCAAAAGGCAAAGCCTCTGGGTTACCCCCATGGTGTTCTCTCATATGGTTTATTAACCTCTGGGCACCCTTCCCAGTTAAAATGCTCCTGGAACCAGACAAAAAGAGGTTGGATGGTCTTACCAATATAGAAAAACTTACAAGGACAAAAAATGACATAAATTGTATAACATGGGCGGCAAGAAATAAAATCATGTATCTGGTGGGTTATAGACCCTATTTGAATGAACCGTACTGTGAGATAAAAGGAGCAAAACTAACAATGTCCGCGGTTGAAATTGCCCATTGGTATACTTGATTTCAACCAATTATTCAATTCATTCTTAAAAAGGTTATGCACCAAGATATCTTTCAAATTGGTGTGCGTCTACAAGAGACTAATGGACTCTATGTCACAATCTCAGCTATATCATCATCCTTCCCCAAAATGTGCCAATTTTTATTGAGTACTGACCTAATCTGTTTGTCCATATTTGAAATTGAATGTGAATTTATTATCCCCATTTTTACTGTTTTTATTGTTTCCCTTAGTCGGATTGTCATGAGACTGGTTGTTAGCCCTGTGAAGGGCTGCATCTAATAACGGTCCTGGGTAACCCCTATCCAGAAACCTCTTATATAGATCCAGGGATTGCTCCTTAAATCTATGTGGGTTACTGTTAATCCTCTTCAGCCTCACAAACTGGCAGTATGGCAGGGATTTTTTACATAAGGAGGATAGGCGCTATCAAAATGCAACAGAGAATTTGTGAAGGAGGGTTTGCGGTACACCTCTGTGTGCAAAACCCCTTGTTCGACTAACAACTTTACATCCAAAAACTCCAAAAATATACCACAAAAACTGGAAGTGAACTTCATGCTCATGGTATTCTATTAATTCAGGCACGCCACAAAGTCCTGGAACACATCCCAAGATCCATCCCACACCGTGAAGATGTCATCCACATACCTGATGTAAACTCTGATGTGTTTCAAAGAAAGGTTATTTAAGATGTATATGTACTTCTCCTTAAAGACAGCCAAAAAAATATTGGCAAAAGTACACGCTACGGGGAGTTCCCATCACCACTTTGGATATAGACTTTGTTCGTGTTGTTTGACTACATTGGGTTGGCACCCAAGAACCCGGGGACGGGTCTAATCAGTGTTCACCTGACATGTTCAGGTGTGTTGGCTACAAGGTGTTGCAGCAGAGCAGATAATCTTTTGCTCTCGCCACCTATCCGTGATATTTATTTTGTATCTTATATGAGATACAAAAGATATCTTATATGAGATACTCTTGGTCATTGGTCATTTCTGTTTGGATCAATTGGCTATTTGATGTTTAGTTGTCGCAAGGTGAGCATGGAGCAATAGGAGTGATGCAAGGGAATTATACTACAACATTTCCCAGAAGTAGAGCTGTAATTCCAGACCTAGTTCATGAATAGAAAATGTAGGATATCACCATGTAGTCCTCTATTCTATTAGATCTTTTAATAAATTTACCAAATTTGAACAGAATGTAAGGAGGTGGAAGTGTTACCCACATTTCACCTTAAAGTTATGTAAAATGATGGTGCTTGAAATATTAACGTATATTGTTGGTGATGGAGTTGTGTTCTGCCCAGCACTAGGCAGTAGACAGGAATAGTTAATAGTGAGACTAGCTAAGGGTGGAGTAGCAAAGTGAGGGCACAACTGAGAACTTCCTAGAAGTGGGTCAGATAGGGAAGAGCTTGCAGCTAGAGCAGACCTTTAGTCTGATTAGTCAGCAGAGCCACATGAATGTCCCAAAATGATCAGAAACCGAGGCAATGGATAGCATGATCCAGAGTGCAGACAAGTGTTAGAAGGAGTGATTGATTCTCCGGAGATGAGGCCTGGGGCACGAAGCTTAGAGGGATGGTCCTGGCCAGTCGAAGTCACCGGCATCATGCAGCCTGCAAGGGCGCAGCGTCCTTATAGCTAAAGTCCACACACTCAGCCAGGACCCTCATTTTCATGTAGCATACCAGCGTGTGAAAGACGAGTACCTTGCCTACAGCCACATTACACTTGGCATAGTCGGCAGGATCGAGTCTTGCAACTGGAGGGCTGAAGAAGAGTGGGGAAGACTTGAGTCACATAGAAGATGGTAACTGTGATGTGCTTAAAGATGGCGCCGAGTACGAACTTTAAGATGGTAGTTAGTGGTGCAGCACGAAAAGGAAAAAATGCCCATTGTGTGTGTAAAGGTTATGAAAGTATTGTCCAGCTTTTTAAAAGTTTTGCCTCCAGATGGGACTGTCAAGCTGAGCGGGACCAGCAAGTTGTGGAAGTTACACAATGCAAAAAGGTGAAATGGAAAAAGGAGGTGTGCTCACCAAAGTGTGATGAGAGAAAAGAGGCAGAGGTGCTAACAAGACAGGATGGTGCACCAAATGAAGCCGCTCCCAGTGAAAGGCAGAACAGTGACGAGCAAGTCGATATCATTAGCCTGCTGGAAGCTGGAGAGTGAACTGCTCTATATCGTGAGAGAAGGAGATTCAGTGATGACAGGAGATGTTTAGAAGGAACGTGGAAGGAAGACACCTGCATTACCCTGGTGCCTGTAAAATGATGCCGACGGAACCAATTTGTACTTCGGATGCGAGAGATCCCGATGACTCCAAGAAGAAAATGGAGTGCCTACCTAGTGCACAGTCTGGTGTTGGACAGGATGCGGTCACTTGCATCAGTTGAAATAGCTAGTGGAGCGTAAGATTATGACATGATGGAGAGAGTGATTGCCCGCATAGCAGATGATGTGCTAATGCCGCTGTGGGAGGTACTTTGTACGACAGTGACACCCCATGTCCTGGACTGCCATGGAGCTGGAAAGGCCCGAAGCCTGCAGCCGGATGGTGAAGTGCAGCCGGGATGTCTGGAGAAGAAGGCCACCTAGGCCCAAGAAGGAGAGCAAACAGCAGGACCAGTGATGGAAGCAGAACCCCTAACTCCTGCCTGGTTTGTGGCCTAAAAGGACTTGGGTTTAAAGAATGCTTGAGATGTGCTGCAAGAGAGCAAGAAGCTGGGGTAGCTAAAGTTGTACCTTTTATACCCCAGAGCAGTTGGAGAGTTCAAGACTCCTATGTAGGAAAAATCCAGCGGACCTATGGACCAATAGTCTGGAACTCTAAGAATGGAACGTTTTTGTACCAATAGCCGAGAACAGCTGAACGGTATTCTTTTACTTATTTTTTTCTTACATTTGTTACGCTTTCCCATGCTAGATTAAAAGGTGCTTATGCGGCTGAAGGGTCTCACACCCTCAGTTGTGGACTGAGCCAAATACAGGATAATTGTTGCACTTGATGGACTGTGCTTTGTCTTATGTACTACCATTAAATGGATGGACTGTGATGTTGTTCTTGTTCTGGGGCCCTTACCAAGATGGGACAGACAGGATAGAACTATTGATCAAACTTCTGTAATGATCAGAAACATAATCCAGAATTTGATCAATAATTGTGAGTCTTAATGATCAAAAAGACCCAAGATCATTAAGACTCACAATTATTGATCAAATTCCATATAATGTTTCTGATCGTTACAGAAGTTTAATCAATAGAGAGAGTTTTTGGATATTTAAACTAGGCACACTGGCTCCTGAAGGATTGAATCTTACTATTGGAAATGTGACTAAATAATATTATTATTCCTACTATTTTTTCAGTTTTTATCTTTTATATGTTTTATTTGTTTTTACATCTTGTTTTTATATCTTGTTTTTATTATAATTGTCTTGTTTTTATGATTTGTAACCATTTCCAGCATTATTTGCATGCTATTACTCTGACTGCAATTTTATCTTATTATTCGAATGAATCTGATTGGTTGATTGTAGAGTTGAGCGACTTTTGGTTTTTTAGGGTCGCGTTTCGTTTCGTGAAACCCGACTTTTCCAAAAGTCGGGTCGAGCAAGATCGTCCGATTATAGGGAAAAGTCGGGGTCGTCCCGAAACACGAAACCCAATGTAAGTCAATGGGGAATAAAAGTCGGCAGTGAGAGGAGGACAGGAAACACACCTACAGTGCCCATTTGAATGCCAAAAGCATCAATTCTTCTTACTTAAGCTTGTCAACCTTAATTAACTTCATAATACAAGTTACGCACTGAAAAATGGGGGTTATTTGGCTAAAGTTGTGGGGGGGGGAGGGCTGGCTGCAGGTTTTCATGTGCCCTGGGCGAAAGAGCGCCCCTTTAACACATACCATAACTCATCATGCTCCGATACGGCAGATAAATAGCGGTATAGTACAATGAAAAATACCTCACTTTTTACATCTCAAGACGAGGCCCATCTATTTCTCCATACAGAATCATTGGTCCCATATAATGTTTGAAACAGTATATGATGAGCTCCACATAATGCTACAGTATATGTTGGTCCCCATGGATGAAGCTCCACTGTCTTATGGGCCCAAATAATGCTCCAAACATAATGGGCCCCATTTCTAATGCTCTAGTGTATAATGGGCCCTGTAAATGCTGCTCCAGTGTCTGATGTCCACCTTTGGAATGTTCCAGTGTATGGTGGGCCCCATCTATCATTCTCCAGAGTATAGTGCTCCCCAAAAATTGCTGTCCCAACATTGAAAACAATCAAATAAGTCTCCTCGCTAGGGAATCCCTGTACTTGTCTGGACAGGTGCTTTAGCTTGCTTAACAGCTCTCCAGCCGTTCTCACGCCCAGTTTGGATTGCACGTGATTGCACAAAGGTTACAAAGGGTACCGTATCCCTGGATAACATGTATGGATAGCGTACACATTCAAAATATATGTCTCAGGAGGCAGGCTCAGACGGTGTCAGGCCCAGTATGGATTGCATGTGATTGCACAAAGGTTAGAAAGGGTACCGTATCCCTGGATAACATGTATGGATAGCGTACACATTCAAAATATATGTCTCAGGAGGCAGGCTCAGACGGTGTCAGGCACAGTATGGATTGCACGTGATTGCACAAAGGTTAGAAAGGGTACCGTATCCCCGGATAACATGTATGGATAGCGTACACATTCAAAATATATGTCTCAGGAGGCAGGCTCAGACGGTGTTAGGCCCAGTATGGATTGCACGTGATTGCACAAAGGTTAGAAAGGGTACCGTATCCCCGGATAACATGTATGGATAGCGCACACATTCAAAATATATGTCTCAGGAGGCAGGCTCAGACGGTGTTAGGCCCAGTATGGATTGCACGTGATTGCACAAAGGTTAGAAAGGGTACCGTATCCCTGGATAACATGTATGGATAGCGTACACATTCAAAATATATGTCTCAGGAGGCAGGCTCAGACGGTGTCAGGCACAGTATGGATTGCACGTGATTGCACAAAGGTTAGAAAGGGTACCGTATCCCCGGATAACATGTATGGATAGCGTACACATTCAAAATATATGTCTCAGGAGGCAGGCTCAGACGGTGTTAGGCCCAGTATGGATTGCACGTGATTGCACAAAGGTTAGAAAGGGTACCGTATCCCCGGATAACATGTATGGATAGCGTACACATTCAAAATATATGTCTCAGGAGGCAGGCTCAGACGGTGTTAGGCCCAGTATGGATTGCACGTGATTGCACAAAGGTTAGAAAGGGTACCGTATCCCCGGATAACATGTATGGATAGCGTACACATTCAAAATATATGTCTCAGGAGGCAGGCTCAGACGGTGTTAGGCCCAGTATGGATTGCACGTGATTGCACAAAGGTTAGAAAGGGTACCGTATCCCCGGATAACATGTATGGATAGCGTACACATTCAAAATATATGTCTCAGGAGGCAGGCTCAGACGGTGTTAGGCCCAGTATGGATTGCACGTGATTGCACAAAGGTTAGAAAGGGTACCGTATCCCTGGATAACATGTATGGATAGCGTACACATTCAAAATATGTCTCAGGAGGCAGGCTCAGACGGTGTCAGGCCCAGTATGGATTGCACGTGATTGCACAAAGGTTAGAAAGGGTACCGTATCCCTGGATAACATGTATGGATAGCGTACACATTCAAAATATATGTCTCAGGAGGCAGGCTCAGACGGTGTTAGGCCCAGTATGGATTGCACGTGATTGCACAAAGGTTAGAAAGGGTACCGTATCCCTGGATAACATGTATGGATAGCGTACACATTCAAAATATATGTCTCAGGAGGCAGGCTCAGACGGTGTCAGGCACAGTATGGATTGCACGTGATTGCACAAAGGTTAGAAAGGGTACCGTATCCCCGGATAACATGTATGGATAGCGTACACATTCAAAATATATGTCTCAGGAGGCAGGCTCAGACGGTGTCAGGCACAGTATGGATTTGACGGCCCAGATTACACAGCGGAGGAGCAGGGAGAGGTAAAGATTGCAAATGCTGGGGCCCTGCCCAAGCAAGGGGGGCCCACTCGTGGGCGTCGGTACTGGCACTGGGCCCCTCATAGTACAGCGGTGTGTCTGACGGCGGGTGTGCACCACCACCGTCAGAGACACTTGATTGCACTATGAGGGACCCTGTGCCAGTGCCCGCGCCCAAGAGTCGGCCTACCCACCTGTCCAGGGCAACGGCACTCGCACGGTGTCGTGCGGTAGGTGGTGACCCCGGCCATGGGGGGGAGGCAGCACAGTTAGGGAGTTTTAGAAAGTGGCATATGTTGATGTTGGACATTCAGCTGATGCAAAAGGCGAAATAGGTGAAGTACCAGGAAGAGGTGGACCAAAGCAAGCCATTTTTCTGTCACCCTATGTGTCATCAGGGGAAGGTGGGACAAAATCCTTGGAAACCCATGCGTGGTTCATTTTAATGAAGGTTAGATCATCCACATTTTGGGTTGACAGACGGGTCCTTTTTTCTGTCAGGATTGATCCAGCTGCACTGAAGACTCTTTCCGATAGCACACTTGCAGCTGGGCAAGCGAGCTCCTGTAAGGCATATTGGGCCAATTCAGGCCAGGTGTCCAGTTTAGCGGCCCAATAGTCAAAGGGGAATGACCTGTGTGGGAGAACATTGATATGGGAGGAAAAGTAGTTTGTAACCATAGTTGACAACTGCTGTCTCCTGTCACTTTCCATCGATGCAGTATTACCAGTTGTGTGAGCGGTATTTGAAAAATCAGTCCACAACATTGTCATGAAACCCCTGTCTCCAACGCCACTTCTGCTGTGTGCACCACGAACACCTCTGCCAAGCTGCCCCCGGCCCGTACGGCTCGTGTGAGAACCATCACCGCTGCTGTGTGCTGGGAATGCCTCAAGCAACCGATTTACCAGAGTTGCTTGTTTATTAGCCAATATTAGGTCAAGGTTCTCCTGTGGCATGATGTTTTGTAATTTGCCTTTATAGCGTGGATCCAGGATGCTGGCCAACCAGTAGTCGTCATCGTTCATCATTTTGGCAATGCGGGGGTCCCTTTTTAGGATCCGCAAGGCATAATCTGACATGTGGGCCAATGTTCCCGGTGTCAATGATGCACTGCGAGTGCTGGGTGGAGGAGCAGTTTCTGGCAAATCCACATCCCTCCAGTCACGCACAAACCCTGTACCAGACCTTGCCACGCCAACATTTTCACTTGCCCCACGAGATGCATCCTCCTCCCCTAAGTAATCATCCCCATCATCCTCCTCCTCCTCCTCTTCTTCCTCCACCTCGTCCAGGAGAGGTCCCTGAGCAGACAATGGCTGAATGTCATCAAGGATTCCCTCCTCCTCTTCCTCCTCATCAACATTGGCTGCAGACGCCTGCTCCTTAAGGTGCGTCAAAGTTTGCATGAGCAGACGCATAAGTGGGATGCTCATGCTTAGGATGGCGTCGTCTGCGCTTACCAGCCGTGTGCATTCCTCAAAACACTGAAGGACTTTACAAAGGTCTTTCAGCTTCGACCACTGCACGCCTGTCAACTCCATGTCTGCTCTCAAAGTGCCTGGCCGTGTATCCTCCCACAAATGCATTATGGCCTGCCTCTGCTCGCACAGCCGCTCCACCATGTGCAGGGTGGAGTTCCACCTTGTTGCAATGTCGATAATGAGGCGGTGGTTGGGAAGGTGGAGCAATCGCTGCAGCTTCTGCATACGAACGGAGTGTACAGGCGACCGGCGGATGTGCGCGCACAGTCTTCGCACCTTCTGGAGCAGGGCTGTTAACTCCGGATAATTTTTGAGGAAGCACTGCACCACCAGGTTCAAGGTGTGAGCCAAGCAAGGTATGTGGCTGAGTTTTGAAAGGGCTATGGCTGCCACAAAATTACGGCCGTTATCACTAACTACCTTGCCTGCCTCAAGATGTACACTGCCCAGCCATGACTCAGTTTGTCGCTTCAAGTACTCGGCCAGCACCTCGGCGGTGTGTCTGTCGCCCAAACACATCATCTGCAACACAGCCTGCTGACGCTTTCCACTAGCTGCTCGATAGGGGGACACATCGTGTGCAACAGTGGCAGCTGCAGATGGAGTGCTCGTACGACTGCGCTCTGTGGACGAGCTTTCGCTTCTGGAGGAGGAGGAGGAGGAGGAGGGTCGAACGCCTACAGCCAACTGTTTCCTATACCGTGGGCTAGGCAGCACTGTCCCACCACCGCTGTCCCCTGTGGACCCTGCATCCACCACATTAACCCAGTGCGCAGTGATGGACACGTAACGGCCCTGGCCATGCCGACTGGACCATGCATCAGTTGTGAGGTGCACCTTTCCGCTCACTGACTGCTTGAGTGCATGGACAATGCGGTCTTTCACATGATGGTGGAGGGCTGGGATGGCTTTGCGAGAGAAGAAGTGGCGACTGGGTAGGTCATAGCGTGGTACTGCATAGGCCATGAGTTCGCGGAAAGCTGTGCTTTCCACCAACCGAAAGGGCATCATCTCAAACGAGATTAGTTTGGCAATGTGGGCGTTCAAACCCAGTGTACGCGGATGAGAGACTGAGTACTTTCTTGACCTACTCATAGTGTCTGGGAGGGTGAGCTGGACTTGAGAGCTGCATATGGTGGAAGTAGCGGTGGACAGGGCGGACTGAGAGAGGGTTGATGATGGTGATGGAGTTGGTGTTCTTTCTGATGGCCTAGAATCAGTCTTTCGTTGATATAACAGTGGGATTCCCTGACTGCTGTGGTCTTGCAACGACACCTCAACATTTGCTGCTGTGCTAACCGGTGGGCTTACAGTGGGGGAAACAATGTAGCGTTGCTGACTACCTTCGTTGTGATCAGTTGCACATGTGGCACTTGAGGTTTGGTGTTGTGTCCACGCTTGCAAGTGCATGCTGGTTAAATGTCTAAGCATGCAACTGGTATTCAAATTTTTCAGATTTTTCCCTCGGCTAAAGGTCTTTGCGCACTTCTTACAGATAACCTTGGCCTGATCATGAGGATTTTGTTCAAAAAAGTGCCACACTGCACTCTTCCTACTTTGGCAGACATTTTGCGGCCTAGCACGCTGTGATCTTTTGACCCTCTGGACAAGCTGTCCAGCAACTCTTTTGATGTTTGGAGTGCTCCGGGCCTGCAAGATAACAGCTGTTGCGATGTCGATGTCTGCTGTGGATGCTCCTCATCTGAGCTATTGGAAGCAGCACCCTCTTCCCCCAATGGATGCCAATCTGGGTCAACAACTGGGTCATCCATCACCTCCTCTTCTATGTCATGTGCACCTTTCTCTGTGTCACCGTGTATGGTGGTATAGTGTGCGGGAAGGGGCACCTGAGTCTCATCAGGGTCAAAATCTGGCTCTGTACACTGCGAGGACAATGTAGTGCTCTGAGTGAATGTACCAGCAGAATCATCCATCAGCGGCTGTGCATCAGTGCACTCCATGTCAGATTCATCTTGGCCTGGGTAATTCACCATTTCACTTGATAATCCAGGCATGGTATGTGAAAACAGCTCCATGGAGTAATCAGTAGTATGGCCTGCGTCATCCTTCAATCTTGGTTGGGGTGAAGGACACAAGGAAAGGTGTGGTTCATGAACATGAGCCTCCAATGACGACTCAGTGCTTTTACGTTTTACAACTGAAGAAGAGGAGGCGATAGAGCTGGAGGCTGAGTCAGCAATGTAAGACAAAACTTTTTCCTGATGCTCTGCCTTTAAAAGCGGTTTGCCAACTCCTAGAAAACTAAGCGTTCGAGGCCTTATGTAGCCAGACGATGACGCAGGGTCAGCACCTCCTGCATTCGGTCCTATTTTGCTCTTGCCACTACCATCAGATCCACCACCAACACCATCATTACCAGCTGCCAACCCCCGCCCAATTCCACGGCCTCTTCCACCAGCCTTCCTCATTTTTGGTAGAAATGTAGACAAAATCCAACAAACTATATAGTAATGTAAAACAAGGTACAAGGTGTCTATAGGACAGGGGAGATTTAGAATTTCTGCACACACTTGTGGACAGTGGACACTTTTGGATTGTGTGAGGCCCACTGATATCTGAGCGCTATGTGACACGCTCGATGGCACAGCTGCCTGTGACCAAAGTGACGAGAGGATAATGGAGATTTTGAATCTCTGCGCACACTTTTGGACACTGGACACTTGTGGATTGTGTGAGGCCCACTGATATCTGAGCGCTATGTGACACGCTCGATGGCACAGCTGCCTGTGACCAAAGTGACGAGAGGATAATGGAGATTTTGAATCTCTGCGCACACTTTTGGACACTGGACACTTGTGGATTGTGTGAGGCCCACTGATATCTGAGCGCTATGTGACAGGCTCGATGGCACAGCTGTGACCAAAGTGACGAGAGGATAATGGAGATTTTGAATCTCTGCGCACACTTTTGGACACTGGACACTTGTGGATTGTGTGAGGCCCACTGATATCTGAGCGCTATGTGACAGGCTCGATGGCACAGCTGCCTGTGACCAAAGTGACGAGAGGATAATGGAGATTTTGAATCTCTGCGCACACTTTTGGACACTGGACACATGTGGATTGTGTGAGGCCCACTGATATCTGAGCGCTATGTGACACGCTCGATGGCACAGCTGCCTGTGACCAAAGTGACGAGAGAATAATGGAGATTTTGAATCTCTGCGCACACTTTTGGACACTGGACACTTGTGGATTGTGTGAGGCCCACTGATATCTGAGCGCTTTGTGACACGCTCGATGGCACAGCTGCCTGTGACCAAAGTGACGAGAGGATAATGGAGATTTTGAATCTCTGCGCACACTTTTGGACACTGGACACTTGTGGATTGTGTGAGGCCCACTGATATCTGAGCGCTATGTGACAGGCTCGATGGCACAGCTGTGACAAAAGTGACTAGAGGATAAGGGAGATTGGATTGCTTTTAAAAAAGCAGTTTGCGGAGCAGTGGGTAAACAGCAATGCCAGCGTGTCAGGAAGCCTTAAAAGGCAGCCCAACAACCAACACCACTGATACACCACAATATAGCCTCCCCTTGCACTGCACACACAGTGACTGGTGTGTTGTGCAGGCCAAATCGCTAGCAGCAGAAGCAGTTTTTTTGTCTTCTTCCCTGCCTAACGCTCTCCCTACAGAATCAGCAGCAACCTCTCCCTATACTAAGATCGGCAGAAGTAAGATGGCGGTCGGTGTGCACGCCCTTTTATACCCCCTGTGACGCCCACCAAAGCAAGCCAATCACTTGCATGCCCTTCTGAAAGATGGTGGTGACCCGTGCCTAGGTCATCACGTTGCCCACAGTGTCCGTGGATCCTGATTGGCTGAAAAAGAGCGCAAAACAAACTTTTGAAACGCGACTTTGGCGCGTAAGTCGCCGACCTCGTGGCCGACCTCATCCTAGGGTCGGGTTTCGTTTCATGAAACCCGACTTTGCCAAAAGTCGGCGACTTTTGAATTTTTTCGACCCGTTTCGCTCAACTCTAGTTGATTGTACCTGTATTTTCATTGGTTGATCTGCTTTTAAATACCCCTTCCTGTTTGTTATAATTACATGATGAAGATGGTGCCTGATCGTTGAAACACATTGTGGAATAAAGAAAATATTTACCTACTTTGTGTCCTGAGCGCTCCGTTTGACTGTGACTGTCTGCAACCTGTAATATTGTGGTGCAGACATGAGGCCATATTTCCTAATCAAAATTATTTTGGGCTAATATTGTGGTGCAGGCAGGAGGCCACATATCAGAATTTAAATCCTTTCTGCTAATAGTGTGGTCCAGACAGAAGCCCATATTTCTGAATCGGAATCCTTTCTGGTAATAGTGTAGTCCAGACACACTATCTCATCAAATAAATATTGATTGTTAATTTAGTGACAGGTGACTGACAGGTCTGGTCCTAGGGTTGTGAAACAGATAATTAAAAGAGTGGAAGAGTACATCTCACATAAGTGGGATAAAGCGATAAAGTGGGATAATACTGGGCTCGAGACATAACAGCAGAAAATACAGGGGTACCGTGAACAGATTTTGTTGCCCAGTAAGAGCAAAGTGTGCTTCTTTTTTTTTTTTTTTTTACTAACTCCATGTTAAGGTTAAGGCCCCAATTTCTTTTTATTTCAGGGACATTTGTGGGGATCCAGAAACAGTAATGAAATGAATGAAAGTGTTTTCTTAGAAAATTTATTGTTGGGGATATAGATTGGTTTGGTGTGGAATCAATTGTAGGACTTCTGGGGTAAAAGAAATTTGGGTAAAATTGGTAACATCTAATTTTACTCCAAGGGGTGAGTGTGTTTTGTTTTATTTCAGATAAAAGACTTTATTCTTGCTGTGTTTATTTACAATGCATCTATAGGATTAGTAATGGATAGGTGTTTTATAGACGCCTCTCCATTACTATGCCGTGGGGTTGATGGCACCAGACAATACAAAGGTGACATAAACCCCTCAAATATGAACCTCCCTTGCCACCGCTACAGGGCAAATGGGAAGAGTCGGAGAAAGCAGCAGAATTGGCGCATCTAATAGATGCACCTTTTCTGGGGCTGCTATTTTAAGGGTGTCGGGCAAATATCCAAGGCCACTTATCAGCCTGAGAATACCAGCCCCCAGCTGCCTGATTTAGCTGGGGGCTGGTATTTTAAAAATACAGCATGGGACCCCTCTATTCTTGATAACCAGCCTTGTTGAAGCTGACAGCTGAGGATTGCAGCCCCCAGCTGTGAGTTTTGCCTAGGTGGTTATCAAAAATGCAGGGGATCCCACACCATTTTTTATTTTATTATTTATCTACAGCACAGCGCAGCCGCTCCTGATCACACTGTTAATAGCGGCAGCATGCGTCGGCTGATGGGAGCAGTTGTCCCATCCGCTGACACCAGTGACTGGAGGTAAACTTTATACCTCCGATCACAACGGCACAGTCACACTGTCTTTTGACAGCATGTGAACAGTAGCTGTCTGACCGGCGATGATGATTTTACCGTTGACCAGAAGCGGTGTTTGCTGTGAACATGCAGATTTTGTTTCCCTGTCAGAGTTATCAGAGCATAGCAGCATGTATGACTGCTCCACGTTGAATGCTCTGCAGGCCATTAGTATTTTCTGCATACCTGCCTAACAAAAAAAACTAAACCTAAACTAAAACTAGTATTTTTT